>NC_072408.2:38902500-39527500 GCF_028858775.2 Pan troglodytes | reverse complement strand
TGCACTCCAGCCTGTGTGACAGAGTGAGACTCCGTCTCAAAAAAGAAAGAAATAAAAGTACTGCATAATGTCATTAATAATAAATAATACCTATTGGTGTCCCTTACGACAGAGACTCGAGTAGTGGTGAGGTAGTGTTGTGTCAGTCTGGCTACTTTACTGATGGTGTCCATGTTTCTGAGTGTCATCAGGGAGATGGCAGCGACGAGGGAGATGGCCCATTTCCTGTTCCTGCTACAGTAGAGCAGGGGCTCTTTGGACAGTGTCTATGCTGGCCCTCTGGGGAGGACAAGATTTCCTGCTCAGCACCGTCTGGGTCTCGGAGAAAAAGGCTCAGCCACCAAGTGTGTCCTAGGCGGTGGGGAAGATAAAGGTTTGGCATCCTGGGTGGAAGAAACACCCAAAGGAAGAGAACCTTTTAGATTCTGGAGCCTGGGCAGCACAAATAAAGGCTCTGACTGGCTCTGGTTTGGGAAATCTGCGTCTTAAAGACTTTTCCTCTATTACAAATATTCTCCCCATTCAACAACCAGTTTGGAAATTCCCCCCCATTCTGCTGTTCAGGGAGCACTGCTACGCACACACCCAACACTTATGCACGTACCTGCGCACCAATAATACACGCGCATCACACATTACCTGCCGAGAACACGCAGAAACACAACACACAGACCCCAGTACACCTGGACCGGAGGCAGGAGGCTGTTCCACACCCACGCATCTCCTAAAATACACACGAGGACTAGGGAAGGTGAGGACTGGCGGCGTGCGCCGGCCCTGCACTCAGACACGTGAGCCAAGCAACACTCGGCGCGCATCTGTGATCCGGGTTAAGTGCGCACCTTGGACAGGCGCCATCCCCAGGACCCGCTTGCCCGAACGCACTCCTAGGCAGACGGCAGATTACCGCCCGAGCGCGGCGCACCCAAAGCCCCACATCCAAAGGAAAAGGCACCGAGGGCTAGTGAGCGAGGAGAGGGGAGATGAGCGGCGCTGCCTTGGAAGGGCACTCGGGAACTAGCGAGAACCACAGTGGGAGTGGGGGAAAGCCCGTCCCCTGCCCTGTCCCAGGAGCCTTACTGATCCTGGTGCTGCGGCTGGTGGCTGTGTGGCGTCTCTCTGCCCTGCGCCGCGGCCTCACTGAGGTGGTGCCGGACGCCCCCGCCAAGGAGGGGGCTCCGGCTCGGGTGACCCCAGCCTCCTCGCCCGCAGTGACTGCCAGCCCGGCTCAGGGCCTTCTGCAGAGCCTTCATGGAGCGCATGCCCCCAGCAAGCCTCCGGCTCTGCAGGTGCGCCCGGGACCTCTAGCTGTGGCTGGGAAGGAGGGGCGGAGCGAGCGAGACAAGGTGCGGGGGAGTTCTGTGAGGGAGCGCTGGACCTGGAAGACGGAGAATGGGGGCCCGGTGGGTGGGGCTGGGGCTGGGGCAGGAGAAGGGGCCTGCCCCTTTAAAGCTGGCTCCAGGGTTAGGGGCACCCTCAGGACAGGGGCTAGGTGAGGAGCGTTGGGGATGAAGGAGAACCCGGGTGGCGTTCTAGTGGGTGGAGAGAGGGCGGTGCCTGGCAGCTGGAATGGACAATGCCCAGGTCCAATCACTGAGGAAGCAAAAACATTGAGGCGGGGAAAGGGTAAGGTTGCCCAATGAGAGAGCAAGACGGTGGGACCTTGCGACAGTCTGCGGATGCTTCCGCGTGGGTCCGACGAGCGCGGGTATCCGCGGATGCTGAGGGCGGGAAAGGCGAGGACAAGCTGAGGCGAAGCCGGTGGGGGCGGGAGGCGCTCCCCGGGAACACCGTGGGGCTGCGAATGATGGAGTTGTCGTGTAGAGAGGAGGGTGCTGCCTCGAGAGAGGAGGCTAAGTAAGAGTGAGCCCAGTTCAGGAGGTCACTCAGAGAGCCTCGACCTCCGAAGGCCAAACCAGCGCCCAGTAACCCGGCGGGTAGCGTGGCGCGCGGCCGACGTGCGGTGGTGCTGAGTGGAGAGTAGGATGACTGCTGGGTACCCCGGGCAGAAGCAGCCGACCAGCACCTCAGGGAGGCATTGGGCGGCGGGAAGGTCGCTCTGGCGGTTAGGATGCCTGGGTTCCAGTTTGTGTCCCTCTACCATTTATTTGGTGTAGGACTTGTTTTCAAATCTGGAAAGTTAAGACATTAAAATAAGTTGGCACGCAGAAAAACGTTTTATAAACCATGAAGTGCTCCCCACATTTTTCCTATTTTAATTGTTTGCCCTTGTCCTCCTCACGGGCAGAAAAGAGGCGATGTACAAAAAGCATTTTGAAATCTAAGAACATTCAGGACTTTTGCCATTTGCAGCTAGAACTTTCACCTTGTATCTCGGCAGCGCCTAACCCAGCATCCATATTTAGTAGGGACTCATTATGTAAATGATAACTATTATTGAGCGCCCATGGTGTTCCAACCGCTTAGTTTCTCTCTCCCTCTTACCAGAGACCTACAAAGTAGTTATTAGTCTCAATTTGAAGGTGAGGAAACTAAGACTAGGAAATTAAGAATTCTCGCATAAGGTAACCCAGCTAGTAAGTACCAGAACCAGAAATTAGACCCTTTTTTTTTTTTTTTTAACTACAGGTCTCTCCTTCATGCAGCCCTTCTCAAAAATTAAGCATTGAATTGAATTATCCCAGGAGAAATGACCACATCCCTAAAGGAGGTATTTTATGTGGAAGTATTATGATACAGTACTGGGAGTCTTTTCCTTGTGATAGTTGTGGCTGTATCACAAAATACTAGTTTTTGTTTGTTTGTTTTTGAGACGAAGTTTTGCTCTTGTTGCCCTAGCTGGAGTGCAATGGCGCAATCTCGACTCACTGCAACCTCCGCCTCCTGGGTTCATGCGATTCTCCTGCCTCAGCCTCCCTAGTAGCTGGGATTACAGGCGCCTGCTACCTCGCCCAGCTAATTTTTTGTATTTAGTAAAGATGGGGTTTCGCCATATTGGTCAGGCTGGTCTCAAACTCCTGACCTCAGATGATCCGCCCGCCTCAGCCTCCCACAAGTGCTGGGATTACAGGCATGAGCCACCGTGCTTGGCCCATAGTTTTCATTTTTGGATTAAAATGAGTTTCAAGGGTACTCGTGGGAAAACAAATACTGAAACCAGTCAGGTGTGTTCTGTGGAAAGGTCCTTTGCCTTGGTTAGGGTTGGAGGGCTTATTTGGCTTAAAACCAGATGGAGTGACATTTGTTTTTGCTTGTTTTCGCCTTCTGTAGTCATTCTGTGTCTGCTGTATCTGTTCTCCTGTCCGTGGAAAGCCGTCTAATTCTGGGAGGGCTTGCTGCTTTATGCTTGGCTTTGCCCAAGAGGCAGAGTTCTGGGTCTCAATACTTAACGTAAACTCAATCCTGCATTAGTTTTTTTCATACGTAACAGACGAATCTTATCCTTGTTTCATAGAAATATGATTTATCTGAAACATTTTGATCTATTCAAGAGAAAAATACCATCTGTTAGGGAATTTCTAAACATTACCCAGAAGTAATTTGCTTCCTTTTTTTCCTATTTCTGCCTCTTTGAATTAGCTTTATACTCTAATGAGTTCCTTACTCTCTTTCTCCCAGCACTCTTCCACTAATAGGAACTGGTTGGGTAGTGAAGAAGATCTATGCATGGAAGCAGAGGTTCTTTGCTTAGAGAACTAGCTCCAGCTGCACTTGGACCTTTGGACTAACTGTCTCCAATACAATATTGCTGTCTTTGCATGAGGATGGAGCATGAACTGGTGACTTGGGAGGCCAATGGTACTGTGTAAAGTATAAGATGCTGGAGAAGAACAAGTTTGTTGTCCCAGGTGGTTAAAGCTTGGCAGGGTCAGGTCCTCTTTTTGTTTCTAATTTGAAAAATACTCATCATCTAGTTTAATTTGTGCAAAACTATTAGCCAACTATGACAAGGGCAGCTAGAAATGAAGATTTTCATAACTGAAAGAAAGTTCTTTGTGTCTCTAACAGTGGGCTTTTAGGTTAGTCCATGGCTGTGCCAGAGTTTTGTGGTATGTGAGAGAGGATTAGACTTAATGATTTTGAATCCTTAATAAAAGCTAAATCCGGGCCGGGCGCGGTGGCTCATGCCTGTAATCCCAGCTGCTCAGGAGGCTGAGGCAGGAGAATTGCTTGAATCTGGGAGGCGGAGGTTGCGGTGAGCTGAGATCACGCCATTGCACTCCAGCCGGGGCAACAAGAGCAAAACTCCATCTCAAACAAAAAAAAAAAAAAAAAAGAAAAGAAAAGAAAGAAAGAAGGAAAAGCTAATCCTCTGTGATAGGAAATTGATGTTTGGAGTTTGTTTATTTCTTATGATTTAGAGACTCATTTGTTCTACTCTATTTTGTGTGTGTGTGTGTGTGTGTGTGTGTGTGATGGAGTCTCGCTCTGTCATCCATGCTGGTGTGCAATGGTGTGATCTTGGCTCACTGCAACATCCGCCTCCCGGGTTCAAGCAATTCTCCTGCCTCAGCCTTCCGAGTAGCTGGGATTACAGGCACCCGCCAATATGCTCGGCTAATTTTTGTATTTTTAGTAGTGACGGAGTTTCACTATGTTGGCCAGGCTGGTCTCGAACTCCTGACCCCTTGATCTGCTCGCCTCAGCCTCTCAAAGTGCTAGGATTGCAGGTGTGAGCCACCGCACCTGGCCTGTTCTACTCTTTAGACTGTAGCTAGGATGTTAATTGGTCCAAGTAAAAGATTAGTTCATTTTTTTATTAATCTTTGTTAATGATACTATTGTTACAAACTCCTTTCTGCCTTAGTTTCTCCATTTGTAAAAGATAAACTTGTATTTTACTGGGTAAAATGTAAGTACTTGGGGCTCTGACATAATGAGCTTCCATTCACTCAATTAATATTTATTTGTTGGCATTCAGTGTGCCAGGTCCAGTGCTGGAAAATCCAGAAATTTAAAAATTTAATAAACCAGTTTCTACTGGGAGAAATGAGAAAGCTTATGTTTAAAATTCCTAATGAAAAATGCTGTGATGTAGAGACATGCAGAAGAAAGTATAAAGGGGACATCTAACTAAGCTGGGGGTGAAGGGCCACTGGGATAGAAGAGGAATGGTGACTGACAGGAGCTGGTTTTTAAAGCACGAGAGGTGTTTCAGACAGAGGGCTCTACAAGAATAAACATAGCCTGAGAGGAACATTTGAGGGACTCTACCTCTAGTTTGGTTGGAATGAAACGTGGGTATAAGAATGTGGACCAGCCGGGCGTGGTGGCTTATGCCTGTAATCCCAGCACTTTGGGAGACTGAGGTGGGCGGATCACAAGGTCAGGAGTTCGAGACCAGCCTGACCAACACGGTGAAACCCCATCTCTACTGAAAATACAAAAATTAGCCAGGCGTGGTGGCATGCACCTGTAATCTCAGCTACTCAGGAGGCTGAGGCAGGAGAATCAGTTGAACCTGGGAGGCAGAGGTTGCAGTGAGCCAAGATCGCGCCACTGCACTCCAGCCTGGG
The DNA here is from genome assembly GCF_028858775.2 of Pan troglodytes. Taxonomy (NCBI): domain Eukaryota; kingdom Metazoa; phylum Chordata; class Mammalia; order Primates; family Hominidae; genus Pan; species Pan troglodytes. The sequence goes on along the minus strand of NC_072408.2, from coordinate 39,522,023 downwards.
TGACAGCGAGACTCCATCTCAAAAAAAAAAAAAAAAAAAAAGAATGGGGACCAATGAAACTGAGGATGTAGGTATGGGATGCATGTTTTAACTTGATGCTAGACTTTCATGGAGTAAATGAAATTTAATAAAAGTTTAAGCGTGTCTGTGATCTACTCCAGTGTGCTTTCCTAATTCTTCTTTGGTTTAGCAATAACAAAATGAACATTTATAGGACTAAAAAAATATAAATATAAGCCTATTAAAAAACATATCATCACACTGGTCCATTTACGATGCCTAACATGCATTTTCTCTATTTTGCCAAATAATATCTTGTATAATCTGGGTTCTCCAATAGCTATTAAAGTAGATTCTAGCAAGTCTTAATCAACAAAATATACTAAAATAATGTAGATTTTGCTAGAATTCCTAAAAAGGATTTAGAAAAGTCTATAGGCGAAAGCTAATTTGAAGGAATTTGAAAGCCTTTGCCAACACAGCAAGAAGAAAATACCTTCGGGGTTTGCTTGACAGCATTTTCTTTTTTCTTTTTTCCCTTCTCCAAGTTATTGCTAGAGAAATAGTATTTTAATACTTGTTTTTCTTTGAGTTAAAGACTATGAAAGATGTCAGAATCTTGTATTACTCTATAGTGAACAAATGAGAACCTTCTCTAAAAGACTAGGTTAAATTAACTTTTAACCACATTTACCTAAGTGAAACACTCCATAAGCCATATTTTATTAAGATTGTATATAATTTGAAAATTTTTACATCATCTACTTTGACCTGTCAGTTTGCAAAAAAACTGTCATTCTAGTTTTCTGATTTTCAGGAAAGTTTTTTTTTTTTTTTTTTTTACTGTATGAATTTTCTTTTTTTTTTTTTAAGTATTTATTGATCATTCTTGGGTGTTTCTCGGAGAAGGGGATGTGGCAGGGTCATAGGATAATAGTGGAGAGAAGGTCAGCAGATAAACATGTGAACAAAGGTCTCTGGTTTTCCTAGGCAGAGGTCCCTGCGGCCTTCCACAGTGTTTGTGTCCCTGGGTACTTGAGATTAGGGAGTGGTGATGACTCTTAATGAGCATGCTGCCTTCAAGCATCTGTTTAACAAAGCACATCTTGCACCGCCCTTAATCCATTTAACCCTGAGTTGACACAGCACATGTTTCAGAGAGCACGGGGTTGGGGTAAGGTTATAGATTAACAGCATCCCAAGGCAGAAGAATTTTTCTTAGTACAGAACAAAATGGAGTCTCCTATGTCTACTTCTTTCTACAGACACAGTAACAATCTGATCTTTCTTTTCCCCACATTTCTCCCTTTTCTTTTCAACAAAACCGCCATCGTCATCATGGCCCGTTCTCGATGGTCGCTGTCTCTTCGGAGCTGTTGGGTACACCTCCCAGACGGGGCGGCCAGGCAGAGGCGCTTCTCACTTCCCAGAGGGGGTGGCTGGGCAGAGGTGCTCCTCACTTCCCAGAGGAGGCAGCTGGGCAGAGAGAGGCGCTCCTCACTTCCCAGAGGGGGCGGCCGGGCAGAGGCGCTCCTCACTTCCCAGAGCGGGTGGCCGGGCAGAGGTGCTCCTCACTTCCCAGACGGGGCAGCCGGGCAGAGGCGCTCCTCAATTCCTAGACGGGGTGGTGGCTGGGCAGAGGCGCTCCTCACATCCCAGATGATGGACGGCCGGGCAGAGGCGCTCCTCACTTCCCAGATGGGGTGACCAGGCAGAGATGCTCCTCACTTCCCAGATGGGGCGGCCGGGCAGAGGCGCTCCCCACTTCCCAGACAGGGTGGCCGGGCAGAGGCGCTCCCCACTTCCCAGACGGGGCGGCTGGGCAGAGACGCTCACTTCCCAGATGGGACGGCTCCCAGAGGGGGTGGCGGCTGGGCAGAGGCGCTCCTCACATCCCAGACGATGGCCAGGCAGAGGCGCTCCCCACTTCCCAGACGGGGCGGCTGGGCAGAGACGCTCCCTTCCCAGATGGGGCGGCTCCCAGAGGGGGTGGCAGCTGGGCAGAGGCGCTCCTCACATCCCAGACGGGGCGGCTGGGCAGAGACGCTCACTTCCCAGATGGGGCGGCTCCCAGAGGGGGTGGCGGCTGGGCAGAGGCGCTCCTGACATCCCAGACGGGGCGGCCAGACAGAGGCGCTCCCCACTTCCCAGACGGGGCGGCCGGGCAGAGGCACTCCCCACTTCCCAGACGGGGCGGCCGGGCAGAGGCGCTTCCCACTTCCCAGACGGGGCGGCTGGGCAGAGACGCTCCTCACTTCCCAGACGGGGCGGCTCCCAGAGGGGGTGGCGGCTGGGCAGAGGCGCTCCTCACATCCCAGGCGGGGCGGCCGGGCAGAGGCCATCCCCACTTCCCAGACAGGGTGGCGGCCGGGCAGAGGTGCTCCTCACATCCCAGACGGGGCAGCCGGACAGAGGCGCTCCTCACCTCCCAGACGATGGGTGGCCGGGCAGAGGCGCTCCTCACCTCCCAGACGGGGCGGCGGGGCAGAGGTGCTCCTCACTTCCCAGACAGGGTGGCCGGGCAGAGGCACTCCTCACTTCCTCCCAGACGGGGCGGCCAGGCAGAGGCGCTCCTCACTTCCCAGACGATGGGCGGCCGGGCAGAGGCACTCCTCACTTCCCAGACGATGGGCAGCCAGGCAGAGGCACTCCTCACTTCCTAGACGGGGTGGTGGCTGGGCAGAGGCTGTAATCTTAGTACTTTGGGAGGCCAAGGCAGGCAGCTGGGAGGTGGAGGTTGTAGCCAGCTGGGATCACACCACTGCACTCCAGCCTGGGCAACATTGAGCATAAGCAGAGTGTCGTCTTCAGGGATGTATGTAATTTGTTGCTTATGAGCGGCAATGGTAGTATTGGCAACAGCAGTTGCGACCAGACCAGGAGCAGAAAAAGAGGTAGAATTTTGAATAGAAGGAGAGTCGAAAAACTGAAAGCCAGGGTGAGAGCAGATTACCTGCTGAGCAGGTCTTTCATGGGCCTGAAAACCAGGCTGCCACCGCAAGTGTGAACCAGGCTTCAAGGGAGCCTGTGACTCTAACTGAGTCCAATTTGTAGGAAAGGATCCAGGCTTCAAGGGAGCCTGTGACTCTACCTGAGTCTGATTTGTAGAAAAGGGACCAGGCTTCAAGGGAGCCTGTGACTCTAACTGAGTCTGATTTGTAGGAAAGGATCCAGGCTTTAAGGGAGCCTGTGACTCTAACTGAGTCCGATTTGTGGGAAGGGAACCAGGCTTCAAGGGAGCCTATGACTCTACCCGAGTCTGATTTATAGGAAAGGAACCAGGCTTCAAGGGAGCCTGTGACTCTACCCGAGTCTGATTTATAGGAAAGGAACCAGGTTTCAAGGGAGCCTGTGACTGTAACTGAGTCTGATTTGCAGGAAAGGAACCAGGCTTCAAGGGAGCCTGTGACTCTGAGTCCGATTTGCAGAGAATGGACCAGGCTTCAAGGGAGCCTGTGACTCTAACTGAGTCTGATTTGTAGGAAGTGGACCAGGCTTCAAGGGAGCCTGTGACTCTACCCGAGTCTGATTTATAGGAAAGGGACCAGGCTTCAAGGGAGCCTGTGACTCTGAGTCCAATTAGGAGAAATAGGATTGAGGGCCTCATTACCGGGCCGAGAATTGGAAGCCTCCTTTCCAAGCTGTTCATATAGCGGAGCCTCTGTACCGGGCTGCATAGAAACGTAATTTATAGACTCGTTTACAGGCTGCCTGGTTTCATCTGCTATTTGCACGGCGGCAGTGTTGAAAGAGTGAGGAGAGACAGGAGGGTCTGGCCGCAATGGCTGTTGATATGTTTCAGCTGAGTTTTGCTGATTGGGGAGATAAGTACATTTAGGTCAGTTAAAAGATCATCATAAAGCGGCAATGGGGGTGCAGTGGCCTCTGGCGTAGGTGGCGGTGGCGCAGGCATGTCAGAGTGGAAGTCCTCCTTTGAAATTACGTTCTCAATTTGTGCAGTATCATCAGGGGAAAGAGAGCTGAGAGCTTCCTCGACCTCCTCAGAGGAGAGGAAAGAGGGATCAGTCTCCATATTGTCCTCCTGAGTCTGTAAGGAGTCTAAGACAGAGCGAACCGAAGCCCAGATTGACCAAATGGTGGGTGGGATAAAATGTCCCCCTTTATGAGCAATTTTGAATTGTTTGCCAATCTCATCCCAATCTTTAAGTTCTGGAGTTCCCTCAGTCGGAAACCAAGGGCAAAGAAGATCTACAACCTCAAATAGTTCAATTAACTTTTCAGTAGAAACTTTAACACCTCCTTCTTTAAGAAGAGTTTTTATAAAATTTAAATAAGCCGAATACTTTGTACTGGCCTGTCCCATGGTGTCCCCGGAAAACTGTGAGTGCTCAAGCTTACCACCAAGTTTATTGACTGCAATCCTCAGGAATCTCTCGTTGAACTCCTCCGCTGATCCCGCACTCAGGGTGCAACTTCACACAGCGAGGGAGAGCCCCACGTCGGAGCGCCAGATGTAGGGACCAGCCCCACAGGGTTGGTAGGTCTCTCCCTGTGTGCGGCGATGAGAGAGTGTAGAAATAAAGACACAAGACAAAGAGACAAGAGAAAAGGCAGCTGGGCCCGGGGGACCACTACCACCAATGCGCGGACACCGGTAGTGGCCCCGAATGTCTGGCTGCGCTGTTATTTATTGGATACAAGGCAGAAGGGGCAGGGTAAAGAATGTGAGTCACCTCCAATGATAGGTAAGGTCACGTGGGTCACGTGTCCACTGGACAGGGGGCCCTTCCCTGCCTGGCAGCTGAGGCAGAGAGGGAGAGGAAGCAGAGAGAGAGACAGCTTACATCATTATTTCTGCATATCAGGGACTATTAGTATTTTCACTAATTTACTACTGCTATCTGGAAGGCAGAGCCAGGTGTACAGGATGGAACATGAAGGCAGACTAGGAGTGCGACTACTGAAGCACAGCATCACAGGGAGACGGTTAGGCCTCCTGATAACTGCGGGCAAGCCTGACTGATGTCAGGCCCTCCACAAGAGGTGGAGGAGCAGAGTCTTCTCTAAATTCCCCCGGGGAAAGGGAGACCCCCCCCCCCGCCCCGCCCTTTCCCGGTCTGCTAAGTAGCGGGTGTTGTTCCTTGACACCTTTTGCTACCGCTGGACCACGATCCGCCTGGTAACAGGCGTCTTCCCAGACGCTGGCGTCACCGCTAGACCAAGGAGCCCTCTGGTGGCCATGTCCGGGCATAACAGAAGGCTCGCACTCTTGTCTTCTGGTCACACCTCACTATGTCCCCTCAGCTCCTATCTCTGTATGGCATGGTTTTTCCTAGGCTATGATTATACAGCGAGGATTATCATAATATTGGAATAAGAAGTAATTGCTACAAACTAATGATTAATGATATTCATATACAATCATATCTAAGATCTATATCTGGTATAACTATTCTTGTTTTATATTTTATTATACTGGAACAGCTCGTGTCCTCTGTCTCTTGCCTCGGTGCCTGGGTGGCTTGCTGCCCACAATTTGAGATGGCGTCTTGCTCTGTTGCCCAGGCTGGAGTGCAGTGGCACCATCTTGTCTTCTTGCAACCTCTACCTCCTGAGTTCAAGCAATTCTCTTGCCTCAGCCTCCTGAGTAGCTGGGACTATAGGCATGAGCCACCACACCCGGTTAACTTTTGTATTTTTAGTGGGGACAGAGTTTCACCATGTTGACCAGGCTGGTCTCGAACTCCTGACCTCAAGTGATCCACCCACCTCAGCTTCCCAAAGTACTGGAATCACAGGCTTGAGCCACCACACCCAGCCCCAGCTTGTATATGAATGCTGTCCTCTTTCTGTTCCAACAGTATTCCAATTTGGGTAATATATGTTTTATGGTTACCTTAGTTATTACAGACAGTGCTGCAGTAAATAAGCTTGTATATCTTGTCATTTTGCAAGTTTGCAAATATAACTGTAGGATAAATTCCTAAAAGTATAATTGATGTGTCAAAGAGTATATATATTTGTAATTTTTAAAGATGTTGACAAATTGCCGTCCATACTGGTCATGCCATTTTTCAGTTTTACCAGCAATGTAGTAGAGTGCCTGTTTTTCCTCCCTCACTTCAGTTGGTTATCACTTTTTTTTTTTTTTTTGAGATGGAGTCTCTCTCTGTTGCCCAGGCTGGAGTGCAGTGACACGATCTCAGCTCACTGCAACCTCTATTTCCCAGGTTCAAGTTATTCTCCTGCCTCAGCCTCCCAAGTAGCTGAGATTACAGGTATGTATCACCACACCCGGCTAACTTTTTTTTTGTATTTTTAGTAGAGATGGGGTTTCGCCATGTTGACCAGGCTGGTCTCGAACTCCTGACCTCAGGTGCTCTGCCTGCCTTGGCCTCCCAAAGTGCTGGGATTACAGGCATGAGCCACCGTGGCTGGCCGGTTATCACTTTTTTTGTGTGCTTGCCATGCCAGTAGGTGTAATATGCTATTTCAGTATTGTATTTTTATTTTTATTTATTTATTTATTTTTTGAGATGGAGTTTCGCTCTTGTTGCCCAGGCTGGAGTGCAGTGGCGAGATCTTGCCTCACTGCAACCTCCGCCTCCCGGGTTCAAGCAGTTCTCCTGCCTCGGCCTCCTGAGTAGCTGGGATTTCAGGCAAGCGCCACCACGCCTGGCTAATTTTGTATTTTTAGTGGAGATGGGGTTTCTCTATGTTGGTCAGGCTGGTTTCGAACTCCCGACCTCAAGTGATCCACCCGCCTTCCAAAATGCTGGGATTACAGGCATAAGCCACCGCGCCCGACTTATCTCAGTATGGTTTTTATTTCACTTTTTAAAAATTATGAATGAGGTTGAACATCTTTTATATATTTAAGAACCATTGGTGTTTCCTTTTTTATGAAGTGTTTATTCCTATGTTTTGTCCATTTATCTGTTGGATATTAAAATTTTTAAGTTTTATTATTATTATTATAATATATATTTTTAAGAGACAGGGTCTTGCTCTGTCACCCAGGCTAGAGTGCAATGGTGAGATCATAGCTCACTGTAATCTCAAACTCCTAGACTCAATTGATCTTCCTGCCTCAACCTCCTAGGTAGTTAAGACTGCAGGTGAATGCCACCACACCCAGCTAATTTTTGTATTTTGTGTGTGTGTGTGTGTGGAGAGGGGATCTTGCTGTGTTGTCCAGGCTGGTTTTTCGAATTTCTAGCGTCAAGTGATCCTCCTGCCTCAGTCTCTCAAAGTGCTGGGATTACAGGTGTGAGCCACTGTGCCTGGCCAGATATTGGGCTTTTAATATGTGTTTTTAGGAACTTTTCTTTTTCTTTTTCTTTTCTTTTTTTTTTTTTTTTTAGACGGAGTCTCACTCTGTCGCCCAGGCTGGAGTGCAGTGGTACGATCTCGGCTCACTGCAAGCTCCGCCTCCCAGGTTCACGCCATTCTCCTGCCTCAGCCTCCCGAGTAGCTGGGACTCCAGGCGCCCACCACCACGCCCGACTATTTTTTTTTTGTATTTTTAGTAGAGACGGGGTTTCACCGTGTTAGCCAGGATGATCTCGATCTCCTCACCTCGTGATCCACCCGCCTTGGCCTCCCAAAGTGCTGGGATTACAGGTGTGAGCCACTGCGCCCGGCTGGAACTTTTTGGAAATTAGCTCTTTATGAAATGAGTTGCATACATTCTCCCCTCCCTGCTAGTTTATCATTTGACTTTGGTTTTCCATTTGTGGATTTGTTTGTCATGTAGAAATGTTTTCTCTTTATGTGGTCAGGTCAGCTTTCTTTTTTCTTTTCTTCTTTTTTTTTTTTCTTTTTTTGAGACCGGGTCTCACTCTGCCACCCAGGCTGGAGTGCAGTGGCGCCATCATGGCTTACTGCAGCCTCGACCTCCAAGGGGTTAGGTGATCTTTCCACCTCAGACTCCTGGGTAGCTGGGAGTACAGGTGTACACCACCACGCCCAGCTAATTTTTTGTATTTTTTTTAGAGACAGCGTTTTGCCACGTTGCTCAGGCTGGAGACTTACCATCTCTACAATGACAAAAAAATCCATTGTTCAGCTAGAGGTTCACATGTGATCCTTTATTTCTCCTGCTTCCATATCCTTTACATCCGATAATGGGACTCAAATCCATCCACTTCTCATTCCCATTGCTACTATCTTAGTGAGGCTTCTTAATTTAGGTCTCCCATTAGTTTACTCCCTTCCATTCGTTACAGTATAGCCACAAGTGGTCTTGCAGAAATGCAAATCTGATTATGTTGCTTTTTAAATATAACCCAGTGGCCAGGCGCGGTGGCTCACACCTGTAATCCCAGCACTTTGGGAGGCCGAGACGGGCGGATCACGAGGTGAGGAGATCAAGACCATCCTGGCTAACACGGTGAAACCCCGTCTCTACTAAAAATACAAAAAATTAGTCGGCCGTGGTGGCGGGCGCCCATAGTCCCAGCTACTCGGGAGGCTGAGGCAGGAGAATGGCATGAACCTGGGAGGCGGAGCTTGCAGTGAGCCTAGATGGCGCCACTGCACTCCAGCCTGGGCGACAGAGCGAGACTCTGTCTCAAAAAAAATAAAATAAAATAAAATAAAAAATAAATATAACCCAGTAGTAATTTCCCAACTCTAACATAACTTGGAATACAATTAAAAGTGAGTGGAGAAAAACAAATGAGAGATGAGGACATACAGTTAGCAAATGTAGCTTACTCTTGATTATGGGGAAAACTAAGAATATCTACAGAAGAACCTAGGGTACAGGGAAGGGCTTTTGTTTATTTGTTTTTTATGTATGTTTTCATCTCTCTTTTAATTTTAATTTTTTTTTTTTTTGAGACGGAGTCTCGCTCTGTCGCTCCAGAGTGCAGTAGCACCATCTCGGCTCACTGCAATCTCCACCTCCCGAGTTCAAGCGATTCTTCTGCCTCAGCCTCTTGAGTAGCTGGAACTACAGGCGAGCACCACCACGCCCGGCTAATTTTTGTATTTTTAGTAGAGACGGGATTTCACCATACTGGCCAGGCTGGTCTCGAACTCCTGACTTCATGATCCACCCACCTCAGCCTCCCAAAGTGCTGGGATTACAGGGGTGAGCCACCGCTTCTGGCCCTATCTTGTCTTTTTAAAAGGTCATCATGTATCCACATGTGGAGGAGGAAAGCCAGTAGAGATATCAAGGTTGAAGATAGCAGATAAATATGATATGCTAAGAATGCAGAGTGAAATAATGAGGTAGAAAACTTAGAGTGGTAAATGTTTAGAACAGCTATAGTAAAGACTAGGAGAGGGCACTAACTCTAGAGTGTTGTAGGAATGCTGGGAAATACTGAGATTTTGATGAGATTAGAGATTTTGTACTTTAAATACTGACATAGAAAAAATATATACAGGTTTTATGCGGAAGTACTATTGAAGTACTTTTATGTGGCAGTACTTTGAAGACTTCAGTCTTCAAAGAACAGATTTTCCAAGAAATAAAAAGAGAAAGAAAACTTCACAACTTGTTTTGTGAAGCTATTGTAAACTTTAAACCCAGAACTAGACAAGGACAGTATAAGAAAAGTAAGATATAGACCAATTTTATATAAAGAAATAAATGCAAAAGTCATAAAATATTAGAAAATTGAACACACACACACGTGGCAAAGTCGTGTTTATCCCAAAGATGCTAGAATGGTGTAATATTAGAAAACATGTAGTCCCACCACATCAACAGATTAAGAGAGAAAAATCTATATGATCCTCTCAAGTCATTGTAGAAAAATTATTTGATAAATGTCTTTCAAGCAAATATTTTCAAAGCTCTTAGCAAATGAGACAAGAAAAGGAATGTCTAGACCAGGCATCATGGCATATGCCTATAATCCAAGCACTTTTGGAGGCCAAGACCAGCAGATCACTTGAGGACAGGACTTGGAGACCAGCTGGCCAACGTGGAGGAACCCCATCTCTACTAAAAATATAAAAATTAGCCGGGCATGTTGGCGCATACCTGTAATCCTAGCTACTCAGGACACTGAGGCATGAGAATTGCTTGAGCCCGGCAGGCAGAGGTTGCAGTAAGCCGAGATTGTGGCCACTGCACTCCAGCCTGGGTGACAGAGGGAAACTCTGTCTCAAAAAGAAAAGAAGTGCTGGGCACAGTGACTCACACCTGTAATCTCAGCGCTTTGGGAGGCTGAGGCAGGTGGATCATGAGGTCAAGAGATCGAGACCATCCTGGCCAACATGGTGAAACCCCGTCTCTACTAAAAATACAAAAATTAGCTGGGCGTGGTGGCACGTGCCTGTAGTCCCAGCTACTCAGGAGGCTGAGCAGGAGAATCGCTTGAATCTGGGAGGCGGAGGTTGCAGTGAGCCGAGATCATGCCACTGTACTCCAGCCTGGCGACCGAGTAAGACTCCATCTCAAAAAAAAAAGAAAGAAAAGAAGAAAAGGAATGTCTAAAACCTGATAGAGTTTATCAGGAACAGGCTTGGTATCACAGCTTCTGTTATATATTTTATTGGAGGCCTTGTTGTCCAATAAGATGTTTTTAAACGTTAAAAGGATTAATAAAAAAGATATAAAAAAGATCTTTTTTTTTTTTGAGATGGAGTCTGACTCTGTCGCCCAGGCAGGAGTGCAATGGTGTGATCTCTGCTTACTGCAACCTCTGCCTCCCAAGTTCAAGAAATTCGCTGCTTCAGCCTCCTGAGTAGCTGAAATTACAGGTGCCCACCACCACGCCTGGCTAATTTTTTTGTATATTTAGTAGAGACGGGGTTTCACCATCTTGGCCAGGCTGGTCTTGAACTCCTGATCTCGTGATCCACCTGCTTTGGCCTCCCAAAGTGCTGGGATTACAGGCATGAGTCACTGTGCCCAGCCATAAAAAAGATACTGAGTCCAGGAGTTGCTTGAGTGCCAGCTAATTTTTGTATTTTTTGTAGAGACAGGGTCTCACCATGTTGCCCAGGCTTGTCTTGAACTCCTGGGCTCAAGCCATCTCGCCCATCTCCGCCTCCCAAAATACTGGGATTACAGGCGTGAGCCACTGTGCCCAGCTGGTTGTTCTGTTTTAACATGGCATATTGTGTTACTTGATTTTTTTTTTTTTTTTTGAGACAGAGTCTCGCTCTGTTGCCCAGGCTGGAGTGCAGTGGCGCAATCTCAGCTCACTGCAAGCTCCACCTCCCGGGTTCATGCCATTCTCCTGCCTCAGCCTCCCAAGTAGCTGGGACTACAGGCGCCCGCCACCACGCCTGGCTAATTTTTGTATTTTTAGTAGAGACGGGGTTTCACCGTGTTAGCCAGGATGGTCTTGATCTCCTGATCTCATGATCTGCCCGCCTCGGCCTCCCAAAGTGCTGGGATTACAGGCGTGAGCCACTGTGCCCGGCCAATTTTTGAACATTTAATTAGCTTTGCATTCCTGGAATAAATCCCACTTGGTCATGGGGTATAAACCTTTTTTATTTTATGTATTTTATTTTATTTTATGACTTATTTTACTTTTAAAAGACAGGTTCTCACCATGTTGTCCAGCCTGGTCTCAAACTCCTGGGCTCAAGTGATCCTCCCACTTTGTCCTCCCAAAATCTTGGGATTACAGGTGTGAGCCACCGCTCCTGGCCTAAACCTTTTATTTTTTTTTGAGATGGAGTCTCACTCTGTCACCTAGGCTAGAGTGCAGTGGCACGATCTCAACTCACTGCAACCTCCACCTCCCAGGTTCAAGTGATTCTCATGCCTCAGCCTCCCCAGTAGCTGGGATTACAGATGGGTGGCACCATGCCTGGCTAATTTTTGTATTTTTAGTAGAGATGGGGTTTCACCATGTCAGCCAGGCTGGTCTCGATTCCTGACTTCATGTGATCTGCCCACCTCGGCCTCCCAAAGTGCTGGGATTTCAGGTGTGAGCCACCGTGCCTGGCTGCCTAAAGCTTTTTTGTTTTCTTTTTCTCTTCTCCTTCCTTCCTTCTTCCTTCTTCTTCTTCTCCTCCTCCTCCTCTTCCTCCTCCTCCTCCTCCTCCTCCTCCTTCTCCTCCTCCTTTTCTTCTTCTCTCTCTCTCTCTTCTTTCTTTCGAGATGGAGTTTCACTCTGTTGCCCAGGCTGGAGTGCAGTGGTGCAACCTCAGCTCACTGCAGCCTCCGCCTCCCGGGTTTGAGCGACTCTCATGCCTCAGCCTCCCAAGTAGCTGAGATTACAGGCATGCCCACCATGCCCAGCTAATGTTTTTTCTATTTAGTAGAAAAAGGGTTTCATCATGTTGGTCAGTCTGGTCTCAAACTCCTGACCTCAAATCATCCACCTGCCTCGGCCTCCCAAAGTGCAGGGATTACAGGCGTGAGCCACCATGCCTGGCCCACCTTTTTAAAAAAATATGTTTCTGGGACCGGGTGTGGTGGCTCACGCCTGTAATCCCAGTACTTTGGGAGGCCGAGGCAGGCGGATCACCAGGTCAGGAGTTCAAGACCAGCCTGGCCAACGTGGTGAAACCCCGTATCTACTAAAAATACAAAAAATCAGCCAGGCGTTGTGGCGTGCACCTGTAATCCCAGCTACTCGGGAGGCTGAGGCAGGAGAAACGCTTGAACCCGGGAGGCGGAGGTTGCAGTGAGCTGAGATTGCGCCACTGCCCTCCAGCCTGGGCGACAGAGCGAGATTCCATCACAAAAAGAAAAAAAAGAAATAAGGAACAACAAAAGAGCACCACTTTGCAACCTTTAATAAAGCAGTTGATCAAGGCAATAATTATCAAAGGCTGCTAAAACCATTATATTAAAAATTGATTGTGTATCACAAGAAAGGAAAACTATATACCAATATCTCTTATGAATATAGATGTTAAAAAAAAAAACCTTAACAAATTATTAGCAAACTGAATTCAGAAACCTTTTTTTTTTTTTTTTTGGCCGAGTCTTGCTCTGTCGCTCAGGCTGGAATGCAATGGCAGGATCTCCACTCACGGCAACATCCACCTCCCAGGTTCAAGCAAGTCTCCTGCCTCAGCCTCCCGAATAGCTGGGATTACAGGCACGTGCCCCCACACCTGGCTGATTTTTTGTATTTTTAGTAGAGACGGGGTTTCACCATGTTGGCCAGGCTGGTCTCGAACTCCTGACCTTGTGATCTGCCCGCCTCGGCCTCCCAAAGTGCTGGGATTACAGGCGTGAGCCACTGCACCCAGCCTATTCCTTATTTCTTTATTATTTTGTATTCATCTATAAAGGAGGATTTTCTTCCTCAACCACTTGGTTATTCTGAGAAACCATTCATATAGAAAAGGCAGGCTATATATTCAACTTGTTTTCCTTTACTTGCTAGTTTTAGGAATAGTAAGTTGAGTATGTAATATCCTCTTAAAGATGATCAATTAGGGTTTTGAAAAATTATTGTGAACTTACGGATTTTATTAAATTTGGCGTGTTTACATTCTTTGTAGTTATTCTTTTTGATGCTCAAACTGTACCATCTTTGGACAATAGCAACCCACTGAAGTTGATTCTTTTTAAATATTATTCATTTAATTTTTGACTTTTTTCAATAGAGACTGTGTTTCCCAGGCTGGTCTTGAACTCCTGGGCTCAAGCAGACCTCCTGCCTCAGCCTCCTAAAGTGCTAGGATTAGAGGTGTGAGCCCCCATGCCCAGCTTCTAAAGTTGATTCTTGAATCCTTTTGACATACCCCCAGTAGTCTTTGATAGCTTTCTCGCTTACTGCTGTGAAGATGCCTTATATGTACTGTCTCTTTTTATTGTTGCCATTGTATCTTTCGGATCTATTCCTACAAGTCGGACTGTTGGGTTGAAGGGTAAATACACATATAATTTTGGTAGATAGTGGGAAAGGTGTTATTTTATTTTGTCTTTTCACAAGCAATATATGAAAGTGCCCTCCCCGCCTTTTTGTTTATTTGTTTGTTTGTTTGTTTGTAGAGACAGGGTTTCGCTCTGTTGCTTATGCTGGAGTGCAGGGGTATGATCTTGGCTCACTGCAGCCTCAAGCTATCCTCCCACCTCACCCTTCTGAGTAGCTAGGACTACAGGCATATGCCACCGTGCCTGGCTTATTTAAAAACATTTTCTTTTTTTTTTTTTAGAGAAGGGGTGTTGCTATATTCCCCAGGCTGAAAGTACCTTTTAACCCACAGTCTCACCAACAGTTTGTTGTAAGCTTCTGGATTTTTGCCAGTCTGGCAGGTGAGAAATGGTATCTCCGTGTAGTTTTGTTTTTGTTTTTGTTTTTGAGACGGAGTCTCGCTCTGTCACCCAGGCTGGAGTGCACTGGCGAGATCTCCGCTCACTGCAAGTTCCGCCTCCCGGGTTCATGCCATTCTCCTGCCTCAGCCTCCCGAGTAGCTGGGACTACAGGCGTCCGCCACCACGCCCGGCTAATTTTTTTTGTATTTTTTAGTAGAGACAGGGTTTCACCGTGTTAGCTAGGATGGTCTCGATCTCCTGACCTTGTGATCCGCCCGCCTTGGCCTCCCAAAGTGCTGGGATTACAGGCGTGAGCCACCACGCCCGGCCTACTCCGTGTAGTTTTAATGTGAGCATATTTTTATGTTCAAAATCACATTTTAATAAGTTGGTGATAGCAAACCTGCATTAACATTTAAAGAAGGCAGGCCAAGCATGGTGGCTCATGTTTGTAATCCCAGCACTTTGTAAGGCCAAGGCGGGAGAATCACTTGGGTGCAGAAGTTTGAGACCAGCCTGGGCAACATAGTGAGACCCCATCTCTATAAAAATTTTTAGCCCTCACTCGCCGCCGACGACCTGTCTCGCTGCGTGCACGCCCTGCCGCCGCCCCGCAGAAATGCTTCGGTTACCCACAGTCTTTCGCCAGATGAGACTGGTGTCCAGGGTGCTGGCTCCTCATCTCACTGGGGCTTATGCCAAAGATGTAAAATTTGGTGCAGATGCCCGAGCCTTAATGCTTCAAGGTATAGACCTTTTAGCCAATGCTGTAGCCCTTACAATGGGGCCAAAGGGAAGAAGAACAGTGATTATTGAGCAGAGCTGGGGAAGTCCCAAAGTAACAAAAGATGGTGTGACTGTTGCAAAGTCAATTGACTTAAAGGATAAATGTAAAAACATTGGAGCTAAACTTGTTCAAGATGTTGCCAATAACACAAATGAAGAGACTGGGGATGGCACTACCACTGCCACTGTACTGGCACGCTCTATAGCCAAGGAAGGCATCGAGAAGATTAGCAAAGGTGCTAATCCAGTGGAAATCAGGAGAGGTGTGATGTTAGTTGTTGATGCTGTAATTGCTGAACTTAAAAAGCAGTCTAAACCTGTGACCACCCCTAAAGAAATTGCACAGGTTGCTACAATTTCTGCAAACGGAGACAAAGAAATTGGCAATATCTCTGATGCAATGAAAAAGGTTGGAAGAAAGGGTGTCATCACAGTAAAGGATGGAAAAACACTGAATGATGAATTAGAAATTATTGAAGGCATAAAGTTTGATCGAGGCTATATTTCTCCATACTTTATTAATACATCAAAAGGTCAGAAATGTGAATTCCAGGATACCTATGTTCTGTTGAGCGAAAAGAAAATTTCTAGTGTCCAGTCCGTTGTACCTGCTCTTGAAATTGCCAATGCTCACCGTAAGCCTTTGGTCATACTCGCTGAAGACGTTGATGGAGAAGCTCTAAGTACACTCGTCTTGAATAGGCTAAAGGTTGGTCTTCAGGTTGTGGCAATCAAGGCTCCAGGGTTTGGTGACAATAGAAAGAACCAGCTTAAAGATATGGCAATTGCTACTGGTAGTGCAGTGTTTGGAGAAGAGGGGTTGACCCTAAATCTTGAAGATGTTCAGCCTCATGACTTAGGAAACGTTGGAGAGGTCATTGTGACCAAAGATGATGCCACGCTCTTAAAAGGAAAAGGTGACAAGGCTCAAATTGAAAAACGTATTCAAGAAATCATTGAGCAGTTAGATGTCACAACTAGTGAATATGAAAAGGAAAAACTGAATGAACGGCTGGCAAAACTTTCAGATGTAGTAGCTGTGCTGAAGGTTGGTGGGACAAGTGATGTTGAAGTGAATGAAAAGAAAGACAGAGTTCGGATGCCCTTAATGCTACAAGAGCTGCTGTTGAAGAAGGCTTTGTATTGGGAGGGGGTTGTGCCCTGCTTCGATGCATTCTAGCCTTGGACTCATTGACTCCAGCTAATGAAGATCAAAAAATTGGTACAGAAATTATTAAAGAACACTCAAAATTCCAGCAATGACCATTGCTAAGAATGCAGGTGTTGAAGGATCTTCGATAGTTGAGAAAATTACGCAAATTTCCTCAGAAGCTGGTTATGATGCTATGGTTGGAGATTTTGTGAATATGGTGGAAAAATGAATTATTGACCCAACAAAGGTTGTGAGAACTGCTTTATTGGATGCTGCTGGTGTGACCTCTCTGTTAACTACAGCAGAAGTTGTAGTCACAGAAATTCCTAAAGAAGAGAAGGACCCTGGAATGGGTGCAATGGGTGGAATGGGAGGTGGTATGGGAAGTGGCATGTTCTAACTCCTAGACTAGTGCTTTATCTTTATTAATGAACTGTGACAGGAAGCCCAAGGCAGTGTTCCTCACCAATAACTTCAGAGAAGTCAGTTGGAGAAAAATGAAGAAAAAGGCTGGCTGAAAATCACTATAACCATCAGTTACTGGTTTCAGTTGACAAAATATATAATGGTTTACTGCTGTCATTGTCCATGCCTACAGATAATTTATTTTGTATTTTTGAATAAAAAACATTTGTACATTCCTGATACTGGGTACAAGAGCCATGTACCAATGTATGGCTTTCAACTTAAATCACTGAGGCATTTTTACTACTATTCTGTTAAAATCAGGATTTTAGTGCTTGCCACCACCAGATGAGAAGTTAAGCAGCCTTTCTGTGGAGAGTGAGAATAATTGTGTACAAAGTAGAGAAATATCCAATTATGTGACAACCTTTGTGTAATAAAAATTTGTTTAAAGTTAAAAAAATTTGTTTTAATTAGTGAGGCATGGTGGCATGTGCCTGTAGTCCCAGCTACTCAGGAGGGAGGATCAGTTGAGCCCAGGATGTCAAGGCTGCAGCGAGGCATAATCAAGGCACTTCACTCCAGCCTGGGCGACAGAGCAAGACCCTATCTCAAAAAAAAAAAAAAAAAAAAAGAAGTTTGTCTTTAGCAATCTAAAATTTGACAAGTTTGCTTTGACTCTCTAGCTGCAGGTTCATACCCAAGTTTATAGTAAAAAATAAGATGGATTTGTTATATTCAACATGGTGTAGTAAATATCAAATATAGGTGAAAAATATATTTCATATTCGTAAAATACTATATAATAAAGTACTTTTATATAGTAAAATACTATATATTAAACAAAGTACTTTATAGTCACCTGATCTGACTGCCTTGATAATCCCTGAGAGATAAGCAGGACTGATACTTATTAGATGCCCATTAAACAGAGTAGTATATTAAGAAGTGTACAGATACTACTTATATGCCCATTTTGTAGAAGAGGAAACTGATGTTTTAAGAATGTGACTTTCCAGTTTAACACAGCAAGTGGGTGCCCAGTTTGTCAGCGCATATACTAACATAGCAAGCAGTAGAGCTGGGTTTGAATTTCAAACTTCTGATCTACCCACTACAAATTCTATACTTTCTTTTCCCAGTATTTGCTAAAGGAGACACAACCCATTTTACCCAGGAGGTGGCAGTGTTTCTCTTACTGTTATATTTATTGGGCGCTCACTTTCCCACTGAAGGTGAAATACTTAAAAATTGAAAATTGTATTCTTTCAGTGAATAATCTCGAGTTAAATTATGTTTAGCTGTTAATGATAATAAGATTAGTAAAGTTGGTGCCTGCCTTCTAGGAGTTGACAATCTAGGAGCAAGAGGTGGAGGCGGAACTGTGAAGCAGAGTCCAAAATAGCCTAAAAAGGCCGGCTGTCGTGGCTCACACCTGTAATCCCAGCACTTTGGGAGGCTGAGGCAGGCAGATTACTTGAGGTCAGGAGTTCGAGACCAGCCTGGCCAACATGGCAAAACCCCATCTCTACTAAAAATACAAAAATTAGCCGGGCATGGTAGCATGCACCTGTAATCCCAGCTACTGGGGAGGCTGAGGCAAGAGAATTGCTTGCACCTGGGAGGCAGAGGCTGCATGAGTCGAGATTGTGCTGCTGCACTCCAGCCTGGGCAACAGAGCAATATTCTGTCTCAAAAAAAGAAAATAGCCTATGAAAATTTCAAACAAAGTGTTATAGGAATACAAATTTGTAATGGAGCTCTTGATGTGATGTCTTTAATGGCAGTTTAACTTTAGTCCACAGGTGGGAGTGGGCTTACTCTACTGTTAGGAGACACAGGTAAGTTCAAGCTCTCTGACTTCCAAGACACAAAAATAGGCAATAAAAAAAAATCAGGCCAGGCATGGTGGCTCATACCTGTAATCCCAGCACTTTGGAAGGCTGAGGCAAGAGGATCTCCCTTAAGGCCATGAGTTTGAGACTAGCCTGGGCAACATATTGAGAACCCTGTCTCTATAACAAATTTAAAAATTAGCCAGGCCTGGTGGCATGTGCCTATAGTCCTCGCTATTTGTTGGGGGGTGGTGCTGAGGCAGGAGGATCGCTAGAGGACCGTGTCTCAAAAAACAAAAAGAGAAAAAAAGAAAACAATATACTGTAAACATAAAAGGAAAAGCTCCTAGATGTTCTAATGTGCCATTCCATCACTGCCAGCACTACTTTGACCTTTTTTTTTTTTTCTTTGAGACGGAGTCTCGCTCTGTTGCCCAGGCTGGAGTGCAGTGGTGAGATCTTGGCTCACTGCAAGCTCTGCCTTCTGGGTTCCCACCATTCTCCTGCCTCAGCCTCCCGAGTAGCTGGGACTACAGGTGCCCACCACCACGCCCGGCTCATTTTTTTTGTATTGTTAGTAGAGACGGGGTTTCACCGTGTTAGCCAGGATGGTCTCAATCTCCTGACCTCATGATCCACCCACCTCAGCCTCCCAAAGTGCTGGGATTACAGGTGTGAGCCACTGCGCCCAGTCTTACCATTTTTAATTAGTAACATTTTTTTCAGATGTAAGTTTTGTGTTCTGAGACAGTCCATTTATTCATTTAACAAATATTTTAAAATTTTAAATTAGCCAGGTCCTGGTGAATGCTAAGGATATAATGGTGTACAAAACAGTCACAGTCTCTGTCTTCATCAAGCTTATGCTTCTGGTGAAGGCTGCTCATGACTAGTGACCTTATAACTAATGTATATTTATATTTTAACAATTACTTTTTCAGCACCATATGAACAGGAAAAATAGAAAAACAATTATTTCTTACATTCAAATCTCTCTCTCTCTCTCTCTCTTTTTTTGAGACAGAGTCTCACTCTGTTGCCCAGGCTAGAGTGCAGTAGCACAATCTCGGCTCACTGCAACCTCTGCCTCTGGGTTCAAGTGATTCTCCTGCAGCAGACTCCCGAGTAGCTGGGACTACAGGGCCACACCACCACGCCCGGCTAATTTTTTGTATTTTTAGTAGAGATAGGGTTTCACCATGTTGGCCAGGCTGGTCTTGAACTTCTGACCTCAAGTGATCTGCCTGACTCTGCCTCCCAAAGTGCTGGGATTACAGGTGTGAGCCACTGTGCCCAGCCCTTACATTCAAATCTTATGTTTCACCTGAGAGTTTTAGGATATGGTCCTAATTATCTGGAAATCAGATTTCAAGCAAATTATCTTCTAAATATATAGTGAATCAAAACTCAGGTAGAATCTTCATTAGGAGTGCTTCTCAGCAAATGTGGTTTTCAACAAACCTCTTGCTGTTTGTGTTGTAAGTTTATCCCTAGAAATATTACCCAGTGTGTAGGTTAAGAATAAGTCAGAATATTGAATATGACTACTACTTGAGGTAAGGGGCTGGCTTGAGGAAAATAGTTGAATCTTTCACTTCTGGATTCCTAGGATTATTCCTTTATTATTTCTGACCCCAAAGTACATATTTACTGGAATTTTTAATTTTACGGGCAAATAGAAAGGATAGAATTGAGTCAAGAAATCTGAATTCTGGCCAGGAGCAGTGGCTCACAGCTATAATCCCAACACTTTGGGAGGCCAAGGAGGGCAGATCACCTGAGGTTAGGAGTTTGAGACCAGCCTGGCCAACATGGTGAAACCCCGTCTCTACTAAAAACACAAAAATTAGCCAGGCATGGTGACATGTGCCTGTAATCCCAGCTGCTCCAGAGGCTGAGGCAGGGGAATTGTTGAACCCGGGAGGCGGAGGTTGCAGTGAGCCGAGATCGCGCCATTGCACTCCAGCCTGGGCAACAGAGTGAGACTCCATCTCAAAAAAAGAAAAAAAAAAAGAAGAAGAAATCTGGATTCTGGTGTCACTTATGCTGCTATTTGACCCCTATGACCTTGTGTAAGTGAGCTTGCCTCTCTGGGATTTGTTTTTTTAATCTGAAAATGAGAGAGGACAAGGGGAAGGAACTATCCAATTAATTACTGTTTTGGCTCATTATCATCCCCGCAGTCTCATACTTCTTGCAATATTTAGATTTAACCATATGAAATTGCTAGTATTCAATGATATGAAAAGATTAAGATTTGACCTATGGAGACAGCAGTTTCATTTGATTCAGCCTAATTGTTGAATCAGTTGTGGGCCCTATTGGGATCATCTGAGTTGTTTATTTTAGGGATAGATGAGGCCAAGACCAAGCAAAACTAATGCCTCAGGTGTGAAGGAAACACACATTTAGAGAATATATCTTTCTGGTAGATGATAAAATAAAAATAAAAAGAGAATACAATGAATACCACCATATAATCAATGTAGTATATTCTGGGTTACATAGAATTCATTCTAGTCTTTTCTTTCTACAATATGCTAATTTTCTAGCCCAGTGATTCTAAATGATTTGGTTCCTGTATTCCTTCAGCATCTGGCAAAGGAAAAGTCCATTTGACAATTTTATTAGAATATTCTCTGTAGCAATGTTTGTCCAGGAATATCTGTTGCTAAAGGAGAAGAGAACCTGTTAGCACTGATATTCAGGTGTGAAAGAAATAATTCTTCAGAGCTGTCTTTTTCCTTGTTTGCCAGTGAGGTAAGTCAAAGAGGTAAAAAGACAAACTTTTCCAATTTTTTGTTTTAGACCAATTTTGTCATTCCATCCTACATCAGAAGGGGTCACGGCTAAGCTTTGCTTTATTGTTTGATGTAGCTCATTAACATTTCTTGCCTAAGGAAACTGGTATGTTCAATAAACTGTTTTTGTTTGTTTGTTTGTTTTGTTTTGTTTTGTTTTTTACTTTTCCCTAAGACATAATCTCATCTTTTTTACCAGGAAATAAACTCAGCTTTTTTTTTTTTTTTTTGAGACAGAGTCTCACTCTGTTGCCCAGGCTGGAGTGCAGTGGCATGATCTCAGCTCACTGCAACCTCTGCCTCCCAGGTTCAAGCGATTCTCCTGCCTCAGTCTCCCAAGTAGCTGGGATTACAGGCGTGTGCCACCACGCCTGGCTAATTTTTGTATTTTTAGTAGAGACAGGGTTTCACTATGTTGACTAGGCTGGTCTCGAGCTCCTCACCTCAAGTGATCCGCCCACCTCGGCCTCCCAACGTGCCAGGATTACAGGCATGAGCCACCGCGCCTGGCCAATAAACTCAACTTTTTGGACTATTTCCATTACATAGCCTTTTGGACACAAAAGTTAATCAGTGGAATGAGAAGATAATCCACAGGGAGTATTTATACCTAGGGAAAAATGTTTCTTTGGCTCTAATATACCTTGTTCAGGTCTCTTAGCCACAATCAGAGTCTCACACGCAAACTGACCTGTCTCATTGCTTTCAACCACATATACCACACCAGCCTGTCTCCATTGGAATGTCTGGCTAGGGTCCAGCACATCTACAGGTAATACATTCTTCTGAATTCTCCACTCTGATATGGAGGGGCCAATAGAGGCATGCAAACATTTTTCTTTCTTTTTCTTTTTCTTTTATTTTGAGACAGGATCTCACTTTGGTTGCCTGGGCTGGAGTACAGTGGCGCCATCTCAGCTCACTGCAGCCTCGACCTCCCAGGCTCAGGTGGCTCTCCCAACTCAGCCTCCTGAGGAGTTGGGACTACAGATATGCCCTACCATGCCTGGCTAGTTTTTTGTATTTTTAGCAGAAATGGGGTTTTGCCATGTTGCCCACATTGGTCTTGAACTCCTGGACTGAAGCAATCTGCCCACCTCAGCCTCCCAAAGTGCTGGGACATTTTTCAGCTACATTTTGGGGTTGATCTAGCCCCTACTCCTTCACCTTGGACACTTGTTTAAAAGAGTTGTTTTTCTGGAGAAATCACAAACAAGCCTATATTGAATCAGGTACAAATGTCTCTTCCCCAAAGAAGTTACAGATAACTCTCATTTTGCTTTTTTTCCCTTCAAAACAATTCCTGAGTGCTGGGTTCATGAGAACCAAGAAT
This sequence comes from Pan troglodytes, assembly GCF_028858775.2. NCBI lineage: Eukaryota > Metazoa > Chordata > Mammalia > Primates > Hominidae > Pan > Pan troglodytes. The sequence goes on along the minus strand of NC_072408.2, from coordinate 39,499,555 downwards.
TAGAGAGGCATTGACTAAATCTGGAAAAACGTGGGCAATGTAATGGGCAAAGCAGAAGGGCGTCAAAGTAAATACACTGGAGGAAGTAGGATTCTTCCTCCTCCCGTATACTTCCTGAATCTAACCACAGAACACCATTACCTTCCCCATCATTTCCACAGAATTCCATAACTCCTTTACAAATATACTCACCTGTAATGCCAGAAGTTTTGGAGACTGAGGTGGGCAAATTGCTTGAGCTGAGGAATTCAAGACCAGCCTGGGCAACATGACAAAACCCCGTCTCTACCAAAAAAAAAAAAATTACAAAAGTTAGCCAGGTGTGGTGGTGCATGCCTGTAGTCCTAGCTACAGGGTGGGGAGGGGTGGGATGGGTGCGAGGATCACCTGAACCTGGGGAAGTCAAAGCTGCCTGTTGTGAGCCGTGATTGTGCTACTGCACTCCAGCCTAGGTGACAGAGTGAGACCCTGTCATAAAAAAAAAATATATGTTTATAATACATATACTCACCAGAATGAAGGATTTAGTTTCCAGTTTTGTTGGTGCTCTTTAACATAATACACCTTTGGCATCAGTTTGCATATCCGGGTCATTTTACTTCTGTGGTCCTAACTTACCAGATTATAAAAATATAGATTTTTCGGTCGGGTGCTGTGGTTCACACCTGTAATCCCAGCACTTTGGGAGGCCAAGGCGGGTGGATCGCCTGAGGTCAGGAGTTCGAGACCAGACTGGCCAAAATGGTGAAACCCTGTCTCTACTAAAAATACAAAAAATTAGCCGGGTGTGGTAGCAAGCGCCTGTAATCCCACTTAGGAAGCTGAGGCAGGATAATTGCTTGAACCCAGGAGGTGGAGGTTGCAGTGAGCCAAGATCATGCCGTTGTACTCCAGCCTGGGTGACAGAGAGAGACTCTGTCTCAAAAACAAACAAACAAACAAACAAAAATTTAGGTTTTTGTATTAGTTCACATAAGTAGAGCTTATTGAATTAGATCCTTCTTTTATCTCCCTTCTATCTGATATTCTCTACTTGTAGAGTAGAGGACTGGGGTTAAATCTTAGGATGCATGGAAGTCCTCCTTTTTTTCTGCCAGATTTGTTTTTATTTCTTGGATGGTAGGACTCAAAGAGAAATGGGAGCTGGGGTGTCTTGTATCTAGTGATTTTTGATTTTGTATTATTTTGTTTCCTTTTTTTTCTAGAGATAAGACATATTTTACCAATTTCCAGGAGATTGAGAATTATGAAAATAATTTATTAATAATCAGGTTGTATGCTTATGGGAGAGAGGGAAGAAATTAGATTGGATGATCCCTGAAACTTTTCAAGGTATGTAGTTTAGCCTGCTTGATTCTAGAATAATCTTTTGAATGTAACTAAGATGCCAGTTTTTGGAATTGCTCACCTCAGATCTTCAAATTTGGGTTATATGATACCCAGAGGGATACACGCTGGCAGGCGGTAGAGTAATTAATCACAATGAAGCTAGCATCTATTGAGTGTTTACCAAGTGTCAGTCACCTTCTTAAGGGCTTTATATGCATTGCCTTATTTCATTTCACTACAATTTTAGGGAGTAGATACTATTTATTATTTCATTTTACAGATGAGAAAAGTAGGGTTCAGATATGTGAGGTAATTTCTCCCAGTGTCACTCAGCTTGTGAGTGATAGGTGTGGATCAGAATTTAGGTCTGATTCCAAAGGCTAATGAAGTATTATCTTCATTTTGCACGTGGGTGAATGAGAGATGTTAAGTAACTTGGTCTAAAATCATATAAGTAGTAACGAACAGTGGTGTCAGGATTTTAATTTTCTTTTTTAGAGATAGTCTTGCTCTGTCACCCAGGCTGGAGTGCAGTGGAGCAATCTCGGCTCACTGCAATCTCTGCCTGCCAGGTTCAAGTGATTCTTGTGCCTCAGCCTTCTGAGTAGCTGGGATTACAGGCGTGCACCACACCCAGCTAATTTTTGTATTTTCAGTACAGACAGCGTTTTGCCATGTTGGCCAGGCTGGTCTCAAACTCCTGGCCTAAAGTGATCCGCCTGCCTCGGCCTCCCAAAGTGCTGGGATTACAGGCATGAGCTACTGTGTCCAGCTTGGTGTCAGGATTTGAACTCAGGTCTGCCTTTTTCTAAAACCCATGGTTTCTAATTGTTTTTAATTTTTTCTTAATTTGATTTTATTTTTTAAACTTTTATTTTATTACATATTTATTTATGCATTTTTTAAGAAATAGGGTCTCTCTCTGTCACCCAGGCTGGAGTGTTGTGACAGATCAAAGTTTACTGCAGCCTTGAACTCCTGGGCTCAAGTAATCCCTCCGTCTCAGCCTCCCCAGTAGCCGGGACTATAGGTGCACACAACCACACTTAGCTGATTTTTTTTTTTTTATTTCAATTTTTTTAGAGACAGAGTCTTGCTCTGTTACAGGTATGGTCTTGGAACTCCTGGCCTCAAGCTATCCTCTTGCCTCAGCCTCCTGAGTAGCTGCGATTATAGACACGAGCCATGTGCTTGGCATTAACTATTTAAAACAAATTTTTTTTTTTTAAATAGAGATGAGGCTCTCACCATGTTGTCCAGCTGGTCTTGGGCTCCTAAGCTCAAGCAATCCAACCACCTTAGCCTCCCAAAGTGCTGGATTACAGGCGTGAGCCACTATGCCTGGTCTCTTGCCCCCGCACCCCCCCCCCTTTTTTTTTTAGGGGTGAGGTCTCAACTTCTTTACATTCTAAGGGATCATTAAGCATTAAGGAATGAAAGTGAGACTATAACACACTAGGAATATTAGAATTGGGCTGGGTGCGGTGGCTCATGCCTGTAACCCAGCACTTTGGGAAGTCAAAGTGGGAGGATCGCTTGAGACCATGAGTTCAAGACCAGCCTGGTCTTGCTTGTTCAAGAACAGCAATGTCACTTCTGGGTATTTACCCAAAAGATTTGAAATCAGTTCATTGAAGAGATGTCTGCATTCCCATGTTTACTGCAGTACTATTTAGAGTAGCCAAGTTATGGAATCAACCTAAGTGTTCATCAACAGATTAATGAATAAAGAAAATATGCTATATATACACAATGGAGTACTATTCAATTTTATTAATTTTTTTGAGACAAGATCTCACTCTGTCACCCATGCTGGAGTGCAGTGGCGTGATCATGGCTCACTGCAGCCTTGAACTCCTGGACTCAAGTAATCCTCCCACCTCAGCCTCCCAAGTAGCTGGGACCGCAGGCATGCACTACCATACCTGGCTAATTTTTTTTATTTTTTGTATAGATGGGGTCTTACTATGTTGCCTGGACTAGTCTTGAACTCCTGGGCTCAAGTGATCCTCCCACCTTGGCTTCCCAAAGTGCTGGGATTATAGATTGTGAGCCACCTCACTCAGCCTCAGCTTTAAAAAAGAAGGAAATTCTGTCATTTGTGACAACATAGATGGAATTGGAGGACATTATATTAAGTGAAATAAGCCAGGCACAAGAAGACAAATACTGTAATTTCTCACTTATACATAGAATCTAAAACAATCAACTCATGGTAGCAGAAAATAGAATGGTGGTTACAGAAAGCTGGGGGACCGGCCGGGCTTGGTGGCTCATGCCTGTAAACCCAACACTTTGGGAGACCGAAGCAGGTAGATCACGAGACCAGGAGTTCAAGACCAGCCTGGCCAACATAGTGAAACCCCGTGTCTACTAAGAATACAAAAATCAGCCGGGCATGGTGGCGCATGCCTGTAGTCCCAGCCACTTGGGAGGCTGAGGCAAGAGAATCGCTTGAACCTGGGAGGTGGAGGTTGCAGTGAGCCAAGATCATGCCATTGCGCTCCAGCTTGGGCAACAGAGTGAGACTAAGTCTCAAAAAAAAAAAAAAAAAAAAAAAAAAAAAGAAGCCGGGGGATGGAGGAAATGGGGAGATGCTGGTCAAACTGTACGAAATCTTAGGAGGAATAAGTTTTGTTTTTTGTGTGTGTGTGAGCTCTATTGCACGTGTGGTGAAAATTGTTAATAATAGTGTATTATACATTTCAAAATTGCTAAAAGAGTAAATTTCACATGATCTCACCACAAAAAATGGTAAGTAGGCTGGGCGCAGTGGCTCACACCTGTAATCCCAGCACTCTGGATGGCTGAGGCAGGTGGATCACTTGAGGTCAGGATTTCGAGACCAGCCTGGCCAACATGATGAAACCCTGTCTCTACTAAAAATACAAAAATTAGCCAGGCGTGGTGGTTGCGCACCTGTAATTCCAGCTACTTGGGAGGCTGAGGCAAGAGAATGGCTTGAACCCGAGAGGTCGAGATTGCAGTGAGCTGAGATCATGTCATTGCACTCCAGCCTGGGTGAGAGAGCGACACTCTGTCTCAAAAAAAAAAAAAAGATAATGAGCCTGGGAGGCAGAGGCTGCAGTGAGTGGAGATCGCACCACTGTACTCCAGCCCAGGTGACAGAGCCAGACCCTGTCTAAAAATAATAATAATAATAATAAGTATTTGAGGTGATAGATATGTTAATTAGCTTGAATTATTCCACATTATAAGTCATAACTTCACTTTGTACCCATAAATACATATAATTATAAACTGTCTGTTTACAAACAACAACATCCAGAAAACCTGCAATGAGATACCACCTCACACCTATTAGGATGACTATTATAAAAAGAAAATTCTCCGCTGGTTGCAGTGGCTCATGCCTGTAATCCCAACACTTTCGGAGACCAAGGCGAGTGGATTGCCTGAGCTCAGGAATTTGAGACAGGCCTGGGCAACACAGTGAAACCCCGTCTCTACTAAAATACAAAAAATTAGCCAGGCTTGGCAGCGTGTGCCTGTGATCCCAGCTACTCAGGAGGCTGAGACAGGAGAATCGCTTGAACCCGGGAGGCGGAGCTTGCAGTGAGTCAAGGTCATGCCACTGCACTCCAGCCTGGGCGACAGAGCGATATTCCGTCTCAAAAAAAAAAAAAAAAAAGGCCAGGCGCGGTGGCTTACGCCTGTAATCCCAGCACTTTGGGAGGCCGAGGTGGCCGGATCATGAGGTCAAGAGATCAAGACCATCCTGGCCAACATGGTGAAACCCCGTCTCCACTAAAAATACAAAAATTAGCTGGGCGTCGTGGCACGTGCCTGTAGTACCAGCTACTCAGGAGGCTAAGGCGGGAGAATCGTTTGAACCCGGGAGGCAGAGGTTTCAGTGAGCCAAGATTGCACCACTGCACTCCAGCCTGGCGACAGAGTGAGACTCTGTCTCAGGGGAAAAAAAAAAAAGTAGAAAGAAAAATTAGACTTAAAAAAAAAGTTAAATTGGGTTGATTGCCTTTATGAATCAGGCCTTCAAGAGAAAGGTTTCTGTACCACATTGTTAGGGTAAAGGAGAAGATATCATCCAAGGGCCTAAACAGCAAGGATAAATTGGTTAATGAGAGTCTCTGAGAGCAGAAAAAGGACTTAAAAATATATATATATATGGGCCGGGCGCGGTGGCTCACTCCTGTAATCCCAGCACTTTGGGAGGCCAAGGCGGGCAGATCACCTGAGGTCAGGAGTTTGAGACCAGTCTGGCCAACAAGACTACTAAAAATACAAAAAAATTAGCTGGGCATGGTGGCGCATGCCTGTAGTCTCAGCTACTCGGGAGGCTGAGGCAGGAGAATCGCTTGAACCCCGGACGCAGAGGTTGCGGTGAGCCAAGATAGCACCACTGCACTCTAGCCTGGGCAACAGAGCAAGACTCTGTCTCAGAAAAAAAAAAAAAAAAAGATATCACTGAGTGATGCCTTCATTTATTTATTTACGGCATTTGGCTGCTGTGTTTCCAATCTCAGTTGCAATTCCCACACTGAGGCTCTCCCACCCTTCCTGTGTCCCCTGAGCTGAGCAGGCACTTCCTGTCCTATTGGAAATGAAAGTTAGAGATTGGGGGTAGGGTATGTATATTTACTCTGCAGAATACTAATACTGTCTGTTCCATTATCATAGCAAAAAAGTGACACGGAAACTAGAATAGAGACCAGAACTTCATTTGAGGGAGGGTTTGGGCTTAATATTTGTTGTCACAAAACAGACAGGGTTAATTTATATCTCAAGAAACTACTTAGGATGGCAGCAAGGTGGCCTTATGAAGGGATTTGAAGGCTTTCATTTTACATCCCTATTGCACTTGGATTGGTAGGGGTTACTGGATATCATTCTTAAGTTTTTGGTTTCCTTTCTTGTTAAGGTTACGCCTACAAAGACATTCTTTGGAAACTAGTAGAGGTAAGTGTTGCAACTCTATTAGGTTCTTGACTCTGAAATTTGTATTCCTTCCTAAGAATTTTGTGTTTTTATTCTGTTGAAGCATATGCTTCTTAAGTTTTTTTTTTTTTTTTTAAACAGCTCAAAGACAACTCAAAGCAGACATCCCAACTGTAGACTTCAATTTAGACATAAACTCCAGGTTTGGTGAGTTACTGTAATTGTTTCAGTTTCATGGATCTTAAAGATGAGGAAATAGTAGGGTAAAGTGTTAAATAAGATAGCCTGCAATTGTTAGAGAAATGACAAGGCACCAAGTTTCATGATATAGTCCAGTTTGATAATTCCTTCTTAAGTATGAACTCATTCCTCGGAGAATCTGAAATAGGAGTGAGGGGCATCAGCCCATTGGTATGACCCAAGAGAAACACATCTAAGGATCTGAAACTAGTTATACCCCATACTCTGTTTTGCTTAGCCCTGCTCTTTGGTGTGTTCCTCTGTTTGTTCCTTTGTACATTAAGATCACTATAAATGGGCCAGGGGTGGTGGCTCATGCCTGTAATCCCAGCACTTTGGGAGGTTGAGTGGGTGGATCACTTGAGGTCAGGAGTTCGAGACCAGCCTGGCCAAGATGGCGAAACCCCGTCCCTACTAAAAAATACAAAAATCAGCTGGGTGTGGTGGTGGTCACCTGTAATCCCAGCTACTCGAGAGGCTGAGGCAGGAGAATTGCGGAAGGTGGAGGCTGCAGTGAGCTGGATCCGGGATTGCACCACTGCACTTCAGCCTGGGTGACAGACTAAAACTCTGTCTCAAAAAAAAAAAAAAAAAAAAAAAAAAAAAAAATCACTGTAAGTGTAAAGTAGGGGAAGCCCTGAGCTTATCTCACACACTCTAACTCTGTTTTTTTTTTTGTTTGTTTGTTTTGTTTGTTTGTTTTTTTGCGTGTTCTCCAAGGCAATGTCTCAGGAGCCCCATTAAAATCAACCTTGAAATCTTATAGCTGAGATCTAAGGGTGGAAATAAAGCCCTCATTGTCTTTATATGAGAATCGGAACTTGTTCATAGAGGAAAGGGGATAAATTTGAAAGGGGTTAGACCTAAGAACTCTTCTTTCTAGCTTTAACTCCTGAGACTATGAAAAACAAACAAAAAAAACCATCTTGGGCATTAGGACCCAGTGGAAGTGCCTCTGCCTCATTCAGACTCTGTTAACTTCTCTCAGTGACGTAAAGGAGCAGCCCGAGCTCATTCTCTGCCCGCAGCCCCCCTTCATCTCTCTCCTCCTGCTCCTTTTCTCCTCCTTTCTCCTCCCCCTCCCTTTTTTCCTCCCTCCCTCTCCCCCTTTCCCTCGCTCCCCTCCTCCCTCCCTCCCCGTCTTTCTTACCCCCTCCCTTTCTCTCTCTCTCTCTCTCTCACTCGTTCCCTAACATTAAAGAGAAAATGCTGCTATCCGTGACTTCCAGGCCCGGGATTTCGACTTTTGGCTACAATAGAAACAACAAGAAGGTAGGGAAAAGCGCTTTTTTGGTATCTAGCTACTTCTTTTTCTGGGGATCTTGCAATGCCCTTGGTTTTTACATTCTTTTTAAAGAGGGGAAGGGGCTTCCTCTCTCAAGATTCCTAATTCCTCACCGCGCTTCTCCCTTTTCCACTACTGCTTTCTGCATCTTTCCTCAACTGGTTCTGGAGTTCAGGGAACTTTCAGTCTCTGCGAGGCCTGAAAAGACAGGGGAATTAAAAACAAATCAAGCTTGCAAGTTTGTATCCTTATGAAATGAAGTTAGTTTGACTTCCTGCTGATGTATCAATCTCCACAAGGATAATATGTCATTTCAGACCCTGTCCCCCAGTCCACCCCACCCCACAAGATTATTTTATTTTTTGATTAACTGTTTCCATTCTCTCCCCAACCTTCCCTCCTACCCATACCACCAGTAGTATTAGATAGCTGAAATCATAGATAGTCAGAGAAACCACAACAGTTTATCAAGAGCTGGGTATACTCTTCTAGACTACAGATCCTACCCCACCCAGCCTATAGAGAAGGAGTCTTGAGAGACATCGCACCTTGGGATTAAGGCACAGAGCGCTGTGATACTTTGGATCTTGTATTTGAACTGATACTTGGACCTCTGCAGATAGCCAGACTTTGCAGTGATCCTAGGAGTCTTTATGATTAACCCATGGCTGCCAGAGAATTGTGCTGTCCTTGGGCACATGGGGAGAGATGGACAATCTTGTCCATATTTGACAAGGAATATATTTGGCAGTTTCTGGCATTTCAGGGCGCACAGCATACTGATTAGGAGGAATTTCATGCTGTAGCAGGAAGAAGACGCTTTACCCTCTCTTTGTGTCGTAGCTGTTCTTTGAAGAAAAAATGTGACATAGACATTTAGGGAATCTTTTGCTCATCTAATGGAATGTTGGAGGGTGAGGAACGATTCCTGCTGCTTTCTCATGTGCCTAATGAGACCATTAGAGGTGGGTTTAAACACAAGTGTCTGATCAATGCAGTGGGTAAATGTTTAGACCCAAAACACTTAATGTTGATTTATGGGCTTAGTCTGTGTGGTACTCATTTTGTTTATATCCTGAAGAAATATGGGTAGAGGGGAGAGGAAACGGGGAGCTATAGGTCAGAGGATACAAAGTAGTAGATATGTAGGATGAACAAATCCTGAGATCCAATGTACAACATGAGGACTATAGATGATAAAGTTGTACTGTATATGGGATTCATGCTAAATGAGCAGACTTTAGCTCCTCTTGCCACAAAAAGAAACAAAAGGGACAATTATGTGGGATGATTAATTTACTTCACTATAGTAACCTTTCTACTATCTATATGTATCCCATAACATGTTGTATACCTTAAATATACACAATAAAATTTACTTTAAAAAAGAAATGAGGCTGGGCATGGTGGCTTATGCCTGTAATCCCAGCACTTGGGAGGCCAAGGTGGGTGGATCACTTCAGGTCAGGAGTTCGAGACCAGCCTGGTCAACATGGTGAAACCCCAAATTAGCTGGGCTTGGTGGCACGCGCCTGTAATCCCAGCTACTCAGGAGGCTGAAGCAGGAGAATCACTTGAACCTGGGGGACAGAGGTTGCAATGAACCAGGATTGTGCCACTGCACTCCAGCCTGGGTGACAGAGCAAGACTCCATCTCAAAAAGAAATGAAATATGAGTTTATACACATTTGTTGGTTATCAATATATGTTTATATGTACATATACTGACATCCCTTTATCAAATATATGTATAGATAATACATTATATATTATACATATATATTTGAAAGGGAAATATTTCACATGTCTTTATTCTTTTCAAACCTTGTAGAGTACCATGTGAAAATTTCTTTCCTGATTTTTTTCCCTCCTAGTTCTCTCAGGTTACCCAGAACTCATTAAAATAAAATGAATTCCCAAAATGAATTGCTTCCCTATTAGAGGTTTCACGTATTTGAAGCTATCTAAAAATCTCTTTTTGCTCTCTGCTCCCTCTCCCACCTTGGAGTATAGGAAAAAGTTAATTAGCTTCTAAATCTAGGATAGTATAGGGGACAAGAGGTATGGTTGTGGGTTTGGGTTGAAATCTCTTAGTAAGGTTTGACAATTCAGGAATTGTTGGAATTGGTTGGGGAGGATAGGTAGATACATAATTACTAATTACTAATGTATTTGTCAATTCTTTGGGTTCTTATAAGTCAATGTTATGATCAGATGTAACGATGCTGTATCTGTGCATCACTCTGTGGCTATGCATATGACTCCTTTTGTGCCTATATTAGTTTGTGAACGTGGAGGGTTTTCATATTTTTATTTTTACTTTTTTTTTTTTGAGATGGAGTCTCGCTCTGTCACCCAGGCTGGAGTGCAGTGGTGTGATCTCAGCTCACTGCAGCCTCCGCCTCCCAGGTTCAAGCAATTCTGCCTCAGCCTCACGAGTAGCTGGAACTACAGGAGTGCCACCACACCTGGACAATTTTTTTGTGTTCTTAGTAGAGACGGGGTTTCACCATGTTGGCCAGGCTGGTCTCAAACTCCTGACCTCAAGTGATCTGCCCTGCCTTGGACTCCCAAAGTGCTGAGATTATACTTTGAGTCACCAAGCCTGGCCCATATTTTTATTTATTTATTTGAGACGGAGTCTTGCTCTGTCGCGCCCAGGCTGGAATGCAGTGGCGCGATTTCGGCTCACTGCAACCTCCGCCTCCTGGGTTCAAGTGATTCTCCTGCCTCAGCTTTCTGACTAGTTGGGATTACAGGTGCCCGCCACCACGCCCAGCTAATTTTTTTGTATTTTTAGTAGAGACGGGGTTTCATCATGTTGGTCAGGCTGGTCTTGAACTCCTGACCTCAGGTAATCTGCCTGCCTCGGCCTCCCAAAGTGCTGGGATTACAGGCATGAGCCACTGCGCCTGGCCCCATATTTTTATTTTTATTTTACTTAATTTTTTTCCTCAACACTAGATGACCAGGGAGGGTGTTTTTAAACTACAGCATTATTACGTTGCTCTTTGTCTTGTCAAGTAGGGCTTACTGTGTTTCTGTTTTGGAAAGGGTTGTAGATGCATTTGCTTATGTAATTTGTATATTTTCCATACTCAGTTAAATTTTATTTATTTGTTTATTTATTTATTTTGAGACAGAGTTTTACCCTGTCACCCAGGCTGGAGTGCAGTGGCGCGATCCTGGCTCCCTGCAACCTCAGTCTCCTGGGTTCAAGCGATTCTCCTGCCTCAACCTCCTGGGTAGCTGGGACTACAGGTGTGCGCCACCATGCCCAGCTAAATTTTGTAATTTTAGTAGAGACGAGGTTTTGCCATGTTGGCCAGACTGGTCTTGAACTCCTGGCCTCAAGCAATCTGCCTGCCTCGGGTTCCCAACGTGCTGGGATTACAGGCGTGAGCCACTGTCCGGCCCATTTATTTATTTATTTATTTTGAGACAGGGTATCACTCTGCAGTCTGGGCTGGAGGACAGTGCCATGATCTCGGCTCACTACAATCTCCAACCCCTGGGCTTAAGTGAGCCTCCCACCTCAGCCAACTTTTATATATAACTTTTTTGTTGTTTGTTTTCGAGACAGAGTCTCGCTCTGTCACCCAGGCTGGAGTGCAGTGGGGCGATCTCAGCTCACTGCAACCTCCGACTCCTGGGTTCAAGTGATTCTTCTGCCTCAGCCTCCTGAGTAGCTGGGATTACAGAGGCCCACCACCACGCCTGGCTAATTTTTTATATTTTTGGTAGAGATGGCGTTTCACCATGTCGGCCAGGCTGTTCTCGAACTCCTGACCTCAAGTGACCTGCCCACCTCGGCCTCCCAAAGTGCTAGGATTACAGGCGTAAGCCACCACGCCCTACCTATATATAACTTTTATATAAAAGTTACTGTTTCTTACTGAAACTAATGAAAGTTATTGTAAAAATTTAACTTTGGTGCTCACGCCTGTAATCCCAGCTCTTTGGGAGGTGGAAGCGGGCAGATGGCTCAAGGTCAGGAGTTTGAGACCAGCCTGGCCAACATGGTGAAACCCCGTCAATACTGAAAATACAAAAATTAGCCAGGTATGGTGGTGCACGCCTGTAGTCCCAGCTACTCAGAAGGCTGAGGCAGGAGAATCACTTGAACCCAGGAGGTGGATGTTGCAGTGAGCCGAGATTGTGCCACTGCACTGCAGCCTGGGCAACAGAGTGAGACTCCATCTCAAAAATAAATAAATAAATAAAATAAAAAATAAAAAAAACATAAAAGGTAGGATTATTTTATTTTGAAATACATACTTCACTTATCAGGAAAGATGTTTCCTGAGGAGCCCATGACAGTCATAGTTTTCTTACTCTTTATTGGCTGGTGGTAAATATGGGAATGCCGTCAACAAATGTATAATGCCTAATAAAGGCGGACTTTTTTCTCAGGAAGTAGTGTTAAATTTTTTTTTCCTTTCTTTGGAATTAAAATAGTTACTGAAGGGGAAAAATGTGGATTTCAAAGAGGGATTCTGCAAGATAATTTTGTGTGTGTGTTTTTTTTTAAACATCAGTTTTAATGCCCTTCAGTAACTTGGTTCATTAAAAAAAAAAAAAAGAAAAGGCTGAAGTAAAAAGAGACAGGGTCTCAACACTGTTTCTTCAATGTTTGAAGAAGTTGCCAAAGTAGAGAGATTTGAGTATAGGTGAGATCGAAAGAGGAAATGTTTGGGACTAAAGGAATTTCAAACTTGTAAAGGGCCTAACCACGCCTTTCTTGACATCATCTCTCTGGCATGTGTTATTATAATTTAAGTCCTCATAGGATCAACAACCATTTCCTTTGGAAAAAAAGAAAAGGGAGTGTTTAACTTAGGATAATTTGCCTTCTCCAACGTACTTTTCATACATTTCTATTTCTTCTCAATGTTAATATATTGAAGACTGATGGGGAGTAGGAGGTGATGAAAGTAAGGCTGACTGGTGGGTACTGCCAGATCCTCATTCTTTGAGAAGCTTGTTACCTGAGATTGTCAAGAGTGTTTACTCAGGAGAGAGAAGTGACAAACAGTGCTGGATTCACTTAGTACTTCTAACAGGATAGAGAATTTTCTCTATGTATGTTTACTACTTTTCCTTCTAGTTTCCATCAAATCAAATGTAATAGGACTGAGAATTAAGAACTTGTAGGTCTAACATCTCTTGACTGGGGCAGCTGTTCTGTTATCAGTAATAAGTTAACTCAAATGGTTAAAGTTTAGTGGTAGGCCGGGCGCAGTGGCTCACGCCTGTAATCCCAGCACTTTGGGAGGCCAAGGTGAGTGGATCACCTGAGGTCAGGAGTTTGAGACCAGACTGGCCAACAGGGTGAAACCCCGTCTCTACTAAATATACAAAAATTAGCCAGGCATGGTGGCAGGCACCAGTAATCTCAGTTACTTGGGAGGCTGAGGCAGGAGAATTGCTGGAACCTGGGAGGCAGAGGTTGCAGTGAGCCGAGATCGCGCCATTGCACTTCAGCCCGGGGCCGACAACAGCGAGACTCCATCTCAAAAAAACAAAAACAAAAACAAAAACAAAAAAAAAACTTTAATAGCCATATATTACCTGCTGAACAAAGTGCAAATCTCTAGCCCAACACCTACTATCTGTCTGGCCTTTCCTTATCTTCCCCATCCCCCGCCACCCCCCCACCATGCCCCCTTGATACTGTTACATTTGCTCTACTGGCCAGTTACGTTAATGCAGTTTTCTGGATATACCCTTCGGTTGCTGGTTTACATTTCTTATTCCATAGGAGAATATGCAATATGCAGTATAACAAAAAATACAGAACAGAAACAGGACAAGGGAAAATATCAATTGGACTAAGAAGTCAGTTGGAATTAAAAGGCAAGTATGGCCAGGCACAGTGGCTCATGCCTGTAATTCCAGCACTTTGGGAGGCCAAAGTGGGAGGATCACTTGACCTAGGAGTTCCAGACCAGCCCGGACAACATGGCAAAACCCTGTCTCTACAAAAGATACAAAAATTAGCTACATATGGTGGTGTGTGCCTGTCGTTCCAGCTGCTCAGGAGCCTGAGGTGGGAGGATCACCTGAGCTGGTAGAGGTCGAGGCTACAGTGAGCCATGATCATGCCACTGCATTGCAGCCTGGGCAACTGAGCAAGACCATGTATCAGAAAAAAAAAAAAAGTCAAGTGTGCAAATCATAAAATTATGCTGGAAGATGAGGATTGAAGAATAGTCTTTGAATTTGTTAGTGTAAAGGTGGTTGATGACTTTGACAAGCAATTTCAGAGGTATGGGGAGCAAAATCAAGGTTGGAATAGGTTGATGAGTGAAAACAAGTAAGGAAGTATAGATGGTATATATACACTAATCTCTTAAGAACATTGATTAAGATGTAGAGCAGGACCCAAATAGAAAGTAGGTAAAACATCTGAATCGATGTTTATCCACAGGCTCTATGGCAAGATGCTTAACATCATTAGCCATCAAGGAAATATAAAATAAAGCCACAATGAGATACCACTTCACACCCACTAGGCTGTTTATAATGAAAAAGACAGATAATAAAAAAGACAGTCAATAATCAAAAAGATAATCGAAAGGACAAATATCTCCTCGGCACCATGTTGCCCAGGAGTTAGAGACCAGCCCGGGCAACATGGTGAAACCCCATCTCTACAAAAATACAAAAATTAGCTGGGTGTGGTGGCATACACCTGTAGTCCTAGCTATTCATACTTGGAAGGCTGAGGTGGGAGGATTGCTTGAGCCCAGGAGGTCAAGGCTGCGGTTGATTGCCCCACTGTCTTCATTCTGGGTGACAGAGCAAGACTCTGTATCAAAAAAGAAAGAAAGAAAGAGAGACATAATATATGTGGAGTAACTGGAACCTTTATACACTTCTGGTGGGAATGTAAAATGGTACAGCTGCTTTGGAAAACATCTTGGCAGGTTCTCAAAAGGTTAAGCAAAGACCCAGGAATTCCACTCCTAGATATATGCCCAAGAGAAATGGAAACATATGTTCACACAAAGACCTGTACATAAATGTTCATAGGAGCATTATTCATAATAGTCCAGAGTGGAAACAACCCAAATGTCCATCAACTGATGAATGGATAAATAAAATACATGGTGTGCCCATACAATGAAATATTATTCAACAATAATAAGGAATGGGGTACTAGGCTGAGTGTGGTTTCTCATGCCTGTAATCCCAGCACTTTGGGAGCCCAAGGCAGGTGGATTGCTTGAGCCCAGGAGCTCTAGACCAGCCTGGGCAACATGGCAAAAGCAAAACCCCATCTCTACAAAAAGTACAAAAATTAGCCAGGGGTGCTGGTGTGCAACACACCTGTAGCCCCAGCTACTCGGAAGGCTGAGGTGGTAGGATTGCTTGAGGCTGGGAGGTGGAGACTGCAGTGGATGAAACCACTGTACTCCAGCTTGTGCAACAGAGCAAGACTCTGTCCCAACAACAACAACAACAACAACAACAACAACAACAACAAATCCCTAGGGGAAAAAAAAAAAGAAAAAAGGATGGAATACTGATACATGCTAAATGTGGATGAACCTTAAAAACATTACGCTCATGAAAGAAGCCAGTCATAAGAGACTACATGTTGTATGATTCCATTTATGGGAAATGCCCAGAATACGGAAATCTATAGAGACAGAAAGTCGATTAGTGGTTGCCTAGGGCTTAGTGGAGAAATAGGGAGTGACTGGTAATGGGTATTGTGTTTCTTTTTGGGATAATGAAATGTTCTAAAATTGTGGTTATGGTTGCACAACTCTGTGATCTAAGTACCATTGAATTTATGCTTTCTTTATTTAGAGACAGGGTCTCACTCTGTTGCCCAGGTTGGAGTGCAGTGGCACAATCATAGCTTACTAAAGCCTCAAACTCCTGAGCTCAAGGGATCCTCCTGCCACAGCCTCCCAAGTAGCTGGGATTACAGTGCCACATGCCCAGCTAATTAAAAAAAATTTTTTTTATAGAGACAGGCTTTTGCTATGTTGCTCAGGCTTGTCTCAAACCCCTGGGCTCAAGCGATCCTCCTGCCTTGGCCTCCCAGAGTGCTGGGATTACAGGCGTGAGCCACTGTGCCTAGTCCTGAATTTATATTTAAATGGGTGACGTGTATGGTATGTGAATTATATCTCAGTAGAGTTGTTATTTTAAAAAAAGGGACCAGAGAGATGAGATAAAAGCTAGAAGAGGATAGCGGTGCTGTCAAGAGAGAATTTTCTTTTTCCTTTTTTTTTGTTTTTTTTTGTTTTTTTTTGAGGCAGGGTTTTGCTCTGTTGCCCAGGCTGGAACACAGTGGTGCAATCATGGTTCACTGTAGCCTCAACCTCCTGGGCTCAAGCGATTCTCCTACCTTGGTCTCCTGAGTAGCTGGGACTACCGGCTCACGCCATCACACTTGGCTAATTTTTAAATTTTTGTACAGATGGGGTCCCACTATATTGCCCTGGCTGGTCTCAAACTCCTGGGCTCAAGTGATTCTCCCACCTCAGCCTCCTAAAGTGCTGGGATTTCAGGCATGAGATACTGCACCTGGCTGAGATAATTTTCTTAAAGATGGGAGATGTAGGAGACAAATGTAAAGAGAATCATGACCAGTTACTTTGTACTTATTCTCAAAATATGCATATTCACGTCCCTCCAACTCTGATCTTTTTGTCGTTCTTGTGCCTTACGCATTCAGCCTCTGATCCTTTTTGTTGTTGTTGCTTAATTCCGGAATGGCCTTTCGTTTCATTTGTTTACTTCACTCATATTACTTATGTTTATTGAACAGCTGCAGCATGTTAGGCCCTGGGGTTAAGGCATGACTGTGGCCCTTTAAGAACTCACAGTCAAAACTGTCTTTAAAAATCCTACCCATCCCTTTAAGTTCAGTTGAAAATTACCTCTTATATAAAGCTTCTGCTAATCCCTCCATTTCCCAGCCCCAGAGGGGACTGTTTTTTCCAAAGGGGACTTTTTTCTGAACCCCCATTATGTTTTATGCTTCTTATATGGTGTTTATATAATTTTGCATTGTATTGGAATCATTTAGGTAATTGTCTTATCTTCATTGCTAGAGTGTAAGCTCTTTAAGGTAGAGACAGTGTTATTCAGTTTATTATCTCCCCAAATACCTAATATAGCATCTTAGGCCTATCTAGTAGATACTCAAAAAATATATATCCTAATAAATGTGATTAAGCTATCACATTTGGTGCCTATGGTAGGCACTAAATCAAGGTTAAGCAAAGGAAGGAAGCATTATATTCTATACAAACCCTGAAATACGGAGTTAGATAGATCTGAATTTATTTTTAAGTAATTATTTATTGATTGATCTGAATTTAAATGTGGCTTTGTCACATATTAGCTGTGTGACCAGCGCCAGGTGTCTTAGGCTTTCTGACCTTGAATTTTTCATCTTAAAGTACTGATATATTGGCCGGGTGCGGCGGCTCATGCCTGTAATCCCAGCACTTTGGGAGGCTGAGGTGGGCGGATCAGAGGTCAGGAGTTCGAGACCAGCCTGGCCAACATAGTGAAACCCAGTCCCTACTAAAAATACAAAAAAATTAGCTGGGCGTGGTGGTGGGCACCTGTAATCCCAGCTACTTGGAAGGCTGAGGCGAGGAACCTGGGAGACAGAGGCTGCAGTGAGCCGAGATCTGCCACTGGACTCCAGCCCAGGCGACAGTGCGAGATTCCATTTCAAAAAAAAGTACTGATATATTTTGTCGAATTATTTTGAGGATTGGTAATGTTTATAATCACATATCAGCCTGTATATTGGCTGTTTTTCTCTTATTTAAAAAAAACATTGTGGGCCGGGCACTGTGGCTCAACGCCTGTAATTCCAGCACTTTGGGAGGCCGAGGTGGGCAGATCACCTGAGGTCAGGAGTTCGAGACCAGCCTGGCCAACGTGGTAACCCTGTCTCTATTAAAAAATATAAAATTAGCTGGGCATGGTGATGCATGCTTGTAATCCCAGATAATTGGGAGGCTGAGCCAGGAGAATCGCTTGAACCCAGGAGGTAGAGGTTGCAGTGAGCCAAGATCGTGCCGTTGTACTCCAGCCTGGGCTACAAGAATGAAATTCTGTCTAAAAATTGTGAACCTATGGAGTATAAAAAAGAAAAAAAAATTGGCCAGATGCAGTGGCTCACACCTGTAATCCCAGCACTTTGGGAGGCCGAGGCAGGCAGATCACCGGAGGTCAGGAGTTTGAAACCAGCCTGACCAACATGGTGAAACTCCGTCTCTACTAAAAATACAAAATTAGCCAGGCATGGTGGCGCATGCCTGTAATCCCAGATACTGGAGAGGCTGAGGCAGGAGAATTGCTTGAACCTGGGAGACGGAGGTTGCAGTGAGCAAAGATTGTGCCATTGCACTCCAGCCTGGGCAACAAGAGCGAAACTCTGTCTCAAAAAAAAAAGAAAAAAAATTTAAATTAAAAAAAAACCTTTTTCTTCTTCTTCTAGCCATTGTTTCATTTCTGTTCTTCCCTTTACAGTAAAACATCTTGAAAGAGCTATCTATTCAAGAATCATATATACTTGCTGTCTCCAATTTATTTCCTTCCATTCTTTTTTCTTTTATTATCTTGAATATATTGTCAGATATACAAAAGTTTACATGTAGTTATAAAGTGTAATAATAGAGGAACACCTGTAAGAGGTACTCTCAAGTACTAGACTAGATTCATTGCCTGTAAATTACGTACACATGAATTTCTCCATCTCATCCTCTGCACCTCTTCTAGAGGTAACCACTGTCCTAAATTCTGTATTTATTACTCTCTTGCTTTTTATTTTATTTTATTTTATTTTTTGAGGCTGGGTCTCACTTTGTCACTCGGGCTGGAGTGCAGTGGCTCGATCGTGCCTCACTGAAGCCTCGACCTCCCTGGCTCAAGAAATCCTCCCACCTCAGCCTCCTGAGTAGCTAGGATTACAGATGTGCGTCACCATGCCCAGCTAATTTTTAAATTTTTTGTGGAGACAGGGTCTCACTCTGTCATCCAGAGTGGAGTGCAGTGGCATGATCATAGCTCAGTGCAGCCTGGAACTCCTGGGCTCCTGTGATCCTCCTGCCTCAGCTTCCCAAGTAGGTAGGACTATAGGCACTCACCACCACACCTGGCTAATTTTAAAATTTTTTTGTAGACACAGGCACTCGCTATGTTGCCCAAGATGGTCTCGAACTCCTGACCTCAAGCAATCCTCCTGCCTTGGCCTCCCAAAGTGCTGGGATTATAGGTGTGAGCCACGGCACCCAGCCCTATTCCTTTTTTTTTTTTTTTTTTTTTGAGACGGGATCTTCCTCTGTCACCCAGGATGGAGTGTAGTGGCGTGATCTCAACTCACTGCATCTTCCACCTCCCGGGTTCAGGCAATTCTCATGTCTCAGCCTTCTGAGTAGGTGGGACTACAGGTGCATGCCATTACACCTGGCTTATTTTTGTGTTTTTAGTAGAGACAGGGTTTCACCATGTTGACCAGGTTGGTCTCGAACTCCTGACTTCAAGTGATTTGCCCACCTTGGCCTCCCAAAGTGCTGGGATTACAAGCATGAGCCACTGCGCCCAGCAGCCCTGTTACTTTTTAAAAACATAGTTTTAGTTTTCTGCGGAAGAAAGTGAAGCCAGTTTACTTCTATACTGCCATTTTGGACTGAAAGTCTTTCCCAAAAAACATAGTTTTAAAATCATGTTTAATTAACTTGTTTGCACTCTTCTAAGTACTTTGTATAACTGTATATAATTATATCTACATAATATATAGTTATATAACTATATTTTATCTTATTTAATCCTTACAACTTCATTATTATTATTCCCATCTTATAGATGAGGAAAAGTGAGTTACAGAGAGTTTGAAAATCATACTGCTAGTGAATGGCCCAAGTGGGATTTGAACCCAGGTAATCTAGTTCCAAATCTGTGCTTGCAACCACTGCTGTAGTGTCTTATTGCAGCACATAGTCTTCTGTTTTTGTTTTTGTTTTTTTACCTTCAGTTTTGTGTTTTCACGATTCATTCATGTTGCATGTAGATGTGGTTTATCCATTTTTCATGCTTTACAATATTTCATTTGTGAATATACTGTAATTTATCCATTCTCCTACCAATGGATTTTTGGATTGTTTCTAGATTGTGTTTGTTCATTTTTGCTGTTTTTGAAATTGCTGTTCTGAACATTCTTCTGTATATAGTATCCTTGTGCTAGAGTTTCTCTTGGGTTTCTACCTAAGAATGGGATTGCTGAGCCATCAGGTATGCGAATATTCCACTTTGGGAGATAATGCTAAATTTATTTCCAAAGTATTGTACCAAATCTGTTTCCATCAACAATGTATAAAATTTGTCATAGATTTACATTCTTTCCATTTTTTGATAATGTCAGACTTCTCTCATTCCCTCTTAAAGCAAACTAATTAGGCTTTTATTCCTACCACTCCACCAAAACTGCTCTTTTGAAAGTCTGCAGTGACTCATGTTATTAAGTAAATGTTTATTTATTTATTTATTTTTTATGATGGAGGCTCGCTCTGTCGCCCAGGCTGGAGTGCAGTGGCACGTTCTCGGCTCACTGCAACCTCCGCCTCCCAGCTTCACATCATTCTCCTGCCTCAGCCTCCCGAATAGCTGGGACTACAGGCGCCCGCCACCACGCCCGGCTAATTTTTTGTATTTTTAGTAGAGACAGATTTTCACTGTGTTAGCCAGGATGGTCTCGATCTCCTGACCTCGTGATCCGCCCGCCTCAGCCTCCTAAAGTGCTGGGATTACAGGCGTGAGACACGGCGCCCAGCCCCAGTAAATGTTTATTTCTTAACTTTCATCTTAACCTATCGACAACACTTGACACAATTGATCACTCTATTCCTTGAGAAACTTTCTTCATTTGACTTATGGAATGCCACACTCTCCTGGTTTTCTTCTTATTTCTATGGCCTCTCTTTTTCTGGTTCCTTTCCTGGTTTCTCCTCATTTTCCTGACCTCTAAACCTTGGAGTACCCCAGGACTCAGTCCTTGAGCCTCTTTTCTGTCTATACTTCTCTCTTCATAGTTTTATCCAGGTCTTGGACGGGTGCAGTAGCTCATGCCTGTAACCTCAGCACTTTGGGAGGCTGAGGTGAGCAGATTGCTTGAGCTCAGGAGTTTGAGACCAGCTGGGGCAACATGGTGAAACCCTGTCTCTACCAAAAATGCAAAAATTAGCCAGGCGTGGTGGTGCATGCCTGTGGTCCCAGCTACTCGGGAGGCTGAGGTGGAAGGATCACTTGAACCCAGGAGGCAGAGGTTGCAGTGAGCTGAGATTGTGCCACTGCACTCCAGCCTGGGTGACAGAGGGAGACTCCATCTCAAAAAAAAAAAAAAAAAAAAAAAAAAATTTATATCCAGTCTCATAGCTTTGAATAGCACCCGTATGACAGAACTCTCAACTTGGACTGGAACTCTCAACTTGGACTGCCCTCCTGTATTTTAGATTTATATATTTAACATCACACCTGACACCTCCATTTAGACATTTATTAGACATTTCAAACTTAACATATTTAAACAGAGCTCCTGCCTGCTCTTCTCCTCCCTGCCCTGCCAAAACTGTTCTCCGTCTCAGTAAATGGCAACTTCATTCTTCCATATGCTCAGACCAAAAACCTTAATATTATCCTTGACCTTCTTTTCCCCCCATAACTCCATATCTAATGGCATACTACTAGTATCTACTTTATTGAGCTGTTAGTAATGAATGCCTGGCACATAGTAAATGATCATTAAGGTTAACGATTGGCCAGGTGTGGTGGCTAACACCTGTAATCCTAGCACTTTGGGAGGCCAAGGCAGGTGGGTGGATCACCTGAGGTCAGAAGTTTGAGGCTAGCCTAGCCAACATGGCGAAACCCTGTCTCTATTAAAAATACAAAAATTAGCTGGGCATGGTGGCGCACACCGTAATCCCAGCTACTCGGGAGGCTGAAGCAGGAGAATCACTTGAACCTGGGAGGTGGATTTTGCAGTGAGCTGAGATCACGCCATTGCACTCCAGCCTGGGTGACAAGAGTGAAACTCTGTCTCAAAAAAAAAAAAAAAAAAAAAATCCCAGCACTCTGGAAGGGTGAGGCAGGCAGAATACCTGAGGTCAGGAGTTCTGCCCGGCTAATTTTTGTATTTTTGTAGTGATAGGGTTTCACCATGTTACCCAGGCTGTTCTTGAACTCCTGGATTCAAGTAATCCTCCCACCTCAGCCTCCCAAAGTGCTGGGATCACAAGCATGAGCCACCATGCCTGACCTGAGCTTCTTGAAAGAGTAGTCCATATAGAGTCTCTGTTTCCTTACCTCCTACTCTTTTTCTTAGTAAGATCTTTTCCTTCCTTCCTTCCTCCTTCTTTCTTTTCTCTCTTTCTCTCCTTCTCTCCTTCTTTCTTGTTTTTTTTTTGTTTGTTTGTTTGTTTGAGATGGAGTCTCGCTCTATCCCCCAGGCTGGAGTGCAGTGGCGTGATCTTGGCTCACTGCAACCTCCGCCTGGTGGGTTCAAGCAATTCTCCTGCCTCAGCCTTCCTAGTAGCTGGGACTACAGGCGTTTGCCACCATGCCTGGCTAATTTTTTATATTTTCAGTAGAGACGGGGTTTCACCATGCTGGCCAGGCTGGTCTCGAACTCCTGACCTCATGATCTGCCCCCCCCCCCCTTGGCCTCCCAAAGTGCTGGGTTTACAGGCATGAGCCACTGCACCTGGCCTATTTTTATTTTTAATTGTGACAAATATACATAACATAAAATTTACCATCTTGAACTTTTTTTTTTTTTTGAGATGGAGTCTTGCTCTGTTGTTCAGGCTGGAGTGCAGTGGCATGATCTTGGCTCACTGCAACCTCCGCCTCCCAGGTTCAAGTGATTCTCCTGCCACAGCCTCCCAAGTAGCTGGGATTATGGGCACCTGCCATCACACCTGGCTAATTTTTGTATTTTTAGTAGAGATGAGTTTTCACCAGGTTGAACTCCTGACCTCAAGCTGTCCACTCACCTCAGCCTCCCAAAGTGCTGGGATTACAGGCGTGAGGCGCCCACCTTGCCTGGCTCATCTTGAACATTTTAGTATACAGTTTAGTAGCATTAAGTGCATTTACATTGTTGTGCAACCCATCTCCAGAATTCTTTTCATCTTACAAAACTGAAACTCTATACCCATTAAACAACTCCACATTCTCCTCTCCCTCCAGCCTCTGGCAACCACTGTTGTACTTTCTGTCTCGATGAATTTGACTATCCTATGTACCTTATGTAAGTGGAATCATACAATATTTTTGTGACTGTCTTATTTCACTTGGTATAATGTCCTTGGGGTTCATCTATGTTGTAGCATGTGTTAGTGTTTCCTTGCCTTTCACCCTGAATAATGTTTCATTGTATGTACAACATATAGCACATATTTGTTTATTCATTTGCCCATTGATGGATACTTGGGTTGCTTCTACCTTTTGGCTGTTGTGAATAATGTTGCTATGAACTTGAGTGTACAAATACATTCAAGTGTCCCTTTGAGACACTGCTTTCAATTCTTTTGGGTATATACCCAGAAGTGGAGTTGCTACATCATATGGTAAGTCTATTTTTAACTTTTTCAGGAATCACTGTCCTGTTTTCAACACTGCACAAGGGTTCCAATTTCTCTGCATCCTTACCAACACTTGTTGTTTTCTGCCTTTTTTTTTTTTATAAGTAGCCATCCTGATGGGTGTGAGGTGGTATCCCATGGTTTTGATTTCTGTTTCTCTAATGATTAGTGATGTTGAACATCTTTTCACATTTGTGAAATGTCATTTGTAAATCTTCTTTGGAGATAAGTCTATTCAAGTCCTTTGCTTATTTTATTTTATTTATTTATTTATTTATTTGAGACAGAGTTTTGCTGTTTTTGCCCAGGCTGGAGTGCAATAGCACGATCTCGGCTCATTGCAACCTCCACCTCTTGGGTTCAAGTGACTCTCCTGCCTCAGCCTCCCGGGTAGCTGGGATTACAGATGTGCACCACCACGCCCAGCTAATTTTTGTATTTTTAGTAGAGATGGGGTTTTGCCATGTTGGCCAGGCTGGTGTCGAACTCCTGGCCTCATGTGATCCACCCACCTCAGCCTCCCAAAGTGCCTGGAATTACAGGCATGAGCCACCACACCCGGCCCATCTTTGGGATTTTGATAGGGATTACATTGAATCTGCAGATTACAGGCATGAGCCACTACACCTAGCCCATTTTTGGGATTTTGATATGGATTACATTGAATCTGCAGATTGCTTTGAGTAGTACTGATATCTTTTTTTTTTTTTTTTTTTTTTTTTCTGAGACGGAGTGTCAGGCTGTCTCGCTCTGTCACCGAGGCTGGAGTGCAGTGATCTCAGCTTACTGCAACCTCCGCCTCCCGGGTACAAGCAATTCTCTGCTTCAGCCTCCTGAGTAGCTGGGATTACAGGCGCCTGCCACCAAGCCCGGCTAATTTTTGTATTTTTAGTAGAGATGGGGTTTCACCATCTTGGCCAGGCTGGTCTTGAACTCCTGACCTCGTGATCCACCTGCCTTGGCCTCCCAAAGTGCTGGGATTACAGGCGTGAGCCACCGCACCTGGCCCTGATATCTTAACAATGTTAATGCTTCCAATCCATGAGCATGGAGTGTCTTTCCATATATTTGTGTCTTCTGCAATTTCTTTTAGTAATGTTTTTGGCTTTCACTGTACAAGTCTTTTGCCTCCTTGGTTAACATTATTCTTAAGCATATTATTATTTTTGGTGCTATTAGAAATGGAACAGTTTTAATTTCCTTTTCAAATCATTCGTTGTTAGTTATATAAAATTCAGAAATTCTTTTTTTTTTTTTTTTTTGAGACAGAGTCTTGCTCTGTTGCCCAGGCTGGAGTGCGGTGGCGCAATCTCGGCTTACTGCAACCTCCGCCTCCCAGGTTCAAACAATTCTCCTGCCTCAGCCACGCAAGTAGCTGGGATTACACGTGCACACCACCACGCCCAGCTAACTTTTTGTATTTTTAGTAGAGATGAGGTTTCACCATGTTGGCCAGGCTGGTCTGGAACTCCTGAACTCAAGTGATTCACCCACCTCAGCCTCCCAAAGTACTAGGATTACAGGCGTGAGCCACTGCGCCCAGCCAAAATTCAGCAATTCTATAAGTCTATGTGTATTGACTCAGCAAATCAGATATTGCCTTTCTGTTATAGAGGGTAAAGATTTATTTCTCTTAAACCCCGTGCCCTTATGTTCCAGCTTCCCCTTTCTTCCCAGCTTCTGTGTATAAGTTGTGTCACGATTTTTAGTTAAACCAGTATTCAGTATTTATATTATTATGATTTTATAAGTATTATTTCTAGCTAAGCTGTATAATATGCTATGATAATAGTTCCTTTGTTCAATTTTTGTTTTCCCTGGAGTTAATAATTACCTTGTTTTCTTAGTTTTATTTTATATAATAGACAGTATTTTTACATACCAGTTACTGTTCTTTTATTTTTTTTGAGATGGAGTTTCGTTCGCTCTTGTTGCCCAGACTGGAGTGCAATAGCGTGATCTTGGCTCACTGCAACCTCTGCCTCCCAGGTTCAAGTGATTCTTCTCCCTCAGCCTCCTGAGCATACCAGTTACTGTTCTAAGCCCTTTATAAAATTTAACTCACATAAACCTTCTAAAAACTGAGAGGCCGGATGCTTCATTACATTCCAGCTTCACTGGCCTTCTATTCCTTCCAAAGTCCCACCTTATAGCTTTTAACCGTGTGCTCCCTCTTTCTGGAATGATCTCTTTCATTCTCCGAATGGCTAGTTTCTTCTCATCCTTGAAGTCTTTCATACTTAAATGTCATCTTTCTGACTAGTCTAATGAAAATAGGCCACAGCCTTCTTTTTGTCTTTTTTTTGGTAGCCCATTTATCACAGTGGGTAATTATTAAATTATTTTATGATTATTTGATTAATGTCTCTCTCCCCACTAAATACTCCTGAAAATTTTATTAGGGCCAGAACCATGTCTGGTTTAGCTAAGCATTTTGTCCTTGGTACCTAACGTAGTACCTAGTACTCTAAAGTGGGCATTGAATATTTATTGAATGAATAGATGTCAGCTCCTTTTATGTTTCAGGCAGCATGATAAGAGTTTTACATGTATGTATGTATGTATGTATTTATGTATTTATTTGTATTTACATATATGTATATATTTATTTATTTATTGCAAAAGGGGATCTCACTTTCTCTCCCAGGCTGGAGTGGAGTGGTGTGATCATAGCTCACTGCAGCCTCAAACACCTGAGCTCAGGTGATCCTCCTGCCTTAGCCTTCCATGTAGCCGGGACTACAGGTGTACGCTAACACACCCAGCTGATTTTTTAAAAATTGTTTTTTTAGAGACAAGATCTCACTATGTTGCCCAGACTGATCTCGAACTCCTGGCTTCAAGTGATCCTCCCACCTCAGTCTTCAGAGTAGCTGGGATTATAGGCAAGAATAACCACACCTGGCTACCTGCATTTATTTTAATCCCCACAACAGTCCTATTTCATAGGCGTTGTTAACTGTCCCCATTTTATAGGTGAGGTCAAGCAACTTATCCAAAGTCACACAGCTAATACAAGACAATGGTAGAATTAAACCTAAATATTGGCTGGGCTTGGTGGCTCATGCCTGTAATCCCAGCACTTTGGGAGGTCAAGGCAGGAGGATCACTTGAACCCAAGAGTTCAAGACCAGACTAGGTAACATGGCAAGACTAAGTCTCTACAAAAAATTCAAATATTAGCCAGGTGTGGTAGCATGCGCCTGTAGTCGCCGCTACTCGGGAGGCTGAGGTGGGAAGATTACTTGAGCCCAGGAATTCGGGGCTACAGCGAACCATGATTGTGCCACTACACTCCAGCCTAGGCAACAGAGTGAGACCTTGACTCAAAAAAAAAAAAAAAAACCCCAAAACCCCTAAGTCTCTGCGACTTTCGAGCCAGTGTTTTAACCATTTTCTGTTGGTTAATGGGATTTATAGTCGAGAAAAATACTTTTTAAAAAATTGAGTAAACATTGATTCCTTGCCTATTCAGTTGCTGAATGAACAGTGAAAAATTAAGTTAGTTATATAAAAAGTGAATCTGATTTTCCCTCATTTGTAAAATGAAGACATTATTTAGGAATGAAATTGATTTACTTTAACTCAAATTGAATTACTATTAAATTATTATTTTACAAATAATAGGATTTGCAAACTGGTAGGGCTGTACTCTAACCTTTACCCCACTATTTCAATTACCAAAAATAATATTTGCATAGCTCTTAAAGATTGTTGGGGTTTGAGGGTTTCAATTGGAAGCACTCCTCTTACTTCAATCCAGTTGAGAAATACGAAAAAGTTTGACAGAAATAAAGTAACACTTACTACTAATAAAACTAATATTCAAGAAGATAGCTTATATTTGTGGGCTAGTAGATGTTCTAATACTGAATCCAGAATTAGACAGATTTATCCATCTAAATACAAGCAGTACTTAAAAATCAAACAAAAACCTATGCACTTCTTCGTGTGGGCACTTACCCCTGTAAAATTTGACCAGTTCAGAGTAGCAAAGCTGAGTGTATACTCTCTGCAGCTAGCTGGATCTCAAAATAGGAAAGAAGGAGCTGTGTTTTTCTTCTAGTCACTAAGAAGGGAGGGGTGATATGCTAAACGCTTGGCTGTCTACATTGAAAGAAACATCTGGAGTAGGGAATAAGTGTTTTTCCCTAAGATGATAACAATCCAGAGAGAAGCAAGAGTCAAAAAATAAAATAAACATAAAAAATTTTAAAAGATGATACAAGATTCTCTTGAATTGGGTTCCATTTTCACTTATTAGATCAATGCTTAAATCTAGTAGATTTATTTTTTTTTGAGACAGGGTCTCACTGTCATCCTGGTGGAGTGCAGTAGCATGATCACCACTCACTGCAGCCTCAACCTCTGTGGACTCAGGTGATCCTCCCACCTCAGCATCCAGAGTAGCTGGGACTACTTACAGGCACATGCCACCGTGTCCAGCTAATTTTTGCATTTTTCTTTTTTTTTTTTGTAGAGACAGAGTTTCGCCATGTTGCCCAGGCTGATGTCAAACTCCTGGGCTCAAGGGATCTTCCCACCTTGGCCTCCCAAAGTTCTGTGATTACAGGCATGAGCCACCGCACCTGGCTCTAGTAGACTTTTTGATGATTCAGGTAAAATGATAAACTAAATCCCTTTACCTGTTTTTTGGTGTCATTTTAGACTACTGATTTGAGCATATTTAAAGTATGGGTTTTTTTTTTTTTTTTAAATGGGGCTTATAGTTAACGAAAACCATTGACTGTCCCTGTGTTTCTTTTTTTTCTTCTTGTTTTTCTTGTTTTTTTTTTTTATTCAGGGTTTCACTGTGTTGCCTAGGCTGGAGTGCAGTGGCCCGATCTTGGCTCACTGCAGCCTCAACCTCCTCGGCTCAAGTGATCCTCACAGGTCAGCCTCCTGAGTAGCTAGGACTATAGGTGCACACCACTATGTTAGGCTAATTTAAAAATTGTTTTGTAGAGGCAGGGTCTCCCTGTGTTGCCCAGGATTGTCTCAAACTCCTGGGCTCAAGCAATCCTCCCATCTCTGTCTCCCGAAGTGTTGGGATTATAGCCGTGAGCCACCATACCTGGCCTCTTTATTTATTTTTTAACCATCCCATATTTCATTTCTTTTTATTATTTTTATTTATTTATTTATTTATTTATTTATTTATTTATTTATTGAGATGAAGTCTCACTCTGTCACCCAGGCTGGGGTGCAATGATACAATCTTAGCTCACTGCAACCTCCGCCTCCTGGGTTCAAGCAATTCTCCTGTCTCAGCCTCCAAATTTCTTTTTTGAAAAATTTTATATAGAGACAGTATCTCACTGTGTTTCCCAGGCTGGTCTCAAACTCCTGGCCTCAATGATTCTCCTGCCTTGGTTTCTCTAAGTGTTGGGATTACAGGCATGAGCCACCACACCCAGCCCCATACTTCATTTCAAATTGTCCATGAAGGCCGGGCGCAGTGGCTCACGCCTGTAATCCCAACACTTTGGGAGGCCGAGGCGGGTGGATCACCTGACGTCAGGAGTTCGAGACCAGCCTGGCCAACATGGTGAAACCTCATTGCTACTAAAAATACGAAAAAATTAGCTGGGTGTGGTAGCAGGCGCCTGTAATCCCAGCTACCTGGGAGGCTGAGGAAGGAGAATCACTTGAATCCAGGAGGCAGAGATTGCTGTGAGCTGGGATCATGCCATTACTCTTCAGCCTGGGCAACAGAGCAAGACTCCATCTCAAAAAAAAAAAAGTACTGAGAGTCACCTTTTTTTTTTTTTTTTTTTTGAGATAGTCTTGCTCTGTGGCCCAGGGTAGAGTACAGGCTGGTCTCGAACTCCTGACCTCAAGGATCCACCCGCCTCGGCCTCCCAAAGTGCTGGGATTACAGACATGAGCCACCACACCTGGCCTAGAGTCACCTCTTTTTTCTGGAGGCGGGGGTGGAGTCTTGCCCTGTCCCCCAGGCTGGAGTGCGGTGGTGCAATCTTGATCTCAGCTCACTGCAACCTCCACCTCCCAGGTTCAAGTGATTCTCCTGCCTCAGACTCTCAAATAGCTGGGATTACAGGCGTGCGCCACCACACCTGGCTAATTTTTGTATTTTTAGTGGAGAGGGGGTTTCACTATGTTGGCTAGACTGGTCTCGAATTCCTGACCTTAAGTGATCCGCCCACCTCAGCCTCCCAAAGTGCTGGGATTATAGGTGTGAGCCACCATGCCCGGCCATAGAGTCACCTTTTAAAACCAGCTATAGGCCGGGGGTGGTGGCTCACGCCTCTAATCCCGGCAGTTTGGGAGGCCAAGGCAGGGGGATCACAAGGTCAAGAGTTTGAGACCAGCCTGACCAACATGGTGAAACCCCATCTCTACTAAAAATACAAAAATTAGCCAGGCGTGGTGTCGCATGCCTGTAATCCCAGCTACTCAGGAGGCTGAGGCAGGAGACTCGCTTGAACCCAGGAGGTGGAGCTTGCAATGAGCCGAGATCATACCACTGCACTCCAGCCTGGGCAAGAGAGCGGGACTTTGTCTCAAAAAAAAACCCATCTATGCTGGGCAGTTATGTGGCGTGTATTCTCTGCCTCAGGCTCTGTTTTAGAGATGTCTTTCTTGTTTTACATTGTTGTTTTTAGGAAGAGGAGTTGCAGGAAATATTTGTTTCTTTCTCTTACATGATTTGAGCTTCAGTAAAATATATTTATCCTGTGACTGACTTTTCTACCTGGAAATGAAGTAGAGTGATGCCACCTAGGCTGAATTCTGTGCCAGTTCATGGTAACCTCTGGTAACCTAACGTCTCAAGATAGTTTTAGTGGTTGGAATGTCTTCTTCTGTCTACCCATCCTCATCACATTTTGTTGTTGTTGAGACAGTCTTGCTCTGTTGCCATGCTGTAGTGCAGTAGTGCAATAATGGCTCAATGCATTCTCAGCCTCTCAAGTTTAGTGATCTTCCCACCTCCTGAGTAGCTGGGACTACAGGCACATGCCACCATGCCCAGCTAATTTTTAATTTTTTTTTTTTTTTTTTTTGTAGAGCTGGGACTTTGCCATGTTGCCCAAGCTGGTCTTGAACTCCTGGGCTCAAGCAATCCACCTGCCTCAGACTACCAAAGTGTTAAGATTCTAGGCATGAGGCACCACACCTGGCCCTCATCACATTTTTTTAAACTATATATTTAAATTTCAATAGTTTTTGGGGTACAGGTGGTTTTTGGTTACATGGATAAGTTCTTTAGCGGTGATTTCTGAGATTTTAGTGCACCTGTCACCTGAGCAGTTTACACTGTACCCAATATGTAGTCTTTTATCCTTCACACCCCTTCCAGCCTTCCCCTCCCAGTCCCCAAATTCCATTATATTACTCTTGTGCCTTTGCATCCTCATAGCTTACCTCTCATTTATAAGTGAGAACATATAATATGCGGTTTTCCATTCCTGAGTTACTTCATTTAGAATAATGGCCTACAGCTCCATCCAAGTTGCTGCAAAATACATTATTTTGTTCCTTTTTATGGCTGAGTAGTATTCCATGGTGCATATATACCACATTTGCTTTATCCACTTGTTGGTCGATGAGCACTTAGGTTGTTCCGTATCTTTGCAGTTGCAAATTGTGCTGCTATAAACATGTACCTCATCACATTTTTATAACAGCTCTATTGAGATATAATTCACACGTCATACAGTTTAAAGTTCACACATCATACATTTAAAGTATACAATTCAGTGGCTCTTAGTATATGCAGTTTTGCATCCACTACCATAATCAATTTTAGAACATTTTATTATCCCCAAAAGGAAATCCTACCCACTTACCTATCACCACTTAATCCTCCCATTGCTCCTCTCCCATTGCCCTAGGTAGTCACTAATTTACTTTCTATATCTATAGATTGCCCTATTCTGGACATTTTATATAGATGGAATCATGCAACATGTGGTCCTTTGTGATTGGCTTCTGTCTCTTTGCATAATGTTTTTGGGCTTACTTCACATTGTACCATGTATCAGTACTTTCTTCCCTTTTATGGCTGAATAAATATTTCATCATATGAATATATCACATTTTATTTATCCAGTTATCAGTTGATAAACATTTGTCTTCTTTCCACTTTGGGCTATTATGAATAGTGCTTCTGTGAAATTTGTGTACAGGTTTTGTGTAAGCATATGTTTTCTTCCCTTTTTTTTCTTTTTTTTTTTTGAGACAGGGTCTCACTCTGTTGCCCAGGCTGGAGTGCAGTGGCACAATCTTGGCTCACTGCAATCTCTGCCTCCTGGGTTCAAGTGATTCTTATACCACAGCCTTCCGAGTAGTTGGGATTACAGGCATGCACCACCACACCTGGCTAATTTTTGTACTTTTATTTATTTTTATTTTTTTTCGAGACAGAGTCTCGCTCTGTCGCCCAGGCTGGAGTGCAGTGGCGCAATCTCAGCTCACTGTAAGCTCCACCTCCTGGGTTCACGCCATTCTCCTGCCTCAGCCTCCTGAGTAGCTGGGACTACAGGCACCCGCCACCACGGGTTATTATAAATGTATAATGCATTATAAAATAATACATTATAATACATTATAAATATAATGTATAATATAATGTGTAATATATTGTACATTATAATGTAAAATATAATGTATAATATAATATGTATAATAAAATAATATAAAATAAATGTATATTATATTTTATATACAAAAAATATAATTTTTTTGTATTTTTAGTAGAGACAGGGTTTCACTGTGTTAACCAGGATAGTCTAGATCTCCTGACCTTGTAATCCCCCGCCTCAGCCTCCCAAAGTACTGGGATTACAGGCATGAGCCACTGTGCCCAGCCTAGTTTTTGTATTTTTAGTAGAGACAGAACTTCACTATGTTGGCCAGGCTGGTCTTAAACTCCTGGCCTCAAATGATCCGACTGCCTCAGCCTCCCAAAGTGCTGGGATTACAGGCTTGAGCCACCACAACTGGCCCTGTGTGGGCATGTTTTCAATTCTCTTAGGTGTATACCTAGCAGTGGAGTTGCTAGGTCACATGGTAACTTTATGCTTTAAACATTTGAGGAACTGCCCAACTATCCTCCAAAGCAGCTGCATCGTTTTGCAATGCCATAAGTGGTATACGAGGTTTCCAGTTTCCAATTTCTTTACACCCTTACCAGAACTTATCTTTTTTATTATAGCCATTCTAGTAGGTATAAAGTGACAGCTTGTTGTGATTTTGATTTGCATTTCCTTGATGGCTCTCCATTAAAAGTTTATTATTCTGGGCCGGGTGCGGTGGCTCAGACCTGTAATCCTAGCACTTTGGGAGGCCAAGGCGGGTGGCATCATTTGAGGTCAGGAGTTCAAAACCAGCCTGGCCAACATGGTGAAACCCCGTCTCTGCTAAAAAATATTTTTAAAATTAGCCGGGCATGGTGGCGGGTGCCTGTAATCCCAGCTACTCAGGAGGCTGAGGCAGTAGAATCGCTTGAACCTGGGAGGCAGAGGTTGCAGTGAGCTGAGATCGCACCACTGCACTCCAGCCTGGGCAATGAGAGCGAAACTCCATCTGAAAAAACAAAAACGAAAGAAGTTTATTGTTCTGGCTGGGCATGGTGGCTCATGCCTGTAATCCCAGCACTTTGGGAGGCCAAAGTAGGAGGATTGCTTGAGTCCAGGAGTTTGAGACAAGACTGGGCACATAATGAGTCTCTGTCTCTATTTAAAAAAATAATTAATTATTGCTCTGCTTATCCTTTCAAGGCCCAAGTGTCTTTTTTGAGAGACTTCACCCTCAGGAATTAATTGTGTCTTCTTTCATATTCTTATACCATTAGCACAGATATTTTGTTCTGCTACTTTTCTTTTCTTCTTTTTTTTTTTTTTGAGACAGTTTCGCTCTTGTTGCCCAGGCTGGAGTGCAATGGCATGACCTCAGCTCACTGCAACCTCTGCCTCCCAGGTTCAAGTGATTCTCCTGCCTCAGCCTCCCAAGTAGCTGGGATTACAGGTGCCCACTACCACGCCTGGATAATTTTTTTTGTATTTTTAGTAGAGACGGGGTTTCACCATGTTGGCCAGGCTGGTCTCGAACTCCTGACCTCAGGTGATCCACCCACCTTGGCCTCCCAAAGTGCTGGGATTACAGGTGTGAGCCACCGCGCCCCGCCCATTCTGCTACTTTTCTAGATTGTAAGCTCTAGTTTGTGAACTTGTTAGTGACTCCTTGTGGATGTGCATTTAAATTTATTATGTACCTCCCTGTGGAGCATGTTAATAAATAAATATATTATGAAATATTTCACTCATACACCATTCATCTATGAGTCCCCAGAGCATCAAGCAGTGTTTGTACATAGTTGGTATTCAAATATTTGCTTGGCTGGATGTGGTGGCTCACACCTGTAATCCCAGAACTTTGGGAGGCTGCCAAGGTGGGCAGATCAAATGAGGTCAGGAGTTCGAGATCAGCCTGGCCAACATGGTGAAACCCCATCTCTACTAAAAATACAAAAATTAGCCAGGCATGGTGGCGCATGCCTGTAATCCCAGCTACTTGGGAGGCTGAGGCAGGAGAATTGCTTGAACCTGGGAGGCAGAGGTTGCAGTGAGCTGAGATTGCGCCACTGCACTCCAGCCTGGGCAACAGAGTGAAACTCTGTCTCAAAAAACAAACAAACAAACAAATATTTGCTGAATGACTGAAATAGTGCAAAGGATCTCATGGGTAATTATTATGGGGTCTGTTACTTCTCAGAGAAAGTGGACTTTCTCTTATTAGGTGATACAATGACTTGGAACCCAGGAAATAATGTATTGTAGGCAAACGTTCAGATATGTTATATGTCCTGGAGACCACTGGCTCCAGGAATATGTATTGTGGATCATCCACATTCCCGTTGCATTAGGAATTTTGATGTTAGGCTGCTGGATTTTGTATCTGTGAGACTTTTTAGGGATTTATTAACATGATACACAATTAGCAAACCGTGTGTTTATTTCACTCATTTTAACAAATATCCGTGCCTATTATGTGCCAGGAACTTAGCTAGGTATCAGATGTGGGATTGAGTTTTCTACTGCTCTGGCAGTTCATAGTTAAGGGCCCAGGGTGAGGATGACTTTGATGGCAAATGAATGGATACAGGATTCATAAATTTTATGAAACTAGACTAAATGAGCACTTGATCGGAGAGCTTAATTTTCAGAAATACAATTTCTTTATTTGTTTTGATTTGTTTTCTTGAGTCAAAGTCTCACTCTGTCACCCAGGCTGGAATGATCTTGGCTCATTGCAACCTCCGACGCCCAGGTTCAAGTGATTCTTGTGCCTCAGCCTCCCGAGTAGCTGGGATCACAGATGTGCACCACCACATCTAATTTTTTTATTTTTAGTAGAGACGGGGTTTCACCATGTTGACCAGGCTGGTCTTGTACTCCTGGCCTCAAGCGATCCACCTGCCTCTGCCTCCCAAAGCGCTCAGATTACAGGCTTCAGCCACTGGGCCGGGCCAGAAATACAGCTTCTTTAAAGACAATGTTTTACTTATACTAGATTATAATTACAAGTAGCTCATCTGATTGGATCATTATCCTAAAAGATCTGATGAAAACCTAGTGATTGGGAAGTAGGCATTGTGCCACCCTCCTTCTATCATTATAATCTCTTGAAAGAGAGCAAATGGAAGGACACTCTCTTGTCTCCTAGTTTCATGCGACTCAGTAAGACAGGAAACATGAAGTTTCTGCTACAGGTACAGGGGAATTCGATTTTTCTTTTTCTGGGTGAAAGATGAAGGAGTTATATATTTTTATGTCCACGTTCCCACCAGCCTTTCCCTCAGATTAATGAATGTTCTGGGGAAGGGAAGGATAGGACTGTATTATTACTCATACTAGTTTGAAATGGTTCTCAAGGGCCATCAGTCTTATGTCAGGCCCTATGCTAGAAAATGAAGAGCCAGGCAGGGTGCGGTGGCTCATGCCTATAATCCCAGCACTTTGGGAGGCTGAGGCGGGCAGATCCACCTGAGGTCAGGAGTTCGAGACCATCCTGACCAACATGGAGAAACCCCGTCTCTACTAAAAATACAAAATTAACCGGGCGTGGTGGTGGGCGCCTGTAATCCCAGTTACTCAGAAGGCTGAGGCAGGAGACTCACTTGAACCCAGGAGGCGGAGGTTACAGTGAGCTGAGATCATGCCATTGCACTCCAGCCTGGGCAACAAGAGCGAAACTCCGTCTCGAAAAAAAAAGAAAACGAAGAGCCAGATGTTTTCCTTAATCCTCCTGTACTATGGTGGATTTCATAAACTGCAGCAGATTCTAACTCTTAAATCTCATTTGCTATTTATTGATATGTCCTAAATGTCATTTTCATGTGAGAATCAATGTCAGGGTTATTAGAAGACATGAATTGGCTGAATTGTCAGTTCTCCAGGTTTCTCTTAAGAAAGGGATAGACTAGACCAGGCGCAGTGGCTCATACCTGTAATGCCAGCCCTTTGGGAGGCTGAGGTGGGCAGATTGCTTGAGCTCAGGAGTTTTGAGACCAGCCTGAGCGACATGGTGAAACCCTGTCTCTACAAAAATACAAAAATTAGCCAGGTGTGGTTGCATGTGCCTGTAGTCTCAGTTACTCAGGAGGCTGAGGTGGGAGGATCACTTGAGCCTGGAAGGTTGAGGCTACAGTGAACTGTGATCGTGTCATTACATTCCACCCTGCCTGGGTGACAGAGTGAGACCCTTTCTCAAAAAAAAAAAAAAAACAAAAAAAGGCCAGGCACGGTGGCTTACGCCTGTAATTCCAGCACTTTGAGAGGCCGAGGTGGGTGGATCACATGAGATTGGGAGTTTGACAGCAGCCTGGCCAACATGATGAAACCCCGTCTCTACTAAAAATACAAAAATTAGCTGGGTGTGGTGGCACACATCTGTAATCCCAGCTACTTAGGAGGCTGAGGTAGGAGAATCGCTTGAACCCAGGAGGCAGAATTTGCAGTGAGCCGAGATTGCGCCATCGCACCCCAGCCTGGGTGACAGAGCAAGACTCTGTATCAAAAAAATAAATAAATAAATAAAAAATAAAAGGAAGGGAGGAAGGGAAGGGATAGGCTGAGGCAGGAGGATTGCTTGAGGCCAGGAGTTCAAGACCAGCCTAAACAACATAGCAAAAAATTTAGAAATCAGCCAGGTATGGTGGCATGCATCTGTATTCCTAGCTACTTGGGGGACTGAAGCAGGAGGATCACTTGAGCCCAGGAGTTTGAGGCTGCAGTGAGCTATGATCGCACATCACTGCACTCCAGCCTGGGTGACAGAGCAAGACCCTGTTTCAAAAAAAAAAAGAAAAAAAAAGGGATAGATCTCTGCTCTAACATCCATCAATTTGCTTCACTCCTTTGAATGGCATGCGGTTTTATTTGGCTCCTAGAAAATGAAACCTTGCAGGTTTTTACTCATAACCTTATTTTATGCTCATGAGGTGGAATGGCGGAAGTCATTTGAATTAGTGGTATTTAGAAGAGGGCTCATAATTGTACTGTGCCCCTCATGATTTCAAGATTTAAGCAGAGCCATTACATGTGGCCTAAAATCTTAGATGTCTGGGATGATATTAGATTTGCTTTTAGAAGTAAGGGATGGTAGCATATCATCATGTAGCAAAGAAATATGTAAAGAAATCCAATAAAAGAGTATTCTAGGTATGAGTCTTCTTATGAAGTAGACTGGAAGTGAATGAACAACATTAATGGGTTTATATAGAGAGAAATGACATGATCACATATACTTGAGAAGGCTAATGCTAGCTGCATTATTGAGGGTGGTTTGGAGGTGTAGGAGAAGAGAGGCAGTCAGACAAGTTAAGAGATATTAGAAATAAGGGAGTTCAGGAAAAGGTACAGAAATTAATTTTAGACTTGCAGAATTTGTGATTACCTGCTTGATGTATATATGT
This sequence comes from Pan troglodytes, assembly GCF_028858775.2. Classification (NCBI taxonomy): domain Eukaryota; kingdom Metazoa; phylum Chordata; class Mammalia; order Primates; family Hominidae; genus Pan; species Pan troglodytes. The sequence goes on along the minus strand of NC_072408.2, from coordinate 39,462,222 downwards.
TGAATGCTTTCAGAATAAACATGGGTTAATTCATTCACTTAGTAAACATTTGAGTACTTGAGGCCAGGCATGGTGGCTTACACCTGTAATCCCAGCATTTTGGGAAGCCGAGGTGGGCAGATCACCTGAGGTCAGGAGTTCAAGACCAGCCTGGCCAACATGGCAAAACCCAGTCTCTACTAAAAATACAAAACTTAGCCGGGCATGGTGGCATGCGCCTGTAGTCCCAGGTACGTGGGAGGCTGAGGCAGGAGAACCGCTTGAACCCAGGAGGTAGAGGTTGCAGTGAGCCGAGATCGTGCCACTGCATTCAGCCTGGGTGACAAGAGGAAGGCATGAAAAGCCTGGTAGTGTGATGACGAGTCTTGAAGTATGATTTATTAACTAAAAGCTAATGTATTGCCTTAGAAACGTAGGCATGTACAGGAAGTAATGTTTTTAAAAAGTTCTAGTATTTCACTGATTTTTTTGTGTGAAATGCAGGAATTTCAGTTTTATTCCCTGGAGGTAGGAAGTAGTCTCAAGGCTGGGGCTTTTTTGACTTTGGATCTGCCAGTGAAACCTAGACAGTACCCACTTGGTTACCAAGGCAGAAAGGGAAACTTTGATTGATTATTCAAATTCAAAGCAGGATGCTAGGGAACAGCAGATTTAAGGTTAGTTGGATGACTGGAATTTAGCATATAAAGATGTGTGAAGACACCCATGTGGAAAGGACATTTCTATTCCCAGAAGCATCACTCCCTTCTCAGAGTGAGCAGCCACACGTAAAAGCAGAAGGAAAGCAAAAGAGGTAGGATAACTGAGATGGTAGATATAAAATCCTTAGCACAGGCCAGGTGCAGTGGCTGACACTTGTAATCCCAACACTTTGGGAGGCGAAGTCAGGAGGATCCCTCAAGCCCAGGAGTACGAAACCAGCCTTGGCAACATAGTGTGTCTCTACAAAATTAAAAAATGTAGTGGCAAGTGCCTGTAGTCCCAGCTACTCGGGAGGCTGAGGTGGGAGGCTTGCTTGAGCCTGGGAGGTCAAGGCTGCAGTGAGTCATGATCATGCCACTGCACTCCAGCCCGGGTGACAGTGCAAGACCCTGTCTCAAAAAATAAATAAAATACTTAGCACCATATACAACAAGTGCCAAATATCAGTAATAGTTATTCTTTTAAAATGAAGAGTCCTTTTTTTTTTTTTTTTTTTTTTTGAGACAGAGTCTCGCTTTATCCCCCAGGCTGGAGTGCAGTGGTGCACTCTCGGCTCACTGCAACCTCATCCTCCCGGGTTCAAGCAATTCTCCTGTGTCAGCCTCCTGAGTAGCTGGGATTACAGGCGCCCAGCTAATTTTTGTATTTTTAGCAGAGACGGGGTTTCACTATGTTGGCCAAGCTAGTTTCCAACTCCTGACCTCATGTGATCTGCCTGCCTCGGCCTCCCAAAGTGCTGGGATTACAGGCGTGAGCCACTGCTCCCTGCCAGGAGTCTTTTTTGAGACAGAGTATCACTCTATTAAGCCATCCTCACACCTCAGTCTCTTGAGTAGCTGGGACTGCAGCCATGCACCATCATGCCTGGCTAATTTTTGTATTTCTTTTTTTATGTGTGTATGTGATAAAGATTATTCTGTCGCCCAGGCTGGAGGGCAGTGGTGTGATCTCTACTCACTACAACCTCCGCCTCCCAGGTTTAAGCAATTCTCCTGCCTTAGCCTCCCCAGTACTAGGATTATAGGCGCACACCACCAAGTCCGGCTAATTTTTGTACTTTTAGTAGAGATGGGGTTTCACCATGTTAGCTAGGCTGGTCTCAAACTCTTGACCTCAGGTGATCTGCCCACGATGGCCTCCTAAAGTGCTAGGATTACAAGCGTGAGCCACTGCACCCAGCCTAATTTTTGTATTTCTTTTAGTAGAGGCGAGGTTTTACCATGTTGCCCAGGCTGGTCTCAAACTCCTGGGCTCAAGTGATCCACCTGCCTTGGTCTCCCAAAGTGCTGAGATTACAAGTTTGAGCCACTGCATCTGACCAAGAGTCTGTAAAAATTGAGTCTTTTTTAAAAAAAGAATTCTTGTAATTTAATTTCTTTGTTGTTTTTTTTTTTTTTTTGAGATGGAATCTAACTCTATCACCCAGGCTGGAGTGCAGTGACACAATCTCGGCTCACTGCAGCCTCAGCCTCCTGGGTTCAAGCGATTCTCCTGCCCCAGCCTCCCGAGTAGCTGGGACTATAGGCGCATGCCACTATGCTCGGCTAATTTTTGTATTTTTAGTAGAGACAGGGTTTCAGCATGTTGGCCAGGCTGGTCTTGAACTCCTGTCCTCAAGTGATTCACCCACCTTGACCTCCCAAAATGCTGGGATTATAGGCGTGAGCCACCACACCCGGCCGAATTCTTCTAAAATTAGAATGAAGGACAAAATTCTCCTTCCTTTGCAGATATAGATAATTCACCCATATTGAGCTGTCATCTGTCTGCAGAGGCTTGATGTTTCCCCTATCAGCTGTCAAGGATCCAGGAGAACTTGAGATGCCTTTGTGGAAAGCACATTTAAAGATTTAGAGCTTTCTCTTCACAATAGAAAAGACATGGAATCAACCCAAATGCCCATCAATGATAGGCTGGATAAAGAAAATCTGGTAAATATATACCATGGAATACTATGTGGCCATAAAAATGAACAAGATTATGTCCTTTGCATGGACATGGATGGAGCTGGAAGCCATTATCCCCAGCTAACTAATACAGAAACAGAAAACCAAACACTGCATGTTCTTGCTTATAAATGGGAGCTGAACAATGAGAACACATAGACATAGAGAGGGGAACAACACACACTGGGGCCTGTTGTATGGACAGGCGGGGTAAGAGCATCAAGATAAATAGCTAATGCATGTGAGGCTTAGTACCTAGGTGATGGGTTGATAGGTGCAGCAAACCACCATGGCACCTGTTTCCCTATATAGCAAACTCGCACATGTATCCTGGAACTTAAAATAAAATGTTTTAAATAAATAAATAAAATAAAATAGTAATATTAACAGTGGTAGTAGTGGTAATAAACAGCTTAGTTTTTTCATGTGGTAGTATATTTTTAGTATCCTTCCAGGAAAAGATACATGGATGTGCCATATTATTTTTAATGGCTTACATGGTACTCCTTTTATGTATGCACTATAATTTATGTAACCAGTTTTCTCATTGATGAGTATATGCTTTTTCAGTATTTTACTATTATAAACGAATGATGCAATGAATATCCTTGTACATATATATTTGTGCACATATATAAGCATCCCTACAAGTGGAATTTCTGAATAAAAGGATATATACACTTAAAAAAAAAAAGATTTAGGGCTTTGAGGCAGGCAGCCAAGTACCTGGATACCTACTTAGTGAGCTGGCCCTCAACATCTTGAGGACTACCTCTGTCTGACTCAGAAAGTTACTTTTGTTTAAATTATATAGCAATTCCTTCTGTTTTGTTTTTCTTTAATTGTCTAGGACTGAGACTGAGATCTTTAAGACATAATATTAAGAAGACCTTGGTACAAAATTAGCCAGGCATGGTGGCACATGCCTGTAATCCCATCTACTCGGGAGGCTGAGGCAGGAGAATCACTTGAACCCAGGAGGCGGAGGTTGCGGTGAGCCAAGATCGCGCCATTGTACTCCAGCCTGGGCAACAAGAGCAAAACTTGGTCTCAAAAAAAAAAAAAAAAAAAAGGAAGAAGAAGACCTTGGCCAGGTATGGTGGCTCATACCTGTAATCCAAGCCCTTTGGGAGGCTGAAGTGGGAGGATTGTTTGAGGCTAGGAGTTCAAGATCAGCCTGGGCAACATAGCAAGACTCCGCCTCTACGCATTTTATTTTATTTTGAGACCAGGTCTCACTCTGTCACCCAGGCTGGAATGCAGTGACACGATCTCAGCTCATGCAGCCTCCACCTCCTGGGCTCCAGTGATCCTCCCACCTCAGTCTCCTGAGTAGGTGGGATTACAGGTGCCTACCACCATGCCCAGCTAATTTTTGTATTTTCAGTAGAGATGGGGGTCTCATCATGTTGCCCAGGCTGGTCTCAAACTCCTGGCCTCAAACAGTCCTCTCACTCCGCCTCCCAAAATGCTGGGATTACAGGCATAAGCCACCACAAATGTTTTTTAAAATTAGCCACGTGTGGTGGTGTGTGCCTGTAGTCCTAGCTACTTGGGAGGCTGAGGCAGGAGGATCACTTGAGCCCAGGAGTTTGAGATTACAGTGAGCATAATCATGCCACAGCACTCCAGCCTGGAAGACAGAGCTAGACTCTGTGTCTTAAAAAAAAAAAAAAGGAGAGAGGGAGTGAGAAATAACCTCAATTCCCTATAAATTGGTGGTGTAGTATTTAAATAATACTACACAGTGGCTCACTCAGGCCTGTAATCCCAGCATTTTGGGAGGCCAAGGCTGGAGGATTGCTTAAGCCCAGAAGTTCAAGACCAGCCTGGGCAACATAGCGAGACCTGAAAAATAATAAATAAAGGATAGAGAATTATGCTGTAAGATACCTATAAAAATCTCTGGGGATCATAGGATCTAAAGTATTTAATGTAAAAGTATGTCACTGTAATCTCCTCTTATACTAAACATTACTTTGTCTTTTAGCTTTTTTTTTTTTTTTTGGTGACAGAGTCTCACTCTGTTACCCAGGCTGGAGTGCAGTGGCGCGATCTGGGCTCACTGCAACCTCTGCCTCCCGAGTTCAAGCGATTCTCCTGCCTCAGCCTCTGGAGTAGCTGGGATTACAAGCATGCACCACCACACCCAGCTAATTTTTGTATTTTTAGTAGAGACAGGGTTTCACAACGTTGGCCAGACTGGTCTTGAATTCTTGACCTCAGGTGATCCACCCGCCTCAGCCTCCCAAAGTGCTGGGATTATGGGTGTGAGCCACCTCGCCTGGCCTGTCTTTTAGCTTTTAAGCAGCTGCTGAGAACTAATACTAACCACATTCTGAACTATATTTAAGGCCAAAATAACATGAAAGAAGTATAGAGGTAAAACTGCTCCCTTGGTAGTTCACTTTATCAGTGATTGAACAGAGCTGAGAAGGCAGCTCATTCATGATGATGATGTTAACTGATAATATTAACTGATGATATTATTTATTCATCAATAAAGTCACTATGGATTCAAAGATAGGCAACTCAGACAGTTTTCTGCCTTTATGGAGCTTACAGTCAGCAAAAACACTGTGGGACTGGTCCCTCTAATCAGGAGGTAAATTCTTTAGGCTTTTTGCTCTATAGTAAGCCATTGCCTACCCTAGCCTTCATCTCTCTATCAATTTGGAAATAAACGCATTTATGATGCTCTCTTGTTGAAGAATTAGAACTTCCTCAGCTGAGAAACATAAGAAGGGAATCCATGGTAGGGTTCTGGAGAAACCATAGCTTCTTTTTATTCTTCCCTTCTCCGGTAAGAATATGTCAGTTCCCTGGGTGCTCATATGTATTACCCTTTTCTCTCTTACGTATTATAGGTAAACATATTATTAGTTTACAGGGTCTTTGTCTCCAAATTGTTTTAGGAAGCCAGATAAGCTTTACTTAGGGGCTTTCTTAACCATTTCTCCCCCCTTGTATTCTCTTACCCTTAAAAGTGAATATTTTTCCACCATTTTTCTTTGGTGTCAAACCTATGCAGCAATTTCAGAAGGTACGTGAGAATAGCAAGAGATAAAAGTTGTTTTATAGTAAGCAATGGCTTACTATAGAGCAAAAAGCCTAAAGAATTTACCTCCTGATGAGAGGGACCAGTCCCACAGTATTTTTGCTGACTGTAAGCTCAATAAAGGCAGAAAAGTTGTTTTCTTTTGAGCCGTATCTTCTTTTCTAAGAATTTTTTCAGGCCTTGTAGTAAGTTTATTATTGACTAAGTCATATTTTTAAACTATAGCTAAGACCTTAGTATTAAAACCAAGATGGTAAGCATGGTAGCAAACCAATAGCCTCTTTTTTCTTTTCTTTTCTTTTTTTTTTTGAGACGGAGTTTCACTCTTGTTGCCCAGGCTGGAGTGCAATGGCGCGATCTCAGCTCACCGCAAACTCCGCCTCCCAGGTTCAAGCGATTCTCCTGCCTCAGCCGCCTGAGTAACTGGAATTATAGGCATGCACTACCATGCCCGGCTAATTTTGTATTTTTAGTAGAGACGGGGTTTCTCCACGTTGGTCAGGCTGGTCTCCAACTCCCGATCTCAAGTGGATCCACCCGCCTCAGCCTTCCAAAGTGCTGGGATTACAGGCGTGAGCCACCTCGCCCGGGCTTTTTTTTTTTTTTTTTTTTTTTGAGACGGAGTCTTGCTCTGTCGCCCAGGCTGGAGTGTAATGGCGAGAACTCATCTCACTGCAAGCTCTGCCTCCTCCTGGGTTCACACCATTCTTCTGCCTCAGCCTCCTGAGAAGCTGGGACTACAAGCATGCACCACCACGCCCAGCTAATTTCTGTATTTTTAGTAGAGACGGGGTTTTGCCATGTTGGCCAGGATGGTCTCAGTCTCTTGACCTCATGATCCGCTAGCCTCGGCCTCCCAAAGTGCTGGGATTACAGGCGTGAGCCACTGCGCCTGGCCTTTTTTTTTTTTTTTGAGACGGAGTTTTGTTCTGTCACCCAAGCTGGAGTGCAATGATGCAATCTTGGCTCACTGAAACCTTTGCCTCCCAGGTTCAGGCGATTCTTCTGCCTCAGCCTCCCGAATAGGTGGGATTACAGGCATGTGGCACCATGCCCGGCTAATTTTTGTATTTTTAGTAGAGACGGGGTTTTGCCATATTGGCCAGGCTGGTCTTGAACTCCTGACATCAAGTGAACCACCCGCCTTGGCCTCCCAAAGTGCTGGGGTTACAGGCGTGAGCCACCAGCTGCCTCTCTTCAATTTATTTATTTCCCCAGTAACCCTTGTATTCTTGTTTGGACAGTCCTGGCATCATTGATACTTTCTTTCAGAAACATTATCTCACACTGAGAATGGGGATAGATGAACGCCAACTGAGGCAGGTGGTCTCTTCATCTGCTTGTGCTTGGCACATAGTATGGTGCTACTAAAGTTGCTTTTTTTTTTCCCTCCCTCCCTCCCTTCCTTCTTTCCTTCCTTTTTCTTTTTCCTTTTTTTTTTTTTTTTTTTTTGAGACAGAATCTTACTTTGTCACCCAGGCTGGAGTGCAGTGGCACAATCTTGCTTACTGCAACCTTTACACCTCTGCCTGCCAGGCTCAAGTGATCCTCCCACCTCAGCCCTGTGAGTAGCTGGGACTACAGGTGTGTGCCACCATGCACACCTAATTTTTGCATTTTTTTATAGATGTGGGGTTTCACCAGGTTGCCCAGATTGGTTTTGAACTCCTGGGCTTGAGGGATCTGCCTGCTTCAGCCTCCCAAATTGCTGGGATTACAGGCGTAAGCCACTGTGCTTGGCCTCTTTGTTTTTTTAAGAGTTAGGGTCTCACTATGTTGCTCAGGCTAGTCTTTAACTCCTGGCCTCAAGCCAACCTCCCACCTCAACCCCCTGAGCAGGTGGGATTACAGGCTTGAGCTACCACGCCAGCTGACAGTTGCTTTTATTATCATTGTTACTGTTGACATCGTGGCTATCATCATCATCATCCTCATCACTGACAGACCTACAGTCTCATATTCAGAGAAGCAGCTTTGTTTTCTCAGCTAAGGATCAATAATAGCAACTCCTTAGAGATAAAGAAGGACTTTTTTTTTTGGAGACGGAGTCTCGCTCTGTCGCCCAGGCTGGAGTGCAGTGGCACAATCTCGGCTCACTGCAAGCTCTGCTCTGCCTCCTGGGTTCACGCCATTCTCCTGCCTTAGCCTGCCTGAGTAGCTGGGACTACAGGTGCCTGCCACTAAGCCTGGCTGATTTTTTTGTATTTTTGGTAGAAACGGGGTTTCACCGTGTTAGCCAGGATGGTCTCCATCTCCTGACCTCGTGATCCCCCCACCTCGGCCTCCCAAAGTTCTGGGATTACAGACGTGAGCCACCGTGCCCGGCCAAGAAGGACATATCTTATTTAATGATCTCCAGCAGTGAACTACTTATTCTAAACTCAGGAACTGTGATTAAGAATTTAGGTCATGGCCCGGCGCGGTGGCTCACGCCTGTAATCCTAGCACTTTGGGAGGCCAAGGCGGGCGGATCACGAGGTCAGGAGATCGAGACCATCCTGGCTAACACGGTGAAACTCCGTCTCTACTAAAAATACAAAAAGTTAGCCAGGCGTGGTGGCGGGCGCCTGTAGTCCCAGCTACTCGGGAGCCTGAGGCAGGAGAATGGTGTGAACCCGGGAGGCAGAGCTTGCAGTCAGCCAAGATCGGGCCACTGCACTCCAGCCTGGGCAACAGAGCAAGACTCCGCCTCAAAAAAAAAAAAAAAAAAAAAGGATTTAGGTCACAATCTTCTTTTTTTTTTTTTTGAGACGGAGTCGCCCTCTGTCACCCAGGCTGGAATGCAGTGGCACGATTTCAGCTTACTGCAACCTCCGCCTCCCAGGTTCAAGCATTTCTCCTGCGTCAGCCTCCCAAGTAGCTGGGATTACAGGCATGTGCCACCACGCCTGACTAATGTTTGTATTTTTAGTAGAGACGGGGTTTCATCATGTTGGCCAGACTGGTCTCGAACTCCTGACCTCAAGTGATCCACCCGCCTCGGCCTCCCAAAGTGCTGGGATTACAGGTGTGAGCCACCGTACCCGGCCATAGGTCATAGTCTTCTTGACTGCGTTTTATCTTTATGAAATATATATTTATCACAACCTTCATAATTTTTTTTTTTTGAGACGGAGTCTCTTTCTGTTGCCCAGGCTGGAGTGCAGTGGTGCAGTCTCGGCTCACTGCAACCTCTGCCTCCCGGGTTCAAGCAAGTCTCCTGCCTCAGCCTCCTGAGTAGCTGGGACTACAGGTGCATGCCACCACACCTGGCTAATTTTTTGTATTTTAATAGACAGGGTTTCACCTGTTGCCCAGGCTGATCTTGAACTCCTGAGCTCAGGCAATCCACCCACCTCGTCCTCCCAAAGTGCTGGGATTATGGGCGTGAGCCACTGCACCCTGCCTCAACTAATTTTTGTATTTTTTGTAGAGATGGGGTCTTGTTATATTGCCCAGGCTGGTCTCAAACTCATGGGTTCAAGCAATTCTCTCACCTCAGCCTCCCAAAGCGCTGGGATTACAGGTGTGAGCCACTGTGCCTGGACCAGTGTATTATTATTATTGCAGAACTAGTAATTAAATGGAAATTTCAAAGTGATTCTTTTTAAAATTTATTTAACTTTTATTTTAAGTTCATGGGTATATGTGCAGGTTTGTTATACAGGTAATCTTGTGTCATGGGGGTTTGTTTTACAAATTATGTTGTCACCCAGTTATTAAGCCTCATGACCTATTAGTTATTTTTCCTGTTCCTCTCCCTCCTCTCACCCTCCACCCTCAGACAGACCCCAGTGTGTATTGTTCCCCTTAATGTAAATGTGTGTTCTCATCATTTAGTTCCCACTTTATAAGTGAGAACATGTGGTATTTGGTTTTCTGTTCCTGCATTAGTTTGCTAAGGATAATGGCCTCCAGCTCCAACCATGTTCCTGCAAAGGACAGGATCTCATTCTTTTTTATGGCTCCGTAGTATTCCATGTGTATATGTACAATCTTTTCTTTATTCAGTCTACCATTGATGGGCATTTAGGTTGATTTCATGTCTTTGCTATTGTGAATAGTGCTGCAGCGAACATACACATGCTTGTGTCTTTATGATAGAATGATTTCTATTCCTTTGGGTATATACCCAGAAATGGGATTGCTGGGCTAAATGATATTTCTGTTTTTAGGTCTTTGAGGAATCACTACATTGTCTTCCACAATGGTTGAAATAATTTACACTCCCACCAACAGTGTATAAGTGTTCCCTTTTTTCCATAACCTCATAACCTCACTAGCATCTGTTATTTTTTTACTTTTTAATACTAGCCATTCTGACTTTTGGGAGATGGTATCCCACTGTGGTTTTGAGTTGCATTTCTTTCTTTTTTTTGAGATGGAGTCTCGCCCTATCACCCAGGCTGGAATGCAGTGGCGTGATCTCGGCTCACTGCAAGCTCCACCTCCCAGATTCATGCCATTCTTCTGCCTCAACCTCCTGAGTAGCTGGGATTATAGGCGAATGCCACTGCACCTGGCTAATTTTTTTTTTTTTTTGCATTTTTAGTATAAACGGGGTTTCACCACGTTGGTCAGCTGGTCTTGAACTCCTGACATCGTGATCCGCCCCACCTTGGCCTCCCAAAGTGCTGGGATTACAAGGGTGAGCCACCGCGCCTGTCCTGCATTTCTTTTCCAAACGTGCTGTCACCCAGGCTGGAGTGCAGTGGCGCGATCTCAGCTCGCTGCAAGCTCTGCCTCCCGGGTTCACGCCATTCTCCTGGCTCAGCCTCCTGAGTAGCTGGGACTACAGGCGCCCACCACCATGCCCAGCTAATTTTTTTGTATTTTTAGTAGAGACAGGGTTTCACCATGTTAGCCACAATGGTCTCGATCTCCTGACCTCATGATCCGCCTGCCTCGGCCTCCCAAAGTGCTGGGATTACAGGTGTGAGCCACCACGCCCAGCCTACAGAGTGTTATCTGGGAAATCCTAATGTAAGTGCTGGCAAAAAGAGGGAAAAAGGAATAGGAAATATAAAGGATGTATTAAAAGCTACAACAGGATTTTAAGTCTTTGGGCTATCTCACAATGTGGTATTAATTTCTTCTTCTCTGCTAAAATATGGAGCTAAGGAACAAACGATGTGTGTCCAAGTGAGTGCACATTGGTGATTATATATAGTTTGGAATCATTTTTTCAAGAGGTCCAGGATCTTCCTCACTCTCCAACATGTAAATGGATAATCCTTCTACCTCTTCCTCATGTCTCCCTGCAGCCATATGTGTCACTGGCTCAGCAGATGGCACCACCTAGCCCAAGCAACAGTACACCTAACAGCAGTAGTGGAAGCAATGGAAATGACCAGCTGAGCAAAACCAACCTATACATCCGAGGATTGCAGCCAGGCACTACTGACCAAGATCTTGTCAAGCTGTGTCAGCCGTAAGTTGGAGTACATGTGCGTAGGCTTCCAGGGACAGTATAGATTTGGTTTTGAGACAGGGTCTCGTTATGTTGTCCAGGCTAGTCTTGAACTCCTGGGCTCAAGTGATCCTCCTGTCTCAGTAGCTGGGATTACAGATGCATGCCACCACTCCTGGCCTTGCCAGCTCACTTATCCTAAAAGGCAATGGCATTTTGTTTCTACTCCATAGACACAAACTTTCTCAGCAGCCTCTTAAAAAATTCTACCTGCTACTGGCCGGGTGCGGTGGCTCATGCCTATAATCCCAGCACTTTGGGAGGCCTAGGCGGGCGGATCACGAGGTCAGGAGATCGAGACCATCCTGGCTAACATGGTGAAACCCCGTCTCTACTAAAAATACAAAAGAATTAGCCGGGCATGGTGGCGGGTGCCTGTAGTCCCAGCTACTTAGAAGGCTGAGGCAGGAGAATGGTGTGAACCCTGGAGGCTGAGCTTGCAGTGAGCCGAGATCATGCCACTGCACTCCAGCCTGGGCAATAGAGTGAGATTCCATCTCAAAAAAATAAAAATAAATAAAAATCTACCTGCTACTGATATATATTATAAAGCCTTTATGTGTTTCTCTAAGGAAAGCCAGTGTGGGATTGGCCTTTAAAGCCTAATATCCAACTTTATTTCCAGCACCTCCCCCAACCTGATGGTCTTAGTGGAAAGACTGCTGTCCTTACACCTTGAATAGAGAAGTTTAATATCTCTATAGATGTTAATTAGAAGGCATGAGAGAGCTGGCAGTGGGGATGGAAGAAAGTGGGACTCGCCAATCAAATCATGCACTTCGGAGACTTTCTGCTGCTGGAGATATTCCTTGGGAATGGAGACCTCAAATTAGCAGATAAAGAAGGTGGAGATAGGAGCAATTATTCTGTATCTACCCCATGAAGACCCTTCGGAGTTCTTTTTAGTAGATTTGAATCATGGAATTGCCCAATTAGGAATGTTGGAAAAATGGCAAGAGTGCACAGATGTCCAGCTCAAAAAATAATAAGCAATAAAAAATAAAGTCTGGTGTATATAAAAAACTGGTCCTTGGGCCGGGCGTGGTGGCTCACACCTGTAATCCTAGCACCTTGGGAGACCAAGGCAGAAGGATTGCTTGAGCTCAGGGGTTCAAAACCAGGCTGGGCAACATAGTGAGACCTTGTCTCTATAAAAAATATAGTAAAAATATATATTTAAAAAATTTTTAAAACTGGTCTGTTATCTCAGCTTACCTTGCTAGAAAGGTATGTAAGTGGAATTAAGGGGACTGTCTTGGACTAGTAATTTTTGAGAGGTGGGAATTAGCAGAAATGTTGGTTTATGAGGGAGCGAAAGAGTATCATACTAATATAGGTCCTTGATTTCTAAATTTTGTTTCTTGTACTAAATATAATGTGCTACAAAAATTCTCTCACATCACAAGACAGAGAAGAATCTTTTTTTTTTTTAAGACTGAGTCTCAGCCTCCCAAGTAGCTGAGATTATAGGCGCACGCCACCACATCCGGCTAATTTTTGTTTTTTTTTGCTAGAGATGGGGTTTTACTGTGTTGTCCAGGCTGGTCTTGAACTCCTGACCAGGTGATCTGCCCACCTCGGCTGCCCAAAGTGCTGGGATTACAGGTGTGAGCCACTGTGCCTCGCTCAAAGAATCTTGATTAGACTTTACCATATATTCATTCCTCAGTATCTGGGGGGGATTTGTTCCAGGACCTCCTCTGTCCCCCTGCATGGATACCAAAATTCACTGAGCTCATGTCCCTACGCTTTTTTTTCTTTTTAAGACAGGATCTTGTTCTGTCACCAAGGCTGGAGTGCCGTGGTGTAATCACAACTAACCGTAGCCTCCAGGGCTCAAGCAATCCTCCCACCTCAGCCTCCTGAGTAGCTAGGACTACAGGTACACACCACCATGCTTGGCTAATTTTTTGTAAATTTTGTAGAGATGAGATTTCATCATGTTGCCCAGGCTGGTCTCAAACTTATGCGCTCAATAATTCCTCCTGCCTCGGCCTCCCCAAAAGCTGGGATTACAGGCATGAGCTACTGAGCCTGGCCTCAAGTCCCTTAGATAAAATGGTATAGTGGCCAGGCATGATGGCTCATGCCTGTAATTCCAGCACTTTGGGAGGCCAAGATGGGTGGATCACCTGAGGTCAGGAGTTGGAGACCAGCCTGGCCAACATGGTTAAACCCCGTCTGTACTAAAACTACAAAAATTAGCTGGGTGTGATGGTGGGCACCTGTAGTCCCAGCTACTCAGGAGGCTGAGGCAGAAGCATCACTTGAACCCAGAAAGCAGACGTTGCAGTGAGCCGAGATCACGCCACCAGAAAGCAGAGGTTGTAGTGAGCCGAGATCACGCCACTGCACCACAGCCTGGGTGACAGAGCAAGACTTCGTCTCAAAATAATAAAAATAAAATAAAATAAAATGGTGTCGTATTTGCATATGCACATGCTCCTATATACTTTAAAATTATCTCCAGATTACTTATGATACCTCAATACAATACAAATGCCATGTAAATAAATGTTATACTGTATTGTTTAGGGGATAATGACAAGAAAAAAGTCTGTACATGTTCAGTACAGATGCAACCATCCTTTCTTTTAGAAAACATTTTAACTTTTATTTTAGGTTAAGGGGTACATGTGCAGGTTTGTTACATAGGTAAACTCGGGACTTGGGTATTTGGTGTATAGATTATTTTGTCACCTGGGTACTAAGCATAGTACCCAACAGTTATTTTTTTAGTTTTTTTTCCCTGAACCTCTCTTAGAAGAAAGACCTTTTTTTTTTTTTTTCCTATATATTTTCAATCCATGGCTGGTTCAATCCACAAGTGGGAAACCCACAGATATAGAGGGATTTTTATTTTGCCTTTCTGAACAATTGCCTTATCTTTTGCTGTGTCTGAAGCATAAGTATAGTCAAGGGCAGCATGTAGGATCGAAGTAAGGAGCCCAGAAGGAGACTGTGGAGAGGCAGGAGTGAGGCAGGAATGAAAGAGGTGCCAGAGGAGTCCTGACTAGGAGGCTGAGCAGAGCAGGTGGGTGGAGCCCTCTGTCCGCTGTGAGCAGGGAGTTAAGCCTTTCTAGGAAGGATGTTTCTCATGCGTAGATGGACTTCCTGCCTTTGTCCCAATTGTCTCTCCCTGAGTTGTAGAGGAAGTAAATATTGCTGGATCCTAAAGTCTGGCATGTGGGAAGGAGAGGCGTGGAGTCTAGGACTGGAACTCCTGTTTCTCGGAGGGGCTCCTTCAAGGAAGCAGCAGCAGTGACCCAGCTGTTGCCAGCTGCAGTGGAAATTCTGAGCTCAAAGTCTCAGCTGCTAGACCACAGCAAGCTCCACCCTGGGGCCTTCATAAGGATAGCAGCACTTGTGTTCTCTGCCCCACAGTCAGACTTCTCATGAGTCCCTCCCCTGCCTCTATTTGGGAATGAATCCAAGTGTGTAGCCTGGAAGGGCTAGGATAGCCACATCCATCCTCACCCTCCTTTTAATGTGTTCTGTTCCCAGCTTTCAGGGCATTGCTTGGCTTATTCTGTCTAATCCTTTGGATCACAGAAGTTCTACTAAAAAAGTCAGTGAGATGCCGCCAAGGAGTGAAAACAAATCAATCATCATATGTTCTTTAGGGATGGAAGGAGAGATGGGAAAATTGCTTGTTTGGAGTATTATTCTCAAATTCATTCCCTGACAACTATTTTCAGTTAGCTCTTGTACTTCTGACTTTGTTAGTGATTTCTGTTCTGTCTCTTTAATATTTTCACCCTCCTGGAGTGGAATGTAGAGGCTTTTTTCTAGTGGAACGCTTCTAATATAATCCCTGATCTGTGATACACTACTACTCAAGTTTTAGAAGTTCCACGTGACTCTGCTACCAAAGTATAATTTTCAAAAAGTTGAAAAACACAACTGTTAGGCTGGGCACAGTGCCTCACACCTGCAATCACAGCACTTTGGGAGGCTGAGGCAGGTGGATCACTTGAAGTCAGGAGTTCGAGACCAGCCTGACCAACATGGTGAAACACCATCTCTACTAAAAAATACCAAATTAGCTGGGTGTGGTGGCGCATGCCTGTAATCCCAGCTACTCCAGAGGCTGAGGCAGGAGAATCGCTTGAACCCGGGAGGCGGAGGTTGCAGTGAGCCGAGATCACGCCACTGCACTCCAGCCTGGGCAACAAGAGTGAAACTCTGTTTCAGAAAACAAAAAGAAAACACAACTGTCATGCAAATATAAAATGAATATGTGTCAAAGATTTTTATAACTCATTAATGAGGGAACCAGCAGGATGGCAAAATGAGTTCAAAGAGCATTTGAGGAACTATTTATAGGAAATGAAGAAAGAATGTTGGAATAAGATTGCTACATTAGATAAAAACTGGTTTATGTCCTATAGGATAGTAAAGCCACTAACCTTTGCAATTATTTTATCTACTGCACAGAAATAATTTGCATTTTTACTGGACAAAAATCTATAACTTGGCCAAGTGTGGTGGCTCATGTCTGTAATCCCAGCACTTTGGGAGGCTGAGGCGGGTGGATCACCTGAGGTCAGGAGTTTGAGACCAGCCTGGCCAACATGGTGAAACCTCGTCTCTAGTAAAAATGTAAAACTTAGCTGGGTGTGGTGGCAGGCGCCTGTAATCCCAGCTACTCGGGAGGCTGAGGCAGGAGAATCGCTTGAACTTGGGAGGCGGAGGGTGCAGTGAGCTGAGATCACACCATTGCACTCCAGCCTGGGCAACAAGAGCAAAACTCCGTCTCAAAAAAAAAAAGAAGAGGAAGGAGAAGGAGGAGAAGAGGAAGAGGAAGGAGAGGAAGAAGAAGAAGGAAGAAGAAGAAGAAGAAGAAGAAGAAAGGATATGCAGCCCTTTGGCCTTATCACCAAAATTTAGATGGTTTTTTGTTTATAAGATGATTTTCTTAGATCTGGGCATGGTGGCTCTCAGCTGTAATCCTAGCACTTTTGGAGGCCAAGGCAGCAGGACTGCTTGAGGCCAGGAGTTAAAGACCAGCCTGGGCAGCATAGTAAGATCCTGTCTCTACAAATAATTTTTAAAATTAGCCGGACATTGTGGTACACACCTTTGGTCCTCAGGAGGCTGAGGCAGGAGAATTGCTTGAGCCCAGGAGTTCGAGGCTGCAGTGAGCCATGTTCACACCACTGCACTCCAGCCTGGGCAACAGAGCCAGACCCTGACGCACACACACACACACAATTTTTTTTTAATACTACAGTTCCCACTCCCCTCCCTAACACTCTCAAATCTTGACAATGAGAAATAGAAGTCTTAGAGTAAGGCAAAGAGATATTAAAGTTGAGGTTCCTTGAATATAATAATAATAGCAATTAAAAATTTTAAGTGCTTACCATGTGGTACACATTAATGATTTCTGTTTATTAATTCACAGTCCTAACAATCCTATCTCCATTTTACAGATGATGAGGCTGAGACACCAAAAGGTTCAATGACTTGTTCAAGATCACGCATAGCTAAAAAGTGGCAGAACCAGGATTTGAACCAAAGCAATTTGGCTCAGGTTGACCTTCAATTAAAGGGGTCAGTGGAGGGGTGATGGAAATAGGATATCAGAGAAGAAAAATGTCTATAGTTTTTTCACAGGATCAGTGGTGTTTTCCAAAAGAAAATAAGTAATGGCAAGGATTCTTTTTAGTCCTCAGGGAATTCCAGCCAGAGCTCTGCCTCTACACACTCTTTCATGTGGACATTGCCAAGCTTCTTTCCCCAAAAGACAGTCATCTCTTTCCAACTAGTGTGTGAGTCTTAGCTGGGAAAGAAGAGAGAAATGTGTTGGTATTATAGGGACTACAGTTACCTTATTTCTTTTAGGTACCTTTGGGGAGGATGGGTTTATATTAAGTGTGGCATTTTTAACCCATTTCTTTTTTTTTCTTTTTTCTTTTTTTTTTTTGAGATGTAGTGTCGCTCTGTCATCCAATCTGGAATGCAGTGGTGCCATCTTGGCTCACTGCAACCTCCACCTCACAGGTTCAAGCAATTCTCCTACCTCAGCCTCCCAAGTAGCTGGGACTACTGGTGTGATGCCCAGCTAATTTTTGTATTTTTAGTAGAGATGAGGCTTCATCATGTTGGCCAGGCTGGCCTCAAACTCCTGACCTCAAGTGATCCTCCAGCCTCGGCCTCCCAAAATTCTGGGATTACAGGTGTGAGCTACTGCACCCGGCCCCCATTTCTTTTTTATTTTTATGAAGGTTTGAGTAGGAAAAGTTAGATCATGGAAAGGGCATGGATTTGTCGAGATGTCTGAATCTCTGTCCTATTCTTAGTCTCTGCCCCCCAGATTATTACTTTGCATTTTCCTCTCCCTTAGATATGGCAAGATTGTTTCCACTAAGGCCATACTGGACAAGACCACAAACAAATGTAAAGGTGAGAGAACAACTGTCCTTGGTGTTGGAGAGCACCAGTAAGTGAGGCCATCCCTTGACACTGCCCTTTACTGCTGAGAGTCCTGAGTCTACAGTGTCAACGAGAAGTCCCTGAAGTTTTTAGGCTTAAAAGATTAGGAGATATTTAGATTCTTTGGTGACCAGATAGCTAGAGCTGAAAATGCTGTTTAGGGGCCCCAAGGCCAGAAGACTGTACAAAACACCTTTGAGTCTACTGAGCTTATTTTGGACTTTGTATTTCCCTGGATGAGGTGGTAGAAGTGGGTAAGTGAGATTTTCTTCTGCTTAGCAAAGTCATGTAAATGCCTTTTTTGGGGAGTGTTTTGGTGGGTGTTATTTTCTGAGGGTGAGTAGTTTTATTGGGGTTTTGAGCAGTTCTAGATAGAGCTGGAAGAGTGGAAGGAAGAGAAAGGGCTATAAGTTGGGGTGGTGAGGGTCTTCTTCCAGCAGGTGGCTGGTGGTCTGCTCTGGAGAGGCTGCATTCCCTACATGCCTAGCATTTCTGGGGTATATCAAGAAAAGAGGGGAGTGAATTCTTTTAGAGGTATAGGGGGGCTTTGGGTTATTAGCAGAGCCTAGTTCCTGAAACCTCAAATTTCTTAAGGGGGAGGGAGAAGGGCAGGGACACCAGAGTAGCTCATTGCCTTGGCATTCTTAGCCACAAAGTAGATCACATCTCAGGGTTTGAGGAGCATGTGGATAACTACCTGAAACCTCTCAATAGCTCTTTCTCCCTCCCATTTCTGTTACATGGATCATAACTCTTCCTCTGTCTCCTGAAAAGCCTGGACCTCTCTGTTCCTTACACCTCCCACTTCCTAGTGATGCTGTTTCTCTGTTCCAGGCTATGGCTTTGTAGATTTTGACAGCCCTTCAGCAGCACAGAAAGCTGTAACAGCACTGAAGGCCAGCGGTGTACAGGCACAGATGGCAAAGGTAAGGGTACTACCCCATGTCTGTTCCTCCAAGGGGTTTGTGGTTAGCACCAAAGTTCCAGTTCTAAGGTTTCCAGAGGGCTTAAGAACCATGAAATTGAGTGGGCAAGGGCTATCCGCGGTGCTTTCTAGACAGTCCATGAGCACCCCTGGCTGCTGGAGGAAGACGTATTCAAAGTCTATCGCAGGTAGCTCTATCAGCTCTCTTCCTTTCACCAAGTTATTGGCAGCAAGAAAGGTAAGGTGGCCTCTTCCAGTACTCCTGCTGCTTCCCTGTGTTCCCTATATTATTCACCCTGGCCCCACTTCCCTACCAGACAGCTTGTGGTGGTTTTGCAACATTCTCTGAACAAGTCAATTGTGCAACTCAGAATTTCAGAACAATGCTCTCCACCTCCTAATGTTGTTCCCCATACGGGCTGGGTAGTGGGCTGGGGAGGCAGGAGGGAAGCCACATCAAGGGAGGAAACTGTCTCTTCTCCTCAGATCTGTCTGAAACTGTTGTCTTCACCTAGACTACTAGAAATCTAGAAGCTTTTCTCTCACTTCTTCTGTTAGGTGGGATTGTCTCCTTGCCTTTCTATTTTATTTTATTTATTTATTTATTTTGAGACAGCGTCTCGCTCTGTCGCCCCGGCTGGAGTGCAGTGGCGCAATCTCGGCTCACTGCAAGCTGCACCTCCCGGCTTCACGCCATTCTCCTGCCTCAGCCTCCCAAGTAGCTGGGACTACAGGCAACCGCCACCACCTCCAGCTAATTTTTTGTATTTTTAGTAGAGACAGGGTTTCACCGTGTTAGCCAAGATGGTCTCGATCTCCTGACGTTGTGATCCGCCCACCTCAGCCTTCCAAAGTGCTGGGATTACAGGCATGAGCCACCACGCCTGGCTGTCCCTTTGCCTTTCTGAAGCTGTTATGAGTATTATACATAGAGTTTGTGAGGCAGGCCTGCTAGACACCTTTTCTGTAATGGTTAAAGAAAAGGAAAACAAAAGGAAAAGGCAGAAGAGGATTAAGGTTGCTGGTGACCACTGTTTAGGGCAGAGTGACTGCTTAAATTCTTAAAAATACAACTATTGGATGATATTGCCATTTTGCACATTCTGTCCCCTGGAAGGGCTCTCCTACCTCTTCTTCTAGGAGTAAAACCCTCTGACAAAAGCTCAAAGGTTTACGAGCCTTCAGGGTCCTAGGAGACTGTAGCTTTCAGGGCTCCGTGGTGACACAGTGAACTCCGCATCTGGCTCTTTCCCTGTTCCCTTCTCCCCTCCTCCTGCTCTTCCTCCATCAGGGAGTGAACAGGCATTCCTACTTAGAGGATTCTGCGTGGCCGGAAGAGAAGTGGGGAGGGGCTGCTCAAAACAAGCCAGCCAAGGAGCAAGGCAGTCTGAGGGAATCCAGCCTCTGGGACCGGCTGCTGGGGGAGAGCCGGAATGCTGCTCTGCCTGTTTCTAAAAGAGACAGCCAAACACCATTTATGACTTGTATGATGGGCTTGTATAGTACTAGAAATATTAAATCTGCACTTCTCCCTCCTGGAACTCAATATACAACCCGTGGTAGTGGGACTGGGTGTTAACAAATAGAATAATCTTTGTTTATGTGGGACCCTTCCTATAGTCTCTTTTCTGAAATGTCATTTGTGAGGAGGGCTGAGGGTGGGAGAGGGATAAGAGATGTGAGCCTCATTTTCTCACTGTTATTTCCACAGCAACAGGAACAGGACCCCACAAATTTATACATCTCAAACCTCCCACTCTCAATGGATGAGCAGGAACTGGAGGGGATGCTGAAGCCCTTTGGCCAGGTTATCTCCACCCGTATCCTTCGAGATACCAGTGGGACCAGCAGAGGTGTTGGCTTTGCAAGGTGAGGATGGCAGGAGTGGGGAAATGATGAGGTTAATAACAAATGTCACTTGGGGGTCACCAGAAAACAAAATCTATGCCTTTCCCACACAAGGTCAAAATACTTTACTATTATTCAAAAATACTTGACGGTAAGTCAAAAGTTCATTTTAGGCCAGGTGCGGTGGCTTACACCTGTAATCCCAGCACTTTAGGAGGCCAAGGCAGGCACATCACCTGAGGTCAGGAGTTTGAGACCAGCCTGGCAAACATGGTGAAACCCTGTCTCTACTAAAAATACAAAAATTAGCCAGACGTGGTGGCGCATGCCTGTAATCCCAGCTACTCAGGAGGCTGAGGCAGGAGAATTGCTTGAACCTGGGAGGCAGAGGTTGCAGTGAGCTGAGATCATGCCACTGCACTGCAGCCTGGGGAACAGAGTGAGACTCTGTCTCAAAAAAAAAAAAAAAAAAAAAAAAAAAGGTTCATTTTATTATAGGTTACAATACTCAAAAACCCATTAGCCCCACCTAAATTTTTTTTTATAAAGATGGGGTCTTGCTGTGTTGCCCAGGCTGCTCTTGAACATCTGGGCTCAAGTGATCCTCCTGCCTCAGCCACCTAAGCAGTTGGGATTACAGGCATGAGCCACCACACTCGGCTAAGCTCCCTACTACTTCCTAGGGAAGTACTCTAGGCTTTGTTCCTTTAATCCAGACCCAACCAGAGTAAAAAATTCTGTATATTCTTATAGTTTACCGAGTATTTCTCATCTTGTCTCATTTAATCTTTACAACATCCCTGTGAGATAAATATTCTCTATCTTACAGATGAGGAAAGTGAACTCTTCAGTAGAAATGATTTGCCCAGGGTCTTACAGGAGTGGGTGTTAGAGCAGAGCCCTGATCCTTCTGGCTTTGAGAGCAGTAGGATGAGGTAGAAGTTTTGATCTTCCTTTTCAGATCTGTTGGGAGACCTCTATTCCAGAACAATTCTGCACCTGTGATATCAGAGCTTGTAAGCCTTGGTTCACTCTCTGAAGTGGAGATTGATTCAGATGAGTAATTTTCCCACAGTATTCCCTATACCTGCAGTTTTCCCAGGTGCCCTTCTTTGGGCTTTGGTATCTGCCCTCACTGTCGTAGGGTATCAGCCTCCCTTAGCCCACTTAAGAAATGGCTCTGCTTTTATTTATTTTAAGATTTTATTTGAAAGGAGATTCTTTTGACTTTTTTTTTTTTTTTTTAAGTTTCAAAATGACTGGACTAAGTGAGCCAAGCACCCCTTTTTGCTTTATAATATCTTGTCTGGTCCGTGAACACCCCCTTACTCTGAGTGTTTCAGACCTTGGGAACAAGAAATAGTTTCTCTTGGCCGGGCGTGGTGGCTCACGCCTGTAATCCCAGCACTTTGGGAGGCTGAGGCGGGTGGATCACCTGAGGTCAGGAGTTTGAGACCAGCCTGGCCAACCTGGTGAAACCCCGTCTCTACTAAAAATACAAAAATTAGCTGGGTATGGTGGCGGGCTCCTGTAGTCCCAGCTACTCGGGAGGCTGAGGCAGGAGAATCACTTGAACCCGGGAGACGGAGGTTGCAGTAAGCCGAGATCGCGCCATTGCATTCCAGCCTGGGCGGCAAAGCGAGACGCCATCTCAAAAAAAAAAAAAAAAAGAAGAAGAAAAGAAATAGTTCCTCTTCCCCAGCTGACTCAAGCTTAGTAGCACCACCTGCTGGCAATCCCGTGTATATCTAAAGGAGAGTTCCTAGGCTTGGGACCATCGAACTTATTTTGCAGGTTGAGCAGAGGTTCTTAACCTTTCTCAGTTTGTGCCACCCTTAGTTATCTAATAGTTTTTCACCCTAGACCAAAAGAAATACCTAACAGTTCAATTTATTAAGTAACTGAATGGTCCACACTTTTTTTTTTTTTTTTGAGACGGAGTCTCGCTCTGTCGCGTACCACAGGTGCGTACCACAGGTGCGTGCCACCACGCCTGGCTAATTTTTGTATTTTTGTTGTTGTTGTTGTTGTTGAGACGAAGTCTCACTCTGTTGCCCAGGCTGGAGTGCAATGGCACAATCTTGGCTCACTGCAACCTCTGCCTCCCGGGTTCAAGTGATTCTCCTGCCTCAGCCTCCTGAGTAGCTGGGATTACAGGCGCCCGCCACCATGCCCAGCTAATTTTTGTATTTTTAGTAAAGATGTGGTTTCACCAGGTTGTCCAGGCTGTTCTCGAACTCCTGACCTCAGGTTATCCAGCCGCCTCAGCCTCCCAAAGTGCTAGGATTACAGGCATGAGCCACTGCGCCCAGCCAGTCCACACAACTTTTAAAAAAAATTTCCTGACAGCAGTAACTTCATGGTCCATACAGCTTAAGAAGTGTTTATGCTTTAACAACTTTGTAGCTGTTTGAAAAAAGAATACACAAACATTGAAAGACAGCATGTCTTTATTTCATTCTAACTATACTTACTAATGGAATATGTGCCTGTTGGAATTGCACAACTTCTCAAAATTTGGTATCAGAATGGACACCTACACACTCATTTCCTGTTACGTATTGGTTTTCTTATGGTATTTGCTTTTGTCATAGCAACTATTTAAACCCAGCTTTGTGAAAATATGATGTTATCTATCAAAAGGATTGTAGGGGGAACTAATGTTGAAGCAGTGTACAATTTTGAGTTAGTAGTGCACACATTCTCCAACAG
This sequence comes from Pan troglodytes, assembly GCF_028858775.2. NCBI lineage: Eukaryota > Metazoa > Chordata > Mammalia > Primates > Hominidae > Pan > Pan troglodytes. The sequence goes on along the minus strand of NC_072408.2, from coordinate 39,439,144 downwards.
ATATTGCTGTTTTTCTTCAAAGAGTTAAAATAACCCTCGTTGTGACCCTCTGAGTTCACCACAGCCACCCACAGTGCCTGAGAGCACAGTTTAGGAACTGTGGCTTTAGAGACTTTTGAAAAACTATGAAATCTCTTGTATGTTTCTATGTTAATGTCTACAAGTTTTCTTCATATATTCAGATTCATGCAAAGTATGATTTCCAGCAAATTATAAATATTGGCATTTAAAATAAAACTGTTACTTCGTTTAAAAATGTATTCAAATGAGATCTAAATATCATAGCAATCTGATACACAAATCATTCATTTAAAAAATACCTGACTTTGGCCGGACTCCGTGACTCATGTCTATAATCCTAGCACTTTGGGAGGCCGAGGCGGGCGGATCATGAGGTCAGGAGATCGAGATCATCCTGGCTAACACGGTGAAACCCCGTCTCTACTAAAAATACAAAAAATTAGCCGGGCGTGGTGGCGGGCGCCTGTAGTCCCAGCTTACTCGGAAGGCTGATGCTGGAGAATGGTGTGAACCCGGGAGGCGGAGCTTGCAGTGAGCCCAGATTGCACCAAGGCGCTTCAGCCTGGGCGACATGCACTTCAGCTTGGGCAACAGAGTGAGACTCGTCTCAAAAAAAAACCCGACTTTGGGAGGCTGAGGCGGGCAGATCACTTGAGCTCAGGAGTTCAAGACCAGCCTGGGCAACATGTGAAACCCCATCTCTACAAAAACAAAACAAACAAAAAAATTAGCTGAGCATGGTGGCACGTGCCTATAGTTCCAGCTACCTGGGAGGCTAAGGTGGGAGGATCACCTGAGCCCAGGAGGTCAAAACTGCAGTCAACCATGATCACACCACTGCACTCTGGCCTGGGCTACAGAGTGAGACCCTGTCTCAATAAATAAATCAATACAGGAATATGGGTAGGGCTGGAGGCAGATGGGGTGGGTCTTGCCCTGGGGATGGAGCTATGGGCCCATAGGACCCCCAGCCACTTCCTAGTCCCCCTTACCCCTACACCCCCCCTCAAAAAAAAAGGGCTATTTTTTTTTTAAATTTAAATACAGTAGTCTCGGCCAGGCATGGTGGCTCACGCCTGTAATCCCAACACTTTGGGAAGCCAAGGCAGGCGGATCACCTGAGGTCGGGAGTTCGAGACCAGTCTGACCAACGTGGAAAAACCCCGTCTCTACTAAAAATGCAAAATTAGCTGGGCATGGTGGCACATGCCTGTAATCCCAGCTACTCAGGAGGCTGAGGCAGGAGAATCATTTGAACCTGGGAGGCGGAGGTTACGGTGAGCTGAGATCACGCCATTGCACTCCAGCCTGGGAGACAAGAGCAAAACTCCATCTCAAAAAAAAAAAAAAAAAAAAATAGAGTGGTCCCCCCTTATTTATGGTTTTACTTTCTATGGTTTCAGTTACCCACAGTCAACTGAAAATATTAAATGGAAAAGTCCAGAAATAGTTACAAAGTTTTTAAATTGTATGCCATTCTGAGTAGCATGATTAAATTTCAGGCTGGGCTCGGTGGCTCACGTCTGTAATCCCAACACTTTGGGAGGCCGAGGCGAGCAGATCACTTGAGATCAGGAGGTCAAGACCAGCCTGGGCAACATGGTAAAACCCCATCTCCATTAAAAATACAAAGCTAGCCAGGAGTGGTAGTGTGCACCTGTAGTCCCAGGTACTCGGGAGGCTGAGGCAGTAGAATTGCTTGAACCTGAGAGGTAGAGGTTGCAGTGAGCCAAGATCACACCACTGCACTCTAACATGAGTGACACAGTGAGATTCTGTCTCAAAAACATAAATAAATAAAAAATTTCATGTTGTCCGCTCCATCCCACCCTTTGTCCAAAGTATCCACACTGCAAATGCTACCCACCCATTAGTCACTTAGTAGCCATTGTGGCCATCAGATGAAAAAGCATAGTATATCTAGGGTTTGGTACTATCCATGGTTTCAGGCATCCACTAGGGGACTTGGAATGTATCTCCTGAGGATAAGGGGGGACTACTATAGTCATAAATCTCATATCATTCTTATATTCCTTTTTTCTTCTTGATCTTGTGTTTCTATTCCATTTCTCTATAGAATTTTGTTTCTATTCCATTTCTCTATAGAATTGTATTCTAGTGTAAAATATTTTTATAAAGTCTTTATGGATCATCTTGTCATACTTCTCTGCAACAAAAATATGTATATAAATTAAAAATTTTGGCCAGGCATGGTGGCTCATGCCTGTATAATACCAGCACTTTGGGAGGCTGAGGTGGGCGGATCACTTGAGGTCAGGAATTTGAGACCAGCCTGGCCAAAATGGTGAAACCCTGTCTCTACTAAAAATATAAAAATTAGCTAGGTGTGTTGGTGGGCACCTGTAATTCCAGCTACTTAGGAGGCTGAGGTGAGAGAATCACTTGAACCTGGGAGATGGAGGTTGCAGTGAGCTGAGATCACACCACTGCACTCCAGCCTGGATGACAGAGTGAGATTCCAAAAAAAAAAAAAAAAAAAAAAGTTATCTTTACAATGATGAGCTCACAATTGCCCAGACAACATAAATATATTAAAATGTTCATACAAGGCCAGGGGCAGTGGCTCACGCCTGTAATCCCAGCACTTTGGGAGGCCAAGGTGGGTGGATCACCTGAGGTCAGGAGTTCGAGACCAGCCTGGTCAACTCGGTGAAACCCTGTCTCTACTAAAAGTACAAAAATTAGCTGGGCGGGCGCCTGTAATCCCAGCTACTGTAATCCCAGCTACTCAGGAGTCTGAGGCAAGAGAATCATTTGAACCCAGGAGGCGGAAGTTGCAGTGAGCCGAGATCGCACCACTGCACTCCAGCCTGGACAACAAGAGCGAAACTCCATCTCAAAAATAATAATAATAAATAAAATAAAATAAAATGTTCATACAAAATTATTATTATTATTATTATTATTATTGAGACAGGGTCTCACTCGGTTGTGCAGGCTAGAGTGCAGTGGTACAATCCTGGCTCACTACAGCCTTGACCTTCTGGGCTCAAGTGATCCTTACACCTCCGCTTCCTGAGTATCTGGAACTACAGGCCCCCACCACCATGCCCAGCTAATTTTTTGGTGGGGGGATGGTGGGGGCAGCAAATTTTTTAATTTTTTAATTTTTTTTTTGGAGATGGAGTTTCACTCTGTCGCCCAGGCTGGATTGCAGTGGTGCAATCTTGGCTCATGGCAACCTCTGCCTCCCAGGTTCAAGCAATTCTCCTGCCTCAACCTCCCAAGTAGCTGGGACCACTGGCACATGCCGCCACGCCCGGCTAATTTTTTGTATTTTAGTAGAGACTGGGTTTTACCATGTTGCCCAGGCTGGTCTCGAACTCCTGAGCCGAGCTCAGGCAATCCGCCTGCCTCGGCCTCCCAGAGTGCTAGGATTACAGGCGTGAGCCACTGGACCTGGCCTAATTTTTTAATTTTTTTGTAGAGTTGGAGTCTCACTGTTTTGCCCAAGCTGGTCTTGAACGCCTGGGCTCAAGCAGTCCTCCTGCCTCAGCCTTTCAAAGTGCTGGGATTGAGGCATGAGCCTACTGTGCCTGGCCCAAATTTTTTTTTTTTATTTTTTTGAGATGGCGTCTCGCTCTGTTGCCCAGGCTGGATTACAGTGGTGTGATCTCAGCTCACTGTAAACTCCGCCTCCCGGGTTCAGGCGATTCTTGTGCCTCAGCCTCCCAAGTAGCTGGGATTACAGGTGCATGCCACCATGCCCAGCTAATTTTTGTATTTTTAGTAGAGACAGGGTTTCACCCGGTTGGCCAGGCTGGTCTCGAACTCCTGGCCTCAAGTGATCCACCCAACTCAGTTTCCCAAAGTGCTGGGATTACAGAGGTGAGCCACCGCACCTGGCCAAATTATTTTATAGAAGTAAATTTTATTGCATATACAGAAGCATCTATGACATGGATAGGTTTTGTTTTGTTTAGATTTTTCTAATTAGGACAGGTAAGCATAAATTAATATTGTTTATTACTGTAACAAGGGAGAGTTTCATGCCAGTTCTGTTTCTGCTTTTTGTTTTCATGCTGAGAAACCTTGTTCTCATAAATAAGTAGATGGGAGTGGAAAGGATTTTGTTAAAACAGGAATTTTAAAAATTTCTTCTGGCCAGGTGTGGTGGCTTGTGCCTGTAATCCCAGCACTTTGGGAGGCCGAAGCAGGCGGATCACTTGAGGCCAGAAGTTTGAGACCAGCCTGGACAACATGGTGAAACCCCATCTCTACTAAAAATACAGCAATTAGCCAGGTGTGGTGGCTCATGCCTGTAATCCCAGCTACTTGGGAGCTGAGGTAGGAGAATCGTTTGAACCTGGGAGAAGGAGGTTGCAGTGAGCCGAGATTGCACCACTGTACTCCAGCCTGGGCAACAGAGCGAGACTCCATCTAAAAAAACAAACAAAAAAATCCTTCTGAATTATATGCCAAGAACCAAGATGTTCTGTCATCAAAATTGATTTTTTATGTGTGAATTGACAACTTGCTAAAGTTCCCCAACTTTGTTGTTTCTAAAGAATTGGAAACCATTTGAGAGGAGCTATTGTAAGAGGGGACTTCAGCCTTGATCATTAGCCGTCAGGAGCTCTCCCTCAGGAAGATCAGATTTAACAGTTTTTGAGAAACTTGAGATTCTGAAATGCTCCACGGCCTGCTTACCCTTTGGAAAGACTGTAAGGGGTAGAAATACCCAACAGAAGACCACAGCTCTACGATACCTAATGTGTGGTTTTCTCTAAAAGGCTCCATTTGAGGACTTTTAAAAATATCTTCTTTTGGCTGGGTGCGGTGACTCATGCCTGTAATCCCAGCACTTTGGGAGGATGAGGCGGGCGGATCACGAGGTCAGGAGATGGAGACCATTCTGGCTAACAGGGTGAAACCCCGTCTCTACAAAAAATACCAAAAAAAATTAGCCGGGTGTGGTGGCGGGCGTCTGTAGTCCCAGCTTACTTGGGAGGCTGAGGCAGGAGAATGGTGTGAACCCAGGAGGCAGAGCTTGCAGTGAGCCGAGATCGCGCCACTGCACTCCAGCCTGGGCGACAGAGCGAGACTCAGTCTCAAAAAAAATAAAAAAAAAATCTTTTATAGGAATGGTTCATATTTCTAGTGGTCATTGGCACAGAAAATGTGAGTCTTACTTTAAATATGGGGAAATAGATTAAATATACTGAGTTAATTTAAATATGGAAATAGGTGAAAATACTGTTCCTTGTTCTATATAGTCCCTTATAATTTGTAGAACACATTTATATACATTATCTCCTTTGATCTACACAACACCATGTGGTAGGGTAGATGGATATTATCTCTAAAGCACAAATAAGGAGTGGATCAGAGGGGTTTTTTTGTTTTGCTTTGTTTTTTGTTGTTGTTTTTGAGACGGAGTCTTGCTCTGTCGCCTAGGCTGGAGTGCAGTGGCATGATCTCAGCTCACTGCAGCCTCTGCTTCCCAGGTTCAAGCAATTCTTCTCCCTCAGCCTCCCGAGTAGCTGGGACTACTGGCATGCACCGCCACACTCAGCTAATTTTTTTTGTATTTTTAGTAGAGACAGGGTTTCACCATGTTGGCCAGGATGGTCTTGATCTCCTGACCTCGTGATCCGCCCGCCTCAGCCTCCCAAAGTGCTGGGATTACAGGCGTGAACCACCGAGCCTGGCCTTTTTTTTTTTTTTTTAACACAGATTCTCGCCCTGTTGCCCAGGCTGGAGTGCAATGGCGTGATCTCGACTCACTACAACCTCTGCCTCCCAGATTCAAGCGATTCTCTCACCTCTGCCTCCCGAGTAGCTGGGACTACAGGCAAGTGCCACCACTCCCGGCTAATTTTTGTATTTTTAGTAGAGATGGGGTTTCTCCATGTTGTCCAGGCTGGCCTCAAACTCCTGGCCTCAAGTGATCCGCCTGCCTCAACCTCCCAAAGTGTGGGATTACAGGCGTGAGCCACCGCACCCGGCGGATCAGAGGGTTATTGTGAGTGTCCTAACTCACAGAGCTCTGGGTGGCAAAGTGGTGCTGGAATCTCAGTCTTCTGATTCCTTATTTCTCTTTCTCCAACAAGAAACTGACTCAGTAGACTCCAACATTCCTTTTTCTATCACTATGGGCCATGAACTCTTTCTTATTGCTTTTTCCTTCCACAGATTCATGAAATATTAATGATATTATCAATAGCTAATTAGACCTTGACCTTAATTACAACAAGGAGCAAAAAATAAATATTGGCAAATTCTTAGCTTGTACAATTTTATCAAATTAAAGGAACAATTTTCATTCAGAATTTTCTAATAAAAAATAATGGTAACAACCTCTATTTCTTGTATTCTTATTTATATGGCAGATACAAGAGAGGGCCCATGTTAATAGTCTGAAGACTGCCATTATTCCTATGAGGATCCCACAGGGACCAGTTGAAAGAACCTTCATTACAAGCTGGGGTTACCTCTTCAAGAACCTTGAATTTGTGTGGCAGACACTCTGTGTTTCTGTAGTCATAACATTTGGAGCAGTTGTGGGGCTGGGAACTTAGAGCTTTGCTTTCTCTTTCAATGTGTGGAGAGCACAGATCCTGGAGAAGCTAGAGCCTAACCCCTCTTATGCTCCTTAGGATGGAGTCCACAGAGAAGTGTGAAGCCATCATCACCCACTTTAATGGAAAATATATTAAGACACCCCCTGGAGTACCAGGTGAGGCATCTGGGGCTCAGGCTGAGAGGGCCACAGGTTGTTACTTCCAGTGAAGATTCTGGAGCAGCTTTGCATGACTGTGCCTGGGCCACATGAGGTGGGACTCAGCTGCCCATCTGCCTTCTCTCTCGGCAGCCCCATCCGATCCCTTGCTTTGCAAATTTGCTGATGGCGGGCCAAAGAAACGACAGAACCAAGGAAAATTTGTGCAAAATGGACGGGCTTGGCCAAGGAATGGAGACATGGTAAGAGGACCTCTGAGGAGACAGGAGTACTAACGACATTAAAGTGGAATGGAAATGATCATGGCATGATTTCTGTGAGCTTAGGTGGAAAGCTTGAGAGCTACAATACGTAATTGAGAAATGCTGGCTGTGAACATACTGCCAGTTTGTTCTCGAGTGTGGCTTTGTGGCCTGCACAATCAGAAAAACTCTGAAACAGCTGTAGTGGGACTTGTCCAGGCTTTAATTTGTTAAACCAAAACATTCCCAGCCTTGGACATTCTGGGCCAGCTCCTATTCTCACTCAAGGGCTCACAACGTGAACACTGTGTTCTTTCTTTATAGGGCGTCATGGCCTTGACCTATGACCCCACCACAGCTCTTCAGAATGGGTAAGGTTTTATATAATCAAGCCACCTGAAAATGATAATGGCCTGTGTCCAGACACTCAAATGCTTCATCTTGATTCTCTCTATTTGAAAGTCAAGGGAACGTTGGCTGTGCCTATCAGTTGGGACCCTTCCCTTGTGGTTTCCTGTGACTCAGTACTGATTGAGGTTCCTTCCCACAGGTTTTACCCAGCCCCTTATAACATCACCCCCAACAGGATGCTTGCTCAGTCTGCACTCTCCCCATACCTTTCCTCTCCTGTGTCTTCGTATCAGGTATGTTCATGCCTGAAAAATGGTGTGGTGGTTTTCCCTACTACTGTGCTTTAAGTGAAGTAATATAAGGCTAGGAACTACTTGTTTTTTGTTTTTCCTTTTAATCATATTACACACAATTTTACATAACAGCGTAAAAGATGATCTGTGCATGTGGTCATATATATGGTATACAGTTTTAATGGTGTCCTCTTACTCCCCCTCCACCACCTCCACAAGTAAACTCATGTTAATGTCCTACTGTGTAGCATTTGTCATATTTTTTCATATGAATATACACATATGTATAGCATTTGGGGAGTTGTTTATTTTACAAAAATTGGACCAGATTAAATATATTTTTACATTCACTCATCTCACTTAACAGTATCCTACACCAGTGATTCTCAAAGTGTGGTCCCTGAACAAGCAGCATCAGCATCATCTGAGAATTTTTAGAAACAGAAATTTTGGACTACCCTCCAAATCTACTGAATTACAAACTCTGAGGATAGGGCCCAGTGATCTGGGCTTTTGTTTGTTTGTTTGTTTGTTTGTTTGTTTGTTTTAAGAGGGTGTCTCCCTCTGTTGCCCAGGCTGGAATGCAGTGGTGCAATCTCGGCTCACTGCAATCTCCGCCTCCTAGGTTCAGGAGATTCTCCTGTCTTAGCCTCCGGAGTACCTGGGATTACAGGCATGCGCCACCACGCCCAGCTAATTTTTGTTTTTTTTAGTAGAGACGGGGTTTCACCATGTTGGCCAGACTGGTCTCAAACTCCTGACCTCAGGTGATCCGCCCGCCTCAGCCTCCCAAAGTGCTGCACCACGCCCAGCCGTGATCTGGGTTTTAACAAGCCCTCCAGGTGATTCTGTTGCAGCTAATGTTGAGATCCTCTGCTCTAATTTTATCTTTTTTAATGGTTGCATTATATTTCATGCTGCAGATATGCCAGAATTCTTTAGCTATACCCAATGGGGGCATTCACTTAGATTCGTTTTTTTGCTGCTATCAATAATGCTCCACTAAACACCCTTGTGCTATATTTTTATATATGAATGCTTCTATTTCTGGGGGCTAGAGTCCCAGGAGGTGGATTGCTAGGTTGAATGCTATATGGATTTTCAGTTTTATAGATGTTGCCAGATTGCTTTCCACAAAGGCTGTGTCACCTCACATTTCTACCAGCCATGTATGAAAGTACCCATTTCCCTCCAGGCATCGGTGCTACTGCTCTTTTAAAATTGTTCCTGTCTTGCTGGGCACGGTGGCTCATACCTGTAATCCCAGCACTTTGGGAGGCCGAGGCAGGTGGATCACCTGAGGTCAGGAGTTCGAGACCAGCCTGGCCAACATGGTGAAACCTAGTCTTTACTAAAAACACAGAAATTAGCTGGGCATGGTGGCGGGCACCTGTAATCCCAGCTACTTGGGAGGCTGAGGCCACAGAATTGCTTGAACCCAGCAGGCAGAGGTTGCAGTGAGCCGAGATCGCAGTGAGCAGTGATATTAATAATTTTCATGATTTGAGAAGCCTTTGCTTCAAAACGAAAAGTCCTAATAGTAAAAGAACCCTCCGCAAACCTGGAGTGACTGTATGGATGCCCCCCGCCCTACCATACATTCGAAGAACCCGTATACATAAAATCTAGACAAAAAAGGAAGGAATCGAACCCCCTAAAGCTGGTTTCAAGCCAACCCCATGACCTCCATGACTTTTTCAAAAAGATATTAGAAAAATCATTTCATAACTTTGTCAAAGTTAAATTACAGGTTAAACCCCGTATATCTTAATGGCACATGCAGCGCAAATCCACTACACTCCAGCCTGGGCGACAAGAGTGAAACTCTGTCTCAAAAAAAAAAAACAAAAAAATTGTTCCTGTCTTGATGAATGTAAAGTACATTGTTATTTTAATTTGCATGTCCCTTACTATAGGTGAATTTAACCATTTCATTTGTCATATTTTGATTGGCTTCTCTCTGATTGCTATTCATATGCTTTGTCCATGTTTCTATTTGGTTATTTGTTCTTTTCCCATCAACTTATAAAAACTCCATGTAAGTATTAATCTTCTAAATGTTATCTTTGTTACAAATTTTTTTCCAATTTTATTTTTTGGCTGTTGAATTTGTGGTCCTCAAACTTTAGTGATGTATCAGAATCATGTGGAAAGCTTATTGAAAACTGGATTGCTGGGCATCACAACCACTTTCTGGTTCAGTAAGACCGGTGGAAGGCAAGAATTTGCATGTCCAACAAGTTCCCAGGTGATGCTGCTGCCACTGCTGCTGGTCCAGGGACCATAGTGTGGGAATCACTAGTTTTTGCCATATAAAAGTTTAAAATTTGGCCAGGTGTGATGGCTCATGCCTGAAATCCCAGCAGTTTGGGAGGCAGAGGCAGGCAGATCACTTGAGCTCAGGAGTTCGAGACCAGCCTGGGCAACATGGCAAAACCCCTGTCCCTATAAAAAATACAAAAATTAGCCAGGTGAGGTGGTGCGTGCCTGTAATCCCAGTAACTCAGGAGGCTGAGGTGGGAGAATTGCTTGAGCCTGGAGATTGAGGTTTCAGTGAGCTGTGATCACGCCACTGTACTCCATCCTGTGCAACAGAGCAAGACCATGTCTCAAAAAAAAAAAAAAGTTTAAAATTTGTATATAGTTAAATTTGTCTTTTTCTTTTATAAATAACGTTTGAGGCCAGGCACGGTGGCTCACGCCTGTAATCCCAGCACTTTGGGAGGCCGAGGAGGGCGGATCACAAGGTCAGGAGATCGAGACCATCCAGACTAACACAGTGAAACCCCGTCTCTACTAAAAATACAAAAAATTAGCCGGGCATGGTGGTGGGCACCTGTAGTCCCAGCTGCTGGGGAGGCTGAGGCAGGAGAATGGCGTGAACCTGAGAGGCGGAGCTTGCAGTAAGCCGAGATCACGCCACTGCACTCCAGCCTGGGCGACAGAGTGAGACTCTGTCTCAAAAAATAAATAAATAAATAACTTTTGAACTTCTTGTCTTTTTTTTTTTGTGACCGAGTTTCGCTCTTATTGCCCAGGCTGGAGTACAATGGACCAATCTCAGCTCACTGCAACCTCTGCCTCCTGGGTTCAAGTGATTCTCCTGCCTCAGCCTCCCAAGTAGCTGGGATTACAGGCATATGCCACCATGCCTGGGTAATTTTGTATGTTTAGTAGAGATGGAGTTTCTCTGTGTTGGTCAGGCTGGTCTCAAACTCCCAACCTCAGGTGATCCACCCACCTCGGCCTCCCAAAGTGCTGGGAGTACAGGCGTGAGCCACTGCGCCTGGCTAAATTTCTTGTCTTAATTTAAAAAAGTATTCTCTGTCTCTATACTGTGTATCTGGTCTCTAAGATTTTATGTTTTACATTTACATTTAAATGTGTAATCATCAGGAATTTATCTTTGTGTATGGCATAAGATAGGAGTCTGTTTTCTTTCAGAGTGTTAACCAGTTGGCCTAGCACCAAATTATTAAATAATCTTTTTGGATTATTTAATCCAATATTGGATTATTTCAAATCCAATTTTAATTGAAATGTCCTTGCAACCCATTATATACTTCTGTGTCTATGGATTTGCCTATTCTGGATATAATAGGCAAAGCTCAGAAAATTGTATGATTGTGTGATTACACATAAGTAAAATCATACAATATGATTTTTTTTGCGTCTGGCTTCTTTCACTTAGTATGTTTTCAAGATGTATCCATGTTGCAGCATTTATCAGTACTTCATTCTTTTTATAGCTGAATAATATTCCATTATATGGCTATACCACATTTTGTTTATCCAGTTATCAATTGGTCATCATTTAAGTTGTTTCCTTTTGGTCATTATGAATAATACTGCTATAAACATTGATATACAAGTTTTTGTGTGGACATATGTTTTCATTTCACTTGGGTATATACCTAGGAGTGGAATTGCTGGGCTACATAGTAACTCTATATTTAACTTTTTGAGGAACTGCCAAAGCATTTTCCAGAGTAGCTGCACCATTTTACATTCCCACCAGTGGCAGTGTAAAACACTTGTTATTCTATCCTTTTAATTGTAGTCATGCTGGCCTGGCACTGTGGCTCATACCTGTAATCCCAGCACTGTGGGAGGCTGAGGTGGGTGGATCACTTGAGCTGAGGAGTTCAAGACTAGCCTGGGCAACATGGCGAAACCCCGTCTCTACAAAAAATACAAAAAGTAGCCAGGTGTGGGCCAGGCACGGTGGCTCACGCCTGTAATCCCAGCACTTTGGGAGGCCGAGGCGGGCATATCACGAGGTCAGGAGATTGAGACCATCCTGGCTAACACGGTGAAACCCTGTCTCTACTGAAAATACAAAAACAAAATTAGCCAGGCATGGTGGTGGGCACCTGTAGTCCCAGCTACTCAGGAGGCTGAGGTGGAAGAATAGTGTGAACCCGGGAGGCGGAGCTTGCAGTGAGCTGAGATCCTGCCACTGCACTCCAGCCTGGGTGACAGAGCAAGATCCTGTCTCAAAAAAAAAAAAGTAGCCAGGTGTGGTGGCGCACACCTGTAGTCCCGCTACTGCACTCCAGCCTGGGCAACAGAGCAAGACTCTGTCTCAAAAAATAGAAATAATAATTGTAGCCATCCTAACAGGTATGAAGTGGTATCCCATTGTGGTTTTGATTTGCATTTGAACCTCTTTCATGTACTCATTGGCTATTTGTATATCTTCTTAGAGAGATATCTTTCCAAATCCTTTTTTTTTTTACTAATTTTTTTAGTGACAGGGTCTCACTCTGTCGCCCAGGCTGGAGTGCAGTGTCAGAATCATAGCTCACTATAATTTTGAACTCCTTTTTGCCCTTTTTTAAACTGGATTATTTATTGAGTTTTAAGAATTGCTAATATTTTAAAAACAGTTTTTCTTAATGTTTCTATTTTGAGTGGGGCATTCAAACTTTTCTGAGCTTTGTTGAACATTATTAGATCCGTGGGCTGAATAATAGTTTCCGGGCAATTAACATTTTTGTTTTTGCTTGTTTTAGAGAGTGACTCAGACATCTCCTCTACAAGTACCTAACCCATCCTGGATGCACCACCATTCATACCTCATGCAGCCTTCAGTGAGTGTTCAGAAGTGGGCAGAAGCCAAAGAGGCAATTTGATGTAAAGAAAAAACTGGCCGGGCACTGTGGCTCATGCCTGTAATCCCAGCACTTTGGGAGGCCAAGGCAGGCAAATCACCTGAGGTCAGGAGTTCGAGACCAGCCTGGCCAACATGACGAAACCCCGTCTCTACTAAAAATGCCAAAAATTAGCCAGGTGTAGTGGCGGGTGCCTGTAATCCCAGCTACTCAGGAGGCTGATACAGGAGAATCGCTTAAATCCGGGAGGCAGAGGTTGCAGTGAGCTGAGATCGTGCCACTGCACTCCAGTCTGGGCAATAAGAGTGAAACTCCGTCTCAAAAAAAAAAAAAGGCCTTTGATGCCAGGAGATGTGGGTGTGAGTTCTGGCTCAGACCCTTGTGCAACCCAGCAGTAAGACCTAAGCTTGTTATTCTTAGACGAGGGTCCTTCCACACTGACAGGCAGAGTTCCTATTCTTGTTGCATAGTTGGGTTGCTGCTCACTTACCATTTCCCAGGATTCTTAAATGTCTGTCTCCAGTGGTCCTGACAGCCACCGATCACTGCTTTAGGCAGCCTCACAGGATGCTGCAGCTAATCCTGTCCTTTGTTGCTGCCTCTAGGGTTCAGTTCTGACACCAGGGATGGACCATCCCATTTCTCTCCAGCCTGCCTCCATGATGGGACCCCTTACCCAGCAACTGGGCCATCTCTCCCTCAGCAGCACAGGCACGGTAAAGCAGGATATTTCTGATTGTAAACTCTCCTACTGAGCAAGGCATACCTGTGTAATACTCTTCAGCGTAAGTAACTTATGAATAATGATGGAATTACTTCAGTGTCATCCGGGGCACACTCAGAACAGGACATAAACTACAATGGTAGTGCTCCATGAGCCAGGAATACAGCCATTCTGCTCCCCAGCCCACCCCTTTTAACTGATTCCTACTCATGCACCTTGTGAATAGTGCTTCTGTCTGCATATTAGTTTAAGATACACACACGTCCTAGGAATCCTCATCAAAATAGTACCTGGAAGGATGGAGGAAGCTCATTAGGTTTCTTTTAGGCCTACTGCATTCCTTTTTGCATAGAAAGGGCTCAAGGGTAGAGAAGGGAGTGTGTTGAGGAAAAGCAGAAGAAAGTCAGGAAAGAGGAGGAAAATAAGTCATATAGGGAGACGTCTCCCTAACAGTGTACTTTAGAACCACCTGAAGTGCTTTTAAGATGCAAATGCTCAGACCAATTAAAATAGAATCTCTGGGGTAGAATACAGGTGTCAGTATTTTTTTTAAAGCCCCTCAGCTGCTTCAAATGTAGCCAAAAATCACTGCTGTAAGCCTGTTGATGTTTCTCTTTCTAGTATATGCCGACGGCTGCAGCTATGCAAGGAGCTTACATCTCCCAGTACACCCCTGTGCCTTCTTCCAGTGTTTCAGTCGAGGTAAGGGTGTTATCATTTCTTTGGATTGAGATTAGGAAAATGAACGGAGGCAGGTTTCCCCCTGATCAAGATCTTTCTCTCACAATGATGCTGATTCTGTGTTCACAAATAGCTGGCAGGTATACGAAGAATGTAGGAAGGATGTGCTCGCTTCGGCAGCATGCATACTAAAATTGGAACAATACAGAGAAGATTATGGCCCCTGTGCAAGGATGACATGCAAATTTGTGAAGCGTTCCATATTTAAAAAAAAAACAACAACAGATGTAGGAAAGAAGGACTTGGTCTGAGTTCATGAATGAGGCCCTTCCTTACATTTGGCCAGCCAGTAGTTGACACCAGGATGCTGGCTTGTATTGACTAATGTGTCTTGGGAAGAGGACAGGCTGTAGGAAGGTTGGGGAAGTGGTGGTGTGGGTGGAAACACTCACACATGAGTGTGGAGAGTGGGTAGGTTTGGGAGGGCACTCGATGTAGGGTGGGCTTTGGTGTGGCTGCTGTAGTGGAGGTGAGGAAAGGAATGTGCAAGATGACTCCCCTCCTTGGCTATGGCACAGGAGAGCAGCGGCCAACAGAACCAAGTGGCAGTGGACGCACCCTCAGAGCATGGGGTCTATTCTTTCCAGTTCAACAAGTAACAGTGGGTAAGAACCACATGCTGGGGGGCAGGGAGGGCTGCACTGGCAGACAGCAGCTCAGCCCGGCCTGAAGTCAGACAGGTTCTTATGTTTGTCTTGTCTCCTCTCTGGCTTGTGCCTTCTTTAGGATTCCCCTCCCCATCTTTACTGAATAGAAATGAATTCTTGGAGATACTCATGCTCCCAGATTCCAGAGGGTTAACCAGGAATGGAGACCATCCGTCGGCTCTGCTAAGGACTAACACTTAGCCATCGTTTTTCACAGGCCTGGGCCTGGAAAAAGAAATCTCTATGTTCCTGCCCTTTACTATTGCTGATGGAGCCTAGGGGAACCATCACTTTTTTTGTGTGCTACATTCAAGGAGATCAAAAAAACTTTTCTTCTTTTGCAAAGAAAGCTTTTTGTTTTTAACTGCAACGTACTTTTCCCCTACCTTGAAGAGACATGGTGGTCGTAGCTTCTCATCTATATGAAAAAGTTTTCGATGTGTTGGAATTATTTGGGAATGCTTTTAAAACAATTTGTAATTATTTCTTTACAAACCAAAACAGAACAGAAAGGTGTGGTGCTAGAACATCGATGAAGGAGCCCTACTTACTGAGCTTAGTTATGGACTTTTTTGATGCGTGTGTGTATGTGTTTTAAAAAGTATGCAGACTCTAAAAATTTTATTTTGTAAAGCTCTCAGCTCATGCACCCCATCTCCTCTTCACCCATATTATGCCTTCTTTCTCTTGTCCAGATTCTTCTTTTTCTCTTTTCTAAACAGCTGAGCCTGCCTACTTTGCCCTTTTACAGCTTTTAATTTTATGGATTTTTAAAAATGAAATTTCATGTGGAATTTGGGGTTGGGGGGCAGGCCGGGCAAGGAACAAGGCAGAACACTAAGTAGGCCATGGAAGTGGCTGTTCTTTCCCCCACCCTGCCACACCCTGGGAGAAAAAACTAGACTTTGGCTTCAGAAAGCACAGATGTGACCCAGGCTTACTAAAGAGACAATTCCACAGCCCTGGGAACACACCCTTGAGCCAAACTTGGTTGAAGACTAGGTCTTCCCTGGCAAGTTCCGGAAGAATGGACTTACTGACTTTTACCAACTCTTCTCACTGCCAAGGCCAACAGCATCTGAGGAAGCATCTGAGGTATAGCTTTTTGGGAGTACCTGCTTTCTTGCCTCCTGGAGGATATTTTCTGTTCTGGGCTTCATGGCCCCTCTCTTCCCTGTTACACGTTGCTATGCTCAGAGCCTTTGCAGCTGTGACCTAGTTGAATCCACATAGGCTCCTTCCACACGGTGGAAGATCTGCTGCTTCACTCACAGACCAGGAGTTCTCAATCAGAGGTGTTTGTCCCTCAGAGGCCTTTGGCAACATCTAGAGACGGTTTTGATTGCCACGCCTGGAGGTGGGATGTGTGTGCTACTGGCATCTAGTGGCTGGAAACCAGGGTTGCTGCTAAACATCCTACACTGCATAGGATAGTCCCCACTACCCCCAACCAAGAATTATCTGACTCCAGAGGTCAATATTGCCAAGACTGGGAAACACTGATATAGACAGTGTTGTCCCTGCCTCCTGGGTTAGGGTAAATTCTCACCCCAACCCTGGACAAACAGTGCCTTTTGACACTCATGCAACTGTTTGGGAAGGACTGGACTGGGATCCTTGAATTCTCCCCAGACTTTGACTTTTGATAACTCTGCATATAGCAAGAGTGATTCTTGAAAGAGCTGTGGCTCCATGCTGAATGCACACATGTACTCAGAGGGATTCAGGTGGGCATTGTTCTGGTGTGTGCTGTGCAATGGTGGGAAAGGACAAAGCTCTCTAAACTGTCCAGAGCAACCTGCCCTGCCCCGGTGTGCTTGGACCCTTTGCCCAGGGAACCAGGACATCAGAAATAATGTTCCTTCTGTGGAAGGACAACAGGGAGCTAGGATAGAAAAGAGCAATAAATTCCAACTCTTTATGAGGTCAGGAGTCCTTTAAAAAAGACTATGTCTTGGTCTTTAACTATCCCCTTCTGCAAGATGTGACTCTATACACATGGAGACAGATTGAAGAAAGACTTCACCCATCTTCTAGGAAATCAAATCCTGCTCTTGTCTTCTCCCAGTCACTCCCTTATGCACTGAAAGGAGAATTTGACTCCCTTGCACTTCAAGGCCAGGTGCCTCTCCACTAGACAGTCAGACAAAGGCAAATAATGGAGGATAGAGAGACAGGTGTTCATTAGGCTGGCCATAGGGAGAGGAAGGGGGTGACAGCAGGGGAAAAGAAACTGTAGTATCAGTTGTCACAAGTAGAGCTCGGCCCAGCTTTCCCTCCCTTCCCAGCCACCCTAGAATTGAGAGTCCCAGTGCCCCTAGTGTCGACTTTCTATGTACATCCTAGGGGTGAGGGAGTGCGGGGCAATGGGTAGGATATAAAGCGTAAAGGACAAATTGCCACAGTCTTCTAATTGATGCTTCCAAACTCAGGAAGGGCTTATCCAGTGTAAAATAGCCCCAAGCCCAGCAACCTTCTAGAGGGCTCTGGCTGGGCAGATACCTTTTGTTTTTGAGTCTCCAGCCCTCAGTCAAGGAAAATATACCATAGCTGCTTTCTTGTCAGTGGCCTTTGAGAGAAAGAGAAAACAAATCTAGAATTCTGTTCATCTGATAGACCGGGGGAGCTTTGCTATGGTAGGAGGTTTAGGAAGGGCCTTTCACGCATAGAAACCATTGTTGATATTGCCACTCCCCTCTCCTCTGCCTCACAGAACTCCTGATTCTGTCTTCTTTCTCTCTATATATATATATTTTAAAATGTTTAAATGGCTCTACTTTTTTGTTTTGAATTTTGAATTTACCTTTTGGAGTTCTCATGTGAATCTACTTGTTAGATTGTATTAATGAGTGTTTCTGGTTTGGGCATGGGAAGTGATGGGGGCCTGAAGTTATTTTGCGGTGGCTAATGGCACTGAGGAATTTCTTTTTTGGTGCATTTGGTTTACACTCATTTCCTCTCCTAATTTTTAGTTCATTTGTAACAGTGGGTGAGTGTTTGGAGGAAAGGAGGGAGAAGAAAGGAGGGATACTGTTTCTCCCATGAAATAGTCTAATTGGTTGGGTTGATGGCAGAGGGAAACATAGGGGAGCCTTCCAGCTCACAGCCAAGGGTTGGGCTCTTAAACACTATGCCTAGTGTTTTCTGAATGCTGTCTTCATGGAGCCCAGCTCTTACTCTCTTTGTACTTTACATCTCACCCCCACTCATTACAGATGCTCATAACATTCTTAAAATATTTTAGTACTTGGCATTTTTCTGTTTTCAGTCAACTAGAACACACTAGAGTCCTTTCCTCAGATGGCATAATCCTTTATAGGCTCTGAGCCTGCCTAGCCATCTCCTATCGGCGTTATTACTCCTCATCTCAGGCTCTGAGATGATACTCAGACCCTAAACTGATTGGACTTTTTGGAGGAGGGTGCCAGTAGAGAGGTCAGGAAGATGTGGAGATGATGATGGAGAGAGATGTTTTTATTTTATTTTTTATTTTATTTTATTTTATTTTATTTTTTTCAGACAGAGTCTTGCTCTGTCGCCCAGGCTGGAGTGCAATGGCACGATCTCGGCTCATGCAACCTCCGCCTCCCAGGTTCAAGCAATTCTCCTGCCTCAGCCTCCCGTGTAGCTGGGATTACAGGCACCCACCACCATGCCCGGCTAATTTTTTAATTTTTAGTAGAGATGGGGTTTCACCATGTTGGCCAGGCTGGTCTCAAACTCCTGACCTCAGGTGATCTGCCCGCCTTAGCCTCCCAAAGTGCTGGGATTACAGGCATGAGCCACCGCGCCCAGCCTTTATTTTTTAAAGATGGTCTTGCTGTGTCACCCAGGCTGGAGTGCAGTGATGCAGTCGTAGTCCAGTACAGTCTTGAATTCCTGGGCCCAAGGGTTCTTCCCACCTAAGCCTCCCAAGTAGCTGGAAGTACAGGCACATACTACCAAGCCCAGTTAGTTTTTTAAGTTTTTGTAGAGACAGGGGTCTTACTATGTTGCCCAGACTGGTCTTGAACTCCTGTCAAGTGAGCCTCCCACCTCAGCCTCCCAAAGTGCTATGATTACAGGTGTGAGCCTCCATGCTTGGATGAGATGTTGTTTTTAATGTTTTTGGTTTTTTGGTTTTGTTGTTTTGTTTTTTTGAGACAGGGTCTCACTCTGTGGCCCAGGCTGGAGTGCAGTGGCACCATCATGGCTCACTGTAGCCTCGACCTCCCAAGGCTCAGGTGATCCTCTTGCCTCAGCCACCCCTTCCCCGGCCACCAAGTAGCTGGGACTACGGGCGTGTGCCACCATGCCTGGCTAATTTTTTTATTTTTAGTAGAGATGGGGTTTTACCACGTTGGCCAGGCTAGTGTCCAACTCCTGACCTCCAAACGGCTAATTTTTGTATTTTTAATAGAGACAGGTTTTCGCCATGTTGCCCAGCCTGGTCTCGAATTCCTGGGCTCAAATGATCCACCCACCTCGGCCTCCCAAAGTGCTGGGATTATAGGCATGAGCCACCACACCTGGCCTTTTCAGTTTTTTTATTTTTATTTTTTCTTTGAGACGGAGTCTCGCTCTGTCGCCCAGGCTGGAGTGCAGTGGCGTGATCTTGGCTCACTGAAACCTCCATCTCCTGGGTTCAAGCAGTTCTCCTGCCTCAGCCTCCTGAGTAGCTGGGATTACAGGTGCCTGCCACCATGCCTGGCTAATTTTTGTATTTTTAGTAGAGACAGGGTTTTGCCACATTGCCCAGGCTGGTGTTGAACTCCTGGGCTCAAATGATCCACCTGCCTTGGCCTCCCAAAGTGCTGGGATTACAGGCGTGAGCCACTGCACCCGGCCCTTTGTAGTGTTTTTAACCAAAGAATTTGTAGAGTTGCCCAGGCCAGGAAGCCTGGTGGCTCTAAAGGGTAATAGACCTTGTCAGTAACAGATAAGGAGTGATAAGAAGACATTACTCATATTGAAGATGAAGACCAGACTTTGCTGCTTCACAGGCCATGCGCTGGGTTGGGCCACTTCAGCTCCACTCCATTCGTTTTCCTTTCCTAACTTGACAATCAGCTCACTCACCCTCCCTTAGTGCCTCCAGTGCCTACTCCTGTCACTCCAATGTCAACCCATTGGGAGTTGAGGCCTGTCACTCCAATGTCAACCCGTGGGCTGTTACTTTGCGTCATATAGATGCTGTGAGAGGCCTTGCTGGAATGTCCTAGGAATCCCTAGTAGCAGTGGCTATTAGTCTTCTAGAAAAGAACTATTGCCGCTGCCTTGTGCACATGCCCCACCTTCTGGGCAAGTGTCAGCATTGCGCTCATGAGGGGCTTTGCATTCTTAGCCAAGGGCAATAAACTGGGTGGGTGATCTAGCCCAAACTTGCCCCTAGGCTCTGCTAGCCCTGAATCAGCAGGCTTCAGAGACGAGGGTGGGTGTTATAAAAGCCAGTCTGTAAAGGGTAAATTCCAAATCTTGTGCCTTGTTATACCAATCCTTCCTGACTCCCGTTTAAACCAACTACTCTATTTCTGTGCTGCCTACATTTTCAATCCTCCCAAGCATTAGCAAATTCCTGAAATTTCCTCATTTGGTAGGCCTTCCATAGGAGTCAGCTATGGACTTCCATAGGAGTTGGCAGCTAAAACCAGACTGTGAGCTTCTGTCTCCGTTCTGATTTTTGCTGCACCTCCCAGGGGACAGTCCCCACATGACTACAAAAGCCAGGTGCCCTCATCACCCGTTACCCTTGACCTGTCCACTTGTTTTGAATAAACCTTCATTCTCCAAGCAGATCCCCAAACTTCCTTGTCCTTGTTACACGTCTACCTCACAACCTCACAATTCAACAATAGGTAAATACCTGGATTCACTGATTTCTTTACTGTCCTTCTCTGAGGGTTGGGAAGGTGGGGGCTAGAAAAGGCTCATAATTTTTAAACTCTTGGGAATTAAACTTGGGAATTTCTATTCCTACAGTGTTTTCTCTGGGATTTTTAGCTCACTGATCACCCTAGAATAGTGTGAACTCTCCAGATAGGTCCTGCTGTGATAGGCCAGGGGAGTAGGCTGTGCGGTGACGGCTTAGGGTAATAAGTAATGGTTGGAGGACACCAGCATAGGAGCAGAGTTTAGAACTTAAGAGGACAAGAAAGCTGCTCAGTGGCTGGCGTATAGCTGTGAAGGCAACCAAACACCAAAGAGGGAGTCTGTCATTTTTATAAGGCTGGAAGCGAATGTTCCTTTTCTACCTTAACATACAGTTCAGGGGGTTTCACCAAGACAAAGTTTCCAGGCTGGAGGGTAATACATATCCAGCCCGAGTGAAGTCCCCACTCCAACATATACCCTTTTTGGGTGGGTAAACACCTCTTTGCATGTGGACAGAAAATGTTTATACTTAAACAGACATATTTTGTGTATTTTTATCTGGAGACTTCTAGTTTTATATTCTTCCCACATCTATGCCAATGCCACCATTCTAACTTACGCTCCTTTTCTACCCCTGGTCTTTTCCTTGTCCTTCCCTACAACTTGGTAGAGGTCCATTTTGTCTTACTTCACACTTTTTTAAAAAAATAAAACACAAAAGTCTACGTCTTGGTGTCTTATCCGTGAGTGGGAAGTGGTAAGCTGGTGATGGTCCCATATTTGCTATGACAGGAACACAGAGGTGGCAGCTTAGGAAGCTGGGGCCACATCTCACAAGGCATGACCTGGATGCACTGAATCCCCCTTTGCTCCAGCAACTCAGCCAGACATTTAGGCAGGAGCACTAATGACCCTTTCCATCCACACGGAGGGTGTGGAACAGGAGCCCCTGTTGTTCCCCTGCCTGTGGTCTCTTAAGCCAGTCATACCTATCCCAACGCCGTCTCCCCCTCAGGTGTGTAGAAGGGAAGATGAATACACAGAGTCTTTTGAATCTCTATCAAATGTGGTTTTTTTATTCAACTGACAAGCACTTTTCTACAGCTGCACTTGTGGAACATCACATGGCAAAAACAGGAGTTTTTTCGCTAGACTTTTTTTTCTTTTTAACCTTATTAAAAATGAGATTGGTCCTAAAAATATAGAAAGAAATAAATTTAAATTCACAAAAAACTGTACATTATCAAAAAGTCACTAAAACACCACATTTGGTTATATAAAAAGTCCCTTTTGCTGTAAAAGGAACACAGAAACTTGTTGGTGTTGATGGTGTAGTTTCTTCCTGTCAACCAGACTGATGGGAGGGAAGCAAAAGGGCAGGGGGTGGGTTGTCTTTTTATTTTAAACCTGCTTTCCCTACCAAATACTCTTGTCATGAAGAGAAAATCCACCTAGCTCAAGGGGGCAGTGAAGACGAGGAAAGAAAAGCAAGAAATGGCCCCTTTGATCATGCCCTATCCCTACCACCCCCAACCCCGCTCCAGCCCCCACTTCTTCAAACTGAGGCTAGGCCCCCACCCCGCCATATGAGTGCCTGGTCCCTAGGGAAAGAGATGGAGCTGGGAGAGGAACACAAAGCAGGAACCATGGAGATTTCACTCCCCCATCCACCTCACCTCCAACAATGAAATTAATCTAGCACATCTTATACCAGGGGAAAATTGCCAGGGGGAAAAAGCAGAGCCCCCAACTCTAACAGTTTCAACTGTCTAACACAAAGTTTGTTACAGCGCAGTTATTTAGATAAAATATAAATATTTATGCATAATATAAAGTCAATTCAAATATTCTTCAATCCACCTCTTAAAAGCAAAAAAAAATCTCAAATAAAATTAAAAGTTTTGAGGTTTATCTGACAGAAAAGGCGACTTTAGAAATAGGCTGTGAGGGAGAAGGGGCATAAAGGAATAAAGGGGCTGCCCCAGGACCTACACTGCCCCTACCCCCTTCAGTGGCTCTTCAGTGCTGCCAGAATACAAAGAATGCTCCACCTCACCTGGCACCCCCACCCCCAATGGAACATTTCTTGGATGCCTCAGCTCTCTGCTTGGGCCAGCCAGCAGCCACCTCCCCAGTGCAAGTACCCGTAATCTCTGAAGGGAGGGGCTCTGCTGAGCAGGAAAAGCAGGGGGCCAAGTGCCCATGGCTATAGCTGGGAGTCAGCAGCTTTCCTCTCGTGTTGGGGGCTTAACTTGGACATAGTCACATGTAGGGCAGTGATGGACCCAGAACCCCTCCTCCCTACTCTCCTGTGCTCCAGGGTCTCTGCTGCTGGGGAAGGGGTCCTGGGGTATGAAGTAAATGAAGAAAAGCACAACTAAATGGGATTAGGAAATGATCCAGTTCTACCACTCTCCCGTAGAAGCTTAAGATTCAAAGCTACCGAGAAGAGAGGGAGTTCCTGCTGAAAGATTGCACAGTCTGAAGAGGCTGGAACAAAAATGACCAGGAGAGAGACACAGCCTTGTCTCCAGAGAAATTGTTCCTGTGGTTTCCCAAAGACAAAAAAGTGATGGTTTTAAATGGAAAAATGGGAATGAAAACAGGTACTTGGGGAAACTGAATGGATCCTATCAAACAATACAGGGTCACAAGCACAGCATCTTCTCTCTCTCTCTCTCTCTCTCACACACACACACACACACACACACACACACACACACACACACACACACACACACACAGCACGCTCTCTCTGAGGCCGGCCCCATTGCTACCTGGCCTCCATCTTGGGGTGCACCCAAACTCAGCAGTAGTTGTCCCTGAGGAGTTCCCAAGAGGGTTTGGGAAGGAGGTGGGGAAGGAGGCTGGAAGGCCCAGGAAGCCTCCCTGCCCTCTCCCCAGCTACTGAGTTTCAGAAAAGGCTGGAAACTCAGCATGTGAGGAGCATCCAACGTCATACAGGGGATAGCTATCGGCAGGAAGATGGGGACAGAAGACAGGGACCTCTGAACGTTTTTTTTTCCTTTGAAGGGAAAAGATTTGGGAGAAGAGAAAAGGAGGGAGGAACCCGTACACGATAGTTTTACATTATTGGATGAGAGAAAATCTGAAAACTGGGGGGTGGGAGGTGGGAAAAGAAAAACAGACAGCGAGAAGCAGGGAAGGGACTGAACATGGAAGCAGCATGTCCAGGGCCCGGTGTCCGGCGCGACACACTTGGGAGTTAAGTCCACTTTACTGGCCGTCACTGCGGGTCCGCACACAGTACAGAGTGTTTCTTGGTTTCACACATTCACTAGAACTATTGCTATTGTTAAATAACCCCAGAATGCTGGGGCACGTACAGGGGAGGAGAGGAAGCAGGGAGGAGGAAGTAGGGACGACTTTCCCTCTCCCCATTTTTAATTAGCAAATAAAACAGAAAAGAAAAATCATTTTTTTTCTTTCTTTTTTTGGCTTTTAGTCCAGAAGGACCTCATCTCTACACCTCTTACTTGAGGAGCAAGAGGAGGGAAGGGAGAAAGGGATGTAGGAATAAGAGGATGTGGGGCGCTGCCAAGGGCAAGGTCAAAAATCAGGGTTGTATCTGACTTGAGTCTGGACCCAGGGCAGCATCAGCAGGTGAAAATGGCAGGTTTTTGTTTGGAAGGTGGGGGGAGATGCCACAAGGTGACTCCCCACCCACCTCCCTTGCCTCACAGATTGGCCTGTTTTCCCTGATAAAACTCCTCCCAGCGGCTCTCGAAGAAGCGGCGCATGATGTGCCCAGCCTTGCCTACTTCAGAGTCATCCTCGTTGAAAGTCTGGCAGTTGTCAAATACCAGGAGTGCATCAGCCGCAAACTCCTCTGAGCTGGTGTACCTGGACAGGGCAGGGGCAAAGCTGTGAGCTGGGTAGGAGTTGCAGCAGTAGCAAAGACTGGGGGGTTCACCCACATCTACTTACCCTCCCCTGAGCAGCCGCTCCCGCATGGTGGAAAAATCCATAGGATTTTTGATGATGCGCCGGTACCCACTCACCAAACGTGGGTTCACAGGCTCTAGGAAAGGCCAGGCTGCATCATGGGACTCCATCTCCATCAGGATAATCCTATCATTAGAGGGACAATGATGCCTCCATCTCAGGAAGCAAATATACTACCCCTCCCAGCCCTTTCCTCTGGCAGAGGTAGAGCCAACTGTGCCCCCAGGATTCACTCAACTCACTCGCAAAACGTGAGATCACTGTGGTGGTTCCGCATTGAGAGTCGCCGCCGCTTGGAGGGGGAAAGCCCTTCTTCCGAGTACCGAGGCCCTGCTGCTGGGCTTTCTCGGCCCCTCAACAGTACCCGGCGTCGGCGGCCATCACCCTCTGAGAAGTTCAGCGAATAACCACTTTTCCGCTTCTGGCCACGCTTTGGGAAACCAGGCTTCTGAGTGAATTCTCCCTCCACCTGCTTAGTATAGGAAACAGGTGAGATTAGCAACAGCTGGAGATGCACTGCTTGCCCTACGACAATCTCTGCCTAAATATGATTTAAGGCTTCAAAATACTCTCATGCATAAGCCGGCATTGGTTTATTCACATAACCCAATGAAGTAGGTAAAAGGGAAGGTATAGTTATTCTCATTTTATAGAGAAAGCAATTAAAGCTATAGAATTTAAGTGACTTGTCCAAAAAAGGACTTAGAACCCAGGTCCCCTAATACCCAGTCTAGGACTCTTTCCAAGGAGAGGAGAGATTGAGGATAATCTCTGATTTCTGTTTGAGTGTGGGAAAGAAAGAACAGAAGCCTTACCTGAGCCAAACAGACAGTACAGAACCAATCTCCTTCTGGGACAGCCTCCATCTTGGGACGATGGCAGTAAATGTGGCAGCCACGGTCACACCCATCACAAAGCAGAAGAAACTCATCATTGTCACCCTTCCGGCAGACTAGACACGTCTGGACCAAGGTTGTGAGGAGGTAGAATGAGCTTTCCAGCCTCTACCTGCCAGTGACCCCACCCGCCCCTGCTGGCTGGCCCCTCAGCCTCTCCAGGCTCTCTCAGCCTCTTACCACTTTGTTGACAGACTTCTCCCAGGCAATGGACCTCTCCAGCTGGCCCAGGCACAAGCACACCTGGGCTGCGCTCCGGCACCGCTCCAGGGTCTGGCGCCAGACACGAATGCGAGGGGTGATCTCATATGATCTGGAGGGAGAAAGTGGTGATCTTTGGATAAGGAGCGGATCCACTAAAGAGGGAACTTATCCCTTTCTCTCCAACACCAAGAATGGAGGGTGGGAGTCACTCACATCTCTGTAGTGGTGCCCTCAGGGGCACCATTAGGTGTGCTAAGCAGGGCCTTCTCCAGCACAACCTCATGAGTTGGCCAGAGGGGCTCCCGCAGGTACCGCCGTTCTACATTCTGTTCCAGGGCAGCCAGCCGCATCACAGCCAGGTCCAAAGGGTTGGTAGTTTTACGCTGAGGTGCCAGTCCTTCCCTGCCCCGACCTCGCCAGGTGATATCCTCCTGGGAGTCGGAGAGGTGCTCACAGTAGGCCAAGTCTTCACGGGTAGAGTCTGGGCTAGGACATGTCCAGCCCTTCAGTTAAGAGAGAGGAATAAAACTCACTGTAAAAGGAGGAAAATTTGGCATAGGAAAAAAAAAAACCAAAAACAAGACCCACTTAAGGTAGGTCACCTGTGAAGTAGGGACCCAGGGTTTTTTCTAACAGGGCATAAGGGACTAATGCTTTTCCCCAACCTTCCTACACAGTGCCAATCCCAGCATACCCGAATCTGCAGATCAGACATGATAACCCGCTGCTCCAGCTCCTCTACCCATTGAAGCACTGCTAGGTCTGTCTCGTATGTCTTCTCTTTGGGGGACCAGCTCATAATCCCTTCTTGAAAGGCAGGTAGTTGCCTGGGCTCAAAGATGGGGTCTGAGAAGAGAGGTGGCAGAGGGAGAGGCCCATCAGGCTGTTGTCCCTAGCAGCAGCTCAATGCTTATCCTGGGCTCTTCAGCTCAAGCTGGGTGTACGAATGTATTTACCAGCTGAGGGCCGCAGGCAGACTTCCTGCAAGAAGTCCCTGTGCTTGTTAAGGTGTTTGTGAAGTGCCTTCTCCCGGATACCTCGGGGGTGCAGGGCCTTGAGCATGGCATCCAACGTCTCAGGATCTCGTATCCACCACCAGCCTGAGCACATCTCTGTGAGCAGATGAGATATATGTGCGGTGCCAGCTGTGAAGCACTGCCCACACCGGATGCCCTCACTCCAAGGTCACTCACCAGGTGGGACAGGCTGGGCTGTCAGCTGGGTTAGGTAACGCTGTTCCATCTGTTTGAAGAACTTACTGGGAGGTCTCCCTCTCCGTTTGGGCTGTCCCAGCCCTGTGGGACTCTGTGGCATTTCTCCAGGGTCTCCTGCTCGCCTCTTAGGGGCCAACCCAGCCAAGGGCGTGGAAGAGAACTGCACTGGAGAACAAGGGTTGGCAGCACTAGGTCTATTCATCTGTGAATAAAATGAGACATAAGGAAATGAGGATGTTTTCATGTTTATAGGTTCCCTCAACTTCAGGCAGCAGCTCCACACCCAGGCAATGGGTGCCTGTGGCAAGATGAAATCAAGTGCATACTACTAATTCTGGCTACTTACTGGCTTGGAGGAGGCAAGCTGCTGAGGGGAGGGAGTGGGTTGGTCCTCAGAAACTGCAGGGGGCGGTGTAGGGGCAGCATTGCAGGGCATCTGGGCTGAGATGTTAAACCAGAGTGCTTGAGGATCAGGGCTGGATTCTGCCTCATCAGGCTCTGGCTCCTCCGGGGGCTGTGATGGAGCTGGGTCTAGTTTTCCCGGACTGCTATCAGGCGTGAGGACTGAGCTGCTCAACAGGGAGCTATGGCTCTGAGTCTGGCTCAGCCAAGACAGGAAGGCTGACTGGCTGAGGTCATGCTGGCTCTGACCCAGTGACAAAGGGGAGCCTTCTTGCTCCAGGAACCCCTTATGGGACTGAAGCTGAAGCTGAAGCTGAGGCTGGGGCTGGGCAGGAGCATGAAGCTGAGCCTCAGGCTGAAGCTGGGCCTGGGGCTGTTCTGAATCCTGACCCCTGACAGGGGACTTAAGATGCCTAGGTTGCATAGACCCAGGCTTAGTTTTTCGAGGTCGGCCTCGGGCCCGGGCAGGAGAACTGGCAGTGGTGTTGGAGCCAGCTAACTCCATCTTCATAGAGAAGAGGGCAGGGTTGAGTGACGCATGGGCTGCCACTTTTAAGGAGTCAGTTTCCTTCTTTATCACATCCTCAGGAACTGTAAAGAGAAGAGTTAAGCCATATGCTGACATACAAGGGAAAAGTAAGAGGGTATATAAACTTAGGACCTATACTTTCTTTTTCTCTTGGACTTAGTCCCCTTTTTTTGAGATTCCACTGGGAAGAGCTTATATGCCAATGAACACAGTATCTGGGGAAGAAACACTATTCTCCCAAGTAATCAGCAGCAGCAGCACAATCATAAGCTGACATTTATTGCGAACCAACTACGGGTTAAGTATTATTCTAAGAGACTTAACTCATTTTAATCCTCTCAGTAGCCTTATGAAGTACATACACTATTATCTCAACTTCACAAATGAAGAAACAGAATCATACAGCTGGAAATGGCAGAGCAGGTGGGTAGGCAGCTTTACTCTAAAATCTGTGCTCTTAACCATTACGCTATATTATCAGAAAATGAAAGAAGCCCAAGACTACTAAGGAAAAGGAATTATTTAATTCTTGTTTGATAGGACTCAGAATCCACACTCCCACAGGCACACCTACCTAAGTTCCCCTCTGTTCCTTCTACAAAGATACCAGCCAAATACGGCAATACCCAGTAGCGACGTCTGTAGCGGTCCTGACCCAGGGAGACCGCCCGAAGCATCTGGGATGAGTGAAGCAGCTTTTTGCGAAAGAAAAGCTGACGCTGGGTAGACAATGAAAATGAAGATGAATAAACACATTTCCAGAGTGACAGTGGTGAATTCATCCAGTATATCGGAGAAAGGCAATGGCTCTCAGTCCCTCTATAAAAGTGATGCCATCTGGGCCTAATTCAGAAGGTGATTAAGTTTGGGAGCGGTGGCTCACGCCTGTAATCCCAGCACTTTGGGAGGCCAAGGCAGGTGGATTGCTAGAGCCCAGGAGTTCAGAACCAGCCTAGGTAACATATGGAAACTGTCTCTACAAAAACACAAAAATTAGCCAGGCATGGTGGCTCCTGCCTGTAGTCCCAGCTACTTGGGAGGATCACCTAAGCCCAGGAGGCTGAGGCTGCAGTGAGCCATGATCGTGCCACTGCACTCCAGCCTGGGTAACAGAAACCCCATCTCAAAAGAATAAAAATTAAAATTCAGTTTAAAAAATAAGCTGATCAATTCTTGCCCAGCCCATATCTCCAACTCTTGGGAGGTTAGAAGCACAATACCTTACTGAGTTTTTCTATCTGGCGCTCTAGCTCTGGGATGCTAGATGCTGTGGCATCAACCTAGGGAGAAACACATGGGCATTACGAAAAAGGAGGTTATCAGATTCAAGAAAGAGGAATCTATTTTCTAACTCCCACTTTCCTTGATCTTGGGCCAGTACCTCTCCATCTCTTCGACCCCTGCGGCCAGGGACAGCTGCTATAGACTCCTCTTCTTCCTCTTCTTCCATGCCACTGGTCTCCTCCATGATCCGAGAACTGCGCCTCCGTCCCAGGCATTCCTCTGGCCCTTCCATCTCTACTTCAGACCGCCCAGTTCGCTTGGCCAGAACAGTTTTCAGCCTTGAAATAGATGGAGAAAGATTAAGGGAAGGCCCAGCGTGGTGGCTCACACCTGTAATTCCAGCACTTTGGGAGGCCAAGACAGGCGGATCACCTGAGGTCAGGAATTCGAGACCAGCCTGGCCAACATGGTGAAACCCTGTCTCTACTAAAAATACAAAAATCAGCCAGGTGTGGTGGCATGGGCCTGTAATCCCAGCTACTTGGGAGGCTGAGGCAGGAGAATCGCTTGAACCTGGGAGGCGGAGGTGGCAGTAAGCCAAGATTACGCTATCGCATTCCAGCCTAGGCGACAGAGGAAGACTCCATCTCAAAAAAAAAAAATTAAGGGAAACTGGTGAGGAACATGATAGTGCCACAAAAGAAATACCTTGACTCTAAACCATCCTGGGCCCTGGTAAGGTCCCAAACCCAGGGAAGGGGCTAAAGCATCGCATTTCAAGCCAAAACCCTGGCTATGCTTCACCCACCCCACTTCTCTCCTCTCTGGGGCTCTACTCTCTGTCTGGTCCCTACCTCCGGAGCCGGCCTTCAACAATCCACTTGTTTTTCCTGTAGCTGGACATACTCTCCAGAGTCTTGTCAATCTCACTGCAGGGGAATAGGGAATAGGATGAAGTGGCAGCACAAAAAGAGGGAAAGGAGGCTCAAGGGTAAAGGGGCTGCAGCTGAAAAAGGAGTTCCAGCCTAGAACCCAGATTGGATGAATGGCAGAGGAAGGCTTAGGCTCTCCCAGGGAGGGCACTGCAATTCAGTCCCAAGTCATTCCAGCATCTTCAGAACATGGCAGTGAACACACATTTCTGAGGACTTCTGGAAGGCTACAAGTCGTCCACCCCATTCTGATGCAAGGGATACAATGACCATCCCCACTCCCAGCCTCTCACTTGATGATGAGGGTGGAGCCATTGAGCTCATGCACAAGGAAGGCCAGGACAGCAGCCTTCTGCTGGGGTGGCTGGGCCTGAAAAGGCTGGGTGCGCAGGCGGTCACAGAGGGCTGGCTCTACTCCATATGCCATAAGGAAGCAGCGCAGGATCTCCGACACATTGTCTCTTGTCAGTGGGATCTCAGACACCTTCTCCCCCAAGATCTTTAGGGACTGTGTGGAGGATAGCATAATGGAGGTGAGTAGGGAAAGACGAACAACGAAGTTGGGTGAATGTGCAAGAGGAAAATACATCAGAAGAGAACTATGGGGGTTAAGACAGAATACGAAAGAAGACCACAAAAGAAAAGGAAAAAATAAAGAAAAATAAAATAAGGAGAGGAGTCAGGAAGAAAAAGAAATGGAAAAATATAAGGAAAAGAGAAACACTAAGTAGTTACATCTCCTTTACTTGTCCTGGTTACTTTGGGAGGGACTTGCACTCACCTGACAGTAGGAGGGCAAGCCAGGATCATGGAGTGCAGCCTTCAGCAGCCTGACCAGCAGGTCTTGCACCTCACCCAAGCTGTCACCTTGACACAGGAGTCCCTCCTGCAGGACCCCCAGGCTAGGCACATCTTTGGCAGGATCAAAGCCCAGCACCTTGCCAAAGCTATGCAGGAACTCCACAATGGTCAAGCAGTCTGAGAAGGCTCCACTGGGCAATGTCAGACCAGGGACTCGTGAGAAGTCAGGCAGGGGCTAGAGAGAGAAAAGTGAGTAGGGAGTTCTGTTAAACATAACAGAATATGACAATTTGCATGTCTACAAGAGGTTCTTCCTTTAATCTTTATGTAATTTTTTTTTTTTTGAGATAGGGTCTCACTCTGTCACCCAAGCTGGAGTGCAGTGGCATGATCTCTGCTTACTGCAGCCTCGACCTCCTAAGCCCAGGCAATTCTCCCACCTCAGTCTCCCAAATAGCTGGGACTACAGGTACATGCCACCACACCCAGCTAATTTTCGTATTTTTTGTAGAGATGAGGTCTCGCCATGTTGCCCAGGCTGGTCTTGAACTGCTGGGCTCAAGCGATCTGCCCGCCTTGGCCTCCCAAAGTGCTGGGATTACAGGTGTGAGCCATGGCACCCGGCCTTCCTTTAATCTTTAATGGAAATGTCTCTCCCATTGCAGAAGTCCGTTTTTTTTTTTTTTAAAGGAAAGTCTTCCCAACTGACCCAGGAACTGTTACTCTCTCCTCACTACCTGGTGGTCAGTCAGACACATATCCTCTGTCGGCTTCTTCATTTCCTCCAAGATCATCTGCTGCCTCTGCCGTTCCTCTAAGCGCCTCTGTGTGGCCAGGGTCTTATCTGCTTTACAGGCTGGCTTGGCTTTGGTCACCTCCTCCTTTTCCTTCATTTTTACCTTCTCCTTCTTTTCCCTCTTGACTTTTTCCTTCAGTTTTTCCTGCTTTGTCTTTCCTTTTTCTTTCTCAGCCTACCCAAGGAAGAGAGGAACCAAGACTGCCATAAAGATATCAGTTACTATCCTTCCCTGGTCCCAGTCCTCCCAACCTCACAGCCCAGAAATCTCACTATAAAACAAGACTGATGTACATGTCTTGCAAAATCAGTTTAGTGGCTTCGAAATTATACTTGGCAAGTTCGTACATGTACCTACCTTGGATTTCTTCTTAGCTTCCTTCTGCTTTAAGCTCTTGGTCTCTTGTTTCCGCTTATTTCTGGCCTGTAAACCATAAGGGAAGTCATTTCTCCTCAAACTCTGAAAGCATCTCTGCTTGGGCTAGGATTCAAAAACAGACAAGGGTGCTGGGGAGGAGAGGTGAGAGATGGAATGAGGGGTTGGCAATGGATTAATTCTCTCACCCTAGAGATGCCCACGTTATTTTTGAACAAACCCAATTCTCTAAATCAAGCGCAAGAAATTTCAGGGTAATGAAGATATGCTGCTACACAGGGAGTGACGGATGTGGGAAATGAAAATAAAAGATGAAGTAAGTTGTAGGAAAAATTAACCTGTTTCATCTCTCTGATGTCCCTCACCTGCCCTTGGATAGTAGTCTGACACTCTCCCCGTTGAACCTTCTGCCTCATCTTCTTCTTGCTTTTAGCAATCTTTGCTTTATCCTCCTCATTCAGTGTTTCTGTGAGAGCAGAAAGAAAAATGAAACAAGTGAGGCAGGAAGGCAGTTCTCTAGCATCCAGGGCAACACATGCCCGTCTCAAAGCTGGCCTCCCAAGCAGCTCCCTGAAGAATCTAGAGTAGCTTTTTTTTTTTTTTTTAAGTATACATAATAAAACATTGGGGGAAAAAATGTAGGAGAGGCACCTGCTATGGGGGTGGCACAAAGAACTCAAATGACATCTCCTGCCCAGAAGCACCAGCCCCTGGCTCCAATCAGACTGCTTTAGAAGGTGTCCTGCTGATAGAAAAGAGGCCACAATGGCAGAGTAGCCTTGGAGCCAATCTCTCTCCCAGGATACCTGACAAGAGCAGAAACCCACGGACTGATTTTAGAGCAGAAAGCAGAGAAAGGATACAGCAAGCCAAACTGCCAGGGAAAGAGGGTAGTAGTTAGAAGCACTGATTAACCAAGGGTGTGCCAGAAAAAAGGCCCACACAGTGGACACCTCAAAAGAATCACTGACATAGTTATTGATCATGCTCAGCTCCATGTCTTGCTTCACTAAAAGTTCTGAATTTCTTTCTTTCGGGAAGACTTGTGGAAGTATAATTCTGCAAACAAGAGTATTTCATAATTGATGTTTCTGACATGACTATATATACATATATATTTTTTTTGACACGGAATCTCACTCTGTCACCCAGGCTGAAGTGCAATGGCGCAATCTCAGCTCACTGCAATCTCCACCTCCCAGGTTCAAGCGATTCTCCTGCCTCAGCCTCCCCAGTAGCTGGGACTACAGGCGCGTGCCACCACGCCCAGTTAATTTTTAGTATTTTTAGTACAAGCGGAGTTTCACCGTTTTAGCCATGACGGTCTTGATTGCCTGACCTCATGATCCGCTGGTCTCAGCCTCTCAAAGAGCTGGGATTACAGCCGTGAGCCACCGTGCCTGGCCCTGATATGACAATATTTATTATTTTGTTTCTGGTATAGAAACGCCACCACATGTCTACGTGACAACCCTCTAAGACAGATATTATGGGCAGATGAACTACCTAAGGCTTTGATTAAAATATGAGACTTAGCTGGGTGCAGTGGCTCACACCTGTAATCCCAGCACTTTGGGAGGCTGAAGCAGACGGATCACCTGAGGTCAGGAGTTCGAGACCAGCCTGACCAACATGGAGAAACCTC
Source organism: Pan troglodytes (assembly GCF_028858775.2). Classification (NCBI taxonomy): domain Eukaryota; kingdom Metazoa; phylum Chordata; class Mammalia; order Primates; family Hominidae; genus Pan; species Pan troglodytes. The sequence continues at coordinate 39,405,473 of NC_072408.2, read as the reverse complement.
ATCTCTACTAAAAATACAAAATTAGCTGGGCGTGGTGGCATATGCCTGTAATCCCAGCTACTCTGGAGGCTGAGGCAGGAGAATCGCTTAAACCTGGGAGGTTGTGGTGAGCCAAGATCGCGCCATTGCACTCCAGCCTGGGCAACAAGAGCAAAACTCCATCTCAAAAAAAAAAAAAAAAAAGGGGCCAGGCGTGGGGGCTACACCTGTAATCCCAGCACTTTGAGAGGCCGAGGTGGGCGGATCACGAGGTCAGGAGATCGAGACCATCCTGGCTAACACGGTGAAACCCCGTCTCTACTAAAAATACAAAAAATTAGCCAGGTGTGGTGGCGTGCACCTGTAGTCCCAGCTACTCGGGAGGCCGAGGCAGGAGAATGGGGTGAATCCAGGAGGCAGAGCTTGTAGTGAGCCAAGATTGTGCCACTGCACTCCATCCTGGGTGACAGAGTAAGACTCTGTCTCAAAAAAAAAAACAAAATGAGACTTGTTCTAGGTCATTTGGTTGAAACATGACACGGCTAGATGTCTGAGTGAAAATCAAAAGACTAAGTTTTTTCACACTACACCAGGGTAAACGCACTATTTACTGAAAAATGTAGGTATTTCTCACCCGTCCATCCACTAAAACAGTGCCTATTATTATTATTATATTATTATTTTGAGATGGAGTTTCACTCGTTGCCCAGGCTGGAGTGCAATGGTGTGATCTCAGCTCACCGCAACCTCTGCCTCCCGGGTTCAAGCCATTCTCCTGCCTCAGCCTCCCGAGTAGCTGGGATTACAGGCATGCGCCACCATGCCTGGCTAATTTTGTATTTATAGTAGAGACAGGGTTTCTTCATGTTGGTCAGGCTGGTCTTGAACTCCCGACCTCAGGTGATCTGCCCTCCTCAGTCTCCCAAAGTGGTGGGATTACAGGCGTGAGCCACCGTGCCTGGCTTTTTTTTTTTTTTTTTTTGAGACAGAGTCTAGCTCTATCACCAAGCTGGAGTGCAGTGGCGCAATCTCAGCTCACTGAAACCTCCACCTCCCAGGTTCAAGCTATTCTCCTGCCTCAGCCTCCCAAGTAGGTGGGACTACAGGCACACACCACCACACCCAGCTAATTTTTTGTTTTGTATTTTTAGTAGAGACGGGGTTTTACCATGTTCGCCAGGATGGTCTCAATCTCTTGACCTCACGATCCGCCCGCCTTGGCCTTCTGAAGTGCTGGGATTACAGGTGTGAGACACTGTGCCCGGCCTATTATTTTTTTTAGAAACAGGGCCTTGCTCTGTTGCCCAGGTTGGAATGCAATAACACAACTGAAGTTTACTGTAGCCTCCAAACTCCTGGGCTCAAGTGATCCTCTGCTGCCTGCCTCAGCCTCCTGGGTAACTGGGATTATTAAGCACACACCACCATGCCTGGCTCCCAATTATCTTTTGAATTCAGATGTGAATTCTGAACCTCCATGATAGTAGAAATGGGTAAGGTAAAAGGGTACAACTGAACCAGTATATGATAAGGAGCTAAAAGATGGAAAGAAAGGGCAAGAAAGTCCTCTCCTCTGGGCTAAACACACCTGGGGGCAGCCCAAGGTTTCACTGGTAACAGCAACTCAAGAAAGAGCGTGGCTGGAAAAGTAGTATTCCCAAGCGCTGGGACTAGGATGCTGGATTCCAAGGAGAAGCTGATTCAGATTCATTCTTCCCAGATAATGTTAGTCACACTCCTGGGAAATCCAGGTATTAGCAATTCATCAACATTTTAGATACCTCATGGAGGGAGCAGAATCCCAAAGTAAGAAATACCACTGTACCTTGGGCCTCCAGTTTCTTCAGGGGGCGGTTGTCTGTCTTGTTCAATAGCTCAGTGATTTTGACCTTAGGTGGCCGACCTCGACCCCGTTTCACCTTGGGGACTTCCTTAGTCTTAGCCTTCTCAGTGTTTCGAGGTCGACCCCGTTTGCCAGTAATTGCCTGAATCCTCGACGGGATCTCCTCTGCTGAGAGCTGCACCCACTGCAAGCCCTAAGGTAGCAAGGGAGACTGTTACAGTGGTAAGGAATCAGTGCAGGCCACGAGGCCCTTGGAACCATTCAATGCCCCAGAACCTTCAAACCCCACGAGAGGAAGCTGCAGCTTGTCCACCAACTCTTCCTCAGGGACAAAAGCATATTTAACCCTTGGGTCTGCACCTCTGGCGTGTCTCTTTCTTCAAAGAAGTCTCCAACAGGCATACGGGGACTGAAGCTGAAGTGCTCACGGCGGACACTGTGTACCACGTTGCGGCTCAGGTACTAAGAGGAGGAAGTAAAGTAACATTAATAAAGTTGGATCCTACCATGTCTTTGGCCAGCAAAGGCACAAGCAGAACAGGCCCAGAGCAGACAATGCCAGCCTGTTGTCACTGAGCCCAAGAACGGAGTCTAGGGCAGTGGAAAGGAGTCCACTGAGCCCAAGAAAGCAGTCCTTTAAAAAAAGCTACATTACCTTGATCACTTCTGGAAATTGCTTCATCCTCTTCCCACAGGGGCCATAATACCAGGTCTCCCCCTGCCATCGGTGGCTGCCCTTCTTGATGCGCACCTCTCTCCGCCACCTGCCAGAGAAGCACATGGGCCCTGCCGCCAGGTCACACCCCTGCCCACTCCCATGCCACCTAAGCGCAAAGCCCTCTGAGCAGATAGCCCTCGCCACATTTGTATCTCTAGAACTGCATGCAGATGCAAAAGCACCAAGAGAGATAAGCTTGGCTAGAAGGCTGACTTGAGCTCCAGCAAATACATCAAGGCCCTTAGGAAAAAAGCAATACGCCAAACTGCACAAGCTCAGAGAGATCTCCATCCCTCCTTTACAAAATCAGTGAGATAAGCTGCCAGAAACCCCTCCCTGAGCCATTCAGGGCAGTTACTGGATTTCCAGTAAAGAGGATAAAGACCTAAGGGGAATAAAGACAGAAGACAAAGGGCAGGGAGGCAAGCAGAAAAATAAATTTGCTGCTGATTCCATGAAAAGACTCAATATGCCAGGGTTTAGTTAGGAACTCTGTGTTCTGAGCAGAACACAGAGTTAGTCAGAGTTAGTTCTAAGACTAACTCTAATCTTTCTCTCAAAATTTTAAGCAGTACTCAGACTTGGTGACCACAAGTAGCCTTGAGGGGCAGGGGTGGGGAAGATCCAGGAAGGCAGTTATTTCCACAAGGCCCTGGTGTCAGCTAGTTTGTTCATTTTGGTCATGTACTGTTCCTGCCCTTACCTCTCCTAAGAGCATTAAAACAACAAAACCACCTCAATTCATTAGTACTAAGTCACTCCTCATTCATTACTATCCCTTGTCCACAGAAATAGGACAAGCCAGCTGGTTTGGATGTGAGCCCTAGGGTTTGGAAAAGATAATAGCTGGAGCTCCTTGGGCAAAATTGAGTCACTACAAGATGAAGAAAGAATAGGTGATGGAAGACAGACCTTGAGAGAAGAAGGAAAACCTAGGAGTCTCATGCCAAGAAACATTATCACTGCAGATAACTGTCCTGTAATCTACTCTTGTCTGGCCCATTCCTCCCCCACCTCAGAGGAAAAGAGGCATTCCCTTCTTTCTAGAGTTGTGCATTAAACTTGTCAAGGTCAATAAATGTAGCAAACTAGAGCATTTACCCATGTTGGAGGGGAAGACGAACTTCTTCTGGGGTAGCAATACGTCTCCTCATGACATCACCTTGGGAGGAAGGGATACCCAAGTTAAGAGTTCAAGCAAAATATTTAAACAATAGGCCAATAGGGAAAGGCTAACTACAACATGGGAGAGAAAAGTTTCTTGGAACCAGACAGGGATAGAATAGAATCTGGATACTCACCACTACCAGAAGCAGTGAGTCCTTCTCCAGTGATCTCTTCCAGGTCAGCAGTGGTTTCTAGAAAGCTGCTGACATCCTTATTTGCTGGGGAGGCTGTTGGAAAGGCAGCTGCTGGGGAAGTTACGGGAGAGGCTTTTGGGGATGTCACTGAAGCTGTCAAGGGGACTTCTGAGGAGACTGCTGGGAGGACTGCTGAGGAAGCTGGAGAGACCACTGAGAAGACTGCTGGAGAGACAACTGTAGAAGCTGCGGGACAAACTTCTGGAGAGATTTCTGGGGAGGCTGCTGGAGAAACCACTAGGGAGACTGCTGGGGAGGTTGTTGGCGAGACTGCTGGTGAGGTTGCTGGATGTAGCTGAATAGTGGATGACTGATCAGGAGCTGGCTGGGTCAGGGATGGTGGGAAGTCTGAAGATTGAGTTTCCATTTCTTCCTGTTCAGCATCACTACCATTATTCAGGTCAAAGCTGTTATCTAGAATCCAAAGGGACAGGATAGGCTTTAAAAAAAAAAAGGCATCACATAAAACAAGAGAATCTACTCAGTCAACCCTGGACCAAGCTAAACAGGGTTACTTCAAGGGGTCTTCCCTAGGGTTGGAAAAAGAAGTAGCTTTTTCTCCCAACCAATCATGAGGATTAAAGGGTAAAGTTGCTACAGATGTCATTGTGTGAAGAAATACCTTTTACCTGGTGCCAATAAAGCTTCTAGCCTCCTTCTCCCTACAAATTCCAAGTCTCACAAGTTCTTCAAAGCAGAGGGCACAGGTCAGAGTATAGCAGCCTATGCCTCTTTTAGTTCCACCATACACTATCCCATAGTCCCTCAGATCCCAGCAAGGTGCTCTTGCTTTCCTACTTTTTTTCTGAGACGGAGTCTTGCTCTGTTGCCCAGGTTGGAGTGCAACGACACAATCTCAGCTCACTGCAACCTCTGCCTCCTGGGGCCAAGCGATTCTCCTGCCTCAGCCTCCTGGGTAGCTGGGATTACAGGCACGTGCCAACACACCTGGCTAATTTTTGTATTTTTAGTAGAGGCGGGGTTTCACCATGTTGGCCAGGTGGTCTCAAACTCCTGATCTCAGGTGATCCGCCCGCCTCAGCCTCCCGAAGTGCTGAGATTACAGGCGTGAGCCACTGCGCCCAGCCAGATTTCCCACTCTTAAGGCCCTAACTATGAAACTTATTCTCTCATCTTTTCTCAGGTAAAGGTCTTTCTTTGTCCTACCTACCCTCACTTACCTTGCAGGACAGACTCCCCTAGGACAGGTGGAGAGGTGGGACTGGCAAAGATAGAGGCTGATGTTTGACTATCATCTGCCAGGAGACTGAAGGCAGTAGCATTATTGAGGGAAGGGCAATCAAGGGCAGAAATCACAGGGCTGTCCTCAAGAGGCAGCTTGTCCTCTGCACCCATCAGCTCCGTGTCATCAATACCATATAGTCCTCCACTCACTGGCTCTGTTCACAAGGGTAGAAAAATCAGAGCAGGATAATGAGAAAAAAATCAGAAAGCAAGATTTAAGAAACATTGGTCAGAAAACATCCAATTCTAGTTCCCACAATGTGAAGATTCTTCCCAATATTAAGTTAGGTAACAAGTAAAGCCTTCTCCCTGAAAGAGTAGTCATGAGACTATAGGGATCATAAAAGTTTGAGGGGAGGCCGAGGCAGAAGAATTGCTTGAGGCCAGGAGTTCAAGACCAGCCCGGACAACATAGCAAGACCTCATCTCTACAAGGTGAAAATGAAAGGAAAGGCATTGGTGGTATTATCTACCCAGAGACCTATGCAAAATTCTAGGATTTATCATAAAATATGTCTTTCTTGTACTTCAGTGGAGTAAAAGGTAACTGCTCACTGACAAATGTCTTCTTCCTAGTTTGTTAGAACCCAGAAAGATCAACTGTGTGGTAATAAGTCCCTATCCAGTGAATTATTACAGCCCAGAGCTCTTGGCCAAAAGGAATACTGGGAAAGAACCTGGGACATGAACCAATTCAGCTCAGAATTCAGTTAGTGCACCAAGTCCTGTGGCATGTAACTGTGGTCTGCCTTAGGCCTACCTGGAAGCCCCAGTGCCCCTGATTGCCTAATACTTTTCCCATTTTACTGTCTCTTTCAGGTAAAGTTTGGCTACTCTGCATGGATAAGTTAAAGGGACATAGCCTCCAAACCTACCTGGTGCCAGAGAGTTGAAGGGCTCCAGAGAGTCTTCACTGAGGATTGGAGTGTCTTCCAGTTGATCAGGAAGATGTGAAGGATCATCTAAACAGCTCACTGTGGGGTCAGGGACCAGGACTGAGACCTCTTGGTGTAACGATTCCACAGAAGGGACAGAGCCATTGTAGCCACACATCTTCAGTTCTAGGAAATCCCAGGAGAGACCAAAAGTCAAAATCAGTGCCTTATATTGGTTCATTTAGCTATACTAGGCAGTCAATCTTTGCTAGAAGGATGTTCATTCATTCAACATTTATTGCGGCCAGTTCATTGCTGGGAACCGATCACATCAAGATACTCTGAGCAGAGATGTGCTGGTAAAATCAATCCTACAGCAGGCAAAGAGAGGAAAAGAGAGTGGGGTCTGATACAACATCTCTATCATGTTCTCAGATATCTCCTCCATCCATTGGGAAATGAGAAAACATCCTGTAATTTTACAGAGTGGTGGTTACCCTTGTACCAGGAATCAACTGGAAGCTAAGCTTTTATCTATTTTGAGGGAAAAGATGAGAGGGGCTGTCACATGTACTAATGCTAAACAACAACAAAAAAGGAAACTAAGTAGACAAATAATGATATGCTCTGCCTGGTTCCTTCCCTCCTTCGCATGCCAATCACTACATTGGGCTCAGACGACTTTAGCAGCCAGTCTGATCCTGCCACAGTCAGTTAAAACAGCCTCAATGCCCGCTGCTAGACCCTAACCACTCCGTGTATTTTGAAAGAAGCCTTTCTTGATGCAGGGTGTCTGTTGGGGCTGTTTCGGGCTCGCCCACCTGCCCTCTCCAGGCCAGAAGCTCTGCATGAGCTTGAAATAATTTGCACTCCCACTCGCGAGCTGGTGCTGCTGCCACAAAAACACCAGCCACTTGGCTCTGCTAATTGCTAATCACCAACATGCAAATCAGCCTCCACTGCAGAGAGCTGGAAAGACAAGTTTTTCTCACCTCAAAAAGCCACTATCCCCCCCGAGCTCCATTTTTCCTTTCCCCACCCAGTTCACCAACCCAGTTATACCTGGCTGCTCTTCTTCCAGCTCCAAGCTGCCTACCAAGCCAGTGCCATTCTCTGCCACAACTGAAGTCATCTCCTTTTCTGCTGCCTCATCAGGATGGATACCACTGCCTACCTCCTGGGAGGGTGCAAAGGTTTGAATGCTAGATCCCAACATAGGAGAAGTCTGTGGGGAGGTGAAAAAACTAGGGGGTCCATTGGGCATCACCTCAAAATTCTGGTCAGGAAAGGAATCATACAGTTCTTGTGAATCAAAGTTAAGCCCCATGGGACTCTGGGTACCGTTGGCCCAGAACTCTTGGCTCCCAGCCCGAAGGTTAGTGTTATGACTTGGGGATGAAGGTTGCCGGCTGCCCCCAAGGATGCCGTTGAGTGGGTATTGTCCCCCCGAGAACTGGGAGAGAAGGGGTGGGTCCTTGAGGTTGCTGCCAGGATTGGCAGATGGGTACTGTGAGTAGTTCCAGAGACAGTCGTAGGCCACGCTGGGGTGATGGAGGTGTGAGGTGCTGGAGGAGTGGGGAGCAGAGTTCAAAATCCCTGAAGTAGTAGTGTGAGATACAGTAGATAAGCCATTAACATTCACATCCCCATTCAAACCTGGCAGAGAAAGAAAGAAAAGGTCAGTTACAGATATGTAGGCAAGCAACTTTACCAAAACAAACTCAAAGTAATAGCACTGACTAGAAAAAGACATGGTAAAGGGAAGGGGGATTCCTCCCCTGCTATATTTAGTTTTTGGGTCTCTGGAGAACACCAAGCCCAGAGGCTCCTGGATGTAGGTTTAGCAACTGCTGCTGAGGCTGAGTAGGGGGCTAGAGAGCTCTCCAGGCCTACCATGAGAGCCACCAGCAGAGCTGGTTGCTGCTGCTTACTGCTGGCTTTTTTTTGGTTTATTTTTTGTTTGTTTGTTTTGAGACGGAATCTTGCTATGTCACCAGGCTGGAGTTCAGTGGTGCAATCTCGACCCACTGCAACCTCTGCCTCCCTGGTTCAAGTGATTCTCCTGCCTCAGCCTCCTGAGTAGCTGGGACTACAGGTGCCCATCACCACGCCCGGCTAATTTTTGTATTTTCAGTAGAGACGGGGTTTTACCGTGTTGGCCAGGATGGTCTCATCTCTTGACCTCGTGATCCACCTGCCTCGGCCTCCCAAAGTGCTGGGATTACAGGCGTGAGCCACCACGCCTGGCCTTTTCTTTTGTTTTTAATTAAATGAAACTGTTTGCAGACTCCCTACAGTGACTTGCATTCTGCCCTACTCTCATTCCCTAGGGGATTTCTTCCCTTGGAGGGGTATGACTGAATTCGCTAGGGGCCCCCTTTCCCCAGTGCCTATTTGGCCCCACAGTGGTACCAAAAGGAACAACCTCCACCTCACTGGCACATGCAGATCCAGCACTTTGTGCTGGGCTAAAAATAGAATTTGCAGTCACCACAGCGACAAGAACCCAGCTCAGAAGGCTGGGCTTGGCCCTTCCCTATAGGCATTGGAAGGTAATATGCCAGCTGAGGGGGTAGGGGGGGCACTTTGCATGCAGTGCTGTAGAATTCAGCTCTCAACATCAATGGCAACCTCTGGGATGGAGGACAATCAATCAAAAAGAACCAAGATATTAAGGAAGCTTGAGGGTAGGGTGGAATCCAATGAAATAAGGGAGCTTCTACCATCTGCAACCCTCTTCGAGAGGATCGGAGGGAGAAGTAGCAGTATTTTTCTGCTACAAGAAAGGAGGGAAGCATGTGGGCTTCTCTCTGCTTCCAAGTATAAAGGACTTGAAACCCAAGCAAGATTATAGAGGTACCTGGCGAGTCATGGTACAGAGCAACTGGTAAGCCAAAGCCAGGAAAAGACCCAATCCTGGCAGCAACACCTCCATATGGAATTATGAACTTCTCTCTGGGGAACTAGGTAAGCATTAAACTTTCCCTTGTCCCTACCTTCCATCCAAGGACAGAAGGTGGAATAAGTACTTCTAGCATCTGCCTTTCTCTGATGTACAAACTAAAAGGCAATAAATACACTGCAACCTTCATTCAACTCTCAGTCCTGGCCCAGTGTAGCTTCCCTAACCTCTAAAAACAGCTTCTTAGAAGGCTAGCACTTTATCTCTCTCATGGGTTATCAGCAGCAGTAGCCACTTCACTGCTCTGTCAGCAGCCAGGGGAACAGGGCTGACAGAAGAACAGGCTAAGATGAAAAAGCCAGTGGGTTTTTCTAATCTCTTCCAACCTTAAATCAATACAAAAAATGTTTCCAAAAAACCCTAGAACTTGTTCTTAGAAGTTGATTTCTCTCCAGCAGCAAAGTAGAGCAAAATATCCCCCCATGAATCTGCCCTAAAGGGATGATGCCCATTCCCTCCCCAGGCCAAGCAGCCCTCACACTCACTTTTCCCTTGCTGGGGGAAGTTCATGGGAGACCCGTTAGTGTAGAGGCCCTCCCCTGAGGAAGGAGAGGGTTTCAGTCCTGAGGCAGCAGGTGCAGGGGGAAGGCCAGTAAAGTTAAAATGGTCGTTTGCCTCCATTTCTGCAGGAGGGGAGAGAGAGGGAAAAAAAATACTGGCGGTTAAACAAGGTTATGTCACCTGGAATCTTCCAGGGGCAATGACCCCTCCCCTCCACCTACTTACCCTTCTCCTACCTAAGTACTGTGTGAGGGAAGGTACAAAATAAGAAAAGAGAAGGAGAAAATATGCCTCTAGCCTGAGCAATGACCCTATGAAAATAGTCTTTTAAAGCCAGCTTTGTAGATTAAAAAACAAAACAAGTTAGCGAGAAAAACCAAGATACAAACCTGGAGGAGTCTTCCCTCTGTGTAAGCCCCACTCAGCCCAGGCTACCCTTCTATATTAGATATTAGCCTCTACTGTACCACTTAACATTCTCCATCCTTTTGTTTTTATCCCCAAGGTAAAGTCTCCCTCCCAGGCCCACAAAAGGTTCTCAAAGCCATCTTTTTGACAGAAAAGCATATTTGATAAACACTCTTTGTTTCATTATTAAACTTGAGCTAAACATAATTTCTAATTATCCTATCCATAGCCCTAGATATCTCAAGATAGTAGTTACATTAGTAAAGGGATTTGAAAAGGAGAATACATTTCAGGAAGGTGATCATAATGGCAAACCTCGAATCATCCAGCAATACTTCTACTCTTTATGCTCCCCAAGAACACAGGTCAGAAAAATGTCAGCAATGGAAAATTGATTAAATATGAGGGTATCCCAAAAAATATTATTCTGTTATGTCTATTATGGTTATTTCCTAATGTTTTAGTTTTGTGGCTTAAATATAAAGAAACGGTCACAGGGAAAATAAAATAGCAAGATACTTATATTTGTAAAGTGCAATGGCTCATTGAGGTATGGCTAAAAAGTTTTTCACCCTTTCTGAATACTACTAAGAATGATGAGAAGCCCTTGATCAGAATGAATTTAACTTTGACAGAGGAAAGGAAAGAAAGCAAGCAGAAGCCAGAATTATTGGTAAACTCTAACATATCAATCGGATTCTTGTGATATCCTAGTGCATACCAACTTGATATGTGAGAAACATAATCTGTCTTGATACAGAAAAAGCAACTTCTTGAATTATGTTACTACATTTTAAAAAAGAGAAGAATTCAGGCCGGGTACAGTGGCTCACCTGAGGTCAGGAGTTCGAGACCAGCCTGACCAACATGGTAATACCCTGTCTCTACTAAAAATACAAAAATTAGCTGGGTGTGGTGGCAGGCACCTGTAATCCCAGCTACTCAGGAGGCTAAGGAAGGAGAATCGCTTGAACCCGCAAGGCAGAGGTTGCAATGAGCCGAAATTGCGCCATTGCACTCCAGCCTGGGCGACAAGAGTGAAACTCCAACTCAAAAAAAAAAGAATGAATACACTGGTTAAGTACATATATGATGAGGCCTGGCATAGTGGTTCACACCTATAATCCCAATACTTTGGAAGCCAAAGCAGGAGGACTATTTGAGGCTAAGAGTTTAAGACCAAGCTGGATAACATGGCGAGAACCGATCTCTACAAAACATTTAAAAAGTAGCAGGGTGTGAAGGCCAGGCGCGGTGGCTCACACCTGAAATCCCAGCACTTTGGGAGGCCGAGGCTGGCGGATCACCTGAGGTCAGGAGTTCAAGACCAGCCTGGCCAACATGGTGAAACCCTACCTCTACTAAAAAATACAAAAATTAGCCGGGCGTGGTGGCAGGCACCTGTAATCCCAGCTGCTCAGGAGGCTGAGGCAGGAGAATTGCTTGGACCTGGGAGACGGAGGTTGCAGTGAGCGGAGATCATGCCATTGCACTCCAGCCTGGGGGACAAGAGTGAGACTTCATCTCAAAAAAAAAAAAAAAAAAAAAAGTAGCAGGGTGTGGTGGGGCACACCTGTGGTCCTAGCTTACTCGAGAGGCTAAGGCAGAAGGATCACTTGAGCCCAGGAGGTCGAGGCTGCAGTGAACCATGATCATGCCACTGCACTCCAGCCTAGGTGACAGAGCATGACCCTGTCTCAAAAAAAAAAAAAAAAAAAAAAAGAAAAGAAAAGAATATATATGCCCACTGGCCAAAGTCTGCAAGAGTTACATTCATAAATATGCTACATTACTAAAATTAGACACCATTAGTATAAATGTGAATATAACATAAGTCTGAGCATGATATATAAACCCTGCATAGTATGTGGGAATTGTCTGTATCTTAATCAATTTTAACTGAAATTTTAAAAATAAAAATAGGCCAAGCATGGCGGCTCATGCCTGTAATCCTAGTGCTTCAGGAGGCTGAAGCAGGAAGATCACCTGAGGTCAGGAGATCAAGACCAGCTTGGGAAACATAGCAAGGCTCTGTCTCCACAAAAAATAAAAAAGTTAGCTGAGCATGGTGGTTCCTGCCTGTAGTCTCAGCTGCTCAGGAGGATGAGGCAGGAAGATTACTTGAGCCCAAAAGTGCAAGTCCAGCCTATGCACCATAGCAAGACCCCATCTCTAAAAACTAAAAGCAATTTGCATTTGTTGATTTAAGGGAAAGAGTTTTTAGGACTTACTTATCTCCCATATAGGATATCTCATCTTTAGTCTAAATAGGGGTGTCTAATCTTTTGGCTTCCCTGGACCACACTGGAAGAAGTGTCTTGGGCCACACATAAAATACACTAATGAGAGCTGATGAGCTTTAAAAAAAAAAAAAAAAAATCCCAAGAAAATCTCCATGTTATGTTTTAAGAAAGTTTACAAATTGGTATTGGGCCAGATTCAAAGTTGTCCTGGGTGGGTTGGACAAGCTTGCTCTAAATTAAGTAGCAGACCTAAACCTGCTATGCATCAGTGAAAAAATGGAGTCTTTATAGTGAAAAGACCCCAGGTTAGCCAGGCATGATGGTGAGCAGCTGCAGTCCCAGCTACTTGGGAGGCTGAGGCAGGAGGATTGTTTGAGCCTGGGAAGCAGAGATTGCAGTGAGCCAAGATCATGCCACTGCATTCCAGCCTGGGTGACAGAGCGAAACCCTGTCTCAAAAAAACAAAACAAAACAAAACAAACAAACAAACAAAACACACAGGGTCCTCCAGGATTTCTTTTTCTTTCTTTTTTTTTTTTTTTGAGACAGAGTTTCCCTCTTGTTGCCCATGCTGGGGTGCAAGGGTGTGATCTCGGCTCACTGCAACCTCCACCTCCCAGGTTCAAGCGATTCTCCTGCCTCAGCCTCCCCAGCAGCTGGGATTACAGGCACCCGCCAACACGCCCAGCTAATTTTTTATCTTTTTAGTAGAGACGGGGTTACACCATGTTGGCCAGGCTGGTCTTGAATTCCTGACCTCAAGTGATCGACCCACCGCGGCCTCCCAATGTGCTGGGATTACAGCCATGAGCCACTGCGCCCAGTCAGGATTTCCCTAGTATAGTTAACAGCTACTCCTCAGCAGTAGGGAGTCTGAAAGATAAGCATCATGAGATTAATAATCCTTCTGAAGTGCAAGAATTAAAGGAAAGTTCATTCCTTAGTCTCCAGTTAGGTTCCTTCCAAAGCTTATACCACAGAGCAAGGAGGACACTCTTCACTTCAGAAGTCCTGGAAATACTATGCCTAGAGGGCCAATTTCATCTGATCCTCACCTCTCCTCTCCCCAGTTTTTTGTACACCTCCCCTGGTGTAGAGGACACATGCAACTTCCATCCTATGTGCAGTGGACTATATCCTCCTCAATGATGGGTCACGGTTCATTTTTCCATTCTCTATTTGAATCCAAGAACAAAGTTGTGACCTCCTCTCTGCTGCTCTGGAAAAGCACAGCATATCCTGTTTTTGTAAATATTAATAACAACATGTCGATGGCTCACAGAAATCAGAGAATTAAAAAGAATGGGAAGTTATCTAGTATGTGAGATCAGTTTCTCCACCTGTCTCTTCTGAACTGTCATCAGAACCACAACCACTTCATTTACGAGAAGCTTCCTAGACACATAAAATTGTCTTTGTGCTATGCAATGTGGTCAGCACAATGTAGTGGGCTCTAGGTTCAAATCCCAACTCTACTATTTACTAGCTAGCTGTTTAACCTTGGACAAGTTACTTATACTTGCTGGGCCTAAGTTTCATCATCTGTAACAATTTTTGTACCCACTTTTAAGGACTGGTGAGGATGAAATGAGAAAATCTAAATTAGAGCCCCAGCACAGTGTCTGTCATCCAGCAAGCACTCCATAAACGTTAGTTTTTTTTTTTTCTTCTTGAGACAGAGTCTCACTCTGTCATCCAGAGTGGTGTGCAGTGGCATGATCATAGCTCACTGCAGCCTGGAACTCCTGGGCTCCAGTAATCCTCCTGCCTCAGCTTCCCAAGTAGCTAGGACTACAGGTGCTCACCACCACACCTGGCTAATTTTTAAATTTTTTTGTAGACACAGGGTCTCGCTATGTTGCCCATGATGGTCTCAAATTCCTGGCCTCAAGCAATTCTCTCACCTTGACCTCCCAAAGTGCTGGGATTACAGGCGTGAGCCACCTTACCAGGACTACATTAGTTACTATTATTAGACAAACAGTAAAAGACTGTGTAGTTTTCAAAAAGATAATCAGGCCTGGCCAGGTGCAGTGGTTCACGCCTGTAATCCCAGCACTTTGGGAGGCCAAGGTGGGTGGATCACCTAAAGTCAAGAGTTCGAAACCAGCCTGGCCAACATGGCGAAACCCCATCTCTATTAAAATTACAAAAAATTAGCTGGGTGTGGTGGCGGGCACCTGTAATCCCAGCTACTCAGGAGGCTGAGGCAGGAGAATTGCTTGAATCCAGGAGATGGAGGTTGCAGTGAGCTGAGATCGCACCATTGCACTCTAGCCTGGGTGACAGAGCAACACTCTATCTCCAAAAAAAAAGATAATCAGGTCTAAACGGTCTACATATAAAATAAATATAATTTAAAACTAGGGATGATCCAGCCAGACTTCCTTATATACAATTTGACTCCTGATTTCAGATGTCACTTAAATATGGGAATTAATTATGTCACAGTATGGGAATACGAAAAAAATGTGAACACCTCCTCTCAACAATAAACCTAGGTTTATTTCATTTTAACCTTCCTACTCAAGATGCTTTTCACAATAAGCTCTAAAGGTAAACTCTGTCCTCCCATCCAAGCTAGTAGGAACAGTAAAGCAAAGGAGAGCATCTCCCTTTGAACTAATAGGATTTTCGCCAAATGAGAAAAGAAATCAGCCAGTGCCCAACCCCTAGAGTAGCAGATGACTCTCATACCAGGAAGTACATTCATTCAAGCACCCAGCCCAGTCCCAGCTGTACATAAATGGATCTTTTAAGAGCTCCTATGTTTCATTTATAAGAGTAAGGGACATTGCCCTATAAGCTTGAAGCAATAAAGCCCTCCCCACAGGGCCGAATAGGTTGCTTTTCTCCCAGTTCCAATCAAAGAGCTGCTACTCTGTGGGCTTGTGACATGGTTTAATAGAAAAAGGCTGACAACACCAGGAGCAGTGGCTCGTGTAATCCCAGCACTTTGGGAGGCCGAGATGAGCGGATCACGAGGTCAAGAGATCAAGACCATCCTGGCTAACACGGTGAAACCCTGTCTCTACTAAAAATACAAAAAATTAGCCAGGCGTGGTGGCGGGCACCTGTAGTCCCACCTACTCGGGAGGCTGAGGCAGGAGAATGGCGTGAACCCGGGAGGTGGAGGTTGCAGTGAGCCGAGATCGCGCCACTGCACTCCAGTCTGGGCGACAGAGCGAGACTCCATCTCAAAAAAAAAAAGAAAAAGGCCGACAATGCACAAAGTGTTGAAATAAATATTATATATTTCAACACTGTTACAGGTGTCCTCCCTGACCAATTCTAACCCTCCAGCCTCTGAGGCTACCCCCCAGGACAACAAGACACATTAACACCCTCCAGCTGGATACTGCGGTGGTCCCTGCAGCTCTTGGGTTCATTCTTCTCATGTAGTACATCAAAATCTCACAAATGGGGTTGGGGGGTGAGAGAGATTTCAAATGTTTATCTTGACTAAACAGCAAAGGCAAATTCTAGAGTAAAAATCACACCACTACATTTTAGCTTTGTAATTGTGAACATCATGAAGGATATTTCTTAACTCTACACATCTCTGGATTACCCACCACACTCTAATACAGAGGTTCTCATCAGGGGCAATTCTGCCCCATAGGGGACATTTAGTAATCTCTGAAGGTATGTGCTACTGGCATCTAGTAAGCAGAAGCCAAAGATGCTGCTAGGCGTCCTTCAACAAACAGGACAGCGCCCCCCACAACGAAGATATTATCTGGCCCACGTTATCAATAGCGCCAAGGCTGAGAAACCCTGTTCTAATGTAAAAGCTGTCCCATTCCTGCCCCACACCTTGGGAAAGTTCCAAGTTTTCACTGTTCCCAGTTCCTGACACTGCAAATGAGGATGCTTTGGCTTTTGTATCTAAAAACCTCATCTCCCTGGCTAAGCCATGTTCCTCCACCAATAAGAGTTCCACGTAGGCTGGGAGAGGTGGCTCATGCCTATAACCTCAGCGGGATCACTTGAGGCCAGGAATTCAAGACTGGCCTGCGCAACACAGTGAGACCCTATCTCTACACCAAAAAAAAAAAAAAAAAAATTCCAAGTACCAAGCCACAGAATAAATATGCCCTCTTCTCCAGTCACGATAACCCATTCTGAGTGCCCTAGTAACAAGCTTCCCTTGAACTCTGACTCGGACAAACTATATCATATACTGACTGAGGCTCAAAATATCCATCCTCTCCTTAACTACCTTCCCTAGTCAGGACTCCAAGTGAGGCAGAACAAAGATAATGAAAGAAGGAAGATTATACTAAGAGGGGGCTACTCAAAACTGTCACGTCCAGGCTGTTCAGAAGAATTCAAAGATGACTGTTCTCTGTCCTTATTTCTTCTACATTATGTCGGTTCCACAGCATCAGTTGGATATAAGTTCCACCATTATATCCCCAGCACCTAATTTAGTGCTAAGTATACAAAAGAACCAAAGGAAATATTTGTTGAGTCCATGGACTGAAGAAATGAATGAGTAAATCTACCTTTTCTGCCACTACCAGCTTACTCATCCAATGAAGGTCATGGGCTTTGCTCTTACTATTTTCAGAGAACAACAACAACAAAAAACTCAGCTTCATTCTTCATAGAGATAAAAATTTCAAGAGAGAAGAAAGGCCTCAAATCTTGACGTACTTAAATAGCCATTCCTTGAAGAAAATAAGGCCTGAAAATAGGGAAGTACTGATAATGTAAAAAGCCAATAAATCAGCTAGGCATGGTGGCATATGCCTGTAGTGCCAGGTTCTCCAGAGGCTGAGGTGGGAGGATTATTTGAGTCCAGGACCTGGAGGCTGCAGTGGGCTATGATCGCACCACCGTTTTCAACCAAACAAAAAAATAAATAAACGTAAGCTCTGAATTAATAAAACATTCTACTTGGCTTAACTGAACACTCGAGGCATATAATAGGCTTTTATATATTTGTTAATTAAAGAAACTACAGGTTAAGTTTTCTGCCACATTTCCAGTCACTTTACTCTCAGAAGACCGGGAATGCCTCTGAAATTGCAGGACACTAAAAGCCACAGTCCAGAGGTTATATTAAGGTAATTTCCCTCTTTCAGCTCTGATTGTTTCTTAGAATTTCTTTCTTTCTTTTTTTTTTTTTTTGAGACAGTGTGGCTCTGTTGCCCAGGCTGGGGTGCAGTGGCACGATCTCTGCTCACTGCAACCTCCATCTCCCCGGTTCAAGCAATTCTCCTGCCTCAGCCTCCCAAGTAGCTGGGATTACAGGCGCCCACCATCACACCCAGCTAATTTTCATATTTTTAGTAGAGACAGGGTTTCACCATGTTGGTCAGGCTGGTCTTGAACTCCTGACTTCAGGTGATCCGCGCGCCTCAGCCTCCCAAAGTGCTGCGATTGCAGGCTGAGCCACCGTGCCCGGCCAGAATTTAAACTCCAACAGTAAAGGACTCTACCCTTTCCACCCCCAAATATGAGCTAAGCAGGCAGGTTAAGGACCCCATTCATGAGGCAGGTTACAGAGTCCAACCTCAAAAGACTAAAAGTAGGAAGACCATCTATCTCTTAAAAACTTCTTCCTTTCTTTGGTAAATTTTTGGCAAGATTACAGTATTTTAGTCTGCAAAATGCCCCCATAATAACTGTTCTCTTTAAAGAGGAGAAAAGACAAAACACTAAGCCAATGCTACTTTTACTGCTAGTGACAGTATCTTCAAAGTATCAGATATCTTCAAAGATGGGCTTTTTTGTTTTGCACAATTTTTTAAATTTCAAAATTAGGCAGACTGATAATAACAACCTGGTGAAAAATAGTCCTACTGACCCACATGAGATAATACTGAGAAACTATTCATCTTGGGCTATATATAAGGCATTTGAGGACACCAACATCCTAAGAAACAAACCAAGAAGGTTATTTACCCCAGGAATTATCTCAAATTTTATACTTGGCATTATTGCTGCTCTTGATACATCTTACACAAGGTCAAACATCATTATCAATGACTAACTTCTATACTGTTTTAGCAGTAAAAATAGCAGTTTGGTGCTTGACCTCTTCAGTGGTGACAAGAAAGGTCAACAGCAGGAAGACACTGTCAGTAACGCTAACAAGCTTTGTTTCTCTCCCAGTAATACTTGATTCCAGAGCCGCAAGACTACAAGATGAACCCTTCATTCTAGACTGGCTCTGGGGTCAGCCCATACAGCTCTCTTTACACCTCAGATTTTTTCTTTCATCGAGAAGCTTGAAATATTAAGAAATATATTTCTCTGACAGAAAAATGCACCCATTTTATAAGAAGGCCATGAAAGGTTTGCTTCATTCAGCTCCCAATTCAATCATGTATCAAATGAAATCATTATTTTCTCAAAATCAGCTTTTCTTTTAAAAGTCCAAAGACTCAAGAGTAGTTATCTCTCCTTTCTTTACTCTTTTAACCCCCAACAGGGAAAATCAACTTGCTGTTCTGTCAAGTGCCAATTCAGGTAAGCAAAGGCTGAAGAAAGGGGAACTTAAAATCAGCATCAAATCAACTCCATCAGACAGCAACTTAAAGGAACTAATCAGGGGCAAGAAAAAGGATGCTGACATCAGATGGACTTGCTTTTACTGTTTCCAGAATATCAAAAACCCCAACAGCCCCAGTGAGAAGAGCAATGATGCTATCTTACTAGTGATGATGCCACTTTCACACAATCATAAGTGTCTATCTGCTCCCATACTGGATCTTTAATCTAGGGATCTTCATCTAGGTGGGAGGGGTTTTTGCCTGGAAAATAAATAGTGAAAAGATGATTTAAATGACAGGCTTACGGAGTTTTCGGAATAGTCCAAATAATCTTAAAATGTTATCTTTCAAGGCTTGGCCCGGTGGCTCATGCCTGTAACCCCAGCACTTTGGGAGGCTGAATTCAAGTTCGAGACCAGCCTGACCAACATGGTGAAACCCCTTCTCTACTAAAAATACAAAAATTAGCCAGGCATGGTGGCGCATGCCTGTAATTCCAGCTACTGGAGGGCTGAGGCAGGAGGATCGCTTGAACCTGGGAGGCGAGGGTTGCAGTGAGTCGAGATGGTGCCACTGTACTCCAGCCTGGGCAACAGAGCGAGACTCCATCTCAAAAAAAAAAAAAACAAAACAAAAAGAAAAAAACAAAACTTTATCTTTCAAAATCTAAAATCCTGTGGTCCTGGGGTCATAGGCCGGGCATGGTGGCTCATGCCTGTAATCTCAGTACTTTGGGAGGCTAAGGCAGGCGGGTCACTTGAGCCCAGGAGTTCAAGACCAGCCTGTGCAAAGTGGCAAAACCCCACCTCTACAAAAATTACAAAAAATTAGCTGGGTGTGGTGGTGCGTGTCTGTGGTCCCAGCTACTCAGGGGGCTGAGGTAGGAGGATCACTTGAGCCAAAGAGGTCGGGGCTGCAGTGAGCTATGATGGCGCCACTGCACTCCAGCCTGGGCATCGGAGTGAGACCCTGTCTCAAAAAAAAAAAAAAAAAAAAAAAAAAAAAAAAAAAAAAAGAAAGAAAGAAAGAGAAAAGAAAAGAGAGAAGAGAAAAAAAAAGAAAAGAAGAGAAGACCAGGCATGGTGGCTCACACCTGTAATCCCTGCACTTTGGGAGGCCGAGGTGGGTAGATCACCTGAGGTCAGGAATTTGAGACCAGTCTGGCCAACATGATGAAACCCCGTCTCTACTAAAAATAAAATAATTAGCTGGATGCGGTGGCGGGCTCCTGTAATCCCAGCTACTCGGGAGGCTGAGGCAGGCAACTCGCTTGAACCCGGGAGGCAGAGGCTGCAGTGAGACAAGATCACACCACTCCAGCCTGGGCGACAAAAGCAAAACTCCGTCTCAAAAAAAAAAAAAGACAGAAAGAAAAAAAAAGAAAAGAAAAAGAAAAGAAAGAAAAATAAATTCTGTGGCCAACTGTTGCCCCTAACCAAATCCAGTGTGCCACAAAATGCCTGGGGACATAGCACACAGTCCATCACTATATGTTACAGGAGAAATATCCTGGGATTATCAAGTGAAAAGAAAGAAAAAAAAAAATCTGGGCACGACTTTGCAGGGAACAGAGGAAAAGCTTATTCCAAGAAGAATAAGAGGGGAGACGTTCTTTTATGGATTAAAGAGTAAGTCATATAACAAACTGTACTATTCTAATTAGTTGATTCTGCAGAAGGTAGTATCTCCAGCACCCTTAGTCAAATAACAAGCTTCCCACAGGGGCTGCCCTTAGGCTAGAATCACCACCAAGGACCGAGTTCACCAATCTCAGTCTGTTAATCAGTCCCTACCCCCGACACACAAATCCATCTAATAGTTAAATCTTCCTCACCCCTTCCTCTTCGTCCATTTCTCAGAATCTACCCTTCTTCACAAGCTCACTTGCTCAGGTGCTCTGCAATATAGAAACTGTCATAATAACTATACTAAAGTAGGACCCCAAGAAGCTACTCGTGCCACAAAAGATCTCTAGTCTCCCTGACAGCTCTCTATGCTGAGGGAATTTGCATCACTTATATAGAGCGTACCCCGCTGGTAGATAGGAGTTTGCTTCTCTATGACCTCTAGC
The DNA here is from genome assembly GCF_028858775.2 of Pan troglodytes. Classification (NCBI taxonomy): domain Eukaryota; kingdom Metazoa; phylum Chordata; class Mammalia; order Primates; family Hominidae; genus Pan; species Pan troglodytes. The sequence goes on along the minus strand of NC_072408.2, from coordinate 39,384,764 downwards.
TCAAGGGAAAACAAAACGAAACCAGACAGGAAGACAGAGATGTTCTGGAGGAGGGATTGGGATACGTGAGTCAACTGAAGTTGACTACTTCCAGTTGACAAGTTTACAAAAAAAAAAAAAAGTCCAACGAAAGGTCTCTCGGACCACATGGTTGGCAAGATCCAAGCTTGCCCAGAAGGCTTCAGAAAATGAAACCAAATCTGATTAAAATGGACATTTCAAAACAACAAGACACGCAGCAGCAAACGCACAGCTGCCATTTCCCGGCCACTTCCTGCGGGAGGCTGGGGGAGGGGCTGTTTGTGTACAGATGGAGGTGGAAGCTATCCCCTCCGTCGTCCCCCAAAGCAGACAAATCTCTCACTCCAATTAACCCTACAAAGGACAACTGCTATTGACATTGCCTTCTCCTGAAAACTGGGAACACCGGGAAAGAAAGGGATGATGCGGTATCATCTTTCTGCCACGGAAGCGGGGATCCCCTCAGTGAGGAATCTCCTTGGAAAAAGGAATTCCTCTTTATTCTTCCCTTCTGCCCCTCAGCCCAGCTCAAATTGGAGAGCCTCGGCGGAAGCCCTATCAACCTCCATCCCCGGAGTGCGCGATTCTCCCGGGACGCGAGGGCCCCAAGCCAAGCGCAGCACCACCCTCAGCAAGGAAGGCCCTCTCCTGATCTCCACGCTCAAGAGAATGGGTGCGCTCCCCGAGGGAGACACCCTCAGACCCCTGGAAACCCCTTCCGCCCTCCACTCACCACAGTCAAAACGCCCAGCTCCCCGCAAACGGAGCGTTTAACCCGCCAAGGGAACCCCCTCACCCACCCCTCGCGCTCAGGCAATCCCCACCCCCACCCGAGGAGGTGGAGCCCCTCCCGGGGATTCCACCCCAAGTCCCCCACAGGAGTCATCTCCACCAGCCAGGCGGCTTCTCCGCCTCCTCACTGTCGCCGGGAGCCCCTACAGCTCCTCCTGCCCCCGCGGCCCCGTCCGGGGTCCTCAGCAGCCCCACCAGCCCTGTTCTCCTCCCAGACCCCAGAGCAAGGAGACCCTCGCCTCGGGTAGGATCCTCGCAGGAAATAAGCTCCCGTCGGCTTCCCGCCCCGGCAAGGCTCAAGCCGGCTCTGGAGCTTCTGTTCCCCGAGGGAAGCCTCGGATGAAAGCGGGGCTCCCTCCCCCTCAGGCCCCTGGCCACAGACCCCACAAACCTGAGGCAGCGGCGTCCAGCCGGGATCGGGGCTCGTCTCTCCCCGGGGTACAAGCGGTTCACATGGCCGCGCTCCGGGCGCCAGAAGGGGTGGAGACGCCCGCTGGGGAGGGGGTCTGGGGTCCAGGGTCCGGGAAGGGGGAGGGGGACGCGGCTCAACCGCGGGGCCCGAGAGGAGCCAACATGGCCGGCGGGGGAGGAGTGAGTCGGAGCCGGAGGGGGCGGAGAAGCCTCGGCCGGGAGAGAGTCTCCCCACGCGGCCTCCGCCACAGGGTCCTAAAGCCCGCCAGCCCATCTTTCCGACCCGGACCTGGGTCCTAGCGCCGCTGTGCCTCCTGCAACCCTGGCCACCTTGCCCACCTGGCAGCTCCCTCTGCACCCGCATCTCATGGAGGCAGTAGTCCTGCTTCACACAGGGCAAACTGAAAGGCATGCCACAGTCCCAAGGTTAACCTAAAAGACTAGACCAAACGTCTAGGCCCAAAGGCAGGTGCCACTTCTCTAACAGGCTGGTAGGGGTAAGAGTCAGGGGAATTTCGGGGGCAGTTATTTCCCAGGTAGGGTAATGGAAGCGTGGAAATAGAAAGGTTAGTCACTCAGGTCGCGATTCAGTAAAGGGATGGGGAGAGGCAAGAGTCAGCCACCCACTCACCTCTGTCCCTTCAGTGCAGCCTGGTCCTGCCTGGATCACCACTTTCCTGGCGACATCTGCAGGGCCCTGGTCACCGGAAAGGAAAGATTCCTGTGCGTGGGGGAAAGAACGTTCGGCTCTGGAACCAGACAGCAAAGACCTGAGTGTAGCCTAAATGCAGTCAGAGAAGTAAAGGATAAGCTGAAAACTAATCAGCAAAAAGATGCCACAAATGTCCACCCATTCTATGGTTCTGGGAATTTTTTTCTGACAGGGCTACATAACTGTGTGAAAACTCAGAAAAGTAAAATCTAGCAGAGGACTAGAGTTTGGCTGTCACCTAAAATGTCCACTGCAGGGCACCAGGATGAAGAACAGTGTCATATGATGTTAGAGCTTAGAGAATTTCTAGTTCAGGCCGGACGCGGTGGCTCACGCCTGTAATCCCGGCACTTTGGGAGGCCGAGGCAGGTGGATCATGATGTCAGGAGTTCAAGACCAGCCTGACCAACATGATGAAACCCGGTCTCTACTAAAAATACAAAAATTAGCTGGGCGTGGTGGCGTGCCCCTGTAATCTCAGCTACTCAGGAGGCCGAGGCAAGAGAATCGCTTGAACCCGGGAGGCGGAGGTTGCAGTGAACTGAGATCGCGCCATTGCACTCCAGCCTGGGTGACAGAGGGAGACTCTATCTCAAAAAAAAAAAAAAAAAAAAAAAAAAATTCTAATTCAACCTTCTCTCCTTCATCAAATGAAGAAATTAAGACCCAAAGAGGTTCAATGACTTCTTCAATGTCAAACAGTGGATAAAATATGACAGGAAAGGAAACCAGGTTTCCTTTCCTTGCAACTCAACACTTTGCAGCCTTGAAGATAATTCCCATTTAATTCAATGCAATGCAGTTCTAGAAACAATTGCCTAAACTGTGCAAAGCTCAGGCTGCTGAATATTCTGGAAAAGCAACAGAGTGGGGATGATGAAACTCTGGCAAGTTGGGGGGGTGTCAACAAATACGTTTTCCTCTGGGGGTCTGAGGAGGAAAGAGATCTGAAAAATGGGCGGAGTTGGGGGGTGAGATCCACCAGTCTACATTGGATTTCCTTACTCCACAGAGGGGTGGGCTCTTCCTGAATTTTGGGGAAAGACTCCACCCCTCCGCCCCCCCCCCCCACTACAAATGGCTCAGAGAGGATAAGAAGGAAGCTAGCTTTAGCAAAGGCTCACAGAGTGTGTGGGCCACAGACACAGAAGGCTAAGGGGGTTTCTCTTCCTCTCTCGAGATAAGTAGATTACCAGTGGAGGGAATAGGCAGGTGGAAACCAAAACCCTTCTCTCCTCCCTGTCAAAACAACAGATTTACAGGTCACCTTGGGGAAAAAAAAAATACTCCTCCAACAGCCTGCTGACCTCAAGTCCCTGAGTAAGTAGAGGTCACACTCAGGGTAGAGGTTTCCTTCCTTCTGGAGAAAGGAGGGCTCTGGCAAACTTCTGCTAAGAAATGCCTCTCTATCCCCAAATAAAAAATTAAGGCAGGTGAAGAAAGGCATAAAACTGAGGCCTCAAGGGCGGCGGGATGGGGGTGTGGGTAAGGAAGCTGGTATCCCTTTGTCTTCCCTGCCCTTTTCCAGAGCAGATGAGGGAGAATCTTCCTACCTCCTGCTCCCAATCTTAAAGGGGGCCAGTCGGGGACTGGGCAGGCAGGGGAGGAGCCTGCGCCCGTCAGACGGGTGTAGCCACGCCCCTCCCCACACCCACACACACCCACCGCTGGCTCCACTCTGCTCCGGAAGAGCCGGTTACTCCTGTGCCCCACTGACCGCCCCCACCCCTTCCGAGCCCCAGGCCTAGTCTCCAGGGCAACCTTTAGGACTATTCCAGCCAGGAGCGGTTAGGAAGAGGGGTGTTGGATAGGAGAGGACCACTTGGGATTAGAAAAGAAAACGAGGTAGGATCCATTCTTCCCATCTGGTGCAGAAAGACTACAATCATCCTCATTCCTGAATGAGACCCCGCCTCATCTCATCTAATCAGGATCTTCCTTGCTCTGAGGAAGGATGAGGTTGGGGTGACAGTGTGCCCAACAGCTGGATGTTTACTTCTTGCTAGAAGTCACCCCATGCTGCAGCTGTGCTTCTCCCCCCATCCAGACGAGAGAGGGCAGACTGACCCCAAATGTCCCGAAACATTCCTCAATCCCATCAGATGTGGCTGATCACCCACCCACCTCTCTTTTCCCCACCCATTTCCCTTCAGGAAGCTACTAGAAAGGGGAAGGGGCAAATGGTCATTTTATCAGCAACTTGTAAGGAGAGTCTCCAGGGAATAGGCTGAACCTCCCTCAAGCCAGGCCAGTGGACTAGTCATGAAGAGAATGGGGAGGGACAAATTAGCACCTGCTCCCCCTTTCTCACCCTCCCTGTGTTCCTGCAGCACCTCCCTGACTCTGGGGTCAGCTGCCACAGTGCCTGGCTCCACTCTGTAGCCAGATGGCTAGGGCTGGGAGGAGGAAGAGAGAGAAGGGGATTCGTTTGCATCCCTCTACATCCTTCCCTCTCCCCCACCAGATACTCCTGGCATCCAACCCCAAACACCACTGCTGAACACCCTCTCCTCCCCCCAGCACCCCCTCCAAACATGACTTAGAAGAGTCTGAAGCAGATCTTGGCAGCCAGTCCCCTAATTCTGGAAGTGAGGAGTGGGAAATGAAGAGCATAGCTAGGGGCGCAGCTGGACTGGGGGTGGAGGGGGAATTCTCTAATGGAGGTGGGATAATTATTAAAGACCTGCCTTCCCCTCACTGGCTGAATGGATCATACTGTTAACAGGATCTGTCTAGCAGGGAGATGGCTCTTAGCCGGGTAACCATTCCAACTAGACCCCCCCACCAGGTTAAAGCAAAAGTCTTTACCCCCTCTACATTCTGGGAAGGCTAGATTCTCCCATAACACATCACAAGGACCACACCCCTCCCCTTCTTCCCCCACTTTTGTTTGTTTGTTTGTTTGTTTTGTTTTGTTTTGAGACAGTCTTGCTCTGTCACCCAGGCCGGAATGCAGTGTTGTGATCTCAGCTCCCTGCAACCTACGCCTGCCAGGTTCAAGCCTGCCAGGTTCAAGCGATTCTCGTGCCTCAACCTCCCGAGTAGCTGGGATTACAGGCACACGCCACCACGACTGGCTAATTTTTGTGTATTTTGTAGAGACAAGGTTTTGCCATGTTGCCCAAGCTGGTTTCGAACTCCTGACCTCAAGTGATCTGCCCACCTTGGCCTCCCAAAGTACTGGGATTACAGGCGAGCACCACTCCACCCGGCCCCCTTCTCCCCTTTAAGTCGACAGATGGCTCCTCAGATTCACACAGTCTTGTTTCCAAACTTCCCAATGGGATTCTCTATGGTGGTCCTGGAAGTTAGAGAAAGCCCCTATTTCCTAGGGAGTCGGGGGGCTTCCTTTGCATCTGAACAGAGAAGACTGGACTTCTCTTGCCTTCCCCATCGCCCCAACTCTCTTAGAGATTTAGCCCCAGCTCCCCACGCACTCTCTCCCAACTGTCCCTGAGGCCCTGAAGCACAAGATTCCGGCAGCGCCCTGGCCCCCAGCTCCCAGGTTCTGGGGGAGGGGCCTTCCTAGGCTGCACCGACCAACCCTAGGCCCAGGAGGAGAGTCCTTCCCACCTGGGCTCAGTAGGCGGTGCTGAGGTTGGACCCCAAGCTCCCGGAGATGTAGGGTGGGGTGAGGACTACAGAAAAGGTTTAGATGGGACTTAGCTGAACTTAAAGGGCTGAGCGGAGCAGGGACAGATAGTGCTGTCGATGTTGCTCCCCCGCCCCCCTTACTACGGGGAAGGAGAGGAGTTGGGGTGGGTATCCCCCTTCCCATTGGGGTTAGGAAGGCGTGGGAAAGCGCTAGTTCAGAGGGGAGGAGGCGAAACCCAGACCGCGGGAGATTTTTCTGGCGAAGAAGGCGCGGGGGAGGGGGAGATCCTGGGCCCAGAATAGGAAAGGTACTCGGGAGACGATGGCGGAGAGGCGTGAGAAGCCTCCGGATTCCGGTCGCGGAGGACAGGGGGAAAATGGGCGAGTAGATAGTTCAGGGGAGAGAGGAAGGGCAGCTCCCTCAGGGGGAGAGTCAGATCCCGAATCCCGGGGCAGCAGGGATCCCGGGGCAGGATACCGCAGGAACGGCCCGCCAAGGGACTCCGGAGCTGGAGGTGGGTGCCGGGCCTCACCTGGAGCAGGGCCGGGCCGCAGGCGGCGGCGGCGGCGGCAGAGGCGCAGGTAGCCGAGCCGGGCGGCGGCTGCGCCTCCTCCCCCAGCCCTGGGCCGGCGGCGGCGGAGGGGAGGAGGTGGTGCTTAAAGGGGCAGGAGCTACCGAGGTGAGGACAACCGCTCAGGAGAGCAGTCGCGAAGGATCCACTGGGGGAGAGGATAGCGGGTGGCGTCTCCTAGGGGCCAGAACCAGGAAGGATCCCAGATGGGAGGAAGAGAACGGATCCCAGAAAGAGACAGAAACTTCTCCGGTGAAGTGGGGGATGGTGGTAGGTCCGAAAGGAAGGACTTGGGAGAGCTCTGCCCGCGCTCCCAGGGCACCAGCAAAGACCGCTTCACAAAAGAGGCCGGGGAAGGCAGAAAGAGCTACATGGGCTCCTAGGAGGCCTAGGGGTGCAGGAGAGGGAACTCAAGGCCGAGCCTGCTGGGGGTCACGCGCAGCGCCCTACTAGGTGAACTGGTTCCCCGTGTTTCAGCTCCTCAGGGCCCCATCCCTACGGCTGTGGGGCCTTTGGAATCAGGAAGCCACGAAGGCAAAAACCTCCTATCCTCTCAACCTCAATCCTGCCTCCCACTCAGTGCCCTCAGTGACTGTAGTGTGGGGGCCATCAATAGCAGCCCTAGTGAGGCTGATGTGGGACCATGAGAATCGACTTTGGTTCAGTTTTCCCCCAACCACCACCACCCTTGCTTCAGTCTCTGGGGCAACAGGAAGCAGCTGCTCAGTGCAGCCCCCACCTGAAGGTGGGTCAAGGTGGGGGAGGAGAGAAGACAGACTTAAAAGGCCTTAGAAAAATGAGAGGGAGGGGAGGCATTTTAAAGACCTTCCAGCACTGCCAAAAGCCGGCTTTACTTTTGTGGGGGCTAGCAGTGAGTACTGTCAAAATTTCCTTGAATCTCAACAGCTTAAATGGGGAGGAGAAGGGGCAATCCTCCACGGGGCGGCGGGGAGGGGGCTGGGAAAGCCCTGGCCTAAGATGCGTCTCAGGCTCTTCCTTAGAACTGGGGCTTGCCCATACTCAGGATCCCGTGGTCGGCAGCCTCGCTAGCTGAGCCCTGTGCCCCCCGTCCCCCAGAGTCCTGTTTCCTCTCCTTCAACCCCCAAATGAGCAAAGGTTAGGCCCCACCCCTGCTGAGTCAGCCAGGGAGGGAGTAGGCATCCCTCAGGCCTTCCCCGGGGCTGGTCCCCATACTCACCCATGTCAGGCTGGCACAGCTCCAGGCTGGGACCACCCAGCTCCTCACTGTCCTTGGGCCCCCACTTCACGTAAAGGTTGGTGTTGGATCCTCCCAAACTGTGAGCTGGGAACTAGCAAGAATCAAAAAGCCAGTGTATGCTTCCTGCGAACCACACAGCCTGAACTGCTGTAGGGTGATGTCCCTGTGTGACAGACTGGGGTGGGGAGGGAGGAGGGAAGGGCGGGGCTTTCTCTGGGTGGAGAGAGGGAGGAGGCGAGGACAGGGCAGACCAGGAGAAATATGGAGGAAGGTTAGAGAGCTGTGTTGACACTCCAGTGGCATGGTAGAAGAGGCCGGCAAAGGGGGAAGGAAACAAATAGTTGCAGCTACTGAGAGGGAGAAGGTTCTCGATAAACGCTGAAGGACGTGAACATGTTGGGGGAAGGGGTGGAGGGGTGCAAAAGACCTTTAGGATTTCAGTTCCCAGGTCTGTATCGGGTGACGTGAGAAAACAAAGCAGAAAGGGCTGACCTGTACCCTAGGGCTTTTTCTACCAGCTTCTTACCCACTCCAGAGTCAGGACCTAGAGGAAGTGTCCCCACCCCCATAACTCAGCATTTCCCCAAATCCCAGCTTTTCTAGGAGCAAACTACCAGCACAAGCAGCTCAGGGGCTCCACCTTCTGTCCAGATCATGACACAGGAGAGACTGCGGGAGAGGCTGCTGCCAAGGACGTCATAGGCAGATGGAAGGAAGCTTAGAGGCCCCTACTCCACCCCTGGCCCCGCGCCAAAAGCCCTCCCCAACCTTCAGCCCCCAGGGGCCTCTGAATTGGAGCTCAGCTTGTCCCCGCCCAGCTTCTACCTAACTTGATGGACTCAGCGGGTGGAGCTTGTAGATACAGGCTCCTCCCCAGGACAAAAGCCCCAGCTGGTCTGTAAACAGTCTTTAACTGAGAGCCACATCCCAGCAAATGGCCTTCATGGATTTGAAAATGGGATCAGAGTTCTTGCAGAGTCTCCAGTGCTACCGCGAGAGGGCAGTAGGATGGGTCTGGTCCCGGAAAAGAACACAAGAGGAACCCAATCTGACCTTGCACGCTTCTTTTAAATTGAAATGGTGAAATATACCTTCTACCCCTGCACCTCTCAGTCGGCTAAAATGAAGGGAAAATAACCTAACTTCATTAGTTTAGAAGCCCAAGCCAGCAACTCTGAAAATTGCTATTCCCTTGTAAGATTATCTTTTCTGGACTTTCATAAGGGGATCTTCACAGAGGGTGGACTAGGCCTTATGGTATTATATGCCTCTGCATAGCCTCAAGGAATCACAAGCAACTTTTATTTAGGCTTGCCCAAAATGTCAGGAAGTAGTTAAGTACACTTTCTGAAGACATGAAGGCCTAACCAAGATGTAGAGAACCCTTTTGATCACATTTTAACAAAGATCAGTATTCTTCATCACTATTTCTTGAAAATTTAATTCATTAAACTCAGATTAACCCCTGGAAATAAGTTATTTCTAAAACGAGTTTTTCCCAATATGCCCTTCAAAAAAGGCCTATTTTTAACCAAGAAGTAGGGATGTGCCACATGGAATAGAGGCCAAAAAAAAAAAAAAAATCAATTTGTATTGAACAAAAGGCCCAAAACTGAGGCCCTACTAAGATCACACTACCCACAGGAAACCCCTCACAAGAGGTACGGTTGTCCATCAACAAAAGAGAATGGCTATTTTTAAGGACCAATTTCAAACATACATGGCCCACTTCATGCTGAAACTGCTTCTTACAGCCACTCTAAAAATCTAATTGTTGAAAACAGTGCTGGTGATGTGAGACTACATACACCTGTAGCCCCAGCTACTCAGGAGACTGAGGTGGGAGATCTCGAGCCCAGGAGTTAGAGACCAGTCTTGGCAACACAGCCAGACACCGTGTCTCTAAAACTAAAATTAAATACATAACCCTTCAGTGTTGACTATGTTGTCAGAACCAAGAGAATCAGACAAATTCTGAGGGGTGTACATTTTATTGGAAACCTTAAATACTGTTCAGAAAGAATATATCTTCAATCAAGGATCTTGTGCAGCCTACACAGAAAAATGAAGCTTTTTGGGTTCGGGGCAAGGAGAGGGACAGTACAGAGGACAAAGACCCCTCACGATGAATGCTCTTCAGCCAGCTTATCAGCTTTTGCCACAGCTTCTTCAATGGGTCCCACCATATAGAAGGCCTGTTCTGGGAGATGGTCATATTCACCTGTATGACGGGGGAGAAAAAAAAAAAGAGTAAGAAGCGGAGGGATATCAACTTTCTGCATCGTGTAACATTCCTCACCACTTCAGGCCATCAGTTAGAATGTGATGAATTCATGTCATCTTAGAAAGCTTAAATTTCCCTCACAAATCAAATTTACAAGACATGATACAGTACAAATTAAGAACACATGGGCCAGGCACGGTGGCTTACACCTGTCATCCCAGCACTTTGGGAGGCCAAGGCAGGCGGATCACCTAAGGTCAGGAGTTCGAGACAAGCCCAGCCAACATGGCGAAACCCCATGGCTACTAAAAATACAAAAATTAGCCAGGCGTGGTGGCGTGTGCCTGTAATCCCAGCTACTTGGATGGTTGAGGCTGGAGAATCACTTGAACCCAGTAGGTGGAGGTTGCAGTGAGCCAAGATTGCACCAGTGTACTCCAGCCTGGGCGACAGAGACTCAGTCTCAAAAAATACATATAAAATAAAAGGGAGCTAGAGAATCAAGTAACAAATCACACTCAAATTAAATGTAGAGTATTTTCAAACAAAATCAATGGGAAAGTTTGTTTTTTAAATTAAAAAATATAATTAAGCATAGTATATTACATATATTGCTTGACGGTTGTTGGAATGGGACCACAGCACAGTCAACATTCAAGATTTGTACTCAAAATCTCACCTGCCAAAATCTGCTGGAACCCTTTGATGGTCTCCTTCAAGGGTACCAGCTTCCCCATATGACCTGTGAAGACCTCAGCAACCTGGAATGGCTGAGACAAGAAACGCTGTATTTTCCGTGCACGGGACACAGTCAACTTATCTTCCTCAGAAAGTTCATCCATACCCAGGATGGCAATGATATCCTGGAGGGATTTGTAGTCCTATGAGAAAAAAGAAGACTGAGTTAAGTATTCTCATTCCTTTAATTTGGACAAGCTAACAAAGGGAAAGTTACATGCTAGGGGGCAGAGAAGGTGGTGGTGTTATGAGGGCCCTCAGCCAAGAAAGATCAGTGTCTCGTTCTCCATAGTCCTAGTTTGGTGCTGTTAGAAAAATATTGCATTCCGCTGGGCGCACTGGCTCACGTCTGTAATCCCACCACTTTGGGAGGCCACGGTGGGTGGATCATGAGGTCAGGAGATCGAGACCAGCCTGACCAACTGATGAAACCTGGTCTCTACTAAAAATATAAAAAGTAGCCAGGCATGGTGGCGCGCACCTGTAATCCCAGGTACTCAGGAGGCTGAGGCAGGAGAATCGCTTGAACCTGGGAGGCGGAGGTTGCAGTGAGCCGAGATGGCACCACTGCACTCCAGCTTGGGAGACACAGCGAGACTCATCTCAAAAAAAAAAAAGAAAGAAAGAAAAATATTGCATTCCAAAGCGTTAAGTACCTGGAAACTCAAGAGACCTCATTAGCTCTCACTAGCAATTGCCAGCCTCAACTTTCCTTGCTCCAAAACAAATCACTAAGAAAAATCCAGTCCTCATATAGTCCCCACAGGCCCTCTTTTTGACTTTCCGGACACTGATCCCACATAGTAATATACTCACCTGCAGGATCTTTTGCACCCCACGGGCAACATCGTAATGCTCACTGCCAACAATGTTGGGATCCATGATACGAGAGGTGGAGTCTAGAGGATCCACAGCTGGATAGATGCCCAGCTCAGCAATGGCACGCGACAGTACAGTGGTAGCATCCAAATGGGCAAACGTAGTAGCAGGGGCAGGGTCAGTCAAGTCATCAGCAGGCACATAGATAGCCTAAAGTGAGATCCCATGAAGAACAGGAACCAAATAAATTTTTTTTTTTTTTTTGAGAGGGTCTCGCTCTGTCGCCCAGGCTGGAGTGCAGTGGTGCAATCTCGGCTCACTGCAACCTCTGCCTCCCGGATTCAAGCAATTCTCTGTCTCAGCTTCCCGAGTGGCTAGGACTACAGGTGCCCATCACCACACCCAGCTAATTTTTTTGTATTTTTAGTAGAGACGGGGTTTCACTATCTTGGCCAGGCTGGTCTTGAACTCCTGACCTCGTGATCCACCCGCCTTGGCCTCCCAAACTGTTGGGATTATAGGCGTGAGCCACCACGCCCAGCGAACCAAAGTAATTTTACTTAAGCCATCCCCCTTTCTGACCTATCTTTATCATCTCACTCCATATTCTTAGCACTCAAAAGACCCTTCTTACCACCCCTAATACCTGCTGAATAAGCTGACAGATTATCTGGTCTCTCAGCCATGATGGAAGAATTTTTAGTATCATTCTTTTTGTTCTTCATCTTTTATTTTAACTATTTTAATGCCCACTTTTAGAATTAAAAACAAGAGGCTGGGGGCCGGGCACGGTGGCTCATGCCTATAATCCCAGCACTTTGGGAGGCCAAGGAGGGCACATCACGAGGTCAGGAGTTTGACACCAGTAGAGACGGGGGTCTCTACTAAAAAAAAACAAAAACAAAAACAAAAATTAGCCAGGTGTGGTGACGCATGCCTGTAATCCCAGCTATGCAGGACGCTGAAGCAGGTGAATCGCTTGAACCCAGGAGGTGGAGGTTATAGTGAGCCAAGATTGTGCTACCACACTGTAGCCTAGGCGACAGACTCCGTCTCAAAAAAATAAAAAATAAAAAAATTAAAAAGAGGCCGGGCACAGTGGCTCAAGCCTATAATCCCAACACTTTGGGAGGCTGAGTCAGGCAGATCACCTGAGGTCAGGAGTTCAAGACCAGCCTGACTAACATGGTGAAACCCCGTCTCTACTAAAAATACAAAAATTAACCGGGCCTGGTGTCGGGCACCTATAATCCCAGCTACTCAGGAGGCTGAGACAAAGGAATCACCTGAACCCAGGAGGTGGAGGTTGCAGTGAGCCCAGATCACGCCCATTGCACTCCAGCCTGGGCAATGAGAGTGAAACTCCGTCTCAAAAAAAAAAAAAAAAAGAATTAAAAACAAGAACAAAAAACTTCTTGCACAATAGTTCATTACACTGAATCATGAAAAGTTCCTACAGTTTAGCCACATTTTTACTATATGTAAAATTTATGTAATTTTACTATATATCCCATCTATATATATTTGAAAATGTATAGTACATTAATGCAGTAAATTTTTTTTTTTTGTAGACGGATTATCACTCTGCCACCCAGGCTGGAGTGAATGGCCCAATCTCAGCTCACCACAACCTCCTGCAACCTCCGCCTCCCAGGTTCAAGCAATTCTCCTGCCTCAGCCTCCCGAGTAGCTGGAACTACAGACAGGTGCCACCACGCCCAGCTAATTTTTTGTATTTTTAGTAGAGATGGGGTTTCACTGTGTTAAGTCAGGATGGTCTTGATCTCCTGACCTCATGATCCGCCTGCCTTGGCCTCCCAAAGTGCTGGAATTACAAGTGTGAGCCACTGCACTCAGCCCTAATACAGTAAATATTTAATGCTCAGTTTCCATATAGCTCTGGACTCCCCTCAGACTAGAAACCATTGCTTTGTGATCTACATTTAAATGTATACCTTCATTTATTTTTTTTTTATTTTTTGAGGCAGAGTCTTACTCTGTCGCCCAGGCTGGAGTGCAGTGCCCCAATCTTGGCTCATTGCAACCTCTGCCTCCCGGATTCAAGCGATTCTCCTGCCTCAGCCTCTGAGTAGTTGGGATTACAGGCGCCTGCCACAACGCCCAGCTAATTTTTTGTATCTTTAGTAGAGACGGGATTTCACCACGTTGGCCAGGCTGGTCTCTTAACTCCTGACCTCATGATCCGCGTACCTCAGCCTCCAAAAGTGTTGGTATTACAGGCATGAACCACCACGCCTGGCCCAGTCAGTTTTATACATCTCTCTACATACATACAGCTTTGTTCCCCAGGCTGATCTCTTGGGCTCAAGCAATCTTCCTGCCTCAGCCTCCTCAGTAGCTGAGATGCACCACTGCACCCTGCCTTTATACAAATCAGATCTTCATCTATGTAATTTTTCTTACCTGTACAGAGGTGATAGATCCCTTCTTGGTAGTGGTAATTCTTTCCTGCATAGTACCCATGTCAGTGGCCAGGGTAGGCTGATAGCCCACAGCAGAAGGGATTCGGCCCAATAATGCAGACACCTAAAAGAAAAAAAGGTCTTAGGTGTCTACATCCTTAGCCTCATCCGAAGAAAGGCCAGATGAACCAGGTCCTCTCAAGCCTTCCCTCTTACCTCTGAACCAGCCTGGGTGAAGCGAAAGATGTTATCAATAAATAGCAGAACATCTTGACCTTCTTGGTCTCTGAAGTATTCAGCCACAGTCAGTCCAGTCAGAGCTACCCGGGCACGAGCACCAGGTGGTTCATTCATTTGACCATATACCAGCGCTACCTGCAGTAATCATACATAATCGTAAAACCTGACAAAGGAGTAGAAAAGCCACATACTGAAGGTTCCCAAATCGGAGAAACGACCACAGATCCTTTCTCAGAAGGTGTCAGTGTTTTTGTGTGCAAGTTTCTTTTCCCTATTAGAGATGCAGTTCAAAAAAAAAAGACAGCCTCTTATATTAGTAAGGCAAAACTATAGTAGAAAGGAAATAAAAACCTATTCAAGTTAAGTGAAAAGTACAAAATAGGCTTAACTGAAACATATGTACCATGTCCAATCCAGCCCTCCCAAAATTAGCTTTCAAATGATGGGACTATCTACCAAAAAGAAAACCTGGAAATGTTATTTAATGTCAGTATCAAAGAGGAAAGAAAATGTCCATTTGTGTATTGGAAGTTGGGGGGGAAAACACTAACAGGTTTCCTTTGTAGGTCCTGGGACACGAAAATGAAAATATTAACATTTTCTTAAAAAGAAAAAAAAATTAAATAGAAAATATAGAACATGGCTTCAGTTGGCAATAGTTTCCTGGCGTAACTACCACGTGGACATCAATTAGCTCAATGCTTACCTTAGAGGTGGCATCTTTTAAGTTGATAACACCAGATTCAATCATTTCATGGTATAAATCATTGCCTTCACGGGTCCTCTCACCAACACCAGCAAACACAGAGTAACCACCATGGGCTTTGGCGACATTGTTGATTAACTCCATGATCAGTACAGTCTTGCCAACTCCGGCACCACCAAAAAGCCCTATAAGAGGTTGAAAAGAAAGAATATTTAAGAGTTCTGCTTTCCTAAATAAGCAAACTTCAAAAAAAGTAATTGCTTCCTTCCATCCTATTCCTTCTCAGAAATTGCATCTGGCTTCAGCAAACTCAGAAGAACGAAAGTCAGAACGTACTCATCAGTGAGGAATAGATGTCAATATCCACTCATAACATTGTATGAGTTTTTCCTCCCATATTAGGGTTGGAAAATATGTACCCCTTAATAACATACCAATTTTGCCACCCTTGGCATAGGGAGCTAGCAGATCGACAACCTTGATACCAGTCACCAGAATTTCCTGCTCAACACTCATTTCCATGAACTCTGGAGCCTCAGCATGAATGGGAGCAAATCTGTAAAGGTAGAAGAGAGGATAGTTATCTATTCACCTTGTTGAAAGCAAATGATAATCTTATATATCCCTCCCTATCAACTCTCAAGTCCATCCCTTTACCTGAGGAACCACAGTCTTACCTCCCCTTTGTTACATAAATCAGATAAACTATCATCTAGGATCTAACCCAACTTTCTGCAATAAAGAAAATTATTATCTTAGGAAACAATAATCCCATTCCCTGACTTTAACTGTCATAAATTTTTCATTTTACTGAGCCTTAACCTAACAGCATTCCCTCACATAGCAATAGCAAATACAAAAACCTACAAGTTTTGGAGACTCCTAAACCTAAGCCATAAGACCGAGTCAAAAATACTCAACTAGCCGGGCGCAGTGGCTCATGCCTGTTATCCCAGCACTTTGGGGGGCCAAGGTGGGGGGGGGGGGGCGGATCACCTGAAATCAGGAGTTCGAGACCAGCCTGGCCAACATGGTGAAACCCCATCTGTACTAAAAATACAAAAATTAGCCGGGCATGATGGCATGCACCTGTAATCCCAGCTACTCAGGAGGCTGAGACAGGAGAATCACTTGAACCCGGGAGGTGGAGGTTGCAGTGAGTCGAGAGCGAAACTCCCTCTCAAAAAAAAAAACCTCAAGTAGTAGGCTTTTGTCAATCAGAAATTCTGCATCCTAATTTATTCAGGTGAAACTGCACTGTGTAATTTTAATAATCTAACGTATCAGAAGAAAAATTCTGCTTTAGGAGAACGTGTCACCTTAATGTGTAAAACTGCAAATAACAGAAGTTCCTTTGTGCATAGATGCAATAAGAGCAACTTACTGTTTGGTTTTGATGGGACCTCTTTCATCAATAGGTTCTCCAATGACATTCATGATTCTGCCCAAAGTCTCAGGACCAACAGGAATTTTGATTGGTGCACCAGAATCCAGTACTTTCTGGCCTCTAACCAAGCCTTCTGTACCATCCATAGCAATAGTCCTTACTGTGCTCTCACCTGTTAGATACAGGCATCGCAGGGTTATACATAAGGATAAATTGGTATCAAGACCTAAGTCGACCAAGACTCCTTCTCAGTACCTAAATGTGGCTTCAGCAAACTCAGAAGAACGAAAGTCATTTTGATAAAATCATCATAGAAGGGAGACAGCTTGGTTTTGGGGATATTTGGGCTACACAAGGTCTTTACTATTCCTAACAAACTCTACTTACCCAAATGCTGGGCCACCTCCAAAACCAGTCTGGTCTCCCTGCCTTGCACTTCCAGGGCATTTAGAATTGGTGGTAGTCCCTCATCAAACTGGACGTCCACCACTGCGCCAATGACCGCCACGATGCGCCCGGTGGCGGCGCCTGCTTTTGGCGAAGGAGATGTTTGCGCCGCATAGTCCCTGACTAACAGACAAAAGATATTGGAAGGAGCTGGGGTCAGGCCAGTTAAAGGTCATCGGAAGCCAGGACTTAACACACAAGGAGAGGAAAACTCAGCCGAAGTCAGGCCTCTTTCCGCTTGTACGGAACGCGTGTCCAAGAGAGAAGGCCGCGCAGCGATCGATAAAGCGCCTGCACAGCCTTCCCATCCGCATGCACAAGACCCCATTTTTCGAGAGTTCAGTACCCCTATTCAACCGGAAGGTTAACGCACCTGCCCGCACCTTTTCCGTCACACAAAGAACTTTATACAAAATGGGACAGAGCTGGGTCGAAGAAACCTCCTATGTGTCCCATTCTTGTTCTCCAGCCATTAGAGAGCAAGACGCGGCTCCAGGCATCCTTTTAACACCACGGATCCCTTAGGCCCGAGCTACCATCGTTCCCCGGCTCAAGGTCATGGGGCGGCAAAATGGAACGTTAGCTCCTAGAGAAAAGCACTTACCAGGATGGACCGCCGTCGGAGCGGCCCGCAGTAAGAGCTGAGCTGGGGGCAGCGACGCTGAAGGGGTGAGTCCCCGCAAGGCCCCGGAGGCCGAAGCAACGGCCACCCGACCCACAAGCCCCAACATGGCGTAGTCCGGGTGGAGACTGAAGGCTGCAGCAACCGCAGCCGCCTGCTCTCCTGCCGTTGAGGCGAGGCCTACGCTGCAGTAGGCAGGTCCATTGGGTGAACTGGCTGCTCATCATTCTCTGTGCTGCTTCTACAGGTTAATACACGCTGATCTTCTCATCCATTGGTCAAAACTGGTGCTAATCTGAAACTCCTTTTTTTATTGGACAATGTGAGGTTAGAGGGCGTCACTCTGAGCCTCAAAACTTAATTGGATCATAGCGACGTCCGTTGGACAGGGTAATCAGAGGAACTACGTTTAGGAAAGGGGCCGAGTTCCTGTTGAAAGTGCGTGGCCTGTCTTTGCCTGTCCTTGGGCTTTCTCCTTAGATAGGTCCTTGATCTAGGTGACAGCCATAGGGGCGGTGGTTAGGGAAGTGGTAGTGCGGTGAAGCACCACTGAAGGTGAGCGTGGCGAAGTCAGGAGCCCTCTTTAGAGCCAAAATAAGGTTTTTCTCTCGAAGTAGTGAGATTGCAAGCTCCCAGGCGATTGCACAGATTAGCAACCTAGACAGGATCTTTATCATTTAAACCTATTAAAATGAAAGAAACTAATGTAACCAGTACTTTAGCTGGGCATTGAGGAGACTCAATAATAAGATAAATAAGACTAAGAACCTTCCTTTTAAGGTCCAGGTGAACAAACAATGCAATAATGTGATGGTTCCTGGTTAGCATAAACTGGGTGCACGAAAGACGAGGGGATAAATTTGGGTCACCTAGAGATACAGAATTGTCCACCTTGAAGGAAGCTGAGAGACCTCAGCTATGAAATGTGAATAGAAATTCTTAGGGTAGGCTGGGAGCGGTGGCTCACGCCTGTAATCCCAGTACTTTCGGAGGCCGAGGCAGGTGGATCACCTGAGGTCAGGAGTTCCAGACCAGCCTAGCTAACATGGTGAAACCCCGTCTCTAGTAAAAATACAAAGATTAGCCGGGCGCGGTGGCTCACGCCTGTAATCCCAGCACTATGGGAGGCCGAGGCGGGCGGATCACGAGGTCAGGAGATCGAGACCATCCTGACTAACACAGTGAAACCCGGTCTCTACTAACAATACAAAAAATTAGCCGGGCGTGGTGGCAGGCGCCTGTAGTCCCAGCTACTTGGGAGGCTGAGGCAGGAGAATGGTGTAAACCCGAGAGGCGGAGCTTGCAGTGAGCCGAGATAGCGCCACTGCACTCCAGCTTGGGCGACAGAGTGAGACTGTCTCAAAAAATAAAATAAATATATAAAATAAAATAGGCTGGGCACGGTGGCTCAAGCCTGTAATCCCAGCACTCTGGGAGGCCGAGGTGGGCAGATCATGAGGTCAAGCGATCTAGACCATCCTGGCCAACATGGTGAAACCCCGTCTCTACTAAAAATACAAAAATTAGCTGGGCGTGGTGGCGGGCGCCTGTAGTCCTAGCTACTCAGGAGGCTGAGGCAGGAGAATGGCGTGAACCTGGAAGGTGGAGGTTGCAGTGAGCTGAGATCGTGCCACTGCACTCCAGCCTGGTGACAGAGCGAGACTCCGTCTCAAAAATAATAAATAAATAAATAAATAATAAAATAAGTAAAAAGGGCTGGGCTGGGCACGGCCAGCCCAGTAATCCCAACACTTTGGGAAGCCGAGGTGGGTGGATAACTTGAGCCCAGGAGTTCAATACCAGCCTGGGCAACGTGGTGAAACCTTGTCTCTAAAAAATATGTAAAAAAATAAACACACACACAAACACACACACACACACACACAATTAGCCAGGTGTGGCATGTGCCAGTAGTCCCAGCTACTGGGGAAGCTGAGATGGGAATATGGCTTGAGCCCAGGAGGTGGAGGTTGCAGAGAGCTAAGATTGCACCATTGTACTCCATGCTGCCTGACGTTGTGAGACCCTGTCTCGACAAAAAAAGAAAAATAAAAAAGAAGAAAAAAAAATTAGGGCTGAAAAAAATCCTCTGGGTTTGGGTTTGGCAACTAGGAAATCATTCCATGGTGGAGTGGGATCAAAACTAATTTCAGTGGACTGCATCAAAACATAGGATTTTGGCTGGGTGTGGTGGCTTACACCTGTAATCCCTGCACTTTGGGAGGCCAAGGCCTGTAGATCACCTGAGACCAGGCTGGCCAACAAGATGAAACCCGGCCTCTACTAAAAATACAAAAAATTAGTCCGGGCGCGGTGGCTCACTCCTATAATCCCAGCACTTTGGGAGGCCAAGGCGGGCAGATCACCTGAGGTTGGAAGTTCGAGACCAGCCTGACCAACATGGAGAAACTCGGTTTCTACTGAAAATACAAAATTAGCTGGGTGTGGTGGCCTGTAATCCCAGCTATTTGGGAGGCTGGGACAAAATAATCACTTGAACCCAGGAGGTGGAGGTTGCAGTGAGCTGAGATTGCACCATTGCACTCCAGCCTGGGCAACAAGAGTGTAACTCCATCTCAAAAAAAATAAAAAAAGAGAGAATATTGCATATTGCCACTGGAGCCAGGCTGGGAATCTTGTGTTTGCCACTCACTAACTATCATTGGGCAAGTTATTTAATCTCTTTACATCAGTTTCCTCATCCATAAAAGGGATACTACTACTAACAATGGGGATTATATCCTAGGATTGTTTTGAGAATTAGGTAGACTAATATAAGAAAGAAGCATTGAGAACAATGCCTGGCACAAAATTAGCCCTATATATACATGATATTATTATTTTTGTTTACTATTGACTAATGTCAATGGTATCCTATCCAATCCATTCAATAATTTGTTCCTCTCATACATTTTGTGAGCAGAGTCTGTTTAGTATAATGCACTTGAAAAAGTAATATAGGGCAAATAATGTTGAGGATGTTTTTTAAATTCTAGACAATGTGGGTTGCTTAAAAAAAAAGCAGAGATGAAAAAGAAATCAAAATAAAGATTCCTTTTGTCATTTGTGAGCCTGTTATATCATATCTATGGCCTCATCTGTTTCTGACCTGAACAAGGATAATTTTACAGGCTGGGCATGGTGGCTTGCGCCTATAATCCCAGCACTTTGGAACGCTGATATGGGGGCATTACATGAGTCCAGGAGTTGGAGACCAGCCTGGGCAACATGGTGAAACCCTGTTTGTACAACAATACAAAAATTAGCCAGGCACGGTGGTATATGTCTGTATTCCCAGCTACTGGGAAGGCTAAGATGGGAGGACGGCTTGAGCCCAGGAGGTAGAGGTTGTAGTGAGCTAAGATTGCACCATTGCAGGAGGCTACTCAGGAAGCTGAGGTGGGAGAATTGCTTGAGCCTAGGAGATGGAGGTTGCAGTGAGCCAATATCTGCGACACTGCACTCCAGCCTGGGCAACATAGTGAGACCCCCATCTCAAAAAAAAGAGATAATTTTATATAAAAGTGAAGAAGCTCCAAGATTTCCTCCCTCTCCCCCCTTTCCAGCAAGACTTAATCTGATTTGAGAACTTTGGTTTTGTATCATCAATTTGGGTCTTGGCAAAATTAGAGTATTATTAACCATTAAACACATTACTCTGACATTTTTTTCTTTTTTTTGAGATGCAGTATCAATCTTGTTGCCCAGGCTGGAGTGCAATGGTGCTATCTCGGCTCACTGCAACCTATGCTTCCCAGGTTCAAGTGATTCTCCTGCCTCAGCCTCCCAAGTAGCTGGGACTACAGGTGCGCACCACCATGCCTGGCTAATTTTTTTGTATTTTTACTAGAGACAAGGTTTCACTATGTTGGCCAGGCTGGTCTCGAACTCCTGAACTCAGGTGATCCGCCCACCTGAAACTCCCAAAGTATTGAGATTACAGACGTGAGTCACTGCCCCCTGCCTACTCTGACATTTCTTTTTTTTTTTTTTTTTTTTTTTGAGACAGAGTCTCGCTCTGTCACCCAGGCTGGAGTACGGTGGCATGAACTCGGCTCACTGCAACCTCCGCCTCCCAGGTTCAAGCAACTCTCCTGCCTCAGCCTCCTGAGTAGCTGGGATTACAGGCGCACACCACCACACCTGGCTAATATTTTGTATTTTTAGGAGAGATGGGGTTTCACCATGTTGGCCAGGCTGGTCTTGAACTCCTGACCTCGTGATCCACCCACCTCGGCCTCCCAAAGTGCTGGGATTACAGGCATGAGCCACTGCTCCTGGCCTACTTTGACGTTTCTTTTTTTTTTTTTTTGAGTCAGAGTCTCGCTCTGTTGCCCAGGCTGGAGTGCAGTGGCATGATCTCGGCTCACTGCAAGCTCTGCCTCGCGGGTTCATGCCATTTTCCTGCCTCAGCCTCCCGAGTAGCTGGGACTACAGGCACCTGCCACCACACACCCGGCTAATTTTTTTTTTTTTTTTTGTATTTTTAGTAGAGACGAGGTTTCACCATGTTAGCCACGATGGTCTCGATCTCCTGACCTCGTGATCCGCCCGCCTAGGCCTCCCAAAGTGCTGGGATTACAGGTGTGAGCCACCGCGCCTGGTGACATTTCTTAATCCAAGTTTCTAAGAAAAACATTCATACCAGGTAACCGAAGATCGTCACTTTTTGAAATGTATCACACATTTGTCCTCTTATCAAATTACCAAGTAATTTAACTTTTCTTGGGTATTAGGGTTATTCATTCAACAAACCTTTTTATCACATTGCAATGCTAAATGCTTTCAGTGTTAATGAGGTGGGGCTCCATGGCTCACGCCTGTAATCTCAGCACTTTGGGACCCCAAGATGGGAGGATTCCTCGAGCCCAGGAGTTTGAGACCAACCTGAGCAATGTAGGGAGACCCCGTCTCTATTAAAAAAAAAAAAAAAAAAAAAAGGGCCGGGCATGGTGGCTCATGCCTGTAATCCCAGCACTTTGGGAGGCAAAGGCGGGTGGGTCATGAGGTCAGGAGATTGAGACCATCCTGGTTTACGCGGTGAAACCCCGTCTCTACTAAAAATACAAAAAATTAGCCAGGTGTGGTGGTGGGCGCCTGTAATCCCAGCTACTCGGAAGGCTGAGGCAGGAGAATGGCGTGAACCCTGGAGGCAGAGCTTGCAGTGAGCCAAGATCACGCCACTGTACTCCAGCCTGGGCGACAGAGGGAGACTCCACCTCAAAAAAAAAAAAGTTAAAAGTAAAAAAGAGCTATTTCTTCATGAGACCATTAAGCTGAAGTTTGTGAACTCTTAATTTTTCTCACTCTGTTGCTATCAATGTTGGCCTTTAACAACCTCCTCTCCCTCTCTTCTGAAATCAGTTAAATTTATTAATGTAAGTAATAATGTCTAAAATAGAATAAGCTTGATTAGCTCAGATTGAGATATGCCTTAACCGGCATTCTGAATAAATAATGTAATCTATTTTAGAGTTGTAACATGTTTTTGTCCTACATATTTTTTTTTTGAGACGGAGTCTTGATATGTTGCCCAGGCTGGAGTGCAGTGGCACGATCTCAGCTCACTGCAAGCTCCGCCTCCGGGTTCACGCCATTCTCCTGCCTCAGCCTCCCGAGTAGCTGGGACTACAGGCACCTGCCACCATGCCCGGCTAATTTTTTTGTATTTTTTTTAGTAGAGACAGGGTTTCACTGTGTTAGCCAGGTCTCGATCTCCTGACCTCGTGATCCGCCCATGTCGGCCTCCCAAAGTGCTGGGATTACAGGCGTGAGCCACGGCGGCCGGCCTTTCCTGCATATTTCTTGATTGAGACCCAGATTGTCCAAGTGATATTTTATATAAAGTACAAGTCGGGGTGGCTGGCCGGGTGGGGGCTGCCCCCCACCTCCCTCCCGGATGGGGCGGCTGGCTGGGCGGGGGCTGCGCCCCACCTCCCTCCCAGACGGGGTGGCTGCCAGGTGGAGACGCTCCTCATTTCCCAGACGGGGCAGCTGCCGGGCGGAGGGGCTCCTCACTTCCCAGATGGGGCGGCCGGGCAGAGATGCTCCTCACCTCCCAGATGGGGTGGCGGTCGGGCAGAGACACTCCTCAGTTCCCAGACGGGGTCGCGGCCGGGCGGAGGCGCTCCTCACATCCCAGACAGGGCGGCGGGGCAGAGGCGCTCCCCACATCTCAGACAATGGGCTGCCAGGCAGAGACGCTCATCACTTCCCAGACGGGATGGCGGCCGGGAAGAGGCGCTCCTCACTTCCCAGGCTGGGCGGCAGGGCAGAGGGGCTCCTCGCATCCCAGATGATGGGCGGCCAGGCAGAGACGCTCCTCGCTTCCCAGATGGGGTGGCGGCTGGGCAGAGGCTGCAATCTCGGCACTTTGGGAGGCCAGGGCAGGAGGCTGGGAGGTGGAGGTTGTAGCGAGCCCAGATCACGCCACTGCACTCCAGCAAAGACCAGTCAGGCGTGGCAGCGCGCGCCTGCAGTCCCGGGCGATCGGCAGGCTGAGGCAGGAGAGTCGGGCAGGGAGGTTGCAGTGAGCCGAGATGGCAGCAGTGCAGTCCAACCTCGGCTCGGCATCAGAGGGAGACCGTGGAGAGAGGGAAGGGGAGGGGGAGGGGAGGGGGAGAGGAGGGGGAAGGGAGGGGGAGAGGGAGAGGGAGAGGGACGGAACCTGAAGTTCTAAAGTGATGCAGGAGTTACCCCTGCAAGGATGGTTATGTAAAAATGTCAAAAATAAATGGAACCTGAATGGGAAAAAAAAAAAAAAAGGACAAGTTATTTTTCACAGGGGAATAGGAACCACACAGACCCACCCAATCTGGTTTCTTATCTGAAGTTAATTCCAAATGACTGTGCTCTATAATTTAAAATTCATCTTGAAGTGAAAATTACATTTTCCACCAACTCCTTTCATTACTGCTGTCCACATTGGTCATACCCCCACATCCTTCCAGTACTCTGGTAATTGGTGGAATGTGTTTTTTTGGTCTCTACTACATTTCTTGACAATCATCCCGGATTATTTCAAATTCCACGAAAAGAACCCATTCAATGCCCTAGCTTCAGAGATCCTCAACCACTTCAATTCCAATTAGTTTTTCACATTCCCATTTCACATAAGCAGCCTACTTCCACAGCCATTCCCAAGTTGAAATATTCTCTTTCAGAAATCCAATATTCCCGTCTTAGGTCACAATTTGGAAGCACTATTTATTACACAAGTAACATATGAACATATTCTAGGTGTACAGGATGAGTTCTTTCACCATTACTTCCAAAACTTCCACTGTCCTTCCCAAAAATGACCATTGAAAAAACTTTTTGCATACATTCCACTCACTTTCTGTTTCATATACATATAATGCAGGGTTCCCCAGTGCCTGGGCCACAGACCAGTACCCGTCCATGGCCTGTTAGGAACCAGGCCACACAGCAGGAGGAGAGCTGTGGTCGAGTGACCAAAGCTTCATCTGTATTTACAGCTTCTCCCCACTGCTCACATTAGCACCTGAATTCTGCCTCCTGTCAGATCAGTGATGGCATTAGATTCTCATAAAAATGGAAACCCTATTGTTGCAGGAAGTCAGGGACCCCAAACAGAAGGACTGGCTGAAGCCACAGCAGAACATAAATTGTGAAGATTTCATGGACATTTATTAGTTCCCCAAATTAATACTTTTATAATTTCTTACGCCTGTTTTTACTGCAATCTCTGAACAGAAATTGTGAAGATTTCATGTACATTTATCACTTCCCCAATCAATACTCTTATAATTTCCTATGCCTGTCTTTAATCTCTTAATCCCGTCATCTTCGTAAGCTGAGGATGTATGTTGCCTCAGGATCCTGTGATAATTGCGTTATCTGCACAGATTGTTTGTAGAGCATGTGTGTTTGAACAATATGAAATCTGGGCATCCAAAAGGAACAGGATGGCTGCGATTTTCAGGGAACAAGGGAGATAACCATTGGGCCTGACTGCCTGTGGGGCCAAGAGTCATGTTTCTCTTCTTACAAAAGCGAATAGGAGTAATATCGCTGAATTATTTTTCTCAGCAAGGAACAGCCCTGAGAAAGAGAATGCATTCCCAGGGGGAGGTCTCTAAAATGGCCGCTCTGGGAGTGTCTGTCTTATATGGTTGTAGATAAGGGATGAAATAAGCCCTGGTCTCCTGTAGCGCCCCCAGGCTTATTAGGATTAGGAAATTCCTGCCTAGTAAATTTTAGTCAGATCGGTTGTCTGCTCTCAAACCCTGTCTCCTGATAAGATGTTATCAATGACAATGTGTGCCCAGTGGGACATGAAACTTCATCAGCAATTCTAATTTTGCCCTGGTCCTGTGACCTCACTCTGCCCCCATTTGCCTTGTGATATTTTATTGCTCTTGAAGCATGTGATCTCTGTGACCCACACCCTATTCGTACACCCCTCCCCTTTTGAAATCCATAATAAAAACTTGCTGGTTTTGCAACTCAGGGGGCATCACGGATCCTGCTGACATGTGATGTCTCCCCCGGACACCCAGCTTTAAAATTGCTCTCTTTTGTACTCTTTCCCTTTATTTCTCAGACCGGCTGACACTTAGGGAAAATAGAAAAGAACCTATGTTGAAATATTAGGGACTGGTTCCCCTGATACCCTATTGTTTTTTTTTTTTTTTTTTTTTTTTTTTTTTTTTTTTTTTGAGACGGAGTCTCGCTCTGTCGCCCAGGCTGGAGTGCAGTGGCATGGTCTCGGCTCTCTGCAAGCTCTGCCTCCTGAGTTCATGCCATTCTCCTGCCTCAGCCTCTGGAGTAGCTGGAACTACAGGCACCCGCCACCACGCCTGGCTAATTTTTTGTATTTTTTTTAGTACAGACAGGGTTTCACCGTGTTAGCCAGGATGGTCTCGATCTCCTCACCTTGTGATCCACCCGCCTCAGCCTCCCAAAGTGCTGGGATTACAGGCGTGAGTCACCATGCCCTGCCGGAAACCCTATTGTTAACCAAGCAAGCAAGGGATCTAGGTTGCACACTCCTTATGAGAATCTAATGCCTGATGATCTGACACTGTCTCTCATCACCCTAAGATGGGACTGTCTAGTTGCAGGAAAACAAGCTCAAGGCTCCCACTGATTCTACATTATGGTCAGTTGTATAATTATTTCATGAACCATATCCCCCACCCCCATCCATGGAAAAATTGTCTTCCACAAAACCGGTCCCTGGTGCCAAAAAGGTTGCTCACTGCAACCTCCGCCTCCCAGGTTCAAGCAATTCTCTTGCCTGAGCCTCCCGAATAGCTGGGATTACAGGCACATGCCACCACGCCCAGCTAATTTTTGTATTTTTAGTAGAGATGGGGTTTTCACCATGTTGGCCAGGCTGGTCTCGAACTCCTGACCTCATGATCCGCCTGTCTCGGCCTCCCAAAGTGCTGGGATTACAGGCATGAACCACCGTGCCTGACCCTAGTACTCCTTTAATACATATTCCTAAACATGTTGGCTTAAAATATGCTCACTTAAATAAGATTCTGCCAAATTGCCTTCCCAAACCATCTTGCTAATTTACCAGGTTCCCAGCATCCTTGCCAAAACTTTATTTTTAAAGGTGGCTAATATAATGAAATTATTGACTTAATTCACTTTTTTTGAGACAGAGTCTTGATCTGTCACGCAGGCTGGAGTGCAGTGGTGTGATCTTGGCTCACTGAAACCTCTGCCTCCTAGGTTCAAGTGATTCTCCTGCCTCAGCCTCATGAGTAGCTGGGACTACAGGCTCCCGCCACAATGCCTGGCTAATTTTTTTGTATTTTTAGTAGAGAAGGGGTTTCACCATATTGGCCAGGCTGGTCTTGAACTCCCAACCTCAGATGATCTGCCTGCCTTGGCCTCCCAAAGTGCTGGGATTACAGGCATGAGCCACTTTATTTTATTTTATTTATTTATTTATTTTTAGACAGGGTCTTGCTCTGTCTCCCAGGCTGCAGTACGGTGGAGTGATTACAGCTCACTGCAGCCTTCGCCTCCTGGGTTCAAGCAGTTCTTGAACTAGAACCTCCCAGGCTCAAGTAATCCTCCCACCTCTGCCTCCCGAGTAGCTGGGACCAGTCATATGCACACACCATCAGGCCCTGCTAATTTTTGTAAAGACAGGGTTTCGGCTGGGCATGGTGGCTCATGCCTGTAATTCCAGCACTTTGGGAGGCCGAGGTGGGCAGATCACAAGGTCAAGAGATCGAGACCATCCTGACCAACATGGTGAAACCCCGTCTCTACTAAAAATACAAAAAATTAGCTGGGTGTGGTGGTGTGTGCCTGTAGTCCCAGCTACTTGGGAGGCTGAGGCAGGAGAATCGCTTGAAACCACCAGAAGGTGGAGGTTGCAGTGAGCCAAGATCATGTCACTGCACTCCAGCCTGGACAATGAGAGCGAAACTCCGTCTCAAAAAAAAAAAAAGGGGGGGGTTTCAACATGTTGCCCATGGCTACCTTCAAGTCTGGTGGTGGGACGGGGGTAGCTCAAGCAATCCGTCTTCCTTGGCCTTCCAAAGCGTTGAGATGACAGGCATGAGCCACCACGCTCAGCTCTAATGGCTAGTAAGATGGAATATTTTCATGTTTGTTGGTCAGTTGTATATCTTCAGTTAATTACTTGTTTCCATCTTTTGTCAATTTTTTCCTTTTGGCTTGTCATGATTAAGTGTTCTTCAAATGCTTTGTTAAGCATGTTGTAAATGTTTTCTTCTAATGTTATCTCTTAATTTAGTGGTATGTTTTGACCTATTATTTATTTATTTTTTATTTTTTATTTTTTTGAGACGGAGTCTCGCTCTGTCACCGAGGCTGGAATGCAGTGGCACTATCTAGGCTCACTGCAAGCTCCGCCTCCTGGGTTCATGCCATTCTCCGGCCTCAGCCTCCCGAGTAGCTGGGACTACAGGTGCTCGCCACCACGCCCGGCTAATATTTTGTATTTTTAGTAGAGACGGGGTTTCACCATGTTAGCCAGGATGGTCTCGATCTCCTGACCTCGTAATCCACCTGTCTCGGCCTCCCAAAGTGCTGGGATTACAGGCATGAGCCACTGCACCCGGCCTGTTAATTTTTATTATTATTATTTTTTGAGACAGAGTCTCGCTCTGTTGCCCAGGCTGGAGTGCAGAAGCGCAGTTTCGGCTCACCACAACCTCTGCCTCCTGGGTTCAAGCAATTCTCCTGCCTCAGCCTCCCAAGTAGATGGGACTACAGGCATGCACCACCATGCATGGCTAATTTCTGTATTTTTAGTAGAGACGGGGTTTCACTACGTTGGCCAGGCTGGTCTTGAACTCCTGACCTCGTTATCTGCCCACCTCGGCCACCCAAAGTGCTGGGATTATGGGCATGAGCCACCTCACCCAGGCTTATTTATTTATTTATTTATTTGTGAGACAATGTCTTGCTCTTTTGCCCAAACTGGAATGCAGTGGTGGGATCTCGGCTCACTGCAATCTCCACCTCCCTGGTTCAAATGATTCTCCTGCCTCAGCCTCCCAAGTAGCTGGGATAACAGGTGCCCACTACCACCCCCGGCTAATTTTTGTATTTTTAGTAGAGATGGGGTTTCATCCTGTTGGGCAGGCTGGTCTCAAACTCCTGACCTCAAGTGATCCACCCGCCTTGGCCTCCCAAAGTGCTGGGATTACAGGCATAAACCACCTCGCCAGGTGACTTTTCTGAGATGGAGTCTCACTCTGTTGTCCAGACTGGAGTATGGTGGCACGATCTCAGATCACTGCAACCTCTACCCTCTGGGTTCACATGATTCTCATGCCTCAGACTCCCAAGTAGCTGGGATTACAGGTTTGTGCCACCATGCCAGGCTAATTTTTTGTTTTTAGTAGAGAGGGAGTTTTACCATATTGTCCAGGCTGGTCTGGAATTCCTGGGCTCTAGCGATCCACCTGCCTTGGCTTCCCAAAGTGCTGGGATTACAGGCGTGAGGTACTGTGCCTGGCACATTGACCTATGTAATTTTTGATGTTAATTTTTTCTCTGTAGTATCCAAATTTATCATGCTTGGATTTCCCCATATCATCTTAGGCAAGTAAGAATTTGGTTAATGAATCATCAGTGGACCTGAAACCACCTACGTCAGTATCATCAAACTCTGCACTATCTAATATGGTAGTAACTAACCATATAGGATTATTTAAAAATTTTTGTTTTGTTTTTTGAGACAGGGTCTCTGTCACCCAGATTGGAGTTCAGTGGCATGATCTCAGCTCACTGCAATCTCTGTCTCCCAGGCTCAAGGATCCTCCCACCTCAGCCTCTAGAGTAGCTGGGATCACAGGCATGCACCACCACACCACGGTTTTTTTTTTTTTTTTGTAGAGATGGGGTTTCACCATATTGCCCAGGCTGGTCTCCCTCCTGAGCTCAGGCCTTGGCTTCCCAAAGAGTTGGGATTACAGGTGTGAGCCATGGTGCCCGAACTGGATTATTTAAATTTAGTAAGATTTAATGTAATGGGTTTTTTTTGTTTTTTGTTTTTTTTGAGACGGAGTCATGCTCTGTTGCCCAGGGTGCAGTGGCACGATCTCTTTTCACCAAAACCTCTGCCTGCCGGGTCCAAGCGACTCCTCTGCCTCAGCCTCCCGAGCAGCTGGGACCACAGGTGCACACCACCACGCCCAGGTAATTTTTGTATTTTTAGTAGAGACAGGGTTTTGCCACATTGGCCAGGCTGGTGTCGAACTCCTGACCTCGTGATCTGCCCACCTTGGCCTCCCAAAGTGCTGGGATTATAGGCGTGAGCCACCGCACCCGGCCTGTAATGATTTTTATTTAAAAATCATTTCTTAGTTGCACTAGCTTTTCAGGTCCTCAGTAGCTCTATTTGGCTAGTAGTTACCTATCGGACACTGGATATATGGAACATTTCCTTCATCACAAAACATCACACTGCACATGGCTATCTCAGTAGGACCAACCGAATGAGAACCTATGTTTTAGATCCAAAACAGTAATGAGACTTTGGCATACATCAGAATCACCCGGAGAGGCTTGACAGATCACTTGACCCCACCTCCAAAGTTTCTGATTTAGTAGGTCTATTTGGGGGCCAGAATTTGTATTTCTAATGAGTTCCTAGGCAAAACTAATCCTGCTAGTCTGGGGATCACATTTTAGGAATCACTGGTTTCTAGTTATCAATAATATTCCAAATCCCTGGCCCCACATGGACAAGCTTATCTCAGGGATAAGACCTAGGAATCCACATTATCACAAAAAACTCCATGATTTTGATTGTTTGAGAATAGGTTCAAGATGAATCACAGGGCAATAGAAATAGGGAAGGAACTAAAGCTATAAAGGCTAATTCGCCGTGAGGCCAGAGAAGGAACAGTGGTTGAGGGACAGTTAGACTGCATGACACTTAGTTGTAGTATAAGCAGCTTTGCAGTTCTTTCACTCATGATGATGAGATACATAATGGGAATGGGTTGCTAAGTACTCAACTGAAGGCCATTGGATTTGAGATTAAGAAATTTAGGATTGGGGCTGGGCACGGTAGCTCACGCCTGTAATCCCAGCACTTTGGGAGGCCAAGGTGGGCAGATCACCTGAGGTCGGGAGTTTGAGACCAGCCTGACCCACACAGAGAAACCCCATCTCTACTAAAAATACAATATTAGCCGGGCTTAGTGGCGCATGCCTCTAATCCCAGCTACTTGGGAAGGCTGAGGCAGGAGAATCTCTCGAACCTGGGAGATGGAGGTTGCGGTGAGCTGAGATCACGCCATTGCACTCCAGCCTGGGCAACAAGAGCAAAACTCCGTCTCAAAAAAAAAAAAAAAAAAAAAGAAAGAAAAGAAAAGAAAAGAAATTTAGGATTGGCCTGGCACAATGGCTCAATCCTGTAATCCCAGCACTTTGGGAGGCTGAGGTGGGTGGATCACTTGAGGTCAGGCATTTGAGACCAGCTTGGCCAACCAGGTGAAACCCCATCTCTACTAAAAATACAAAAATTAGCCAGGAGTGGTGGCACATGGCTGTAATCCCAGCTACTCAGAGAGCTGAGGCAGAAGGATCGCTTGAACCTGGGAAACAGGCTGCAGTGAGCCGAGATCATGCCTCCATGTCAAAAAGTGACTCTGTGTCTAAATAAATAAATAAATAAATAAATAATTTAGGAGTGAGTTCTGGATAAGTTCTTCACATGAACAATGAAATTACCCAGACTGACAATACAACTTGCGAACAAATGATTTGTCACTTTAGACTATCTGGTAAGAGCAAAGCAAGCCTGGCAATATCATTTTTTTTTTCTTTTTGAGATGGAGTCTAGTTCTGTCCCATGGGCTGGAGTGCAGTGGCTTGATCTCAGCTCACTGCAACCTCCACCTCCTGGGTTCAAGCAATTCTCCTGCCTCAGCCTCCTGAGTAGCTGGGATTACAGGCGCATGCCACCATGCCCAGCTAATTTTTGTATTTTTAGTAGAGACAGCGTTTCACTGTGTTGGCCAGGCTGGTCTCGAACTCCTAACCTCATGATCTGCCTGCCTCGGCCTCCCAAAGTGCTCGGATTACAAGCGTGAGCCACCGCACCCGGCCAAGCCTGGCAATATCTTAAATGAGTTGTCACCAAGCCTTATTTGACCACCTACATATACCTGGATTCCAGATCCCATTACCATTGCCTAAATTTAGCCCTTCATCTCTTACCACTTGAATTACTGCACGAACTTGTTTCTTTACCTCCAAATCCACCTGCAAAACATTACTCATGCTATGGTATTTCTGAAATGTATTTTACCATACTGTGTTGAGAGAAAGATATTTGGTGGCGATATACGATGCTTTTTACTAGCAGGAATAGACATTCAACATTTAATTGTGGTCAATGTTTAAATGAAACCCACAGATCAGCCTGGCCAACATGGTGAAACCCCATCTCTAGTAAAAATATAAAAATTAGCTGGGCATGGTGGCACACGCCTGTAGTCCCAGCTACTCGGGAGGCTGAGGCAGGAGAATTGCTTGAACCTGGGAATTCAGAGATTGCAGTGAGCCGAAATTGTGCCACTGCACTCCAGCCTCAGCGACAGAGCCAGACTTTGTCTCAAAAAAACAAAAAACAAAAAAACACAATTGTCCCTTGGTATATTCCAGAGGAGTGGTTTCATGACCCCTCCACCACCAAGCATACCAAAATCAGACAGAACCCTCCGTATTCATGGGTTTGGCATTTTACAAATACTGTATTTTTGACCTGCATTTGGTTGGAAAAAATCCACCTAAAAGGGGTTCAAACCCATGTTGTTCAAGGTTCAAGTGCACAAGGATGACAGAATGTAGGGGTTAGAATAGGCCTTTACAAAAATCCTTAGAATTCACTGTTAAAATTCTCCATCCTACTGCCACCCTAGAACTCCATTTCAGTTGTCTTCTTATTTGCACAGGCTGCTAGATTCGACCAGGAAGTCCTACTCTGTATTCTCTATTACACCCTTAGTTATCAATTTATTTAATCACTATCAAAGCAACTAGATGTTAAGTTTTTCACAAAGTGCCAGCCTCCTCCCTACCTAGCCTACATCTTTTCCTATTTGGTACAATGCTGGGTGATCCACAAATAAAAAATTGTATTTTCAAAAATTTCTCAAAAGAATTCCTGCTAAACAGGAGACATTTCAATTAGCTTAGAACTAAAATGGGGGAGAAAACCTTCATGCTACTGTAGCAATCACCCTCAATCTGCCCTCCTTGGAAATAGCTAAGTTTAGGGAACTGTATAGCACCAATATCACAACCTATCAATATGGACAAAAAATATGCTATACCCATTCATCTAAACTTAAAAAATTTCACTCACAATCCTCCTAAATTGATCATTTTTTTTTTTTTGAGAGGGGGTTTTGCCATGTTGGCCAGACATGAGTCACCACGCCCAGCCCAGAACATTTTTTGAGACAGTCTCGCTCTGCCGCCCAGGCTGGAGTGCAGTGGCGCCTCAATGCTGTGATTACAGAATTGAGCCACCGTTCCCGCCCCAGAAAATGTTAACAGAAGCTTTGAATTAGAGATGAGGTACAACGCACAAGGTCTGATACCTAAGCAATAAGGACTGATGAAAACCTGTTCAAGTGTTTGAACACAAAATATTTAAAATTATAGCCAGGTGACACACAGTGACACACACCTTAATACTGGCACTTGGGGAGGCCAAGGCAGGCATATCACTTGAGCCTAGGAGTTCGAGACCAGCTTGGGAAACATGGAGACCCATCTCTACAAAATACATAAAAGTCCACCAGGTGTGGTGCTTGAGGTATGATTGCACCACTGCTCTCTAGCCTGGGCAAGACCGTCTTTTTGAGATGGAGTCTCACTCGCAGCCCAGGCTGGAGTGCAATGGTACGATCTGGGCTGACTGCAACCTCTGCCTCCTGGGTTCAAGCGATTCTCCTGCCTCAGCCTCCTGAGTAGCTGGGGTTACAGGCATGTGCCACCACGCCTGGCTAATTTTTTTGCATTATTAGTAGAGACGGGGTTTCACCATGTTGGCCAGGCTAGTTTTGAACTCCTGATCTCAGGCGATCCTCCCGCCTCAGCCTCCCAAAGTGCTAGGATTACAGGCGTGAGCCACCGTGCCCAGCTTTTGAGACACTTGTCTACAGAAAAGTTCGTGGTGCAATCTTGGCTCACTGCATCCCCAATGGCCCAGGCTCAAGTGATCTTCCCACCTCAGCTTCCAGAGTAGTTGGGATTACAAGAACATGCCACCACACCCAGCTATTTTTTTTGTCAAGATGGGGTTTCGCAGGCCGGGTGTGGTTGACTCCTGCCTATAATCCCAGCACTTTGGGAGGCCGAGGCAGGCTGGAGTCCGAGACCAGCCTAGCCAACATGGTGAAAACCCAGCTCTACTAAAGATAAAATTAGCTGGGTACGTGGAGTGCGCCTATAATCCCAGCTAGTCAGGAGGCTGAGGCAGGATAATCGATTTAACCTGGAGGGTGGAAGTTGCACTGGGCAACAGGGCAACACTCCGTCTCAAAAAAAAAAAAAAAAAAAGGGAGTTTCACCACATTGCCCAGGCTGGTCTCAAGCAATCTGCCCGCCTCAGTCTCCCAGAGTGCTGTGATTAAAGGCAGGTGGGAGCCACCGTGCCGGCCTGTATAATGCGTTTCAAGGCTGGGCAGTAAGCCAATGAATCATTAATTCCCAAAACTGAAGTATAAATTTTTTGAAGAAAAACAAGTTTTTAAAAAATGTTTCCCCCCCAAAGCTAAGAACTACACATCGTAATACATTATGCGTATCTATTATCGCACTTTCCATCAAGTTTTTGTCTCGTTTGTCTCCCCTAGCCTAGCTTGTGAGCTCTCTGAGCTCAGCAATCATCTGAAATATTAATCTTTGTATCACCAGCACTTTAACTGCCTGCAACACAGGTCCTGAATATCTGACAAAAATACTAAAATACATAGTGTTTCTACGTTATGACAAATACAGAAGCTGTGAGGGAATGAAAACTGCCAAAATGCAGAAGTTCAAAGATTTAGGAGGACAACACATTTAGTTTTATTTCAATCAAATCACACAACACTTTCTTTTCCAACTGCTGCAAAGTGCATCTACAATATGCTATTACAGATCCACTTTTAAAAGGTTTCCTGTTACATTACAGCAAGCCTCTTTTTTCAAACAGAGGAATAATCCCAAATTCTTCCTCAAATAAACTCCATTCCAGTAAATGGTAAATACATAAAAATTACAGTAAGCCAGACACTTAAAAGGACAGCCAAGAAGTCTTCCAACAGTTTATTAGAAAGAATGTAGACATTTAAAAAAATCCCCACTGTCATGAACATAAATTGAGGTTTTCAGCCTGGGTATAAGCTGAATCAAAAAAAAGGAAATAAAAAATCCAATAGTGTATTAAACATTTTTCACTCATTTGCCATACTGACAGTGCAAATACAAATCTGGACTAAATGTACAGACTCTCAAGCAACAATGTACAGCTTTCTTCGTCCTCCATGCTAAGAGATGTAAAAGCTTAAGGGTCAAACAATACCAAATGTATAGGCTTCAAAAACCATCTAAGTTAGGGCATTCTCTAGTTTTAGCTAAGATACACCTGGAACACTGACAAGTCATCACTTACATAGAATAATGTGAAGTAAATTTTTTGAAAAATAAATTTTAGTGGAACAATCCTGAAGGATAACACCAGAGGAATAGCAGGTTACCAGTAAGGTGTCAACCAATTTGTTCCAGTCACTTTTGAATCCATGTTCTATAATCTAAAATTTATTCTCTTTCCCTAAGCTGAGAGCTTCCTATCATGTCAGTATCTATGTTATGAAGAAAAGGAGACTTAGGTGAGATGTTTTTATTTATCACAACTGCTGCATTAATTGCCTAGGACCTCAACAGCTTCATGAAAGTCTGGGAAATGTTCATGCATAAGGTTATTGCCTTAGCTGACTTAAAATTGCCCCATACAATGGTACATATCAACCCTTAGTGAAGCCTTTTAAAAAACAAACAGGTTGAAAAATGGGTTAAAGTAGGCAAATACAGCATATCTGCCTTTAGAGCTATCAACTCAGGAATTCTCTCAATTATGAAATCTTGCAGAGAAGTTATTTTTCTTTCTCAAAATCCAGGTGATGACAATATTCCTTACTCCAGATCTGGCATTTCTGAAAGAATTTTTAAAAATATTAGTATATAGTACAAGTGAATAATCTATCAATTTTACTGTCTTAAAGGAAAAGCAACCAAAAATCAAAATACATAGTTCCCCAATGAATTAATAGGCTGTCTTGCTATCAAGTTATTCACATTTCTGCTTTGGTTATTTATTCAAGGTCATAAAGAAAAAATTACTTTACTTCCAAAGAAGTTAACATCTCTATTTTGAGTTTGTTTTTTGATGCAAAGTATCACTGTGTAAACATACTTTTTATATACACTTACTTTCATCATCACTGTCTTGTGAATCCTGAAAGAGGGAAAATAAAGTTACCGAGCTGATCAAATATTCGTTTGCTAACTGAACAGTTTACCTAAAAAAGTTCAAGTGCTATATTTTTGACTAAAGTAGCACAGGTAGGTAGTCATATCAAGCCTAGAAATTTAGTCATTGGACTTGACTAGGTTTACCTAAGGTGAATGGATGTACAGCAGAGGATTTATCTACCTATAAAAAATGATGTGTGCCTTTTGGTGACAATTTAGCCCACCCGTTGAATCCATTCCTAAATTAACCTATCTCGGCATTCAAAGAGAAAACATGGATCAATATGAAGAAAAATGGACTGACAGAAGACAGTGAACTCTAATCCTAGCTGTTGAGTGAATATTAAGTATTTTTCTAAATAGCATTAAATAACTTTCTGGGAGATGTTAACAGGATGCTGGGGTTGGAAAGATGTTGAGAAAAGTAGTTTAGTATATCTTCCTCTTACAGATTTCCAATGTCCATCTTTTTTTTTTTTTTTGGGGGGGGGGGGAGATGGAGTCTTGCTCTGTCACCCAGGCTACAGTGCAGTGGTGAGATCCGGCTCACTGCAACCTCTGCCTCCCAGGTTCAAGCGATTCTCCTGCCTCAGCCTCCAAAGGAGCTGGGATTACAGGCACCCGCCACCATGCCCGGCTAATTTTTGTATTTTTAGTAGAGATGGGGTTTCGCCATCTTGGCCAGGCTGGCCTGAAACTCTTGACTGCATGATCCACCCATCTCCGCCTCCCAATGTCCATCTGTTTTATCGGTCTCTGACCGATCCTGACATAAAACCTATTTAACTTACTTTCTTAGTCAAAATCATACCTATAAACTGACTCTCTTCTTTTTGAGATGGAGCCTCGCTCTGCTGCCCACACTGGAGTGCAATGGTGTGATCTTGGCTCACTGCAACCTCCGCCTCAAGCGATTCAAGCGATTCTCCCACCTCAGCTCACCAGTAGCTGGGATTACAGGCACCTGCCATCATGCCTGGCTAAGTTTTTTAAGATAGGGTTTCACCATGTTGGCCAGGCTGGTCTCGAACTCCTGACCTCACGTACTCTGCCCACCTGGCCTGCTGGGATAACAGACATGAGCCACCTCACCCGGCCTAAACTGACTGTTATAATTGAGTACGGTATTAATATATAATGTCTCCATACAATGATTCTTTGGAAATCTAATCCATTTAGGAATGGTCTACGGTACAACCAGTTCCCTAATAGATACCCATTCCTCAAAAATGGGCACATTTTAAAAATTGCTTTTCCCTTTTCTTTTTTTTTAGAAAATAAGAAGTAATTGTGAATCTATATAAAACCATTTGTAAATATGTTGTTTCTTACTATTTAATAGTATGAAAGTAAACAGAAAAAAGAATTTTTAGACTTACATCATCTGCTCCATCTACTTCTGGTAAATCTACATCCTCATCACCACCCATGTTGTTCATCATCTATTTGAAGTGTAAAAATTAGTTTTAAAAATGATGTTAAGTTAGGCCCTAATTATTAATGCTGTATGCTTCAGAATAAACCTTAAGTCTGCCACAGATATCAAAAAATGCAAAATGCAAAATAAATATAAGCATCTTCCCTTCTGGAAAAGGAAGATACAAAATCCTAAAAACCCATATGGAAATTAAAACTAAATTTTCCCTAAAGAAAAGCAAAGCTATTCATGCAACAGGTTTGACAAACATTAAAAATTCTACTTGAGTAGTGGTTACCTCTGGTGGTTAAGGAAAAGAATGGGATTCATTTGTAGTTGCACAGCTATCTATCTTAAGTTAGGTGGAACATGTATTAAGGTATTCTTTTTTTTTGAGAGAGAGTCTAGCTTTGTCGTCCAAGCTGGAGTATGGTGGCGTGATCTCAGCTCACTGCAACCTCCGCCTCTGGGTTCACGCAATTCTCATGCCTCGGCCTCCTGGGTAGCTAGGATTACAGGCGCATACCACCACACCCAACTAATTTTTTGTATTTTGGTACACACGGGGTTTCACCATGTTGCCCAAGCTGGTCTCGAATTCCTGGGCTGTAGTGATCCACCCACCTTGGCCTCCCAAAGTGCTGGGATTACAGGCGTGAACCACCGTGCCCAGCCTTTTTTATTCTGAGATGGAGTCTTGCTCTGTTGCCCAGGCTGGAGTGCAGCAGCACAATCTCGGCTCACTGCAACTTCCGCTTCCCGGGTTCAAGGGAGTCTCCTGCCTCAGCTTCCTGAGTAGCTGGGATTACAGGCAGATGCCACCATGCCCAGTTAGTTTTTGTATCTTTGGTAGAGACAGGGTTTTACCATATTGGCCAGGCTGGTCTTGAACTCCTGGCCTCAAGTGATCCCCTTGCCTCGGCCTCCCAAAGTGCTGGGATTACAGGAGCAAGCCACTGTGCCAGGCCTGGTATTCTCATCATGGTTTTAAGATATTGTGAAGAACCAAGAAATGATTTAAACTTAAACTATTATCAGATGATGAGAAACTTATTTTCTCAAGTTTAAACCATTTTTGTAATGTTTAAATTTTAGAAAAATAAAATCACATATGCATGGAAAAAAAATCAAACTTAAAAAATACATGATTACCCAGATTTTAGAATGGGAAAGGACCTTAAAAAGATAGTCAAACATACAATGGAATGTGTTCAGCCTAAAAGTATCATTCAGCCTTAAAGAAAAAAATCTGCCTTATGTGACAAAACACAATGAAGAATCTGAAGCACGTCACGCTATGTGAAATAAGCCAGTCACAGGACAAATACTGCATGATTCCACTAATATGAGATACCTAAGATTATATAAGATACCTAAGATAGTCAGACACACAAAAATAGAGAGTAGAATGGTAGATGCCAGGAGTTGGGGGGAAGGAAAATGCAGAGTTGCTACTGTTAAATAGGTATCAAATTCCAATTACACAAAATGCATAGTTCCAGAGAGCTACTACTGTACAGCATTGTGCCTATAGTTAACAATACTGTATCATGCACTTAAAAGATAGCTGGGCATGGCCAGGTTTGGTGACTCATGCCTGTGATCCCAGAACTTTGGGAGGCCAAGGCGGGTGGATCACCTGAGGTCAGGAGTTCGAGGCTAGCCTGCCCAACATGGTGAAACCCTGTCTCCACTAAAAATACAAAAATTAGCCGGGCATGGTGGTGGGCACCTGTAATCCCAGCTACTTGGGAGGCTGAGGCAGGAGAATTGCTTGAACCCAGGAGGTGGAGGCTGGAGTGAGCCAAGATCGTGCCATTGCACTCCATCCTGGGCAACAAGAGCAAAACTCTGCCTCAAAAAAATAAATAAATAGTCTGTTAAAAGAGTAGATTTCATGTGAAGTGCTCTTACCTCAATTAATTAAACACACACAAAAAAGGATTCAGTATAAAAATTTTGGGCAATCTATCTTGAATGAAATGAGTAACTGGGAAAGAGTTTCCCTACTCCAAAAGCACTACTCAATACTTTAAGTTTCTTTGGGCAGGAAAAATGCTAAATGTACCAAGCATAACGCTACGTGCTTAAGATAAACAGCAAGAGAAAACTGTACATATTCAAGAGATATGTAGGGGATAACAACAAAAACTGGACAACAAAGATAGCCAAAAAAAAAAAAAAACAAAAAACAAAAAACAAAAACAGTGTTATAAGGCTGGCGGTGGTGGCTCAGGCCTGTAGTCCCAGCACTTTGGGAAGCTGAGGCAGGAGGATCACTTGAGCTCAGGAGTTCAAGACCTGCCTAAGCAACACAATGGCTTGCACAGCTAGGTAAATGGTGGCACCAATTTCTACAGGTAAGGAAAGTACAATTAAAAAATAATATGAATAGAACATCCTCCCTTCCTGTTGAAATCACCATGCCAGAGTCACGTGTGGAGAACTGTTAAGTAAGCAGTTGCAAAAAGCTGGAAACGTAGCTCCTTTTATTTAACTCTTAAGGTCTCAAAATACAAAATCTAGTTAATGAAAAATTTCAAATAGCAACAAGAAATGGATTTCATCAGTATGCATTCGACTTACACACTAATGTTCTTTCTGTACTTAGTTGTATTCTACTACATTTGATAAAGTCTATTCTGCCTACATAGAGATGAATCACTTATTCTTGGGCCATGACAACGTTATTTGGGTGACATCTTAGAAAACAGACTTTCTTAAACTTTTTTCCTTGTATATCTCATGGTAAACATTTCACCATGAATTTTTTTTTTTTTTTTTTTTTTTTGAGACAGAGTCTTGCTCTGTCGCCCAGGTTGGAGTGCAGTGGTGTGATCTCGGCTCACTGCAACCTCTACCTCCTGGGTTCAAGCAATTCTCCTGCCTTAGCCTCCGGAGTAGCTGGGATTACAGGCGTGCACTACCACGCCCAGCTATTTTTTTGTAGTTTTATTTAATTATTTATTAATTTAGAGACGGCGTTTTGCTCTTGTTGCCCAGACTGGAGTGCAATAGTGATCTTGGCTCACCGCAACCTCCACCTCCCGGGTTCAAGTGATTTTCCTGCCTCGGCCTCCCGAGTAGCTGGAATCACAGGCATGCACCACTACGCCCAGCTAATTTTGTTCACGCCTTCTGGGTTCACGCGATTCTCCTGCCTCAGCCTTCTGAGTAGCTGAGATTACAGGCGCCCGCCACTGCACCCGGCTAATTTTTGTATTTTAGTAGAGACGGGATTTCACCATGTTGGTCAGGCTGGTCTCGAACTCCTGACCTCAGGTGATCCGCCCACCTCAGCCTCCCAAAGTGCTGGGATTACAGGCGTGAGCCACCGCGCCCAGCCTATGATTCTTGTGTTTAACAGTTTATCGTTCTGTATTTATTTATTTATTTGACCGAGTCCCGCTCTTTTGCCAGGCTGGAGTCCAGTGGCACGATCTCGGCTCACTGCATCCTCTGCCTCCAGCGTTCAAGCAGTTCCCGTTTCAGCCTCAGGAGTAGGTGGGACCACAGGTGCGCGCCACCACGCCCAGCTAATTTTTTTTGTATTTTAGTAGAGATGAGGTTTCACCAAGTTGGCCCGTATGGTCTAGATCTCCTGACCTCGTGATCCGCCAGCCTTGGCCTCCCAAAGTGCTGGGATTACAGGTGTGAGCACCGTGCCTGGCCAAAAGTTTACAGTCTTATTTTATGACTTCAAAATCCAAGTCAACTACTGCAATCATGCTTAAAAAAAAAAAAAAAAAAAAAAGGCCCAATGATGAAATTAGCAAACTAGCTGTGTTAGTTTGTCTTAATACATTAACTTTTGTAACTTTTGTAGCTAACACTGATTCCTTTTAAAATCATTAAAATGGTTCAACTTCAGGATTAAAATTGCCATTGTTAACATCTATTTACTATGACCGCAAAATGGTCTTAAAAATAAAATAACGTGCATCATGAATACCATTAGGTGCCCAAAACCACATTAAATTGACTACATAGACAGGTACCGTGTACTTCGAATGGGGAGAGGTCCATTTAAAGGAACTTACCTCAGAGAAACGATCAAAATTAGACATGTCTTCATCTGAATCATCTTCCCAGTCTTTCCAATTATTGAAGTCGACACTAAGCCAATTAAGCTATAAATCAATACAAATATCACCCTAAGATTAGGCTAATTTGCATTTGGCATGAACCTTAAGACTACATTTTCTTTTCTTCTAAAGAAACCAGGTCTTGCTATGTTGCCCAGGCTGGAGTGCAGCAAGCATTCACAGGTGCAATCCCACTATTGATCAATATGTGAGTTTTGACCAGCTCCGTTTCTGACCAAGGGTCTTGTTTACCCTCTTCAGGCAACCTGGTGGTCCCCACTTCCTGGGACAACACCGTACTGATGTTAACTTAGCGTGGTTACCTGACTGACATATGGCAATGCAACCCAGAATTGGGCGCAAGTAGTTCTCCCACTTCACCCTCCAGAGTAGCTTTTAACTACAACAGGCACATGCTACTGGTGCCTGGCAAAGCAATATTTTTTGAACTGTGACTTTGTATTTTTAGGAGGGCATGTAATTAGCACACAAAGAATAGACTAAGCTAAATGAGGTGGCTCACACCTGTAACCCCAACACTTTGGGTGGCCAAGGTGGAAAGACTGGTTGTGTAATCCTTCAGGAGTTCGAGACAGCCTGAGCAATAGTGGATCCTGTATCTGGGGAAAAAACAAAAAAACAAATTTCCTGGGCGTGGTGGCACATTCCTATAATCCTAGCTATTTGGAGAGGTGAGGTGGGTGGGAGGATCACTTAAGCCCAGGTGGAGGCTACAGTGAGCCATGTTCACACCAGTGCACTCTGGCATGAGTGGCATGAGACTACCTAAAAAAAAAGATTAGGCCGCTGTCGTGGCTCATGCCTGTAGTCCCAGCACTTTGGGAGGCTGAGGTGGGGAGACTGCTTGAGCCCAGAAGTTCAAGACCAAGCTGGGCAACACTGTGATACCCCTTTTCTACAAAAAATACAAAAATTAGCCAGGTGTTGTGGCATGCCCCTACAGTCCCAGCTACTTGGGGGACTGAGGAGGGAGGATCACTTGGAGCCTGGGAAACTGAGGCTGCAGTGAGCCGAGATCGTGCCACTGCACTCCAGCCTGGGTGACAAAGAGAGACCCTGTTTTGGGGGGAAAAAAACACTGAAAATTGTTAAACATACCTTTTGAAAACAAATTTACTAGTAAGAACTATTTTCAGTTGATTATTTTTTCACCAAGCTTTGTCCACTCCCATGTGATAGCTGAGTAATTTATGCAAAGTCTGTCTCTTAAGTACAAAAGATTCTACACCAGTTAATAACTGATATTCTGATCACACTTCGTATTAAGTTAAAACTGAGTAGACAAAAAACATGAACATGAGGCTTTATACTTAGCTGTGAAACAAAAACACAGCCATATTCCTTACATCAAATAAGTATATCTTTTATTACCTAAAATAAAAATATCAAACTTTTCAAAAAAGGAAAATGAAACCTACCTTTGCCCTTTCTTTTGTTAACCTTGGCCATGACTGGCCAGATTCTCCTTTTCGTAAACAACATAAAATTGATCTGTCCGTTCTTTTATGCTTGGAATCCTAAAAACAAAAGGACCATCATACCATTTATCTTTCCAGCATCATTACATGATAGAAAATAGCTTGTCATTTCTCACCTTTTTCATTTCTTTACCTAAATTTTCTCTGGACTCTGAAACATGCCCTTGACTACTAAAAACTTCAAACTATCCAACTGCCACAACCTCCTTTAATTTTCATTTTTTAAAAAATTTTATTTTTTTACCTTCTATTTCCTACTGAAATAATCTGCACAACAAAGTTTAAAGTTTAACCTGGTACCATTTTTTTCTTTCCTGCACACGGTAAACAGAATAAAACCTTAAAAACTTTAACTAAAAATGATATAACCACAGAATGGTTTAAAGATTCTATTCTTAGATAAGGGAAGCCTTGGCCGGGCGCAGTGGCTCATGCCTGTAATCCCAGCACTTTGGGAGGCCGAGGCAGGTGGAACACCTGAGGTCAGGAGTTTGAGACCAGCCTGACCAACATGGTCTTTACTAAAAACACAAAAATTAGCCAGGTGTGGTGGCATGTGCCTGTAATCCCAGCTGCTCCAGAGGCTGAGGCAGGAGAATCCCTGGAACCTACGAGGCAGAGGTTGCAGTGAGCCGGGATTGCTCCATTGCACTGCAGCAGTCTCAAAGAACAAAACCAAACAAACAAACAAAAAAAACAAATAAAAAAGATGAGACGAGCCTCAAGGATACTACTCTAAGCCCAAACAGTGATAGCAAAAACAAAAAGTATGCAGAAACCAATTTTGGAGGAAATATTCTACAAAATGTAAATATACATAGTTTGCCTCACTGCTAAGAAAAACAGAACTAATGCTTATTGCTAAAAAGAATACTTGGTATGTCTGTTTCCTCACAACTAAAATTTGGATTAAAGCATAAAGACTACTTACAT
This sequence comes from Pan troglodytes, assembly GCF_028858775.2. Classification (NCBI taxonomy): domain Eukaryota; kingdom Metazoa; phylum Chordata; class Mammalia; order Primates; family Hominidae; genus Pan; species Pan troglodytes. The sequence goes on along the minus strand of NC_072408.2, from coordinate 39,340,904 downwards.
TTGGATCAATACAGTGAAAAAGATCAATTTCATTTAAATGCTTAAAATTATCACTTCCTCCGAGACAACTGTATAAAATAATAAAGAAAGAATTAAGCCTCTTCAAAGAGACAAAGATTAATAATAACTTCAACGAAAAGACAAGCCAGTCAAAGTTATTCAGTTGTGTGAATGACTATTTTACATCATTGGATAAAAAGCTTAACTTACCTGAATGTAAGTTTGGATTTTTCAAAATTTACATTAACATCCTTACTGTCTTCAACACAAAATTCAATGAAGACATAGTCCCTTCGATCGTACCACTTTGCAGAAGCAGGCTGCCTACAAAAGGATAAAGTAGGGAAAGTCAAGCTGGAAGTCATTAACTAAACATTTACATACTAACCTTCGACACCATTATAGCATTATTTCAGGGCAGTTTGTTACAATTTTAAACAAAAACTACATTTTTACCTTAACAGCTACATTCCAAGTTAAAACCTATGGGTCTAACAAGATCTAGTTTCAGAATGATTCCAATTTCATAATAGGAAAGATTTAAAAACCAAACAATGCTTAGTAGAGTTAGCCGTTTATCTAGTCCTATCAAAAATTATGTTACTTGGCTGGGTGCAGTGGCTCACACCTGTAATCCCAGCACTTTGGGAAGCCAAGGCAGGTGGGTCACTTGAGGCCAGGAGAGCTAGAGACCAGCCTGGCCAGCATAGCGAAACCCCGACTCTACTACAAATACAAATACCAAACAAAACAAAACAAAACAAAAAAGCCGGGTGCGGTGGCTCACGCCTGTAATCCCAGCACTTTGGGAGGCTGAGGTGGGTGGATCACCTGAGGTCAGGAGTTCGAGACCAGCCTGACCAACATGGTGAAACCCCGTCTCTACTAAAATACAAAAATTAGCCAGGCACAGTGGCAGGCGCCTGTAATCTCAGCTACTTGGGAGGCTGAGGCAGGAGAATCGCTTGAACCTGGGAGGCGGAGGTTGCAATGAGCCGAGATCGCGCCATTGCACTCCAGCCTGGCAACAGAGCGAGACTGTCTCAAAAAAAAAAAAAAAAAAAAAATTAGCTGGGCATGGTGATGCAGGCCTGTAGTCCCAGATACTTGAGGGTTGGGACTGAGGCACAAGAATCACTTGAACCCAGGTGGTGGAGGCTGCGGTGAGCTGAGATCATGCCACTGCAATCCAGCCTGGGCAACAGAGACTCTGTCTCAAAACAAACAACAACAACAAAAAAACACTGGTACATCAGAGCTTCACTTTTTACATTAAGTTCACTGAAACCAGGAGAATCAATCTCCTTTCCTCAAATTCAGCAATCTAGAATTTTATCAGTTTCCTCAAAATTAATACATTGAAGTCCTAACCCCCAGTACATCTTAAGAATGGGATTGTATTTGGAGAAAGTGTCTTTAAATGACAAGTAAATATGAGGTCTTAGGATAGACCCTAATCCAATGACTGTTGTCCTCCTATATAAAGAGATTAGCACAGAGGGAAGAAAGAAGATAGCTATCTGCAAACCAAGGAAAGGCCTCAGAAGAAACTAACCCTGCTGACACCTTCGCCTTGGATTTTCAGCCTCGTGGAAACGTGAAGAAATAAATTTCTGCTGTTTAAGCCACCCAGCGTGTGATACTTTCTTATGAAAGCCTTAGCAGGCCAGGTACGGTGGCTCACGCCTGTAATCCCAGCACTTTGGGAGGCGAGGCAGGTGGATCACCTGAGGTCGAGAATTCGAGACCAGCCTGACCAACACAGAGAAACTCGTCTCTGCTAAAATTACAAAAAATTCAGCTGGGCACAGTGGCTCACGCCCGTAATCCCAGCACTTTGGGAGGCCGAGGCAGGAGGATCACAATGTCAGGAGATTGAGACCATCCTGGCTAACACGATGAAACCCTGTCTCTACTAAAAATACAAAAAATTAGCCAGGCATGGTGGCAGGTGCCTGTAGTCCCAGCTACTCGGGAGGCTGAGGCAGGAGAATGGCATGAACCCAGGAGGCGGAGCTTGCAGTGAGCTGAGATCGGGCCACCGCACCCCAGCCTGGGCAACAGAGCAAGACTCCATCTCAAAAAAAAAAAAAAAAAAAAAAAAAAATCGCCAGGCGTGGTGGTGCATGCCTGTAATCTCAGCTACTCAGGAGGCTGAGTCAGGAGAATCGCTTGAACCTGGGAAGTGGAGGTTACGGTGAGCCGAGATCAGGCCATTGTACTCCAGCCTGGGCAACAAGAGTGAAACTCTGTCTCAAAAAAAAAAAAAAAAAAAAAAGGTGCTGGTTCACACCTGTAATCCCAGCACTTTGGGAGGCAGAGGCAGGTGGATCACGAGGTCAGGAGTTCGAGACCAGCCTGGCCAATATAGTAAAACCCCGTCTCTACTAAAATTGCAAAAATTAGCTGGGTGTGGTGGCACGTACCTGTAGTCCCAGCTATTTGGGAGACTGAGGCAAGCCAATCAGTTGAACCCAGGAGGTGGAGGTTGCAGCGAGCCAAGATCACGCCACTGCACTCTAGTCTGGGTGACAGAGCAAGACTCTGTCTCCAAAAAAAAAAAAAAAAGTAAAAGAAAAAGAAAAAAAGTCTTAGCAAGCTAATATAATCATGTCCCAGATAAAACAAATTTAAATTATCAAAACCTGTGGTTAGGCCATGAACCAAAAATGATTCCTACATTTTTTAAATGTATATTTTTAAAAAAAACCCAGGAGGCGGAAGTTGCAGTGAGCCAAGATCACACTACTGCACTCTAGCCTAGGCAACAGAATGAGACCAAAAAAAAAAAAAAAAAAAAAAGTGAATCAGATAAGAGATATTTGTGGCCTGCAAAGCTGAATATTTACTGGCTGACCCTTTGTACAAGTTGGCTAACACATTAAAACTACAAACAGGGCCGAGTGCGGTGGCGCACGCCTGTAATCTCCAGCACTTTGGGAGGCTGAGATGGGTGCATCACCTAAGGTCAGGAGTTCAGAGACCAGCCTGGCAAACATTATGAAACCCCATCTCTACTAAAAATACAAAAAATTAGCTGGGTGTGGTGATGGGCACCTGTAATCCCAGCTACTCAGGATGCTGCAGCAGGAGAATCGCTTGAAACAAGGAGGTGGAGGTTGCAGTGAGCCCAGACCACGCCATTGCACTCCAGCGTGGGCAACAGCGTGAAACTCCGTCTCAAAACACAACACAAAAACTGCAGACCAGGCGCAGTGACTCCAGCCCATGATCCCAGCACTTTGTGAGGCCAAGGCTGATGGATCACCTGGGGCCGGGAGTTTGAGACCAGTCTGACCAACGTGGAGAAACCCCGTCTCTACTAAAAATACAAAATTAGCCAGGCGAGGTGGCGCATGCCTGTAATACCAGCTATTTGGGAGGCTGGGAGGTGGAGGTGGAGGTGGAGGTTGCGGTGAGCCGAGATCACGCCACTGCACTCCAGCCTGGGCAACAGAGAGAGGCTGTGTCTCCAAAAAAAAAAAAAAAGCCAAAATAGGATTGTAACCCAGCATTTCTGACAGAAGGCTTATTTTTTTTCACTTCACAAAAAGGGACAATAATTTCTCCAGCGGTCCTTTTATTGCAAAGTAACTAACCATGTCTCTGTACTTCCAGTTTGTTTTATTATATAATCTAAACTAGCTTCTGCATACTTGACAACATGATAATGGAGTCCTGAGAGTCTAAAATTTGTTATGGAGGCAGTGAGAGAGTGATATTTGACCTTGAGTCTTTCTTGAACAAAGAAAAATTCTTTTATCTCCTGGGGATGTTAAAAGAAGAATGCTTCAGGGTCTAAAACCAAAGCAAGAAATTAATTTTTTTAAAAAAAGAGTGCTCAAAAGACGGAATGTGGAAAGCCACAAGAGTTGCTTGATAGAAAAGTGCTAAGTGGGTATGCGTGGTGGTTCATGCCTGTAATCCCAGCACTTTGGGAGGCCAAGGCAGGTAAATCACTTGAAGTCAGCCTGGACAACATGGTGAAACCCCATCGCTACTAAAAACACAAAAATTAGACAGGCATGGTGGCGCGCTCCTATAGTCCCAGCTACTTGGGAGGCTGAAGCACAAGAATCCTTGAACCTGGTGGTGGAGGTTGCAGTGAGCTGAGATCATGCCACTGCACTGCAGCCTGGGTGACAGAGTGAGATTCCGACTCAAAAAAAAAAAAAAAAAAAAAAAAAAAAAAAAAAAAGCGCTGGCTAGGTGCAGTGGCTTATGGCAGTAATCTCAGCACTTTGGGAGGCTGAGGTGAGCAGGTCACCTGATGTCAGGAGTTCAAGACCAGCTTGGCCAACCACCGTGGTGAAATCCCGTCTCTACTAAAAATGTAAAAATTAGCTGGGCATGGTGGCGCACACCTGTGATCCCAGCTACTAGGATGGCTGAGGCGGAAGAATTGCTTGAACATGAAAGGCAGAGGTTGCAGTAAGCCAGATCACGCCACTGCACTCTAGCCTGGGCGACAGAGTGAGACTCCTTCTCCGCACCACCAAAAAAAAAAAAAAAAAAAAAAAAAAAAAAAAAAAAAAAAAAAAAAAAAAAAAAAAAAAAAGTGCTACATTTTCCATAAAACATTACCTTGAACAGCTTTCACCTTTGTATCTTAGAGTGGAAACTACCACATAAAATAACTCGCTAGGATAGAGGTTCACAAGCCTTCCTGGTATATAGTGCCCTTGGTGTCTGAGGAGTTTTGTTGTGCTCTTAAGCCAAAAGGAGTAACTAGCAGTTGCTTTGATGATATAGCTGTATCCAAGCAACATAACTATATTGTCTTAGCAGCCTAGTAGCTATTGGAAAAACGAATTTACATTATTGGAAAGAAAAATATATATAGTTTCTTATATAACCATACCTATCAATGGAATGTGTATGGCTTTTGGATACTATATAACTTCTCAAACTTTGAAATGACGTCTATCATCTCACTCCTTGTTCCCATTATTATTTTTTTTTTGGTGGGGTGGGTACCTGTGTTTTTTTGAGTTACAGCAACCACCAGAAATTCAGTTATGAGAAGATGAAACCTAATGGAGGGGTTTGCAGTACAATCTCATATTGAAACTGAACAACCTGAAACTAATAGTTTGCTTGGTGTCTTGGCTAATGTTGAGTATCACTGAATTACTCTGAAATTTAAAATATCCCAAGGTAGTTGTGAGTTCCTCCATGGGGCCCTGATACATCTTGGCACATGATTTGGTAGCCACAGACCACAGGACTAGCAGGTTTATTCAGAAAGTTTTATAGTACTATAGCTGATTACAGAAGATCTCAAATATCTTACGGTTTCCCTGAGCAATGAGTATGTAGGAGACAGCTTGGTGTCAGACATTTATAGGCAAGGTGTTTGATACCTAAGAAGGAAAAACCATTTATGAACTCCAGAACTACTTTTTTCCTTTCCATAGCAGAACTTTGATGTCTCATTCCTCACATATTACAAATAGGTATTTTTAATTTATTTATTATTTTTGAGATGGAGTCTGGCTCTGTCGCCCAGGTTGGAGTGCAGTGGCGTGATCTCGGCTCACAGCAGCTTCTGCCTCCTGGGTTCAAGCAGTTCTCCTTCCTCAGGCCCTTGAGTAGCTGGGATTACAGGCGCCCGCCACCAAGCCTGGCTAATTTTTGTTTTTTAGTAGAGGCAGGTTTTCACCATGTTGGCCAGGCTGGTCTCGAACTCCTGACCTCAGGTGAGCCACCCGCCTCAGCCTCCCAAAGTGCTGGAATTACAGGAGTGAGCCACCATACCCAGCCTGTTTTGTCTTTTATAATAAAATGTGCATTGCACATAGTAAAACTATCAAATGAATTAAAATAACTGGGACACTTTTCCTAGCAAACTGTTTCCATCTAGCTTCTTTGGTGCATCAATTTTTTATAGTGAAGAGTGCTTACAGTGTTTTATAAATTAGAGTTATAACTCACCAGATACTAACATATTAAAATTATGGTATTTAGGAACAAATACGGTCTCTGTCCTTTTAAGGCTAACAAAGAGACCTTTTAGATAGGACTATAGAGGATTTTAGGTTATGCAAAATGTAATTGCTTGGATTGGTGTATAGCCCTTCTATTGAGCTTAGAAATGCTTGTCACATCAGCATGGAATAGGCTGGGCACTGTGCCTCATGCCTGGAATCCTAGCACTTTAGGAGGCCAAGGTGAGAGTATCATTTTGGGCCAGGAGTTCAAGACCAGCCTGGGCAACACTGCGAGACCACATCTCTGCCAAAAAGAAAAAATCCGCTGGCCATGGTGACACATGCTTGTAGTCCTAGCTAACTGGGGGGCACTGAGGTGGGAGAATTGCTTGAGACAAGGAGTTTGAGGTTATAGTGAGCATGGTTGTACCACTGCACTCCAGCCTGGGCCACATAGCAAGACCCTGACTTAGAGAAGCATGGAGACCAGGAGTGATGGCTCACATCTAATATCAGCACTTTGGGAGCCCAAGGCTGGCAGATTACTGGAGGCCAGGAGTTCAAACCAACCATGCCAACATGGCAAAACCCTGTCTCTACTGAAGATACAAAAATTAGTTGGGCATGGTAGCATACCTGTAATCCCAGCTACTTGGGAGGCTGAGACATGAGAATCGGTTGAACACCAGGAGGCGGAGGCTACAGTGAGCTGAGATGTGCCCCTGCTGCACCCCAGCCTGGGCAACAGAGTGAGACTCTGCCTCAAAAAAAAAAAAAAAAAAAAAAAAAAAAAAAAAAAAAAAAAAAAAAAAGGAATGTCCGCCTGTGGGGTTTATTGTTGTTTTGCTTTAAGTAGTAGATTATTTACATAATGTATGCAGAGGTGGAAAGTTTTGAATCTATAGGGATATTACTATTAAAATGAATTAACAGTCTTACACAATGGTTATGAGTTTAGCCAGTGTTAGCAGAAAGACTAGAGATAAATCCAGTATAATTAGTTTAGAAGCTAGAGTTAAAGCTAAACTCAGCCCCCTCTCCATATGTTTTGGGTTTGTTTTTTTAGACGGAGTCTCACTCTGTCACCCTGGAGTGACAGGCTGGAGAACGGTGGCATGATCTTAGCTCACCGCAACCTCCACCTCCCAGGTTGAAGCGATTCTTCTGCCTCAGCCTCCCGAGTAGCTGGGATTACAGGTGCCTGCCACCATGCCCGGCTAATTTTTGTATTTTTAGTAGAGACGAGGTGTCATCATGTTGGCAAGGCTGATCTTTAACTCCTGACCTCAGGTGATCCACCTGCCTTGGCTTCCCAAAGTGCTAGGATTACAGGCATGAGCCACCGCACCCAGCCCTCTCCATATGTTAATAGGAGAAAAAGAGATGGTGTAATCCTCATGGAAGGCAAAAGGAGATTTCATAAACGCTGGTTTTCCATTTTTGTTTTGTTGGTTTTGGGTTTTTTTTTTTTTTTTTTTTGAGAAAGTCTTGCTGTCGCCCAGGCTGGAGTGCAATGGCGCGATCACAGCTCACTGCAATCTTCACTTCCGGGGTTCAGGTGATCCTCCTGCCTCAGCCTCACAATGAGTAGGTGGAACTACAGGCATGCGTCACCACACCTAGCTAATGTTTTCACATTTTTAGTAGAGATGAGGTTTTGCAATATTGGCCAGGCTGGTCTCGAACTCGGCCTCAAGTGATCTGCCCACCTCAGTCCCCCAAAGTGGTGGGATTACAGGTGTGAGTCACTGCACCCAACCTAATTTTCTTTCTTTCTTTTTTGGGACAGAGTTTCACTCTTGCTGCCCTGATTGGACTGCAATGGCATCATCTTGCCTCTCTGCAACCCCTGCTTCCCAGGTTCAAGCGATTATCCTGCCTCAGCCTCCCAAGTAGCTGGGGTTACAGGCATGTGCCGTCAGGCCTAGCAATTTTTTTTTAAAGTAGAGATGGGGTTTCACCATGTTGGTCAGGCTGGTCTCCAACTCCTGACCTCACGTGATCCTCCAGCTTCAGCCTCCCAAAGTGCTGGGATTAACAGGCGTGAGCCACCACACCTGGCCCAGTTCTCCTTTCAAATGAGGGAAGACGTATGTGTTTATTCCTGATTCAGGATAAGTGTAGGGCACCCTCCACCCACTTGTAGTTTTTGTTTTTTAAAAGTTTTTTTTTTTTTTTTTTGAGACCAGTTCTTGCTTTGTCATTCAGGCTGGAGTGCTGTGGTGTGATCTCAGCTCACACAGCCTTGACTTCGCAGGCTCAGGTGATCCTCCCACCTCAGTCTCCATGGTAGCTGGAACCACAGACACATGCTACCACACACCCAGGTTATTTTTTGTAGAGATGGGGTCTTTCTTACCTTGTTGCCCAGGCTGGTCTCAAAACTTCTGAACTCAGGTGATGAATCCACCCCGGCCTCCCAAAGTGCTGGGATTACAAGTGTGAGTCACCATACCTGGCCCCCCCATTTGTAGTTGTGTTTTGTTTTTTTGTTTGGACAGAGTTTTTGCTCTTGTTGTCCAGACTGGAGTGCAATGGCTTGATCTCGTGAACCCCAATCCTATTTCAGATAGCCCCAATCCTATTTCAGACAGCCCCTTTATGATTCTCAAATTAGTGCTGTGTAAATGGGTATTTTAAGAATCAGGCCGGTTGGGAGGCCGAGGCGGGCGGATCACGAGGTCAGGAGATCGAGACCATCCTGGCTAACACGGTGAAACCCCGTCTCTACTAAAAATACAAAAAATTAGCCGGGCGTGGTAGCGGGCGCCTGTAGTCCCAGCTACTCGGGAGGCTGAGGCAGGAGAATGGCGTGAACCCGGGAGGCGGAGCTTGCAGTGAGCCGAGATCGCGCCACTGCACTCCAGCCTGGGCGACAGAGCGAGACTCCGTCTCAAAAAAAAAAAAAAAAAAGAATCAGGCCGGGCGCGGTGGCTCATGCCTGTAATCCCAACACTTTGGGAGGCCGAGGAGGGCGGATCACGAGGTCAGGAGATCCAGATCTTCCTGGCTAACACAGTGAAACCCCGTCTCTGCTAAAAATACAAAAAATTAGCAGGATGAGGTGGCGGGAGCCTGTAGTCCCAGCTACTTGGGAGGCTGAGGCAGGAGAATGGCGTGAACCCGGGAGGCAGAGCCTGCAGTGAGCAAAGATCACGCCACTGCACTCCAGCCTGGGCAACAGAACAGAGTGAGACTCCATCTCAAAAAAAAAAAAAAAAAAAAAAAAAAAAAGCATCTGCCGGGTGCAGTGGCTCATGCCTGTAATCCCAGCGCACTTTGGGAGGCCAAGGCGGCAGATCTCCTGAGGTCAGGAATTCGAGACCAGCCTGACCAACATGGCGAAACCCCATCTCTACTTAAAAAAAAAAATACAAAAATTAGCCAGGTACGGTGACATGCACCTGTAATCCCAGGTACTCAGGGGGCTGAGGCAGGAGAATCGCTTGAACACCCAGGAGGCAGAGCTTGCAGTGAGCCGAAATCACACCATTGCACTCCAGCCTGGGTGACAGAGCAAGACTCCATCTCAAAAAAAAAAAAAGAGTCTCACTCTGTAACCCAGGCTGGAGTGCAGTGGCGTATTCTCGGGTCACTGCAACCTCCTCGCCTCCTGGGTTCAAGCCATTCTCCTGCCTCAGCCTCCCAAGTAGCTGGGATTACAGGCACCCGCCACGGTGCCCAGCTAATTTTTGTATTTTTAGTAGAGACAGGGTTTCACCATGTTGGCCAGGCTAGTCTGGAACTCCTGACCACAAGTGACCTGCCCGCCTTGGCCTCCAAAAGTGCTGGGATTACATGTGTGAGCCACCGTGCCCAGCTGACATTGGCACTATCAAATGAAGTGTGGCTTCATGTGAATGAGCACCTGAGGCACAGAAAAGCCCCAACAGCACATTTTATTCAGCTTCAGAATACAAAATGGGAAAAGAGCATATGCTGAAGGTGAAGTTAAAATATCAACGAGCAAGTGGCTCCAATTCCAGCACTCTGGGAGGCTGAGGAGGGAAGACTGCTTGAGCCCAAGAGTTTGAGACAAAATAAGCCTTAGCAACATTGTGAGACCCCCGTCTCTAAAAAAAATTAAGTTAGCTGGGTGTGGCGGTGCACACCTGTAGTCCCAACTACTGGGGGACCAAGGCAGGAGGATGGCTTGATCCCGAGTTTGAGGCTGCAGACAGTGATGACACCACTGCACTCCAGCCTGGGCAAAGTAGTCAGACAGTGTCTCAGAAAAGAAGAAATATTCCCGGAAAACCGCAAGTTCAAAGGTATACCAAGATCGGGTGCAGCAGCTCACACCTGTAAACCCAGCACTTTGGGAGAAAGATCACTTGAGCCCAGGAGTTCAAGACCAACCTGGACAACACGGTAAGACCCCGTCTCCATTTAAAAGAAAGAAAAAAAAAAAAAAAAAAGGCCGGGCGTGGTGGCTCACACCTGTAATCCTAGCACTTTGGAAGGCCGAGGTGGGATGATTGCCTGAGCAAAACGGCGAAACCCCATTTCTACTAAAATACAAAAAATTAGCTGGGCATAGCGGCACATGCCTGTAGTCCCAGCTACTTGGGAGTCTGAGAGAGGAGAATCGCTTGAACCTAGGAGGCAGAGATTGCAGTGAGCCAAGATCGCGCCACTGCACTGCAGCCTGGGCAACACAAGGAGACTCCGCCTCAAGAAAAAAAAAAACATTTACAAAGGTATACCGAGGAAGCAGGGAAGCAGCCTCATTCTAGAATCTATCATTGCCGGCTGGGGCAGTAGCTCACGCCTGTAATCCCAGCACTCTAAGGAGTCTGAGGCGCGTGGATCATGAGGTCAGGAGTTCAAGACCAGCCTGGCCTGGCCAAGATGGTGAAACCCCATCGCTACTAAAAATACATAAAATTAGGCTAGATGCAGTGGCTCACACCTGTAATCCCAGCACTTTCTGAGGCCGAGGCGGGTGATCACCTGAAGTCGGGAGTTTGAGACCAGCCTGACCAACATGGAGAAACCCCATCTCTACTAATTAGCCGGGCATGGTGGCGCATGTCTGTGATCCCAGCTACCCGGGAGGCTGAGGCAGGAGAATTGCTTGAACACAGGAGGCGGAGGTTGCGGTGAGCCGAGACCGTGACATTGCACTTCAGCCTGGGCAACAAGAGAGAAACTCTGTCTCAAAAAAAAAAAAAAAAAAAAAAAAAAGCCAGGTATGGCGGCAGGCACCTGGAATCCCAGCTACTCAGGAAGCTGAGGCAGAGAACTACTTGAACCCAGAAGGCGGAGGTTGCAGTGAGCCGAGATCGCACCAGTGCACTCCAGCCTGGGCGACAGAGCCAGACTCCGTCTCAAAAAAACAAACAAAAACCAAAACTATGGGCCGGGCGCGGTGGCTCACGCCTGTAATCCCAGCACTTTGGGAGGCCGAGGCAGGCGGATCACGAGATCAGGAGATCGAGACCATTCTGGCTAACACGGTGAAACCCCGTCTCTACTAAAAATACAAAAAATTAGCCGGGCGAGGTGGCGGGCGCCTGTAGTCCCAGCTACTCGGGAGGCTGAGGCAAGAGAATGGCGTGAACCCCAGGGGGCGGAGCCTGCAGTGAGCCGAGATCGCGCCACCGCACTCCAGCCTGGGCGACAGCGAAACTCCGTCTCAAAAAAAAAAAAAAAAAAAAAAAAAAAAACCCAAAACTATAATTGCCGATCCACACAGTAAATAGTAAAAAGTTCAATACACTATTTCCATAGCAAAATATGCTCACTAGAGTATTTTTTGAGCTCACGTAAATATGATCTTAGGTGTTTAACAGCGAGATTGGTTCTGAACAGTTGATACTTACGAAGGTTTTTTTTTTCCCCTGAAAAGAGACAATCGCTAACCACAAGACCCAAAAATGATACAGCTTGTAGAAGATTTTTAAACCGAGAAAATCCAATTAGTCAGGAGAATCTTAATTTAGCAATAAAACACTGGCTTGCACTCAAGAAATTTTTCACTTCCAGTTTCTACTGCCTTCTAGTTAAAGTCTAACTGAACACAGGAAGAAAAATTAAAAATCCAGTTGCCAGGTTACAGTGCACAGGAAATCAATACTGAACAAAGGCCACCCACCATCAGATACTCTTCAAGTTATAGCAATTAACAATATATGTTCACTACGACAATTTGTTTTGCAGGCTAAAGATGGACAATTTTACTTTGGAGATTCGTTCCTACACAGCTGAATGACAGGAAGATTTTTACCAAAATCAGAGATGCAAGTTTCTGGACAACTTCCTAATTATATACAAGACATTAGACAGGAAAAACAACAACTTCAAACATCTCTAAAATAAATAAAACATTTTACTTTTTCTCTATTTTTAATCGGTCGAACGACAATGATTCAAGAAGAAAATGCGAAGTAGCACCCTCTGGCAAGGTTAAGCGGAAAATCTTAAGTGGGGGAAGGTCCTAAAAATCCCAGCCTTCTCCAAGATAGGTCCGAAATTAAGAGCTTTTATGTAAACTATGAGACAAACTTTTATAACTTAGGATTTAAAGAAATGTAACTACGAAATCGCTGAAGAGCAAATGAGTAAATCAAATGAGAAAACACACTCCCAAGCCTTTAAGGCACCCAGCATAAATCTCTCTCTCCCCAGAGCTGGAAAAAAATTTATTAGCCAGGCATGGTGGTGCTTGCCTGCAGTCCCAGCTACTCGGGAGACTGAGGCAAGGTGGATCGCTTGAGCCCGGGAGGTAGAGGTTGCAGCTGCACTCCAGCCTGGGTGACAGAGGAAGACCCTGTCTCCAAAAAACACACTTTTAAAACAAGTTATCAACAAAATAAACCCTTATCAGCCAGATTCTTCTTAAGACTGGATGACGACCCATTAAAGGCTTCTTCCACTTCAAATAACTGACTTACAACTTTCATTTTAAAATTTCATTTTAGTCTTTAGCTTGTTAAGAGTCCCTGAAGAATGTACTAAACGGCATATATTATTTTTAAAAGAATATTTTAGCTGGTCTCTTCAAAACACTTGTTTCCCCCAGCCCAACACTCTTCAAGTGGCATCGAATCACTCGTTTTGAAGGTAGCATTTTTTCTTTTCTTTTTTTTTTGAGACAGTCTCGCTGTGTCGCCCAGGCTGGAGTACAGTGGCGCGATCGCCGCTCACTGCAAGCTCCGCCTTCCGGGTTCAAGCCATTCTCCTGCCTTAGCCTCCCAAGTAGCTGGGACCACAGGCGCCGCCACCACACCCGGCTAATTTTTTGTATTTTTAGTAGAGATGGGGTTTCACCGTGTTAGCCAGGATGGTCTCGATCTCCTGACCTCGTGATCCACCCGCCTCGGCCTCCCAAAATGCTGGGATTACAGAAGAGAGTCACCCCGCCCGGCATGAAGGTAGCATTTTTATTTTTTAACTAGAGAGGCTACTTTTTGGAATAGTCTCTCTACTGCTACACTTACTTTTTTTTTTTTTGACACGGAGTCTCCCTCTATTGCCCAGGCTGGAGTACAACGGCGCAATCTGCTCACTGAAACCTTCACCTCCTGCGTTCAAGCGATTCTCCTGCCTCAGCCTCCGGAGTAGCTGGGACTACAGGCATGCACCACCACACCCGGCTAGTTTTTGTATTTTTAGTAGAAACGGGGTTTCACCATATTGGCCAGGCTGGTCTCTACCTCGTGTTCCGCCTGCCTCGGCCTCCCAAGTATAGGGATTACAGGCGTGAGCCACCGCGCCTGGCCTTACACTTACTTTTCACCCAAGTTTTTAAATCTACTTTCCTAATAGCCGTTCCGTACCTATTTAAATATCTCATGTGGCCTCCATCAAGTGCTTCTACTTCAAGCCAATTTTAAACATATTTTTCGCGAAAAGATATGTTGTTTGGCTCTATTATTAAAAGCTGCTTAATGCCTCATCTGACAAAAAATTTCCCCTTTCAGATTTTCACTGATGTCCCTTCTACATTACTTAGGAGAGCTTTCAAATAGAAAAGCAAAAACTATTTTATATACATTCAAATTTATTTATTTATTTAGAGACGGGGTTTCACTCTTGTTGCCCAGGCTGGAGTGGCAATGGCACGATCTCGGCTCACCGCAACCTCCACCTCCCAGGTTCAAGCGATTCTCCTACCTCAGCCTCCCGAGTAGCTGGGATTACAGGCATGTGCCACCACGCCCGGCTAATTTTTTTGTATTTTTGCAGCGACGCGGTTTCTCCATGTTGGTCAGTCTGGTCTCAAACTCCCGACCTCAGGTGATCGGCCCGCCTCGGCCTCTCAGAGTGCTGGGATTACAGGTGTGAGCCACCGCGCCCAGCCTAATTCAAATTTTTAAAAACCCCGATTACGTATCATTTTCGGGGAGGGGGCTCCTTCAAAAATTCTAACATGCTGTGCTCTAGAAGCTTGTTCCCAGTGATAAACTCGCTTCAGCCTCACGCATCCCTTTAGATTTCTAGCCAATATACTCAGCCTCAGTATCATGACTTGAATCAAGCAAATCCTTATTACTTTTCCAAAGACATAAAGTCACTCCCCTCTTCTCTCTTCTGAATGGAGTCTAAAACAAAAGAAAAAAAGGTTCCACCTTAATTGTTCTCCATACCTTTTAGGACGTAGTTAGTACCTTGAAAAATAACCGCTCGTCAAAAAAAAAAAAAAAAAAAAAAACCTGTAAAACCGGCAGTTCCCGCTGTACGCGGCAGTGCCAAGAATTCTTACTCGGTTAAAATCGCCAAGGCTTTCCTTTATCATCGTAAAATGAAGATTGCCATAGAATCTGTATTCACCTCCACACAAATTTAAGATCTTTAGGACAACTGTAGGTTAATTAAATGCCTACTACATACCTATTTCATCCTACACTGTTAACAGGATAGTGAAACCTCACCTCAAGTTGAACATGGAACACAGAAAACGTCCGTATCTTTCCAAAGTCGACACGTGCGGAACTACCTGCTCAATGGTAACTCCTCCTCGCTGCCAGGGAAGCGGCTGAGTTTTGGCAACCTCCCGTGTTTTCAAGAGACTGGAGTTAGGAGGCGGACTGGAAGTACCCACACTCAAGAAACCCAGACACTGGAGAGGGAAGTATGTTGCGGCGTGGGCATGGCTTCCTTCTAGTTGCCTAGCAGTACCTGCAGCTCACGGCGAGGTCCGCGTGGGGCTCTCCCAGGAGCTCCGCCAGGCACCTGGCGGCACCCACCACAGGTGCACTCGACTCAGGGCCTGGCCCCGGGACCACAAAGCAACAGAACCGGAGCGCCCAAGCAGCCGAGAGGCGACCCACGAAGGTTCACGCTTCAGGGCGCCGCATGGCGAGCAGCTACCGGGAGCTTAAGGCCTAGGGTGAAGTTACCGAAAGAGGCGAGTAGCCCAGACAGCCAAAGGGGTAAAAGTAGGATTTCCGGCATGGGGAAGCCAAGGAACGGTTCAGGGGTGGGGGAAGCAGACATCTGGAGGAAAAATGTCCTCCACCCGCCAACGGTAACCGGAACAAGGATCCTGGACCTCCCGCCCCCAGGCAGGAACGACTGCCACCACCGATGCGAGAAAGGCTAGGGGGCCGCTTCCAGGGAGCCCCCAACGCGGCCTCGGCCTCACTCGGCGACCTTCCCTCGGCGGGGTGTCGCACTCACATTGTGAACGGGGCAGGGGGACGGGCGAACTGGTGGGCGGGCCTCTCTGGCGGCGGCTGCTGCTGGGGAGTCGACTTCTCTCCAGTGGCGACTCCGCTTTTTCTCTCCGGTCGCGGCCTCTTCTCGCTTCCCTCAGGCGACGGCGGCAGCGGCGGGCTCGACCTCGGGCCCCAGAATGCACCGCGCGGAAAGAGCGGCTCCTCCGGTCGGGGAGAAGAGGAAAGTGTAGGAAAAGGGGCGCGAGGACGGAGAATGAACGTGCGTACGTGCAAACGAGGGGTGGTGAGGCCGGGCGGCGGCTGGTGACGCAGCAAAATGCCCGGGCCCTGCCCCCGCGCGTGCGCAGTCCTTGTTTTCGGGCTCCGGCGCGGCTTTCTAGAGATATCTACGGAAAGGGCGGGGCCTCCCAGCTCCTTCGCGATCCTTCCTGGCGCCGGCCCCGCCCTTCGTCCGCCACCCCACCCCCACCCCGCCCCCTGCTAGTCCCTACGCGTTCCCGCCTCTCCTCCCGCTCTGTCCTCTCGCGTTAGAAAACCGTTAGTGGCCCAACTGCCCTGCCATGCGCCTTCGGCGATTTCTCTGAGAAACGGTTCCGTTGGCACTGGGAGGCAAGGCTGAGGCGGAGGGACACGGAGTCGGGATCCTGGAGAACTGAAATGGCGCGTTGGTTACTCTTGAGGGAGTAAATCAGCTCACTGAGTCATCATTCCACCACAAAAACCTGTAAAAAGCCTGTGCTGTGGAAAAGGGCTCACTTCAGAATCAAGGGCCTGGGTCCACCTCGCCATTTTTCTGAAGGTTGGAGGCTCTGTCCAGGGACAGCGGAAATTCGAGGTTCTTGGCGGCTGAGGAGCGTTTGCCAATTGGGGCGGGCTTTTGCCCCTACCTTGAGACCTTAGTGCTGTAGATGAGCCAGGAAGGGTATTTGAGGGGAGAGTCTAGGTTTCTGGGAATGGAGAGAGTAGGACATTGTGTGTTTCCACGCACATCGTTTGGGGGAGAAGGGGTTCCCCGCCGCTTTGTGCAACATATTAGTAGGGTGTAGTAGGGGATAGCAACCAAGAGACCCAAAACAGTCCTGCTTAAGAAGAAGCCGCTTAACGGTGGATTGGGGAAAAATACTCTAGTGCGCTGCATTTTGAACAGGAAGGAGGTTTAACGAAAGTGCTATAAAACCTTTCTGAAGAACGGGGCTTCATAATAAGCAATAAGGTATTTAGTGTCTGTGTTGTGCAGGACAGGTAGTGGGAGCTACGAAACCTGGACCCTAGCTCAAATGCCATTAAAAAGGGAAATTGGGCGGGGCGCCCGTGGCTCACGTCTATAATCCCAGTACTTTGGGAAGTTCGGTGGGCGGATCACCTGTGGTCAGGAGTTCAGGACCAGCCCACCCAACATGGTGAAACCCCATCTCTACTAAAAATACTAATTAGCAGGGCGTGGTGGCACTTGCCTGTAATTCCAAATACTAGCTAGTATGAGGCGGGAGGATAGCTCGAACCCCGAACCCGGGAGGCGGAGGTTGCAGTGAGCACTCCAACCTGGGCGACAGAGTGAGACCCTGTGTCAAAAAAAAAAAAAAAAGGGAAGGGGCCAGGCGCGGTGGCTCATGCCTGTAATCCCAGCACTTTGGGAGGCAGAGGCGGGCGGATCACGAGGTCAGGAGATTGAGACCATCCTGGCTAACATGGTGAAACCCCGTCTCTACTAAAAATAAAAAAAATCAGCCGGGTGTGGTGGCACACGCCTCTAGTCCCAGCTACTCGGGAGAGTGAGACAGGAGAATCACTTGAACCCGGGAGGCGGAGGTTGCAGTGAGCCGAGATCGCGCCACTGCACTTCAGCCTGGGCGACAGAGCGAGTCTGGGTCTCAAAAAAAAAAAAAAAAAAAAAAAGGAAGTTGACTTGGCGCACTGGTTCACTCCTGTAATCCCAACACTTTGGGAGGCCGAGGCCAGTGGATTACTGGATATCAGGAGTTCAAGACCAGCTTGGCCAACATGGTGAAACCCCCGTGCCTACTAAAAATACAAAATATTTGGCCAGGAGCAGTAGCTGACGCCTGTAATCCCAATACTTTGGGAGGCCGAGGCGGGCGGATCACGAGGTCAGGAGTTCAAGACCAGACTGGCCAACATGGTGAAACCCCATCTCTACTAAAAATACAAAAATTAGCCGGGTGTGGTGGCAGGCGCTGGTAATCCCAGCTTCTCGGGAGGTTGAGGCAGGAGAATTGCTTGAACCCGGGAGGCGGAGGTTGCAGTGAGCCGATCTTGCCACTGCACTCCAGCCTGGGTGACAGAGCAAGACTCCGTGTGGGGGTGGAGGGGGGGGAATTAACAGGTCGTGGTGGTGGGAGCCTGTAATCCTAGCTACTCCTATGGCTGAGACAGGAGAATCGCCTGAACCCGGGAGGTGGAGATTGCAGTGAGCCAAGAAACTGCCATTGCACTCCAGCCTGGGCAACAGAGGGAGACTTTGTCTCACAAAAAAAAAAAAAAAAAAAAAAAAAATTAAGCAGGGCGCCATGGCTCACGCCTGTAATCCCAACACATTGGGAGGCCAAGGCAGGCGGATCACGAGGTCGAGAGAGAGACCATCCTGGCCAACATGGTGAAACCCCGTCTCTACTAAAAATACAAAAATTAGCTGGGCATGGTGGCGTGCCTATAGTCCCAGCTGCTCTGGAGGCCGAGGCAGGAGAATTGCTTGAACTGGGGAGGCTGAGGTTGTAGTGAGCCGAGATCGCGCCACTGCACTCCAACCTGGGCGACAGAGCGAGACTGCATCTCTAAATAAATTAATTAATTAAATAAAGTGAAAACTGTAACTGTTACATCAGATGAAAACTGACAGGGGGGCTGGATTTGGTATGCAGGCTGTAGTTTGCCGGTCTCTAGCCTAAGTAGTCCAGAGTGTAAGGGAATAATTCAAGATACGTTCAAGAAGGTAGGTCATAGCCCAGCGCGGTGGCGCATCCCTGTAATCCAGCACTTTGAGAGGCTGATGCAGGCAGATCACTTGAGGCCAGGAGTTCGAAACCAGCCTGGCCAACATGGTGAAACCGCATCTCTACTAAAAATACAAAAATTAGCTGGGCATGGTGTGCCTATAATCCCAGCTACTCAGGGGTCTTAGGTGGGAGAATCTCTTGAACCCAGAAGACGCAGGTTGTAGCGAGTCTAGATTGTACCACTGTACTCCAGCTTGGTGACAGTCAGACTCTGTGTAAAAAAAAAAAAAAAAGAAAGAAAAGAAAAAATAGGTCACAACCAAATAGTGGTGGCACTGAATGTCAGGCTAAAATTTTTTTTTTTTATGTTTTTGAGACAGGGTCTCACTCTAACTCAGGCTGGAGTGCAGTAGTGGTATCACAGGTCACTGCAGTCTTGACTTCTGGGTCCAATTGATCCTCCTGTAAGGACTGAATTTAAATATATGTCCAGAGTCACAAATTGCAAAAGAGAACTTTATAGACTGACTTGAGCAATTTAAAAAATTGTTAATTGAAGGTGAGAACAATCCTATTTTATAAGGGGGCTTTCTAATAAGATAACAACTTAGAAGTTGTTAATTTTGTATTAGGAAGTCAAAGGGAAAGGGTGCAAAATGGTAAAAATGTCTCCTGGAGGCCGGGCGCGGTGGCTCACGCCTGTAATCCCAGCATTTTGGGAGGCCGAGGCGGGTGAATCACCTGAGGTTGGGAGTTCGAGACCAGCCTGACCAACATGGAGAAACCCCATCTCTACTAAAAAACACAAAATTAGCCGGGCGTGGGGGCGCATGCCTGTAATCCCAGCTACCAGGGAGGCTGAGGCAGGAGAATTGCTTGAACCCGGGAGGTGGAGGTTGCAGTGAGCCGAGATCATGCCATTGCACTACAGCCTGGGCGACAAGAGTGAAACTCTGTCTCAAAAAAAGAAAAGTCTCCTGGGTATAGGGAATAAAAATTGGGCCGGGCGCGGTGTCTCATGCCTGTTATCCCAGCACTTTGGGAGGCCAAGGCAGGTGGATCACCTGAGGTCAGGAGCTCAAGACCAGCCTGGCCAACATGGCAAAACCCCATCTCTACTAAAAATACAAAAATTAGCTGGGCGTGGTGGCAGGCGCCTGTAATCCCAGCTACTTGGGAGGCTGAGGTAGAAGAATTGCTTGAACCTGGGCGGCAGAGGTTGCAGTGAGCCGAGATCATGCCATTGCACTCCAGCCTGGGTGACAAGAGCGAAACTCCATCTCAAAAAAAAAAAAAAAAAAAAAGACGGGGCGCGCGTGGCTCACGCCTGTAATCCCAGCACTTTGGGAGGCTGAGATGGGTGGATCATGAGGTCAGGAGTTCAAGACCAGCCTGGCCAAGATGGTGAAACCCTGTCTCTACTAAAAATACAAAAATTAGCCAGGCTTGGTGGTGGGTGCTTGTAATCCCAGCTACTTGGGAGGCTGTGGCAGAACCTGTGAGGTGGAGGTGGCAGTGAGCCGAGATCTCCCCACTGCACTCCAGCCTGGGTGACGAGACTCTGTCTCAAAAAAAAAAAAAAAAAAATGGCCATAAACCTTAAAAGTGATATTATGACCCAGCTTAATATAAACATTACTAGTAGCCACCTGTAGTCCCAGCTACTTGAGAGGCTGAGGTGGGAGGATTGCTTAAGCCCAAGAGTTCAAGTCCAGCCTGGGCAACGTAGGGAGACCCTGTCTTTGAAAAAATAAATTTTTTTTTTTTTTTTAGATGGAGTCTCACTCTGTCGCCCAGTCTGGAATGCAGTGGCACGATCTCTTTTTAGTAGAGACAGGGTTTCACCATGTTCACCAGGCTGGTCTTGAACTCCTGACCTCAGGTGATCTGCCTGCCTCGGCCTCCCAAAGTGCTGGGATTACAGACGTGAGCCACTGCGCCTGGCAAATAAAATCATTTTTAAAATTACTTATGTTTTAGGCCAAGCATGGTGGCTCATGCCTGTAATGCCAACATTTTGGGAGGCCAAGGTGGGAGGATGTCTTGAGGCCAGGAGTTCAAAACCTGCCTGGGTGGCCATGAGCAGTGATTCACACCTGTAATCCCAGCACTTTGGGAGGCTGAGGCAGGTAGATCATCTGAGGTCAGGAGTCAAGACCAGCCTGGCCAACATGGTGAAACCTCATATTTACTAAAAATACAAAAATTAGCTGGGTGTGGTGGTACATGCCTGCAGTCCCAGCTATTTGGGAGGCTGAGGCAGGAGAATGGCTTGCACCCAGGAGGCAGAGGTTGCAGTGAGCCAAGAATGCACCACTGCACTCGCCACTGCACTCCAGCCGGAATGACAGAGCGAGACTCTGTCTCAA
Source organism: Pan troglodytes (assembly GCF_028858775.2). Taxonomy (NCBI): domain Eukaryota; kingdom Metazoa; phylum Chordata; class Mammalia; order Primates; family Hominidae; genus Pan; species Pan troglodytes. Next base: position 39,320,028 of record NC_072408.2, on the reverse strand, counting down.
AACAGAAACAGGCCAGGTGTGGTGGCTCATGCCTGTAATCCCAGCACTTTGGGAGGCCGAGGCACGTGGATCACGAGGTCAGGAGATTGAGACCATCCTGGCTAACATGGTGAAACCCCGTCTCTACTAAGAATACAAAAAATTAGCCAGGCGTGGTGGCTTCGCCTGTAGTCCCAACTGCTCGGGAGGCTGAGGCAGGAGAATGGTGTAGACCCAGGAGACGGAGCTTGCAGTGAGCCGAGATCACGCCACTGCACTTCAGCCTGGGCGACAGAGCGAGACTCCGTCTCAAAACAAAACAAAACAAAAAACAGAAACAAAAACAAAAACCTGGCCGGGCGTGGTGGCTCCTGCCTGTAATTCCAGCACTTTGGGAGGCCAAGGTGGGCAGATCACCTGAAGTCAGGAGTTCGAGACCAGCCTGGCCAACATGGTGAAACCCTGTCTCTACTAAAAATACAAAAATTAGCTGGGCGTGGTGGCAGGCGCCTGTAATTCCAGCTACTTGGGAGGCTGAGGCAGGAGAATCGCTTGAACCTGGGAGGTGGAGGTTGCAGTGAGCCAAGATGGCACCACTGCACTCCAGCCTAGGCGACAAAGCGAGACTTCCTCTCAAAAACAAAACAAAAAAGGAAAAACAAAAACCTGCCTGGGCAACGTAGCCAGACCCTGTCTCTGAAAAAAAAAAAAATTCTCTGATGCCATTATTACCTTCTCAACAATGTAGAAGCATAGCCTACTGGGGCCGGAGGCAGTGGCTCAGACCTATAATCCCACCACTTTGGGAGGCCAAGGCGGGCGGATCACCTGAGGTCAGGAGTTTGAGACCAGCCTGGCCAACATGGTGAAACCCCGTCTTTACTAAAAATACAAAATTAGCCAGGCATGGTAGTGTGCGCCTGTAATCCCAGCTACTTGGGCGGCTGAGGCAGGAGAATCGCTGGAACCCAGGAGGTGGAGGATGCAGTGAGCCGAGATCATGCCATTGCACTCTAGCCTGGGCAACAAGAGCGCAACTCTGTCTCAAAAACAAAAACAAAAACAAAAAACATAGCCTATTCATTTGGTTTGGAAAGAGTTTTAAAAAGAGTAGTGTATTTTGTGCTGAGTAGTTTTCTCATATCTTTTTCTTTTTTTTTTTTTATTTGGTTATTTTTGAGACAATATCTGTCTGTCGCCCAAGCCAGAGTACAGGGGCACAATCATGGCTCACTGCAGCCTCTACCTTCCGGGCTCAAGTGATCTTCCTACTTCAGCCTCTTGAGTTGCTTGGGCTACAGCAGTGAGCCATCGTGCCTGACTGAGTTTTCTCATATTCTGAGGTTTGTTGTTGTTGTTGTTGTTGTTGTTATGGTTGTTGTTCAAACAAAATGTCTCAGATATTTATTACTGAACCAGCCTACTAGTGCAAAGCATATCAACAAAGAGAAAAAACATTTTCCAAGAAAACATAGGCGACCGTCCAGATATTTTCAGCTTGATGTGGGAAGATCATAGTGACCTTGATACAGCAAAAATGTGTGCCATCTCGTGCAATTCCTTATATTCCTTAGTTCTTCTCTAATGTCTTCTGTTGGAGTAGTACCTGATTTTATTGTAAGTTTTCTTCCAAATCCACTGGGGAATGAGATGATTTTGCTTTTGTTTCTTGGCCAGGAATCACTTGATTCTTAAAGTCTCTTGAGAAGATATGGCCAGAAACAGAGTCAACCACACACACTATAATGGCAGAGAAAAGACAGGGGAGCTCATATTCTGAGTTTTGGTTTGGTGCTACCCGTGTGTCTTGGGCCAGCATCAACATGAAAATCTTTACAGGAAAGAAGAGCCTTTTAAAAGCTATTTACCCAGCCGGGCGCGGTGGCTTACGCCTGTAACCCCAGCACTTTGGGAGGCCGAGGCGGGCGGATCATGAGGTCAGGAGATCGAGACCATCCTGGCTAACACAGTGAAACCCCGTCTCTACTAAAAATACAAAAAATTAGCCGGGCGTGGTGGCGGGCGCCTGTAGTCCCAGCTACTCAGGAGGCTGAGGCGGGAGAATGGCGTGAACCCCGGGGGCAGAGCCTGCAGTGAACTGAGAACGCGCCACTGCACTCCAGCCTGGGTGGCAGCGAGACTCCATCTCAAAAAAAAAAAAAAAAAAGCTATTTATTTACCCGCTGGGCGCTGTAATCCCAGCACTTTGGGAGACCGAGGCGGGTGGATCACAAGGTCAGGAGTTCAAGACCAGCCTGGCCAATATGGTAAAACCCCATCTCTACTAAAAATACAAAAATTAGCCAGGCGTGGTGGTGCGTGCCTGTAGTCCCAGCTACTCAGGAGGCAGAGGCAGGAGAACCACTTGAACCCGGGAGGCGGAGGTTGCAGTGAGCCGAGATAGCACCACTGCACTCCAGCCTGGGCAACAGAGTGAGAGTCCGTCTCAAAAAAAAAAGGTCAGAAGGTATTTACCTGTAAAAATGACATGCATTGAATGAAGTCTTTTTAAAATGGTGGCCTGGCGCAGTGGCTGAAGCCTGTAATCCCAGCACTTTGGGAGGCTGAGGCGGGTGGATTACAAGGTCAGGAGATCGAGACCATCCTGGCTAACATGGTGAAACCCCATCTCTACTAAAAATACAAGAAATTAGCTGGGCGTGGTGGCCCGTGCCTGTAGTCCCAGCTACTCGGGAGGCTGAGGCAGGAGAGTCACTTGAACCCAGGAGGTGGAGTTGCAGTGAGCCAAGATTGCACCACTGCACTCCAGCCTGGGCAACACAGCGAGACTCTGTCTCAAAAAATAAGTAAATAATATAAAAAATAAAAATATAAATGGCCTTCTGCTGGGCACGGTGGCTTATGCCTGTAAACCCGGGACTTTGGGAGGCTGAGGTGGGTGGATCACTTGAGGTCAGGAGTTTGAGACAGCCTGGCCAACATGGCAAAACCTGTCTTTCCTAAAAATACAAAAATTAGGCCCGGCGCAGTGGCTCACACCTGTAATCGCAGCACTTTGGGAGGCCAAGGCAGGTGGATCATGAGGTCAGGAGTTCAAGACCAGCCTGCGCAAGATGGTGAAACCTCACCTGTACTAAAAATACAAAAATTAGCTGGGTGCGGTGGCAGGTGCCTGGAATCCCAGCTACTCAGGAGGCTGAGACAGGAGAATTGCTTGGACCCAGGCAGCAGAGGTTGCAGTGAGCCGAGATCACACGATTGCACTCCAGCCTAGGTGATAGAGGAGTAAAACTCCATCTCAAAAAAAAAATTTAAAAAATTAGCTGGGCATGGTGATACATGCCTGTAGTTCCAGCTACTTGGGAGGCTAAGGCAGGAGAATTACTTGAACCTGGGAGGTGTAGGTTGCAGTGAGCTGAGATCGTGCCGTTGCACTGTCAGCCTGGGCAACAGAGCAGGACTCTGTCTCCAAAAAAAAAAAAAAAAGATCTTCTACCCCACGTCTCCAACCTCCAGGCTGTGGCAATCCCCAGGCTGTGGATAGGTACTGGTCCATGGCCTATTAGGAAAGCAGCCACACAGCAAGAGATGAGCGCTCCATGAGCCAGCATTACTGCCTGAGCTCTACCTCCTGTCAGATCAGTGATGGCATTAGATTATCATAGATGTGCGAACCCTATTGTGAACTGCACATTCGAGGGATCTAGGTTGTGCTCGCCTTATGAGAATCTTTTTTTTTTTTTTTTTTTTTTTTGATACAGGATCTCTGTCACCCAGGGTGGAGCGCAGTGGCGAGATCTTGGCTCACTGCAACCTCCGCCTCCTGGGTTCAAGCGATTCCCCTGCCTCAGCCTCCTGAGTAGCTGGGATTACAGGTGCTTGCCACCATGCCCGGCTAATTTTTTATTTATTTATTTTTAGACGGAGTCTCGCTCTATCACCAGGCTGGAGTGCAGTGGTGCGATCTCAGCTCACTGCAAGCTTCGCCTCCCAGGTTGACGCCATTCTCCTTCCTCAGCCTCCCTAGTAGCTGGGACTACAGGTGCCTGCCACCATGTCTGGCTAATTTTTGTATTTTTAGTAGAGATGGGGTTTCACTGTGTTAGCCAGGATGGTCTCGATCACCTCTACTTCGTGATCCGCCTGCCTCGGCCTCCCAAAGTGCTGGGATTACAGGCGTGAGCCACCGCGCCCTGCTGTGCCCGGCTAATTTTTGTATTTTTAGTAGAGATGGGGTTTTGTGATGTTGGCCAGGCTGGTCTTGAACTCCCAACTTCAGGTGATCCACCAGCCTTGGCCTCCCAAAGTGCTAAGATGACAGGCGTGAGCCACTGCGCCTGGCCACTACGAGAATCTAATGCTTGATGGAACGGTTTCATTCCAAAACTATTCCCTCACCATGGAAAAACTTGTCTTGCACAAAACCCATTTCTGGTGCCAAAAACATTGAGGACCACTGTTCTACCCCAAACATCACCTTATCTTATGTTTACATCTGAAGTTTATATTATAGAAAATAAGACCATTGAGTGGGCAGGGTGGCTCATTCCTGTGATCCCAGTACTTAGGGGGCCAAGATGGGAGGTTTGCTTGAGTCCAGGAGTTTGAGACCAGCCTGGACAACATAGGGAGAGCCTGTCACTACAAAAAATAAAAAATTAGCCAGATGTGGTATATGGTGATGCTGGGATTACAGACATGAGTCACTGTGCCTGGCCTGGTGGACACATTTCTTGAGTGAGACCACTGCCGTCATGCTTTTCTCACTATTCTGAGTCCCTGGCACATAGTAGATGCTCAAAAATGTTTGTTAAATATATTAATAATTTAGCCGTAATGGAGTAAAACTATGGACAAACCAGTCATGGTAGTTTAGGCAAGAGATTAGACCCAGAACTAAAGCAGTGGCAGTAGGAGTGGACAGATAAAGCTAACCGAGAATTTTGATGTATTTCTAACTTTGAAGACCAGTTAGAAAAGGAATCAGATAAGGAGGTTTCTAGTTTGGGAGACTGGGTGAAATGTGACACCATTAGCTGAGACTGAAAGGGACAGATGGAGGAGTAGAAATATAATTTAATATAGTTTATATTTAGCAGTTGAGGAAAGGGATTTTTTTTGTTGCTTGTTTAGGAATGGGATGTTTTATCATGTTTGATGGGTGAGAAAAGAAGCCAGTGGAAAGAGAGGAGGGGTTTAAGAAGACAGGATAACAGGGAGAACAAGGTCTGGTATGAGGCAGGAGAGGATAAAAACCAAAGGAAACAAAGAGAAGGCATAGGAAGAGGGAAGGAGATGAAAGTCTAAGGGAAGGGCTTTTAAACTTGATTCTGGCGCTCGCGCTCTCTCTCTCTTGCTCTGTATCTGTGTGTATACACACACAAAAAGAATATACATACATATATATACACACACACACATATATATACATTTTTTTTGAGACACATCCTCTGTTGCTCAGCCTGGAGTGTAGTGATGTGATTATGGCTCACTGCAGCCTTGACCTCCCCAGGCTCAGGTGATCCTCCCACCTCAGTCTCCCAAGTAGCTGATACTACAGGTGTGCACTGCCACACCCAGCTAATTAAAAAAAGTATTTTGTAGAGATGGGGTTTTGCCATGTTGCTCAGGCTGGTCTCCAACCCCTGGGTTCAAGTGATCCATCCATCTCGGCCTCCCAAAGTGCTGGGATTACAGGCTTGAGCCACCGTGCCTGCCCGCTCAATATATATTTGTTGAATGAATGAATTAGGTGCCAGATCCATGACAGAAATATATTTTACAGCAAAGGAACTCAGATCGCTTAAGCTTTTCGTTTGCAGGTTTGTTGGGTACTACAACCTGGAAATTAATATCTAACTCCCATGTAGTGTCTAACTTGTGAAATCTTGTTTTGCTTCCATCTCTAAAGAAGTGTCCTTCTGGAGGTTGCAGGGAGCCGAGATCATGACACTGCCCTTCAGCCTGGACAATAGATTCAAATCTTGTCTCAATTAAAAAAATAATAATAATAAATTAAACAAAAGTGTCCTACTTCAAGCACAGGATGACCTTTTCTGCGTGTGTTCTCTTTTTTTGAGACGGAGTTTCGCTCTTGTTGTCCAGGCTGGAGTGCAGTGGCACGATCTCAGCTTGCTGCAACCTCCGCCTCTCACGTTCAAGCAATTCTTCTGCCTTAGCCTCCCGCATAGCTGGGATTATAGGCATGCACCACCACGCCCGGCTAATTTTTTGTATTTTTAGTAGAGACAGGGTTTTGACATGTTGGGCAGGCTGGTCTCGAACTCCTGACCTCAGGTGATCTGCCCACCTCAGCCTCCCAAAATGCTGGGATTACAGTGTGAGCCACCGTGCCTGGCCATCTGCATGTGTTCTTAATGTCATTGTCTCTGGCCTTTTCCAGGAGTATGAATCTTCAGTTTATTCCCTTAATGTTTCCATTTTGTCTACAAATATGCTTAGGTGTTCCATTCTAAAAAGCAAGACAAAACAAACCTTTCCTCAGGCTCCTTTTTTTTTTTTTGAGATGGAGTCTCGCTCTGTCGCCCAGGCTACAGTACAGTGGCGCGATCTTGGCTCACTGCAAGCTCTGCCTCCCGGGTTCAGGCCATTCTCCTGCCTCAGCCTCCAGAGTAGCTGGGACTACAGGCGCCCGCCACAATGCCCGGCAAACTTTTTGTACTTTTAGTAGAGACGGGGTTTCACTGTGTTAGCCAGGATGGTCTCAATCTCCTCACCTCATGATCCGCCCACCTCGCTCCTAAAATGCTGGGATTACAGGTGTGAGCCACCGCGCCTGGCCACCTCAGGCCTCCTTTTTATGCTGTGGTCTGTTAAACTTTTTCCACATTTCTAAGATTACTCCACAAACTATTCTCACTAAAGGTACCTCTTTGCTGTCCACTCATTGGTTCCCACTCCCCCAAGCTACCAAAGTGGATACACTGAAAGCCACTCAATTGTCAAATTCAAAGGCCCTCTTTTTCAGGCTGGGCACTGTGGCCCATGCCTATAATCCTATTATTTTGGGTAGGCCGATCGCCTGAGCCCAGGAGTTCAAGATCAGCCTGGGCAACATGGTGAAAACCTGTCTCTACCAAAAAAAAAAACCCCACCAAAATTAGCCATGTGGCCTGGTGTGGTGGCTCATGCCTGTAATCCCAGCACTTTGGGAGGCCGAGGTGGGCAGATCACCTGAGGTCAGGAGTTCGAGACCAGCCTGACCAATATGGTGAAACCTTGTCTCTACTAAAAATACAAAAATTAGCTGGGCGTGGTGGCGGGCGCCTGTAGTCCCAGCTACTTGGGAGGCTGAGACAGAAGAATTGCCTGAACCTGGGAGACAGAGGTTGCAGTTAGCTGAGATCGTGCCACTGCACTCCAGCACTCCAGCCTGGGCAACAGAGTGAGACTCCGTCTCAAAAAAAAAAAAAAAAAAAATTAGCTGGGCATGGTGACTCTCATCTGTAATCCCAACTACTTGGGAGGCTGAGGCAGGAGAATAGCTTGAAACCAGGAGGTGGAGGTTGCAGTGAGCTGAGATCGCACCACTGCACTCCAGCCTGGGCAACAGAGTGAGACTCCGTTTCACAAAAAAACAAAAACAAAAACAAAAACAGTTAGCCGTGTGTGGTGCAGTCCTAGCTACTTAGGAGGCTGAGGTGGGTGGATCACTTGAGCCCAGGAGGTCAAGGTGGAAATGAGCTGAGATCATCCCATGTACTCCAGCTTGGGTGACAGAGACACTGTGTCAAAAAAAAAAAAAAAAAAAAAAGGCCGTTTTTTTCAGTCTCTGTTCTTTTTTTTTTTTTTTTGAGACAGAGTTTAGCTGTTGTCACCCAGGCTGGAATACAGTGGTTCACTGCATCCTCCGCCTCCTGGGTTCTGGGTTCAAGTGATTCTTCTGTCTCAGCCTCCTGTGTAGATGGGATTACAGGTGTGTGCCACCATGCTCAGCTAATTGTTGTATTTTTAGTAGAGACGAGGTTTCACCATGTTGGCCAGGCTGGTCTCGAACTCCTGACCTCAAGTGATCCACCCGCCTTGGCGTCCCAAAGTGCTGGGATTACAGGCATGAGCCACTGCACCCAACCTGTTCTTGGTCTCTTTGAAGTGTTACCACAGAGGGATCCCTATTCAGACCCCAAGAGAGGGTTCTTGAGCCTCAAGCAAGAAAGAATTTGGACACATCCATATGGTAAAGTGAAAGCAAGTTTATTAGGAAATAAAGAAATAAAAGAATGGCTACTTCATAGCCAGAGCAGCCCCGAGGGCTACTGGTTGACTACTTTTATGATTATTTATTGATTATATGCTAAATAAGGGGTGGATTATTTATGAGCTTTCTGGGAAAGGCATGGCAATTCCCCGAACTGAAGGCTCCTCCCCTTTTTAGACTTATTGGGTAACTTCCTGACTTTGCCATGACATCTGTAAACCTTCATGGTGCTGGTGGGTGTGTCTTTTGGCATGCTAATGAATTATAAGCATATATAATGAGCAGTGAGGATGACGAGGGGGTCATTTTTCATCACCATCTTCGTTTTGGTGGTTTTTAGCCAGCTTCTTTACCACATGCTGGTTTTATCAACAAAGTCTTTGTGACCTGTACCTTGGGCCAACCTCCTATTTCATCCTGTGACATAGAATGCCTGACATCCTGGCAATGCAGCCCAGGAGGTCTAAGCCTCATTTTACCCTGCTCCTATTCAAGATGGAGTTGCTCTGTTTCAAAGGCCTCTGACAGAAGTTTTTGACATAGTTGACCAGCCATTCCTTTTTCTTAAAAAGGCTGTCTTCTGTTTCTTTGTTATTTATTTTTTGAGACAGGGTCTCACTCTGTCACCCAGGATGGAGTGCAGTGGTGCCATCTCGGCTCACTGCAACCTCCACCTCATGGGTTCAAGCGATTCTCCTGCCTGAACCTCCCAAGTAGCTGTGAGTACAGGTGCGCACCACCACACCTGGCTAATTTTTGTATTTTTAGTAGAGACAGGGTTTCATCATCTTGGCCAAGTTGGTCTCGAACTCCTGGCCTAAGGTGATCCACCTGCCTCGGCCTCCCAAAGTGCTGGGATTACAGAGGTGAGCCACGGCACCCGGCCTTATTTATTTTATCTTTTTGAGACAGGGTTTCACTCTGTCACCTGGGCTGGAGTGCAGTGGCATGATTTCTGCTCACCATAGCCTTGACCTCTGGGCTTGAGTGATCCTCCCGCCCCAGCCTCCCAAGTAGGTGGGACTACAGGCGGGCGCCATCACACCTGGCTAATTTTTTTTTTTTTTTTTTGAAAAGGAGTTTCGCTCTTGTTGCCCAGGCTGGAGTTCAATGGCCGATCTCGGCTCACTGCGACCTCCGCCTCCCGGGTTCAAGTGATTCTCCTGCCTCAGCCTCTGGAGTAGCTGGGACTACAGGCGCCCGCCACCACGCCCGGCTAATTTTTTGTATTTTTAGTAGAGACGGGGTTTCACTGTGTTAGCCAGGATGGTCTGGATCTCCTGACCTCGTGATCCGCCCGCCTCGGCCTCCCAAAGTGCTGGGATTACAGGCGTGAGCCACCGCCCCCCGCCTTTTTTTTTTTTTTTTTTTTTTTGAGAGGGAGTTTTGCTTTGTCGCCCAGGCGGGTGTGCAATGACGCGATCTCGGCTTGCTCCAACCTCTGCCTCCCGGCTTCAAGCGATTCTCTTGCCTCAGCCTTCAGAGTAGCTGAGATTACAGGTGCCTGACACCAGGCTCGGCTAATTTTTGTTTTTTTAGTAGAGACAAGGATTCACCATATTGGCCAGGCTGGTCTCAAGCTCCTGACCTCAAGTGATCCGCCCGCCTCAGCCTCCAAAAGTGCTGCTATTACAGGCATGAGCCACCGCGCCGGCCCCAAGTGACTCTCATGGGCTGGAGACACAGGCTATTATGAATTGCTAACCACAGTCTCTTAGTCTCCCTTTTAAATAACAAAAGAGGAAATTTCTTCACTTCCTGACACAACTCTCCATCATACAGTTGGCCAAGAGCAGTTAGCAACTTTCATCCTTAATTTGTGTCCTTTGGGAGTTGCTGCTTTCTTAGAGTCATTAAATGCATGTAGGCAGTGTCTGCTTCATTAAGCCAGATTTATACCAAATGAAAAGGCAGAGAAAGATCTAATTTAATGAATATTTCTTTTTTTTTTTTTGAGACGGAGTTTCACTCGTCACCCAAGCTGGAGTGTAATTCGTGGTCTCCGGTCACTGCAACCTCCGCCTCCTGGGTTCAAGCAATTCTCCAGCCTCAGCCTTCCAGCCTCAGCCTCCCAAGTAGCTGGGATTACAGGTGCCCGCCACCACACCCAGCTAATATTTGTATTTTTAGTAGAGACGGGGGTTTCACCATGTTGGGCAGGCTGGTCTCGAACCCCTGACCTCAGGTGATCCACCCTCCTTGGCATTCCAAAGTACTGGGATTGTAGGCATGAGCCATCGCACCGGGTCTTAATTAAGATTTCTAAGAACTAGATCAACAAATCAGTGGGACTGTAAAGGCAATTCTTGGGACACAGGTCAGGAAACTCTGTGCTTAATTCAGAAATCAAAAATCCAGCAATCTCACTTCTGGGTGTTAGAACTGTAGAAAATAAAATTTTAGACCGGGCACGGTGGCTCACGCCTGTCATCCCAGGCCGAGGCGGGTGGATCACGAGGTCAGGAGATCAAGACCATCCTGGCCAACATGGTGAAACCCCGTCTCTACTAAAAATACAAAAATTAGCCTGGTGTGGTGGCGTGCGCCTGTAGTCCCAGCTACTCCGGAGGCTGAGACAAGAGAATCACTTGAACCCGAGAGGCAGAGGTTGTGGTGAGCCGAGATTGGGCCATTGAACTCCAGGCTTGGCAACAAGAGCGAAACTCTGTCTAAATAAATAAGTAAATAAATAAAAAGATAAAATTTTAAGCCCCCCAACTGACTGAATGGATCCCCATTTGGCCAAGAGGACCCCCAAACTCCTGAAAAAGTAGTTCAGGCAATGTGGGGAATGGGAGGCATTGAATATGCCTCATTATACTCTCTTCCCTTTGGAGTTCTGGCACAACTGACCAGCATTAACATTAAAACAGAGATCTTGGCTGGGCACTATGGCTCATGCTTGTAATCCCAGCACTTTGGGAGGCCGAGTCAGGTGGATCACCTGAGGTCAGGAGTTCGAGACCAGCCTGGCCAACATGATGAAACCCCGTCTCTACTAAAAATACAAAAAAATACAAAAAAATAAAATAAAAATTAGCTGGGTGTGGTAGTGCATGTCTGTAATCCCAGCTACTTGGGAGGCTGAGACAGAAGAATCGCTTGAATCTGGGAGGCGGAGGTTGCAGTGAACAGAGATCACACTACCGCACGCCAGCCTGGGCAACAAGAGCGAAACTCCGTCTCAGAAAAACAGAAACAACAACAACAACAAAAAGAGTTTGAGACTAGCCTGGCCAACATAGCAAAACCCCGTCTCTACTAAAAATACAAATGTTAGCGGGCTGTGGTGGCGTGTGTCTGTAATCCCAGCTACTCAGGAGGCTGAGGCAGGAGAATTGCTTGAACCCGGGAGATGGAGGTTGCAGTGAGTCAAGATCCTGCCACTGCACTCCAGCCCAAGGGACAGAGTGAGAGTCTGTCTCAAAAAAATAAAATAAATAAAATGAATAAAATAAAACAAGAGATTTTAAGACTGACAAACGAGGCGGGGTGTGGTGGCTCAAGCCTGTAATCCTAGCTCTTTGGGAGGTCAAGGCAGGCCGATCAGGGGTTTGAGACCAGCCTGGCCAACATGGTGAAACCCTGTCTCTACTAAAAATACAAAAATCAGCTGGGCGTGGTAGTGCACACCTGTAATCCCCGCTACTCAGGAGACTGAGGCAGGAGAATCTCTTGAACCCGGGAGACCCAGGTTGCTGTGAGCTGAAATCGAACCACTGCACTTTAGCCTGGGCAACAGAGTGAGACTCTCTCAAAAAAAAAAGGGGGGGGAAGGACAAAAGAGACTAGCAAAATTCCAACGTGATGCTAGTATAACATCACATAAAAGATAAAAAAAAAGAAATCAAAATATTTTACCCCAAAATATGTTTCTTTGCTATATTTTGAAATGGTGGGCACAGTGGCTCTTGCCTGTAATCCCAGTACTGGGAGGCAGAGGCAGGAGTATTGCTTGAAGTCAGGAGTTAGAGACCAGCCTGAGCAACAAAGCCAGACTCTGTCTCTATAAAAATAATTAAATTAAATATAAATAAATAGGCCAGGTGCAGTGGCTCACGCCTGTAATCCCACCACTTTGGGAGGCCGAGGCGGGCAGATCACGAGGTCAGGAGATCGAGACCATCCTTGCTAACATGGTGAAACCCCGTCTCTACTAAAAATACAAAAAAAAAAAAAAAAAAAAAATTAGCCAGGCGTGGTGGCAGGCGCCTGTAGTCCCAGCTACTCAGGAGGTTGAGGCAGGAGAATGGCGTGAACCCAGGAGGCAGAGCTTGCAATAAGCCAAGATTGCGCCACTGCACTCCAGCCTGGGCAAGAGTGAGACTCTGTCTCAAAAAATAAAAATAAATAAATAAGGCTTGGTGTGGTGGCTCATGCCTGTAATCCCAGCACTTTGGGAGGCCGAGGTGGGCAGATCCTGAGGTCAGGAGCTCGAGACCAGCCTAACATGGTGAAACCCTGTCGCTACTAAAAATACAAAAATTAGCCAGGTGTGGTGGTGTGTGCCTATAATCCCAGCTACTCAGGAGGCTGAGGCAGAAGAATCACTTGAACCCAGGAAGCGGAGGTTGCCGTGAGCTGAGATCGCGCCACTGCACTCCAGCCTGGGCAACAGAGAGAGACTTCCTCTAAAAAAAAATAAAAATAAATAAATAAATAAAGTCCCTGCCAAGCCATCTTTTGTGGGGGAAAATTTGCATCTGTAAATAATCTGTACGAACATAACTAGATCTTTCTCCTACCAGGTCCACCCAATTCTGAAGAGATTAACTGAGAGACTAGTTTTTTTGTTTGTTTGTTTGTTTGTTTGTTTTTTTTTTTTGAGATGGATTCTTGCTCTGTTGCCCAGGCTGGAGTGCAGTGGGAGGATCTCGGCTGACTGCAATCTCTGCCTCCCCGGTTCAAGCAGTTCTTCTGCCTCAGCCTCCCTAGTAGCCAGGACGACAGGAGCACGCCACAACGTCTGGCTAATTTTTTTTTTTTTTTTGAGGAGTCTCGCTTTGTCGCCCAGTTTGGAGTGCAGTGGCACAATCTCAGCTCACTGCAACCTCTGCCTCCCGGGTTCAAGCAATTCTTCTGCCTTAGCCTCCAGAGTAGCTGGGACTACAGGCATGCATCACCAAGCCTGGCTAATTTTTTTTTTTTTTTTTTTTTTTGTATTTTTAGTAGAGACGGGGTTTCTCCATGTTGGTCAGGCTGGTCTCGAACTCCTGACCTCAGGTGATCCACCTGCCTCAGCCTCCCAAAGTGCTGGGATTACAGGCATGAGCCACTGTGCCTGGCCTGTTTGTCTGTTTTTTTGAGATGGAGGTCCCACTCTGTCACCCAGGCTGGAGTGCAATGGTGTGATCTCAGCTCACTGCAACCTCCACCTCCTGGGTTCAAGAGATTCTCCCCCATCAGCCTCCTGAGTAGTTGGGATTACAGGCACCTGCCATCATGCCTGGCTAACTGTTGTATTTTTGTAGAGAAGGTGTTTCACCATGTTGGTCAGGCTGGTGGGAGTGTAGCAGTGAGGAGGACCAGAAGTCACTCTGGTGGCCATCTTGGTTTTGGTGGGATTTAGCCGGCTCCTTTACTGCAACCTGTTTCTTTTGTTTGTTTGTTTTTTGAGATGGAGTCTCACTCTGTCTCCCAGGCTGGAGTGCAGCAGGGTGATCTCGACTCATTGCAACCTCAGCCTCCTGGGTTCCAGCGATTCTCCTGCCTCAGCCTCCGGAGTAGCTGGGATTACAGGTGTGTGCTACCACAACTGGCTAATGTTTGTATTTTTAGAAGAGACAGGGTTTTGCCATGTTGGCCAGGCTGCTCTCTAACTTTTGACCTCAGGTGATCCATTCACCTGGACCTCCCAAAGTGCTGGGATTACAGGCATGAACCGATTACAAGCATGAGCCAATGTGTCTGGCCTGGTTTAAACACTTCTGACATTTACCCCATCCCTTTTATAAGAGAACCCTTAATCTTTTTTTTTTTTTTTGAGACGGAGTCTCACTCTTTCACCCAGGCTGGAGTGCAGTGGCACAATCTCCGCTCACTGCAACCTCCGCCTCCTGGGTTGAAGCAATTCTCCTGCCTCAGCCTCCAGAGTATCTGGGATTACAGGTGCCCCCAACCATGCCTAGCTAATTTTTTTGTATTTTTAGTAGACACGGGCTTTCACTATGTTGGCCAGGCTGGTCTTGAACTCCTGACTTTGTGATCCACCTGCCTTGGCCTCCCAAAGTGCTAGGATTACAGGCGCGAGCCACCGTGCCTGGCCTTTTTTTTTTTTCTTTTAATTTTAAGCAGAGTCTTGCTCTGTTGCCCAGGCTTGAGTCCAGTGGCACGATCTTGGCTCACTCCAACCTCCGCCTCCTGAGTTCAAGTGATTCTCCTGCCTCAGCCTCCCGAGTAGCTGGGATTACAAGCGTGCGCCACTACACCCGGCTCATTTTTATATTTTTAGTAGAGACGGGGATTCTCCATGTTGGCCAGCGTGGTCTCAAACTCCTGACCTCAGGTGATCCACCCACCTTGGCTTTCCAAAGTGGTGAGATTGCAGGCAGGCATGAGCCACTGCGCCCAGCTTTCTGTAACTTCTTCAGGATGAATAAGGGCGATGATATTCCTGCCTAACTATTAGGATCTCTTGTGTTCAGGGTAGATAGGAGCTCAGTTAGAAAGCATCGGTATGGTGAGGGCCATTTATAACTCTTGAGTTCCAACAAAAGGTGATGTCTGGAAGATTAGTAAATATTCATTTAAGAAAACATTCAGGGGTCGGGCATGGTGGCTCATGCCTGTAATCCCAGCACTTTGGGAGGCCAAGGCGGGCGGATCACCTGAGGTCAGGAGTTTGAGACCAGCCTGGCCAACATGGTGAAGCCCCATCTCTACTAAAAATGCAAAAATTAGCTGGGCATGGTGGCACAGGTCTGTAGTCCCAGCTACTCGGGAGGTGAATCGCTTGAACCTGGGAGGCAGAGGTTGCAGTGAGCTAAGATTGCGCCACTACACTCCAGCCTGAGTGACAGAGGGAGACTCCATCTCAAAAAAAAAAAAAAAAAAGAGGAATCATACAATATTTGCCCTTTTGTGGATGGCTCATTTCATTTGGCATAATGCCAACAATTTATGTTTCAGCATGTGACAGAATTTCTTTCCTTTTTAAGGCTGAATTTTATATATATATATATATACACATATATATAAAATAATATTTTATACACACACACATACTGTTTTTTTTTGAGACAGAGTTTTGGAGTTTTGCTCTTGTCATCCAGGCTGGTGTTCAATGGCATGATCTTGGCTCACTGCAACCTCAGCCTCCCGGGATCAAAGGACTCTCCTGCCTCAGCCTCCGAAGTAGCTGGGATTAGGGGCATAGGCAACCACACCTGGCTAATTTTGTTTTTTTTTTTGAGACAGAGTCTCGCTCTGTCGCCCAGGCTGGAGTGCAGTGGTGCTGTGTCAGCTCACTGCAACCTCCACCTCCCAGGTTGAAGTGATTCTTGTGCCTCAGCCACCTGGCTAATTTTGTTCTGTATTTTTGTAGAGACAGGGTTTCACCATGTTGGCCAGGCTGGTCTTGAATTCCTGACCTCAGGTGATCTGCCTGCCTCGGCCTGCCAGAGTGTTGGGATTACCGGCGTGAGCCACCATGCCCAGTCTTATATATTTTTTGACACAGGATCTCACTTTGTCACCCAGGGTGGAGTGTAGTGGTGTGATCATGGCTCACTACAACCTCTGCCTCCCAGGGTCAAGGGATCCTCCCACCTCCGCCTCCCTAGTAGCTGGGACGTCCCACCATGCCTGGCTAATTTTGTAATTTTGTGTGTGTGTGTGTGTGTGTGTGTGTGTGTGTGTGTGTGTGTTTTAGATGGAGTTTCGCTCTTATTGCCCAGGCTGGAGTGCAATGGTATGATCTCGGCTCACTGCAACCTCTGCCTCCTGGGTTTAAGTGATTCTTCTGCCTCAGCTTCCCAAGTAGCGGGATTATAGACGTCCACAACCATGCCTGGCTCATTTTTGTATTTTTAGTAGTGACCAGGGTTTCATCGTGTCGGCCAGGCTGGTCTTGAACTCCTGACCTCAGGTGATCCATCCGCCTTGGTCTCCCAAAGTGCTGGGATTATAGGCGTGAGCCCCAGTGCCTGGCGTGTGTGGTTTTTTTTTGTAGAGACAGTGTTTTGCATTTTTTTTTTTTTTTTTGGGGGGGATGGAGTCTAACTCTGTCTCCCTGGCTGGAGTGAGTAGTACAGTGGTGTGATCTTGGCTCACTGCAACCTCTGGCCTCCCAGGTTCACGTGATTCTACTACCTCAGACTCCTGAGTAGCTGGGACTACAGGCATGTGCCACCACACTTGGCTAATTGTTGTATTTTTAGTAGAGAAGGGGTGTCACTACGTTGGCCAGGCAGGTCTCGAACTCCTGACCTCAGGCGATCTGCCCGCCTCGGCCTCCCAAAGTGCTGAGATTCGCCATTTTGCCCAGGCTAGTCTCAAAAGTCCTGAGCTCAAACGATCCTTTATACTCCCAGGCCAAGCGATCCTGGCTTCCCAAAGTGCTGGGATTACAGGCATGAGCCACTGCGCCCGGCCGAATAATATTCTCCTGTTGCTATATACCACATCTTATTTAACCATTCAACAGTTGATGGACACTTGGGTTTCTGCTGCCTTTGTCTATTGTGAATAATGCTGTTATGAGTATGGTTGTAACACTGAGTCCCTGATTGTAATTCTTTTGGGTTTAAAACCAGAAGTGGAATTGCGGGACCATACAGTAAATCTATTTTTAATTTTTTGAGGATCTGCCATACCATTCCATAGTGGCTGCACTATTTAACATTCCCGAAGTTGGGAACGACTCATATTCAGAGAAGGACTGTGTGGTAGATAGAGCTCCCTCTCCCCTCTCCCCTCTCCCCTCCCCCCTCCCCCCTCTCCCCTCTCCCCTCTTTCCACGGTCTCCCTCTGATGCCGAGCCGAAGCTGGACGGTACTGCTGCCATCTCAGCTCACTGCAACCTCCCTGCCCGATTCTCCTGCCTCAGCCTGCCGAGTGCCTGCAATTGCAGGCATGCGCCGCCACGCCTGACTGGTTTTCGTATTTTTTTTGGTGGAGACGGGGTTTCGATGTGTCGGCTGGGCTGGTCTCCAGCTCCTAACCGCGAGTGATCCGCCAGCCTCGGCCTCCCGAGGTGCCGGGATTGCAGACGGAGTCTCGTTAACTCAGTGCTCAATGGCGCCCAGGCTGGAGTGCAGTGGCGTGATCTCGGCTCGCTACAACCACCTCCCAGCCGCCTGCCTTGGCCTCCCTAAGTGCCGAGATTGCAGCCTCTGCCTGGCAGCCACCCCGTCTGGGAAGTGAGGAGCGTCTCCGCCTGACTGCTCATCGTCTGGGATGTGAGGAGCCCCTCTGCCTGGCTGCCCAGTCTGGAAAGTGAGGAGCGTCTCTGCCCGGCCGCCATCCCATCTAGGAAGTGAGGAGCGCCTCTTCCCGGCCGCCATCACATCTGGGAAGTGAGGAGCGTCTCTGCCCGGCCGCCCATCGTCTGAGATGTGGGGAGCACCTCTGCCCTGCCGCCCCGTCCGGGATGTGAGGAGTGTCTCTGCCCGGCCGCCCTGTCTGAGAAGTGAGGAGACCCTCTGCCTGGCAACCGCCCCGTCTGAGAAGTGAGGAGCCCCTCCGCCCGGCAGCCACCCCGTCTGAGAAGTGAGGAGCGTCCTCCCTCCTCGTCTGGGAGGGAGGTGGGGGGGTCAGCCCCCCGCCCGGCCAGCCGCCCCGTCCGGGAGGTGAGGGGCACCTCTGCCCGGCCGCCCCTACCGGGAAGTGAGGAGCCCCTCTGCCCGGCCAGCCGCCTCGTCCGGGAGGGAGGTGGGGGGGTCAGCCCCCTGCCTGGCCAGCCGCCCCGTCCGGGAGGCGAGGGGTGCCTCTGCCCGGCCGCCCCTACTGGGAAGTGAGGAGCCCCTCTGCCCGGCCAGCCGCCCCGTCCGGGAGGGAGGTGGGGGGGTCAGCCCCCCTCCCGGCCAGCCGCCCCATCCGGGAGGGAGGTGGGGGGGTCAGCCCCCCGCCTGGCCAGCCGCCCCGTCCGGGAGGGAGGTGGGGGGATCAGCCCCCCGCCTGGCCAGCTGCCCCGTCCGGGAGGGAGGTGGGGGGATCAGCCCCCTGCCCGGCCAGCCGCCCTGTCCAGGAGGTGGGGGGGGCGCCTCTGCCCGGCCGCCCCTACTGGGAAGTGAGGAGCCCCTCTGCCCGGCCAGCCGCTCTGTCTGGGAGGGAGGTGGGGGGGTCAGCCCCCGGCCCGGCCAGCCGCCCCGTCCGGGAGGGAGGTGGGGGGGTTAGCCCCCCGCCTGGCCAGCCACCCCATCCGGGAGGTGAGGGGCGCCTCTGCCCGGCCGCCCCTTCTGGGAAGTGAGGAGCCCCTCTGCCCGGCCAGCCGCCCCGTCCGGGAGGGAGGTGGGGGGGTCAGCCCCCCGCCCGGCCAGCCGCCCCGTCCGGGAGGTAGGTGGGGGGGTCAGCCCCCCGCCCGGCCAGCCGCCCCGTCCGGGAGGGAGGTGGGGGGTCAGCCCCCCGCCCGGCCAGCCGCCCCGTCCGGGAGGGAGGTGGGGGGGTCAGCCCCCCGCCCGGCCAGCTGCCCCGTCCGGGAGGGAGGTGGGGGGATCAGCCCCCCGCCCGGCCAGCCGCCCTGTCCGGGAGGTGAGGGGCGCCTCTGCCCGGCCAGCCGCCCCCTCCGGGAGGGAGGTGGGGGGGTCAGCCCCCCGCCGGGCCAGCCGCCCCGTCGGGGAAGTGAGGGGCGCCTCTGCCCGGCCGCCCCTACTGGGAAGTGAGGAGCCCCTCTGCCCGGCCAGCCACCCTGTCCGGGAGGGAGGTGGGGGGTCAGCCCCCCGCCCGGCCAGCCGCCCCGTCCGGGAGGGAGGTGGGGGGGGGTCAGCCCCCCGCCCGGCCAGCTGCCCCGTCCGGGAGGTGAGGGGCGCTTCTGCCCGGCCGCCCCTACTGGGAAGTGAGGAGCTCCTCTGCCCGGCCACCACCCCATCTGGGAGGTGTACTCAACAGCTCATTGAGAACGGGCCATGAAGACAATGGCGGTTTTGTGGAATAGAAAGGGGGGAAAGGTGGGGAAAAGATTGAGAAATCGGATGGTTGCTGTGTCTGTGTAGAAAGAGGTAGACATGGGAGACTTTTCATTTTGTTCTGTACTAAGAAAAATTCTTCTGCCTTGGGATCCTGTTGATCTGTGACCTTACCCCCAACCCTGTGCTCTCTGAAACATGTGCTGTATCCACTCAGGGTTGAATGGATTAAGGGCGGTGCAAGATGTGCTTTGTTAAACAGATGCTTGAAGGCAGCATGTTCGTTAAGAGTCATCACCACTCCTTAATCTCAAGTACCCAGGGACACAAACACTGCGGAAGGCCGCAGGGTCCTCTGCCTAGGAAAACCAGAGAACTTTGTTCACTTGTTTATCTGCTGACCTTCCCTCCACTATTGTCCTGTGACCCTGCCAAATCCCCCTCTGCGAGAAACACCCAAGAATGATCAATAAAAAAGAAAAAAAAAACAAAAAACAAAAAAAAACATTCCCACCAACAGTGCACAAGTGTTCCAATTTCTTCACATCCTTGCTAACACTTTTTTTTTTTTGATAAGTAGTCAGCCTAATGGGTTGAGGTGACATCTCATTTTTTGTTTTAATTACATTTTTTTCTTTCTTTCTTTTTTTTTTTGAGGTGCGGTTTCGCTCTTGTTGCCCAGGCTGGAGTGCAATGGTGCGATCTCGACTCATCACAACCTCCACTTCCCGGGTTCAAGCGATTCTCCTGCCACAGCCTCCCTGGTAGCTGGGATTACAGACATGCGCCACCACACCCAGCTAATTTTTTATTTTTAGTAGAGATGGGCTTTCTCCATGTTGGTCAGGCTGGTCTCGAACTCCCAACCTCAGGTGCTCCGCCCACCTCAGCCTCCCAAAGTGCTGGGATTATAGGCATGAGCCACCGTGCCTGGCCTTTTCTCCTTTTTTTGAGATGGAGTTTTGCTCTTGTTGCCCTGGCTGGAGTGCAATGGTGTGATCTCGGCTCACTGCAACCTCTGCCTCCCAGGTTCAAGCCATTCTCCTGCCTCAGCCTCCCGAGTAGCTGGGATTATAGGCATAGGCCACCATGCCCAGCTAATTTTGTATTTTTAGTAGAGATGGGGTTTCTCCATGTTGGTCAGGTTGTTCTCGAACTCCTGACCTCAGATGATCCGCCTGCCTCAGCCTCCCAAAGTGCTGAAATTACAGGTGTGAGCCACTGCGCCCGGCCCTAGCACCTTTTCATGTGCTATTGGACATTTATCTATCTTCTTTGGATAAATGTCTTCATGGCCCTTTCACATTTTGAATCAGAGTTTTTGTTGAGTTGTAGGAGTTCTTTATATATTCTGGATATTATCCCCTTATCAGATACATCATTTGCAAATATTTCCTCTAATTCCATGGGCTGTCTTTCTTACTGTTTTGTTCTTTAATACACAAGTTTTAAATTTTGATGAAGTCCAATTTATCTTTTTTTCTTTTGTTGCCTGTTTTCTTGCTTTTGGTGTCATCTAATAGTTTTTTATTTTTTCTGTCACCCAGGCTGCAGTGCAGTGGTGTGATCTTGGCTCACTGTAACCTCCGCCTCCCAGATTCAAGCAATTCTTGTGCCTCAGCCTCCCAAGTAGCTTGGACTACAGGTGTGCGCCAACATGTTCAGCTAATTTTTGTATTTCTTGGTTTCGTCATGTCGGCCAGGGTCGTTTTGAACTCTTAGCCAGGCATGAGCCACTCTGCTTGACTCCAAGAACCAAAAATTTAATCATTCTAGTAATAGAGGAAGTTATCTGCATTTCAATTGTGGTGAAGCAAAAGACTGAGAGGAAGGCCGGTTGCGGTAGCTCAGGCCTATAATCCCAGCACTTTGGGAGGTCGAGGCAGGAGGATCATTTGAGATCAGGAGTTTGAGACCAGCCTGGACAACATGGTGAAGCCTTGTCTCTATTAAAAATACAAAAATTTGCGGGGCGTGTGGTGTGGGCCTCTCATCTCAGCTACTTGGGAGGCTGAGGCAGAATTGCTTGAACCTGGGAGGTAGACGTGGCAGTGAGCTGAGATTGTGCCACTGCATTCCAGCCTGAGCGACAGAGCAAGTCTGCATCTCAAAAAATTAAATAAATAAGGAAGACTGAGAGGTAGGAATTAATAGCAGAAGAAAAGGGGGAACTGATGTGAGATTCTTGAGGTGGGAAGTAGTGAACACTACTGCAGTGATGCAAAAAGGGTCTTGAACAAGATAGTTGTTTTTAAAAAATTGGGAATGAGTATCTAAATTTCTTCCTGAAATAATTATTGGATTGACTCAGATTGGCTGTTAGGCGCCTATCTTTTTTCTCATGAGATTTTGTTCATCAAATAATCAACTGTTTTGAAATGAGATGAAAGGTCTTCATTCTGAGCCAATCTTCAGATTTCTATTTGTGCTCCCACCGTACAGCCTACTACTTCCTAGCTGGGGGAAACAAAAGGCCCTGCTGTTTTTAGTGGCTTTGAGAAAGTCATAAACTCCTTAGTCCTCAGCTTTCACTCACATCTACTAGAATAATGCCTTTTTTTTTTTTTTTTTTTTTTGAGATGGCATCTTGTGGCCCAGGTTGGAATGTAGTGGCGCGATCATGGCTCACTGTAGCCTTGACCACCCAGGGTCAAGGGAGCAGGGTCAAGGGAGCAGGCTCAAGTGATCCTCCCACCTCAGCCTCCTTAGTAGCTGGAACCAAAGTGCACAATATCACACCTAGCTAGTATTTTTAGTTTTTGTAGAGGCAAGGTCTCTGTATGTTGCCCAAGCTGGTTTTGAACTCGTGGGCTCAAAGGATCTTCTTGCCTGTACTCCCAAAGTGTTGGGATTTCAGGCAGAAGCCACCCTCCTTGGCCTCTGTTTTTTTTTTTTTTTTTTTTTTTTTTTGAGATGGGAGTCTTACTTTGTCACCTAGGCTGGAGTGCAATGGTGCCATCTCGGCTCACTGCAACCTCTACCTCCTGGGTTCAAGCGATTCTCGTGCCTCAGCCTCCCGAGTAGCTGGGACTACAGACGCATGCCACCATGCCCAGCTAATTTTTTTTTGTATTTTTTTTTTTTTTTTTTTGAGACGGAGTCTCGCTCTGTCGCCCAGGCTGGAGTGTAGTGGCGCGATCTTGACTCACTGCAACCTCTGCCTCCCGGGTTCAAGCAATTCTCCTGCCTTAGCCTCCTGAGTAGCTGGGATTACAGGCGCCCGCCACCACGCCCAGCTAATTTTTGTGTTTTTAGTAGAGATGGGGTTTCACCATGTTGGTCAGGCTGGTCTCAAACCCCTGACCTCGTGATCCACCCGCCTCGGCCTCCCAAACTGCTGGGATTACAGGCATGAGCCACTGCGCTGCCCTTTTTTTTGTTGTTATTTTTAGTAGAGATGGGGTTTCACTGTGTTAGCCAGAATGGTCTGGATCTCCTGACCTTGTGACCCGCCTGCCCCGCCTGCCTCAGCCTCCCAAATTGGTGGGATTACAGGTGTGAGCCACTGTACCCGGCCGGCCTCATTTTTTATGGAGACCAAAAGACTGAATTCTATAAAAATGTCTTAACTCCTTTAGTTCTAAAGCCCAGTTTTAGATGTTAGCCACATTTATTCCCATTCTAACATATTCTTTCTAGGTGTATTTTCACATGTTCATTTCAGGATTCTTGCCTCTACATTTACTTGTAACTTTCCCATTTCTAAATTGTAGCCCTTTGATTTCCTCCAAACCATTCTCTGACAACCCAAACTGAGTTTTTCTTGGAATTCCTACGTAGCTATCTGTAAACTAACTGTTATGTTTTAGTTAGCCTGGGAGAGTCCTAGTTTTCATTTATTGTCCTAATATTTAATTATGGCTGTCCTAATCAGAAGCTACTTTGTAGATTAAAATGTCTGTAGAGAATATGCTTAAGAGCAGAAAGTTTACAATATACTCAAAATCTTCCCCTTCAGGTGGTAGCCTTTTCATGTACCTCCAACTTTCTCTTCAACCCTGTACCAAGCTCTTACATGTCGATATGTAACCAATGTAAACTCCTCAGAGGCCACAAAAGCCCCAGTGTGCATTCAGAAAGATTGGAGTTCAGTGAAGGGGCTGATTACTAGATACAGAAGAATCAGGATCTGCTAACAGTTAACATCTGGGAAAGAAAGTGGAAATGAGAAACTAATTTTTTTTTGAGACAGTGTCTCACTCTGTCGCCCAGGCTGGAGTGCAGTGGTGTGATCTCAGGGATTACTCAGTGATCCTATTTTTTGTAGAGGCGGGGTTTTGCCATGTTTCCCAGGCTGGTGTCAAATTCCTGGGATAAAGAGATCCACCTGTCTTGGCCTCCCAAAGTGTTGGGATTACAGGTGTGAGCCGTCGCGCCTGGTCAGAAATGAGAAACTTTATAGTCAAGTTGTATTTCCTGAAGTTAAGAAGGTCCTAACAGCCTAGTATAGTAACTTTTTTTTTTTTTTTTTTTTTTTTTTTTGAGATGGAGTCTTGCTCTATCGCCCAGGCTGGAGTGCAGTGGCGTGATCTGGGCTTACTGCAAGCTCTGCCTCCCAGGTTCACACCATTCTCCTGCCTCAGCCTCCCGAGCAGCTGGGACTACAGGTGCCCGCCACCACGCCCGGCTAATTTTTTGTATTTTTAGTGGAGACGGGGTTTCACCGTGTTAGCCAGGATGGTCTCAATCTCCTGACCTTGTGATCTGCCCCCTCCTTGGCCTCCCAAAGTGCCGGGATTACAGGCGTGAGCCACCACGCCTGGCCAGTAACTTCTTAAAAGAGGTATAAAGCCTGAGATTCTAAGTGGGAAATCTGTGGCACTAAACCTTATCAAATGAGGGAGGCCTTAGGAGTAATTAATAAATTACTAGAACCTTTTTAAGTTTTTTTTTTTTTGGTGGGGGGGTGGCGGGGAAGAGACCAGTCACCGACTAAGTTCATCCAACAAGAAGCCATAACTTTATTTATGATAGAAACAGTACAAATTTCAAACCAAGCTGCAGTTACTCCTTTGAGACACCAAAAAAAGTTGCTTCCATATGGTTACATTGTTAATTCCTGTAACAGAGAAAAGATAATTAGCGGTTCTTATAAGCAAATCAGGAGAATTCAGGTCACTAAAACTCTTACAGGCAAATCAGGAGAATTTAGGCCACTAAAACCTATATGGCAACTCAGAAGAGGCTCTGGAATGAGGTTCCTTAATTGGCTGATATTTAGCAAGACAAAATAAAGTCACTCATAATTGGTCAGGGCAGAGGGAGTCAAGGAACAAAGGCTTGAACACTTACCATAATCGCATTTACAATATCATTACTGTTGTTCTTCAGGGCTCGGACTGCCTTTGCTCTCGACACATTTGCTTGTGACATGACCAATTCTATGTCCTTAACTTCTACACCTGTTTCATCGACCTGAGAGATGAGAGGGAAAAAGCAGTAAATTAAAGGCAAGAACAATTTCAGCAGTTCTTTGGAGTCTCCTGAATCTAGTTTTTAATATAGCTCACCAACATGAACACAATGCTATACGGCGAGAGTTAAAGTATGAAAGATTTCCTAGTATACCTCTTCCTCTTCACTCTCCTCTTGTACAGTTGGAGTCTGTGTGTTTTCTTGAATGTTTGAGACAGCTTCACCTTGAACTTTGAACTTCTCAGCAGCTGCTAGTTGTGCTTGCTGGGATAAATCTTCGATCTACAGGGTAGAAAATATAGATCCATGTGAGTAGATTAGCAGTCTTTGAAAAATAAATCATATAGTTTCACAACTCTCTGTAAACCCATTCAGGTAACTTATTGTACAGCTTTAAACTGCTTGCCCTCACAGTAGAAAGAGTAGTTGTTTAGGTTTAGAGCAGTGGTTCTCAACTAGGGGGTAGTTAGGTCTCCCAGGAGATATATGGCAATGGAGTTTTTGGGTAATCAAAACTGGATGTAATGGATAGCCCTTCCATAACAGAGAACTATCTGATGCAAAATGTTAGCAGTGCTGAGGTTGAGAAACCCTGGTCTAGAACAATGCCCAAGAAAAGTTTACTCACCTTGGCTTCCCCAAAAACTATGTAAGTATCTGAAGCAGGGCTCTTGTAGACATCTGGTTTTGTGATGACAAAGAGGATATTCTTAGATTTCCGGATAGTGACTCTAGTAACTCCTGTAACCTGCCGAAGACCCAGTTTGGACATAGCCTAAAGAAGAGAAAACAGTATCAGGTTTTCAACCTCTTTAGAAGCAGCCTAAAGAAGCAAGGAACATAATACAACATCCAAAGCAAAGCCTTTCCCCAGGCTGAGAAAAGTTCATACAAGAATAGAGAATGGGTTTTCTGCCGTAGTAACTTCTGTTACTTTATTTTTTATTTTTTGGAGGCAGGTCTTGCTCTGTCGCCCAGGCTGGAGTGCAGTGGTGCAATCTTGGCTCAATGTAATGTCCGTCTCCCAGGTTCAAGCAATTGCCGTGCCTCAGCCACCTTAGTAGCTGGGATTACAGGAGCGTACCACCATGCCCTGCTATATTTTTTTGGTATTTTTATTAGTAGAGATGGGGTTTCGCCATGTTGGCCAGGCTGGTCTTGAACTCTTGACCTCAAGTGATCCACCCGCCTTGGCCTTCCAGTGTGCTGGGATAACAGGTGTGAGCCACCAACCCAGCTACTTCTGTTACTTTCAACGGGATTCTACCACTACTAAGAATTGGGTTCAGTGTATACTGCTTGGGTGACGGGTGCACCAAAATCTCAAAAATCACCACTAGAGAACTTACTTGTGTAACCAAAATACCACCTGTTCCCCAAAAACCTATGGAAATAAACAGTTCCACTCTGTATAAAGGTGCTTCATAAGATCCTGAAATCCTTTTCAAATCTTACCTTCCGTGCCTTCTTTTCACTCCGACTCTGTTTTGCTTTACTGACTGGTTCTTCATCAATTTCAGCTGCTGCCGCCAGCTAAGAAGATAAAACAGCTATTAGTTAACCAGAATCTAAGATCTGGATAGCACAATCTCCTTGTGGGTTTTCCTTTATGAAGGTTCACAGTTCCAAATACAAAAGTTGCCCTGATCAACCCTGCTTCTTTGACCCAATACCAGTTAGTAAGAGAATACCCACCTGGGCTTGTTGTGTGGTTGCCTGGGTGGAATCCTGTTCTTCAAGCTCTGGTACTGATTCATCACTGTCAGATTCTGTTCCAGACCCTAAGATGAGAAACAACTTTTACTGCTTTATAGTAGAAATTATAAGAGAAGGTACTTCACCACAGCCTGCCCTGGACTAGAGGTGAATGCCTCATGCTAGACCTAAGAATGTTAAATGTAAACCAGCTGGCTTGTGTGAAGTCAGCTTGATAGCCCCTAACTTAGTCACTAACTAGCGGGTACACATCTAGTAAAGACCCAGCCCTGACCCCAGAAATGAGGAGTAATCACTAGAAATAGCTGAGCAGTTTAATATACTGTAACTGCTTTCTTTCCCTCAAGGTCTTTGTTTCTTGGCACAGGCAAATAATGACCCATATGACTCTAAAATTTTACCCAATAGTCCAATTATCCCTGTAAAGTTCTGTCAGAAGGTGCCCCCAGATACACTTAAGTGAAAAAACCAAAATCACACTGTGGAGGCACAACAGGTTGGGTGGTTTTCCCCTCAACTTTTAAACTGGGTTGAAGGAAGTCAAAAGCAGACGTACACATATTCAGCCTCATTTTCAAACCATTCACCCCAGCAATGTGATCTAATCAATATAATTAGAAGATTCTCGATGATGACCTATATCTCTAGTTTTTCCAAACATAATTCACATAAATTTCTTTCAATTCAAAGGCCAAGCATCAGTAAAGACTACTGAGGAAAAAAAGCATACACCTGCACCATTTTCAGGCTAGGAAAAACAGATTTCTACATTTTTATGAAAAGGGAGTCCCTGGGCAACTGGTCATTACTAAGTCTAATAATGGAAAAATAAATACAAATAATTCAATTCTCCAATAATTTTAGCAAATCTCAGGCCCAGGGACAAGGTTAGTTAGTGATGTGGTAGGGATTAGAGCAAATGAAAAGGTCTGGCAGGTCTTGGTTTTCAATGTCAGATCAATTAGGTAAAATAGATGGCATGGCAGGCTCAGGGTAGTCCAGGCCACATTATACAAAAATGATACACAATGTACTATGTATCTATCTGAAGTAATGAAAACCAAGATTTGGTTTCATATTCCGAGAACTTTTGCATTTAAAATTATCATTCTATGTTCTACATCCAAACCCAAGCAGATTCACTGGAGAAAGCGGCGCATCACAGGGTTAGTATTGGTGGGTAGCCCCCAAAAGGGGTGTGGACGACAGACACACCATGCACACGGCAAACCAAGGCAAATACCCTTGTTGTTCTTCGTAACAGGTTGCTTGGCAGAGGGGGTTGGGACAGGGATTCCAGCAGATTTAGGGGTGGGCATGTTGACGAGGATCGACTGGAAAGGCACTCCCCCAGAGATTGGTTCCGGGGGAATCAGAGGCGGCAGCTCATCCTCATCAACAGGGGCAAGGGGTTTAGAGGGTGATTCCAACACCAGCCCAGGAGAGGACGGCAGAAATTGCTGTTTAGGAGGCAGAGTGGGAACTGGGGAGGGAGCAAGAGGCAGAGAGACTGGTGGGGTGGGTGCTGGAGAGACAGATGCTGATTCAGGTTTAGGAAGGACCTTCTCAAAGGCAGCTGCTGTTAGAGGGGTGGATGCCTTAGACTCAGGAGGAGCCAAGGGGCCCTTTGGGGAATTAGAAGCATCTTTGCCTTTTGCTGTCTTTGAAGAGTCTTTCTGAACAGGGAGTAGAGGGGCTGGAGCCACTGTGGAAAGGGGTCCTTTAGAACCATTCTTAGCTGAGGG
This sequence comes from Pan troglodytes, assembly GCF_028858775.2. NCBI lineage: Eukaryota > Metazoa > Chordata > Mammalia > Primates > Hominidae > Pan > Pan troglodytes. Next base: position 39,291,931 of record NC_072408.2, on the reverse strand, counting down.
ATCTGGGCATATAGGAGGTGAAGTAGCAGAACTCTTTTTGGTCTGTGGACCTTTCCGAGTGGGAGCTGTGATGATTGGCGTGCTTTCTGGAGCTGGGGCAACAAGTACTTCTTTCAGAGCTGTGGGGCCTTTCTTTGCTGGAAGCCCTTTAGATGCTTGAGGAACAGTGGCCCCCATTTTACATGTGACAGAAGCTGGGAAAGTAGGGGAGTCTTTGAGGGAGGAAGGAGTCACAGGTGGGGAAGTGGGAGTCCCTTTGGGGGCTGGAGTTGCTGGGCCCTTTTCGGGGGATGGAGGAGTCACAGCTGGAGGAGTAGGTGCCTCTTTGGGGGAGGGAGAAGTCACAGCTGGTGGAATGAGGAGCTCTTTGGGGGATGGGGCCCCTTTGTAAGTGGAAGGAGTCACTGCTGGGGGACTGGAGGCCTCTTTGGAGGATGGGGTAGCTGGGGCTTCTTTGGGGGCTGGAATTGCTGGGGTCTTTTTGGGGGAGGGAACAGTCATAGCTGGGGGAATGAGGGCCTCTTTGGGGGCTAGAGTTGCTGGGGTCTTTTTAGAGAGAAGAGTCGCTGTTGGGGCAATGGGGTCCCTTCTGGAGGATGGGGTAGCTGGGACCTCTTTGGGGGAAGAAGGAATCACAGCTGGCAGAGTGGGGGCCCCCATGGGGGCTGGAGTTGCTGGGGCCTTTTTGGGAGAGGAAGAAGTGGCAACTTGTTTGGGGGCTGGGGGCTCCTTGGGGGAAGGAGGATTCACTGCTGGGGGGGTGGGATCCCCTTTGGAGGATGGGGTAGCAGGGCCTCCTTTGGGGGCTGAAGTTGCTGGGGCCTTTTTGAGGGAGACAGGAGTCACTGCTGGGGGAGTGAGATCTCCTTTGGATGGGGTGGCTGCGCCTTCTCTGGTGACTGGAGTTGCTGGAGCCTTTTTGGGGGAGAGAGGAATCACTGCTGGGGAAGTGGGGTCCCCTTTGGGAGATGGGATAGCTGGTCCTCTTTTGGGGGAGGGAGGAGTCATAGCGGGACCTCCTTTGTGGGAGGGGGTTGCAGCTGGGGGAGTGGGGCCCTCTTTGGAGGATGGAGTAGATGGGCCTCCTTTAGAGGAGGGAGTTGTAGCTGGGAGAGTAGGGGTCCCTTTAGGGGAGGGAGGAGTTACAGCTGGGGGAGTGGGGGCCCCTTTGGGGGGTGGGGTACCTGGGCTTCCTTTTGGGGAGGGAGGAGTTGCAGCTGGGGGAGTGGGGGCCCCTTTGGGGGGTGAGGTAGCTGGGCCTCCTTTTGGAGAGGGAGGAGTTACAACTGCGGGATTGGGGGCCCCTTTGTGGGGTGGGGTAGCTAGACCTCCTTTTGGGGAGGGAGGAGTTGCAGCTGGGGGAGTGGGGGCCCCTTTGGGGGGTGGGGTAGCTGGGCCTCCTTTTGGGGAGGGAGGAGTTGCAGCTGGGGTTGTGGGGGCCCCTTTGGGGGATGGGGTAGCTAGACCTCCTTTTGGGGAGGGAGGAGTTGCAGCTGGGGTTGTGGGGGCCCCTTTTGGGGGTGGGGTAGCTAGACCTCCTTTTGGGGAGGGAGGAGTTGCAGCTGGGGTTGTGGGTGCCCCTTTGTGGGGTGGGGTAGCTAGACCTCCTTTTGGGGAGGGAAGAGTTGCAGCTGGGGTTGTGGGGGCCCCTTTGGGGAGTGGGGTAGCTGCTGGACTTCCTTTGGGGGAGGGAGGAGTTGCAGCTGGGGGTGTGGGTGCCCCTTTGGGGAATGGGGTAGCTGCTGGACTTCCTTTGGGGGAGGGAGGAGTCACAGCTGGGGGTGTGGGGGCCCCTTTGGGGGATGGAGTAGCTGGACCTCCTTTTGGGGAGGGAGGAGTCGCAGCTGGGGGAGTGGGGGCCCCCTTGGGGGATGGGGTAGCTGGACTTCCTTTGGGGGAGGGAGGAGTTGCAGCTGGGGGTGTGGGTGCCCCTTTGGGGAATGGGGTAGCTGCTGGACTTCCTTTGGGGGAGGGAGGAGTCACAGCTGGGGGTGTGGGGGTCCCTTTGGGGGATGGAGTAGCTGGACCTCCTTTGGGGGAGGGAGGAGTCGCAGCTGGGGGTGTGGGGGCCCCTTTGGGGGATGGAGTAGCTGGACCTCCTTTGGGGGAGGGAGGAGTTGCAGCTGGGGGTGTGGGGGCCCATTTCGGGGATGGGGTACCTGGGCCTCCTTTAGGGGAGGGAGGAGTTGCAGCTGGGATTCCTTTAGGGGCTGGAGTTGCTCGGGCCTTTTTGGGGGAGGAAGTCATGGATAGAGCGGGAGCCTGTTTGGGTGCTGGAGTAGCTGGACCCTCTTTGGGGAAGGGCAGATTCACCACTGAAGGAGTGGGGGTCTCTTTGGGGGGTAGTGTTACTCCTTTGGGAGACAAAGGAGTCACAGCTGAGGGAGTAGGGGCCCCTTTGGGGGATGGAGGAGTGGGAGAATGCTTCGTGGCTGGTGAGTCTTTAGAGCCTTGGAAAGAAAGACTATTCTCTGGAGGAAATGAAGCTTCAACTGGAGAAACAGGGGATGAGAGATTTCCAACAGGAGTATCAGGGCCAGCAGAACCCTTCTTGGTTGGAGGTCTTTTAGTCTGAGGAGACACACTAACCCCTAAAGGAGATGGGGAATCAGCTAGGTAAGTCAGAGTTCCTTTGGAAGATGCAGTAGCAGAAGCACCAGAGTCCTCAGTTGGGCACTCTTTGGGAGAGGAAGCAACAGGTGCCAATGCTGAAGTATGAGAAATACCATCAACCTTTTTTGTACCTGGAGGAGTCCCAGCTGGGGGAAGAGAGGGTGAGGGCACAGACTTTGGGATTTCAGGGGCCAGCACTAAGGTAGCCAGAGGAGCACAGGTATTCTGGGGGGATGGAGCCACAGGGCAATTTTCTGAAGCTGTAGGAACCACGGGTAAAGTAGTAAGAGTACCTTCCTTAACTGGGTGGTTTTCAGGAGCTAAAGAGACAGTTCCTTCTAGAAAAGGGCTGGCTGCAGTTGTATAAGTTGAGGTACCTTTGGCAGTTGTGGGAGCCACCCCGGCAGGGTCAGCACTTTCCAAAGGAAATGCAGCCACTGTTGGGGTAATGAGAGAACTTTTGAGAAGCGGACCAGCAGAGTCTGGGCCTGCATAAGAATCTGTCTTGATTACAGAGGCCGAGGAGTTAACACCCAGAGGGGAGGTCATACTGCTGGCTGGCTTACCTATAGGGAGAGGCTCCCCAAGGCTTTTCTTTGCTAGGGTGGCTTCAGGAGAAAGAGGTATCTCTGGAGAAGAGGATGTACTTTGGAAAGAAGGGGAATTTTTAGGGGCTGCCTGGACTAACGGTAATATAGTAGGGTCTTTCTTGGTGGTGAGTCCTGCTTGGGCTGGAGAGAAAGGGGCTCCTTCAGGAGAGGCAGGTACTGTTTGGAGGTCTTTTTGTGTTGGAAATTTAACCAATACTGAACTGGGGAGATTTTTGAGGTCTTCAGGGTCTGGCAGAGGAGGAGAGACTGGTATCCTCAGAGTGGTTGCTACTTGAGTAGAAGGCTCTTTGGGAGCCACAGGTGCCATAACCAAGGCAGCAGGGGAAGTTGGTTCTATGTTACTTATGGGACCTGATGACATTGGAGGAGAAACACAAGTAGCTACCTCAAAGGTAGTAGTAGGTGCTGCAGCAATTGTACAGGGGTTAGTCACCACAAGTGGGGTGGTTCCAACAGAAGAAACGGGCATTTGGGCCACTAAAGGATAATGATGAGTGGCATTAGGAGAGCTTTTGAGAATGAGAGAGGTTGTAGGAGATAATGAAGAGGTAGCTACATTTAAGGAGCCAGAAGGGCTGCAGGTTATGCTAGAGATGGTAGAGGGACCTTTGTCAACAGATGGAGCCACCACTGGAAAGGCATCCACAGTAGCAGGAACTACCTCATTTCTGGAAGGAAGGGGAGGAATTACAGATCTCTGAGAAGGATAAGAGGCCCCTGTGGAAGAACGATCTACAGAAATGGTCTTCACTGTAGGGTCTGACAAAGCACTAGGACCTGTTTGACCTAAAAGTTGGACAGAACCAAAAGAACTCTGATGTAAAGGTGCAAGATGAGAGCCCAGAGAAATGGGAAAATCTGAGGGGGTGTTGGGACCTGCAGTCTTTTGAGAAGAGGTCACCACAGGAAGAGACTGAGTTGAAAGAGATAAGGCAGCAGGTGGACTAACAGGCCCCTTCAGGCTGAGGCTTCCTGGGTTTTGTGGAGAAATCAGAACTGAGGAAATGGTGGTATCTTTGACTTGAGGGGAAGCGATGGCTAGGGTAGTTGTGGGTGTTGTCTGAGGAAGGGAGGCCACTCCAGATTGAATAGAGGCCATGGGAGTCACACAGTGGTAAGGAACAGTACTGACTATACATGGAGGGCTGGGGGTGCCTTTTGGATTAGGGACTACCTCAGAGGGAACTTTATTAAGATTAGTCTTTGGTTCTGAGGGAGCAATGGGAGCCGACAGAGTTATCACTGACCCTGACTCAGCTACAGCCACTGAAGGAGGTGAAGTAAGAAGGTTAGGTGGAAAAGCAGAACTCTTCTGAACTGAGTGGGGAGCCAGGGCAACCAGAGCTAAGGGAGCTGAAGAGGAAGGGGTCCCTTTCAGAGTTGGAGCTATCATGGGAGAGGCTAGAGCTAAGGCAGCTGGGGAGATGGGAGGCCCTATTAGGTTTGGTAGGAAGGTTGGGGCTTCAGGGGCAGTTCCCAAAGGTAGGGCTGTTCCAGAGGATGACTGGGGAAAAGGAACTTCTAAAGGGGTCGAGGCAATAGTAGAGGGGGAAGGGAATGGGGAAGCCTGGTTAGCAGCTGAGAGAGGGCACTGTTGTGGGGCAGGAGAGCAAGGAGGGGGGAGGGTAGGTCCAGGCTGCCCTAAGGCAGCAGTGACACTCAAGGCTGAAGACATAGGTAGCACAGCTGGAGAAAGGCAAAAGGAGATAAAGAAAGGGGGAGGGGGAGGAGAAAAAAGGTGAGTTATGCAGCCCAACTTGGTACAACATGCCTCCTAGGAAACACTGGAGTTTAAAATCTGACAGTCTAAGTCACCACGCAGGATTAGATAAAGGTGACAGGCAACAACAACCTTCCCCAAACATTTTTCAGTGGTCAAGTGAGAAGACATTCCCCTCCTAATTTCTCACACTTCCCCAAGTTCTACCAAAGTAAACCAACTATTTTAGGGTGAGGAGAACAGTCTAAGAGCAGCCTATCTCTAAATGGGGAGCACAGACTCTTGGTAGGTTAAGAACAACATGCTTTCTATGCTTTCCCAGTTGTGCCCTCCCCTTACTTCTTGAAATGGACTGTATTCCCAAGTCTTTCTCACAGCCAACAGAATTCCCACGAGAAGAACAGCTGTGCTACTCTGTCCACCCAAATATCATGAACAGAAAAGATACTGAAAACTGGAACAAAGAAAGTAGTGAGCAGTGACGATGATGGGGAATCTGAACTGAATAAGAAAACACAGGCTTTTATACTTTCAGGCTTCCACTAGGCTAGGAAACATCTGACTCTGTTAGAATAGTTTTGGGAAGGAGGTGCACAGCACAATTCAGTTCTTCCTAAAGTTGAAACACTTCAGAATTTAATATCAAGTATTAAAGTCACTTAGCTTCTTTATACCTTACCAGTTTACTTACTCACAAAACCCAAACAAGAAAACCAACCACAAAAGGACGGTAATAGTCTCTATAAACCTTCCTAGGTGATGTTAATTCTTCAGACATCAATCCAAGATGAATTAGACATGAATTAGACCTCCAGGCAGAGAGCTTACTCACAAGGGTAGGGACTGTATTATGAAACTGTAACCTAACTTGTTAAACAAGATTGTGGTGCTATTTTGGAAGAAGAGAATTGGAGAGCCTGGAACAGTGGCTCATGCCTGTAATCCCAGCACTTTGGGATGCCTGGGAGGGCGGATCACGAGGTCAGGAGTTCCAGACCGACCTGACCAACATGGTGAAACCCCGTCTCTACTAAAAATACAAAAATTAGCTGGGCGTGGTGGTGTACACCTGTAATACCAGCTACTCAGGAGGCGGAGGCAGGAGAATGGCTTGAACCCAGGAGGTGGAGGTTGCAGTGAGCCAAGATCGCGCTACTGCATGCACTCCGGCCTGGGTGACAGGGTGAGACTCCGTCTCAAAAAAAAAAACAACAAACAAACAAAAAAAAAAACAAACCAAAGAAGACAATTGGAGTGGCGAGAATACACTGGATCCCCACTCCTTAACTTGGAATTTAAGTGTTTCATTATGTCAGAATACACCAATGTTTGGCATGACAGTAAGACAGTATCTCTGGCATTCAGGAGGTAACACAGAATTGGATCAACAAATGCTCAATGCTTAGAAGGGAATGTTAAGGGGGGCGGGGGGGAAGCCCGTGGTACCAAAACTCAAATTCAAAATTCACTCAACCAGTAATTCTGAAGTTCTTATGGCATCCTACCATGGAAAAGACAAGGTGGCTCAACTAGTTTTTCCTGGAGAGTGGGTAGGCCAAAGTCTAACGATTACAGGAAAACACTACCAAACATAATGAATCAGAATTAAAAACATGGAATATGTTTTCTTCTGACTGGACCTCAAATGGAATAAGGACTCAAATACTTGCTTTGACACCATCAACAATTCCTTGAGCTTCCTTCTTCATTCTAATAGACTATCATTACAGATAAAACCTTGTGTATTTATCATTGGTACTTCCTTAATATAAGCCTACTATGCAACTCAGACTATTCAGGAATACGTTTAATAGCACTAAGGACTGTTTCAGAAGTAAATGCATTAGTTTTGAAGCTTGAATCAGATTATTCTAAATTCATCTGAATTTCAAATCTTCGTATTTGTAAAATTAAGTTGTTCAATGACACAATCTCTAAAATCTCGTTTTGTACTGAAATTACAGAATCTTTAGAGAACAGTACTTTATTTTTTCCCTTCCTTAAGCCCCTTGTACTTCAAGAATTTCATATTGTTTATACTCCAGCTTAGAGCCCCCTATTGTCCTTCCTAGCAGCTGTATTAATCCCTTCAGCTGCTAAAATCAAACAGGTGGGAAGAAGCTTTATGCTTTCAACTATAAGCAACTCTACTGTAACTCCAAAAAGGGACAGGAATTGCCCTTAAATAACAAATGAAATTAAAAAAAAAAACAAAAAGGTGAGAATGAAGATTACAGCCTGAAGATTTCCTTCATTTAACGCTGCACAACTGACTCAGAAAGGCTATCATTTTAAGAACTTTTCATTACCTCCTCCTAAGTTTTCTACAGAGATATGTTTTAACCAGAATTTAAAATTAGCCTTCAGTCATTAATTTCGACGCTAAGGATAAAAGAAGGATTTATTTCAATCCTGGGTTTCACACAATGATGCAGGAACTATTCCAGCACACTAGAAGTATCTCAGCACCACCAACCCATAAACAAGTTATCCGACCTAGGACGACTCTGGGGCCCAGTAGGACACATTTACCACCAGCACACATCTCATCCAGACATGTGATAAAGGCACAATGCCAAGCTCTGCTAACTAAAACCTTGATGCAACTTGCTGGCTGGAGTTTCACAAATGCTCCGGGCTCCTTGGCCTGTGTCATCTAGTTCCAATAGGTAAGAATCACTGAGCCCCTTCCCTGCTGAGTTTTCCTATGTGAGGTGGGGGTTCCACAGGAGAGCTTCTTTTGAGGCGACAGGCATAACATAGAAAGCAAGCTAGGGTACTTTTAACGTCCACGAATCTTAAAAATATTATTTTTACTCCAAATCCCTAAAGAAGTATCTCCAGGATAGTAATTTTACGGTCTATCCTCCTTGGTAAAGCTGCAACCCCATCCTCTTAAAAAGTGTATTTCCCCTTGGTCATTTTGCCCACCAAATGGCCTTAGGATTAATTTTAATTAATGGCAAGGAGGGTAGGGAAACCTACCTGTCTCAGCCTGGGGCTGCGGCAACTCCTGCTCTGTAGCAGGGACGGTTTCTGTGGCTTCGCCGGGCATTTCTGAAGGAAGGGAATAAAAAGGAGGCCTAAATTGATTGGGATACATTCACTTGCCCAACCCGGAGATAAGTATTCTTAAAAACTCCGAGGAGGGCTGTTAGAAAAAAATCGTGAGGGTGTTTGGTGACAACCTTCCCCAAAGCACCTGGGAATAAGAGGTAAATATGATGTGACCCTCACGCCTCTATCAAGGCCAGCAATTCCCACTGCATTCTCAACCCGAGGGAGAGGATCCCGGGCTGGCTCTCGATCATGGGAGACTTCAGACGCTACTGTGAACCCCCTCCACTCCTAATACTCACACTGGCTGGGCTGGGGCCTCCTGGACTACGTTTGCCGACTTTGGGGTACCAGGAGGGGTGTTCTAAGTCCAACACTTGCTTGTCACAAGGAGAACGGTGTTACAGGTTCTAAGGCTGTGACCCCTTACCCTTTTCTGGATCCTGTGAAGCAGTTCCCAAAACAAGACGCACTCCTCTTCCGCCCTCAACACTGCAACTGCTCCCATCTCTGCAGGCTCGGATTCTGGGCCCGGCCCGCAGCCCTTCTACCCTGCTTTTGCCAGGACACCAACCGCAGACCCCATTTTGTCCGGAGGCCCAGGGGCGAGTAGGAACCCTGTGGCCCAGTAAAGCCTCCAACTCTCCTTAACTCCCAGTCCCCGGGGCGGCTTAGCCCGAAAGAAAGGCGGATGGCTGCGGATAGAGAGTAGCGGCACAGAAAGTACTTACTGTGCAGGGAACGCGGAACCAAGATGGCGGCAGAAAGAGACCGAGCGAGAGCGTGACCCACGCCTGTTGCAGAAGGAAGCCTGGAGCGGAGGGGGTGGGACTAGGATCCGATTCCGGGTCAAGAGCTGCCGGCAGCCACTTCCTTTGACGAGTGACTGTCAGGCCGTTCCCACGGCGGGGGTGGTGACAAGGGCTAAAGGGTAAGAATTTAGAACGGGACGCGCAGGCCTAGCAGGAGCTTTCTGCGCGGACCCACGCAGTCCTCAGAACTAAGCAGACTCCGCCCTCCGGCCCGCGAAGTGGCGACTGCGGTATTAAGTCGACCTCGCGATTTCTCAAATAGTGCAGGAAGATAAGACATTAAATAGCGAATGCTACAGAGACTGCATTCACAACATTGGAGGGTGGAAGTGACTTAGGCTAACCAGTTGTTTTTGGAACACACGATGTGAAAACATTTAAAAGCTGCTGGACCCTCTCCCCCCCCATCAACAACAACAAAAAAACCCATTTTAAAACTTGAGAGATGTGATGGGTCACATATAACTTCAGTTCAGATTATAAATTTAATTCGATTTATTTTTCTTGTTCTGTTCAATGACTAGAGAGACTCAAACGATGTCACCAGATGACAGCAACTCATGCGTGTTAAACTCTCCGTAAAACAATGTTAGCTGTACCCCCGCCCCCCCCCAAAAAACACTGCTTGTAACCAAATTCTGTAATTATGTTCCAACCTTGTATGGATAATGTAATCCAGCTAAAAACTCCTCTGTCTCCCTAAATAAATGAAATCGTAACTTCTCTACTTCTGAAGGCTGACTCCATTCTTTGGAGGTTTTCTGGTTGGTCCATCCTCACACTGCCCTTGAATAAACTCTTTAAATAGATTCCGGCCCTTTTGATTGTTTTAGGTTCACGACAATTTAGCCGATGTTGAAATTATAAAGCTGCAGATTCTCCTTCCCAGAAAAAAAGAACATAGGCACATATACAATTCCTTTGCTTGCTATTTTGGGCACTTCTTGGATTTTTTTTTTTTTTTTTTTGAGTCGCTCTGTCGGCCAGGCTAGAGTGCAGTGGCACAATCTCGGCTCACTGCAATCTCCGCCTCCAGGGCTCAAGCAGTTGTCCCGCCTCAGCCTCCCGAGTAGCTGGGATTACAGGTGTGTGCCACCACCCCCGGCTAATTTTTGTATTTTTAGTAGAGACGGGTTTCACCATGTTGGCCAGGCTGGTCTTGAACTCCTGACCTCAGGTAATCCGCCTGCCTCAGCCTCCCAAACTACTGGGATTACAGGCGTGAGCCACCATGCCCGGCCTGTTTGTTTTGTTTTTGAGACAGAGTCTCACTTTTATTGCCCAGGCTGAGGTGCAAAGGCGCGATCTCGGCTCACTGCAACCTCCCCTTCCCGGGTCAAGCTATTCTCCTGCCTCAGCCTCCCAGGTAGCTGGGATTACAGGCATGCGCCACCACGCCAGTCTATTTTTTGTATTTTTAGTAGAGACGGGCTTTCTCCATGTTGGCCAGGCTGGTCTCCTCCTGACTTCAGGTGATCCGCCTGCCTCGGCCTCCCAAAGTGCTGGGATTACAGGCGTGAACTACCGCCCCTGGCACTTCTTGGATATTCTAAGCTTATTTATTCCAGGTGTCTGGGACCCCACCTTAAACCATGCTTTGTACAACTGTATTTTTGAAAAGTAGAATGTAAAATCAGTGTTGTGTTAATGAAAAGCCTCCCATATCTTCCCACAGCCCTACAAAAGAACTCAACAAATATTTGCTGTACCTGAATTAGCTAAACCAGTCAACATTTATTTATTTTTTGAGGCGGAGTCTCGCTCTGTCGCCCAGGCTGGAGTGCAGTGGCGCGATCTCGGCTTACTGCAACCTCGGCCTCCCGGGTTCAAGCGATTCTCGTCTCAGCCTCCAGAGTAGCTGGGATTATAGGTACCCGCCACCCCGCCCGGACTCCTGACCGTAGGTTATCCGCCTGCCTCAGCCTCCCAAAGTGCTGGGATTACAGGTGTGAGCCACTATGCCTGGCCTGATTTAATAGCTTTAAGACGACTGTGGCCACCTTTTTTTTTTTTTTTTTTTTGAGACGGAGTCTCGCTGTCACCCAGGCTGGAGTGCAGTGGCGCGATCTCAGCTTACTGCAACCTCCGCCTCCCGGATTCTGGCAATTCTCCTGCCACAAAAATTCTCCTGTTTCACCGTGTTGCCCAGGCTGGTCTCGAACTCCTGAGCTCAGGCAATCCACCCGCTTCGGCCTCCCATAGTGCTAGGATTACAGGCGTAAGCCACCATACCTGGTGTGGCCGCCTTTTAACGGAAGCAGTGAAAATTTAAAATGCTTTGAAAGCTACTTTAACATTTCTGAAATCCTTAGCGTAGTGAAATGAGGATTAGGATTGGTGAATTAAAATTAAGTGAGATAGTGGGGGTTTACCAGGAATGGGAAATTCTGAAATCCTCCTCAAATAGGAGAGGCAATATTGTGGAGTCATTAAAGACAGACTCTGAAATAAGACTCCTTTGTCTAAATCTATTAGGTCAGTTTAGGCAATTAACCTATATATATATTCATGTCAGTTTCCTGATCTGTAAAATGGGAAAAATAGTACCTGATTGATAGGATTGTTTGGAAGATTAAATTAGTCTGTGTGTATATATACACACACACACTCACACTCTAATTGGAAGGAAAAAGAAACAGTCTATCTCATAAAATTATCCCATGTAATCTTTATATAAAACTTAAAAAGTTTGTTACTATTAAATTGTAGACATAATCAATTTCTACCTAATAAATACATGATCTGGAAGATTTTCAATGCAGTCCTTTAGTCCATTTACCTTCAGAAGGACCAGAAATAGCCCATTTCCTTAGACAAAACTACATATTCACAATTTTCCTTTCTTCCCCAGCAAGCCCACTTACTTTTTCCTCTCTCTGTAGTAATGACTAGCCAAGGAAGGATGTATTTTTTTTTCCTTTTTTTTTTTTTGAGACAGGGTCTGGCTCTGTTGCCCAGGCTGGAGTACAGTGGGGTGATTATGTCTCACTGCAGCCTCCGCCTCCTGGGCTTAAACAATTCTCCCACCTCAGCCTCCCGAGTAGCTGGAACTACAGGTGCACAACACCATACCCAGTTAATTTTTGTATTTTTTGTAGAGACGGGGTTTTGCCATGTTGCCCAGGCTGGTCTTGAACTCCTGGCCTCAAGTGATCTGCCCACTCTGCCTCCTAAAATGCTGGGATTACAGGTGTGAGCCACCACACCCGGCTAGCTGTTTCTTAAGTTGGCAATTTTGAAGATAGAAGCCATTTCTTTGCCCCTTTGTTTCTACAGTTCTAATATGTGACTGAATTGGCAAATCAAGAAAAGGGGAAGTCAGTAGTCCTTGGGTATATTTTTGCTGTCTTTAAGAACTAAACATTGGCTGGGTGCCGTGGCTCACACCTGTAATCTCAGCAGTTTGGGAGGCCAAGGCAGGTGAACTGCTTAACCCAGCAATTAGAGACCAGCCTGGGTAAGATGGCAAGACCCCGTCTCCACAACAAAATAAAACGTAAGCCTGGCAAGGTGGCACATATCTGTAGTCCCAGCTACTCCAGAAGCTGAGGCACGAGGATCCCTTGAGCCCAGGAGTTAAGGCACTTTAATGCTAGACATATTTATAAAATGATAATGAAAGCTGAAAACGTCTCTTTTTGAGGCCGGGCGTGGTGGCTCACGCCTGTAATCCCAGCACTTTGGGAGGCTGAGGCGGGTGGATCACGAGGTCAGGAGATCGAGACCATCCTGGCTAACACGGTGAAACCCCATCTCTACTAAAAATACAAAAAATTAGCTGGGCATGATGGCACGCACCTGTAGTCCCAGCTACTCAGGAGGCTGAGACAGGAGAATGGCGTGAACCTGGGAGGTGGAGTTTGTAGTGAGCCGAGATGGCGCCACTGCACTCTAGCCTGGGCCGCAGAGTGAGACTCCGTCTCAAAAAAAAAAAAAAAAAAAAAGTCTCTTTTTAAAAGCATACCAGTCTTTCCACTCTCCTTCTGAGTTCTTTACTGATTAGTTCTGGAATAATGAGTCTCTAGTAATTTTGTATTCAGGAGTTTTAATCGACCCACTGTTTCTAGAACCTGAAGACTTAATAACCTATAGTACACATAAGCTCAAATAATGAAGAATTTTTGGGCCAGGTGAGGTGGCTCACACCTGGGAGGCCAAGGCAGGTGGATTGCCCAAGCTCAGGAGTTCGACACCAGCCTGGGCAACATGGTGAAAACCTGTCTCTACTAAAAATACAAAAAATCAGCTGGGTGTGGCGGCGTGCACCTGCAGTCCCAGCTACTCGGGAAGCTGAGGCAGGAGAATCGCTTGAACCTGGGAGGTGGAGGTTGCAGGGAGGCGGATTGCTCCACTGCACTCCAGCCTAGACGACAGAGTGAGACTCTGGCTCAAAAACAAACAAATAAACAAACGAAAAAACCAAACAACGAGGAATTTTCCTTTTTTTTGAGACGGAGTTTCACTCTTATTGCCCAGGCTGGAGTGCAATGGTGCAATCTCGGCTCACTGCAACCTCTGCCTCCCGGGTTCGAGTGGCTGGGAGTATAGGCGTGCATCACCAGGTCTGTATTTTTAGTAGAGACAGAGTTTCACCATGCTGGTCAGGCTGGTCTGAAATTCCTGACCTCAAGTGATTTACCTGCCTCGGCCTCCCAAAGTGCTGGGATTATAGGTGTGAGCCACTGCACCCAGCAGGAATTTTCTTAAAATATAGGTCAAGGAATCAATGTGTTTACTGCATTATAGAGTCTGTTTCATATAAACCAGAAGATAAGAAAAGATTGATTGTAGAGGAAACAATGTTAAAGGAAATGCAAAGGAAGGAAAATTTTCATTGTCATTAAAAGCACCAGCCTGACAGCTTGCTTCTCAATGTTTCTCGGAAGACAGAATATAAACTAGAATGACTGTTTTGTTTAGATTAGTTGTAAAACAGGGCAAGAGAAATCGGACACATTAGAACCCATCTCACAAAATCAAACTTTAAAAACTGAAGTACCTAGATACATAAAAAGTCCCAAGTATTTTCACAAGTTTAATACGTTTTATTTATTTTATAATTTTTATTTATGTTGCCCAGGATGGAGTGCAGTGGCGTGATCTCAGCTCACTGTAACCTCCACCTCATGGGTTCAGGTGATTCTCTTGCCTCAGCCTTCTTAGTAGCTGGGATTACAGGTGCCCGCCACCACACCTGGCTAATTTTCTTGTATTTTTAGTGGAGACCAGGTTTCACCATGTTGGCCAGGCTGGCCTTGAACTCCTGGCCTCAGTCGGGCGTGGTGGCTCACACCTGTAATCCCAGCACTTTGGGAGGCCGAGACAGGCAGATCACGAGGTCAGGAGATCGAGACCATCCTGGCTAACATAGTGAAACCCCGTCTCTACTAAAAATACAAAAAAAATTAGCTGGGCGTGGTGGCGGGCACCTGTAGTCTCAGCTATTTGGGAGGCTGAGGCAGGAGAATGGCATGAGCCCAGCAGGCAGAGCTTGCAGTGAGCCAAGATCGTGCCACTGCACTCCAGCCCGGGTGACAGAGCAAGACTCTGTCTCAAAAACAAACAAACAAAAAAAAAAAACAAAAAAACTCCTAGCCTCAGGTGATCTGCCTGTCTTGGCCTCCCAAAGTGTTGGGATTACAGGTATGAGCCACTGTGCCTGGCCCTCTAGATATAATTAAATGTCTAAAACTTAAGGACAAAACCATCATTCACCCAAACATATGACGTATCAAGTGAGCTGAGATGACAGTCCTATTACTGCTCACTTACCTCTATATATGGCAACTAGTAGAACTGGGTATTTATATCAGAAGCCTTAGAATTATCCTTGTAGAATATTGAATTTTACAAAATTATCTGCAATCCACTTATGCCTCCTTTTATTTCTCCTTCCAGGAACCTTGACACTCTCCTTGGTCGTCTCAGGAAATCTTACTTTTTTTTTTGTTTTGTTTTGTTTCTTTTTTGAGATGGAGTCTTGCTCTGTCGCCCAGTGGCTGTGATCTCAGCTCACTGCAACCTCTGCCTCCTGGGTTCAAGCAATTCTCCTGCCTCAGCCTCCCAAGTAGCTAGGATTACTGTATGCACCACCACACCCGACTGATTTTTGTAGTTTTAGTAGAGACGGGGGTTTCACCATCTTGGCCAGGCTAGTCTCGAACTACTGACCTCAGGTGATCCGCCTGCCTCGGCCTCCCAAAGTGCTGGGATAACAGGTGTGAGCCACTGCACTTGGCCAGGAAATCTTTTCAACATAAATTATTTCTCAAGGAAAATTTACTTTGAGGTTTAAGACACATATATAGTTCTGCCATATTTATTAAATGGCTCTTGAAGTATTTGATCTGTGGTTGAAGGCAGAAGATATCCACAATGGTTTGAGGAGCTCTGTCTTCAGAAATCTTTTTGTAAATCTAAAATAGAATAGATAATATATGGAAGAACAGCAAAGGAAAACAAAACAAAGCCCATTTATTTTTACATTCTTTTTTGCCTAATGCTTCTATTTAACACACATCATGCACAAAGATTTGCTTACACATTTGTTGAAGTCCACATCATAGGCTGAGCTAGTATGGAACAGTGAGGATACAAAGGACTTAATACTGCCAGTTGCAATGGCAGCTTCAACCAGGCTTTCCAAGCTCAGAGTTGTTGTTCATCCATTAATCACACATACGAGTGTCTACTGAGTAGAGCATTATCTTAGGCACTACTGCTTAAACTATCACATATTTAAATAAAAAATGAAGTGGCAAGATAATTTGTATTGCTATAACATTGTCACAGTTTTCTAGAGTATCCTTCATCTCTTGAATAATATTCAATCTGCTGATTTTTTTCATATTGGCTTATACATATGCTCATATGTCTCCCATTTAGAGTACCCTTCATTTGACACTGCTATCCTCTTTGTGTTTCTTTCCAGTTATTATACGCAGCAGGATTTTATTAGTTTCCTACTGTACCTGACACTTGATAATCTTGCACTTTTCTTTCCCCTGGCTTCTATAACATTTTCCCTTCCATCTTTCATCTCTTCACTTCTAAATCATTAGCAAGTCTCAAGGATGGTTCCAGTATTTGCACTTTTCGGAGATCTCCAGTGCTACTGTTCTAGTGGCAATAGTGCAGTTGGCCTCTTGGGCTCTATTCTAGTCCCTGTCTTGCCCAGATTTATCTTTCTAGATAAAAACTACAAATCATGGCATTCCCTTCCTCAGAACTTTTAAAAGCTTCCTATTAAGCCCAAAACCAAGCCCAAACACATAAGCTTGGAATTCAAGGCCATTCAGTTTGCTTCTTTGGATTTATAGCCCATCACTTCTGGACACACAGTATACTAGATTAGCTGTACTACTTGATGGCTTCCAGAGTAACTGGATGCTTTCCTGTCTGTCTTTGCTCTTGCTGTTCCTTCAAGAATGAACAACCCTTGGCCTTTTTCCACCTCCATACCCTTGTCTTATCATATTTCTGCTTGTGGAAATCCTTCTCATACCTTATGGTATAGTATATTGGCATTAGGGATTAGAAATTTTTTTTTTTTTGAGATAGTGTCTTGCTCTGTTGCCCAGGCTGGAGTGCAATGGTGCGATCTTGGCTCACTGCAACCTCCACCTCCCGGCTTCAAGTGATTCTCCTGCCTCAGCCTCCCAAGTAGCTGGGATTACAGGCGCACAATACCACGCCCGGCTAATTTTTGTATTTTTAGTAGAGACGGAGTTTCACCGTGTTGGCCAGGCTGGTCTTGAACTCCTGACCTCAGGTGATCCACCTGCTTTGGCCTCCCAAAGTGCTAGGATTACAGGTGTGAGCCACCGTGTCCGGCCTAGGGTTTTTTTTTTTTTGAGATGGAGTTTTGCTCTTGTTGCCCAGGCTGGAGTGCAATGGCACAATTTCGGCTCACTGCAACCTCTGCCTCCTGGGTTCAAGTGATTCTCCTGCCTCAGCCTCCCTAGTAGCTGGGATTACAGGCTCCCACCACCACACCCAGCTAATTTTTTGTATTTTTAGTAGAGATGGGGTTTTACTATGTTGGCTAGGCTTGTTTTGAACTTCTGACCTCAGGCGATCCACCTGCTTCAGCATCCCAAAGTGCTGGGATTACAGGTGTGAGCCACTGCACCCGGCTAGGGATTAGAATTCTTACAGCAGCTACACTGAAAGGAGTTCAGATACCACCATTTTCATTTGAAATCTCAGAGTCCATCAGATAAAATCTCTTTCTTAGCATTTTGTACTTTTTTTTTTGTATTAAGTTAGTACTTCTTTTTTTTTTTGAGATGGAGTCTTGCTCTGTTGCCCAGGC
The DNA here is from genome assembly GCF_028858775.2 of Pan troglodytes. NCBI lineage: Eukaryota > Metazoa > Chordata > Mammalia > Primates > Hominidae > Pan > Pan troglodytes. The sequence continues at coordinate 39,274,804 of NC_072408.2, read as the reverse complement.
TGGAGTGCGATGGTGTGATCTCAGCTCACTGCAACCTCTGCCTCCCCGGTTCAAGCGATTCTCATGTCTCGGCCTCCTGAGTAGCTGGGATTACAGGTGCCTGCCACCACGCCCAGCTAATTTTTTGTATTTTTAGTAGAAACAGGGTTTCACCATGTTGGCCAGGCTGGTCTCGAATTCCTGACCTCAAGTGATCCAACTGCCTTGGTCTCCCAAAGTGCTGGGATTACAGGCGTGAGCCACCGTGCCTGGCCAAGTTAGTACTTCTTAAGGGCAAGGAGGCACGATGTTAATTCATCTTTGTCTCCCTTATAGACCTGATACTTAGAATGTGTTTAATAACTATGCGTTAAATTGAATTAAGGAACCTCAATTTCCAAAACATTAAGGATAGTAAGATAAATCTGTAAATTTTGGAAGGAGGGCAAAGAAAGACTAGAACTCAAAAATTGCTCATTTCTACTAATAATAATATCTAACTAGATAGAAGGGAAAGGCATAGAGTCTTACCACTCTTCTTAAGAAGTTCTCCTTTTCGGGATTTATCCAGATTTTCAAGAAAATGTTCAAAAACTTTCACATAAGGTGCTAGACTGGTCTTCTTATAATCTAAATTATGAAGAATGTACATTATAATTAGCATACTGGCAGCAAGAATAACATGAAAACACAACTAAGTTTCTTATAAGAATTCTCTAGGGCTGCCCAATTGAAATATGAGAGAAACATACATACTTTTAAATACTATATTAGTCACATTAAAAAAGGTGAAATTATTACTGAGACAGGATTTCACTCTGTCATGCAGGCTGAAGTACAGTGGTTCCGTCTTGGCTCACTGCAGCCTCGATCTACTGGGCTCAAGGGATCTTCCCATCTCTGCTTCCTGAGTAGCTATAACTACAGGCATGTACCACCATGCCCAACCAACTTTTTTTTTTTTTTTTGGTATTTGTAGAGACGAGGTCTCACTCTGTTGCTCAGGCTGGTCTTGAACTCCTGAGCTCGAGTGATCTCCCAGCCTCAGCCTCTGAAAGTGCTGGGATTACAGACACATGCCACCATGCCCAGCTAAAATATTATTTTTGCATGTAATAAAAATTGAGATATATGATACTCTCTTTCATACAAGTCTTTTATATTTTTATATATATATATAAAATATATATATATATTTTCTTTCTTTTTTTTTTTTTTGAGACAGAGTCTCACTCTGTTGCCCAGGCTGGAGCGCAATGGTGCGATCTCGGCTTACTGCAACTTCCGCCTCCCAGGTTCAAGCAATTCTCCTACCTCAGCCTCCCGACTAGCTGGGATTACAGGTGCCCGCCACCACAATGAGCTAATTTTTTGTATTTTTAGTAAAGATGGGGTTTCACCATGTTGGCCAAGCTGGTCTCGAACTCCTGACCTCAGGTGATTTGCCTGCCTTGGCCTCCCAAAGTGCTGGGATTACAGGCGTGAGCCACCGCGCCCGGTCCATGCCTTTATTTTTGAGTCTTGCTCTGCTGCCAGGCTGGTATGCAGTGGTGCAATCTTGGCTCACCGCAACCTCCGCCTCCCGAGTTCAAGCGATTCTCCTGCCTCAGCCTCCTGAGTAGCTGGGACTATAAGGTGTGTGCCACCATGCCCGGCTAAGTTTTTGTATTTTTAGTAGAGACGGGGTTTCACCATGCTGTCCAGGATGGTTTTGATCTCTTGACCTGGTGATCTGCCCGCCTCAGCCTCCCAAAGTGCTGGGATTACAGGCGTGAGCCACCGTGCCCGGCCCCATGTCTTATTTTTGAGACACTGTCTTGCTTTTTTGCCCAGGCTAGAATGCAGTGGTGCAATTGCAGCTCACTGCAGCTTTGACTTCCCTGGCTTAAATGATCCTCCCACCTCAGCCTCCCAAGTAGCTGGGATCACAGGGAGTGCCACCACAGCTGGCTAATTTTTTATTTTTAGTAGAGACAAGGTCTTGTGTTGCTCAGGCTCTGGTCATGCCCTTTTGGAGATTATTAGAAGTTTTTACATTGAGTATTCTTGTTTTTTTTTTTTGAGATGGAGTCTTGCTCTGTCTCCCAGGCTGGAGTGCAGTGGGGCAATCTCGGCTTATTGCAACCTCCACCTCCTGGGTTCAAGCGATTCTTCTGCCTCAGCCTCCCGAGTAGCTAGGATTATAGGCGCCCACCACGACGCCCAGATAATTTTTGTATTTTTAGTAAAGATGGGGTTTCGCCATGTTGGCCAGGCTGGTCTTGAACTCCTGACCTCAGGTGATCCACCCGCCTCAGGCTCCCAAAGTGCTGGGCCTACAGGCATCAGCCACTACGCCTGGCCTGCATTAAGTATTCTTTGATTTATAAAATAGTTTAAAAAATGTACACAACAAAAAATTTAATATAGGCAGGGTGCGGTGGCTCATGCCTATAATCCCAGCACTTTGGGAGGCCGAGGCAGGTGGATTACCTGAGGTCGTGAGTTCGAGACCAGCCTGACCAACATGGAGAAACCCTGTCTCTAGTAAAAATACAAAAATTAGCTGGACGTCGTGGCGGGCACCTGTAACTCCAGCTACTCAGGAGGCTGAGGCAGGAGAATTGCTTGAACCCAGGAGGCGGAGGTTGCAATGAGCTGAGATTGCACCATTGCACACTAGCCTGGGTGACAGAGTAAGACTCTTTCTCTTAAAAAAAAAAAAAAAAAAAAAAGAATATACAATTTTATTCATCCATTTAATTACATAACCTATAATGATACCCAATGGGAAAATATGATTGAGAATAAGAAAGGAGTTTCACATAAAATTTGGATTTTAGTAGTATCCTACGTTTGCATGGAATTAAGAATCCTCATAATAGTTCTTTAAAAAGAGTAAGAAAGAAATTATACTTTTTTTTTTTTGAGACGAAGTCTCACTCTGTTTCCCAGGCTGGAGTGCAGTGGTGCAACTTCAGCTCCCTGCAACCTCTGCCTCCCGGGCTCAAGTGATTCTTGTGCCTCAGCCTCCTGAATAGCTGGGACTACAGGTGTGCGCCACCATGCCTGGCTAATTTTTGTATTTTTAGCAGAGACGGGGTTTAACCATGTTGGCCAGGCTGGTCCCGAACTCCTGACCTCAGGTGATCCACCCACCTTGACCTCCCAGAGTGCTGGGATTACAGGCATGAGCTACTGCGCCCGGCCACATAATTTTCATTTTGAGACAAGGTCTCTCTCTGACACCCAGGCTGGAGTACAGTGGTGTGGTCAAGGCTTACTGCAGCCTTAACCTCCTGGGCTCAAACAGCCTCTTGAGTAGCTGAGACCACAGGTGCCTGCCAGCATGTCTAGCTAAATTTTTTTTTTTTGGAGAGACAGGGTCTCTCTGTGTTGCCCAGGGTGGTCTCAAACTCCTAGGCTCCTCTTGCCTCAGCCTCCCAAAGTGCTGGGATTACAGGTGTGAGGTGAGCAGTAAGCGAGCATTACCGCCTGAGCTCTGCCTTATGTTAGATCAGCAGAAGCACTAAATTCTCAAAGGAGCATGAACCCTATTGTGAACTGCGCATGTGAGGGATCTAGGTTGCGCACTCCTTATCAGAATCTAATGCCTGATGATCTGAGGTAAAAAAGTTTCATCCTGGAACCATCCCCAACTCCTCCCCCTCTCTTTGCAGTCCGTGCAAAAATTGTCTTCCACAAAACTGGTACCTGATGCCAAAAAGGTTGGGGAGTGCTGCGCTGCTATGCAGCATCTTTTTTTTTTTTTTGAGACGGAGTTTTGCTCTTGTTGCCCAGGGTGGAGTGCAATGGCGCGATCTTGGCTCACCGCAACCTCCACCTCCTGAGTTCAAGCGATTCTCCTGCCTCTGCCTTCCGAGCAGCTGGGATTACAGGCATGTGCCACCACAGCCGGCTAATTCTGTATTTTTAGGATAGACAGGGTTTCTCCATGTTGGTCAGGCCGGTCTCGAACTCAGGACCTCAGGTGATCAACCCACCTGGGCCTCCCAAAGTGCTGGGATTACAGGTGTGAGCCATCGCGCCTGGCCTGCAGTATCTCTTAGGTGTTAGATTTGCCTTCCATTAGCAGGAAGATTTAGAAATTCCTTAGCTTCTTCAAATTCTTTTTTTTTGTTTGTTTGTTTGAGACAGTCTCCCTCTGCCGCCCAGGCTGGAGTGCAGTGGCACAATCTTGGCTCACTGCAACCCCTGCCTCCCGGGTTCAAGCGATTCTCCTGACTCAGCTTCCCGAGTAGCTGGGATTACAGGTGCCCTCCACCATGCCTGGTTGATTTTTGTATATTTAGCAGAGTTGGGGTTTCACCATGTTGGCCAGGCTGGTCTTGAACTCCTGACCTCAAGTGATCTGCCTGCCTCGGCCTCCCAAAGAGCCGGGATTACAGGCGTGAGCCACTGCGCCCAGCCAGCTTCTTCAAATTCTTGAATATACAACTTGGTAAACAGTTTAGACATACGTTTACCATAAAACCCACCTATATGCATCAGAAACAAAGAAAAAAAGTACTGCATATATAATAGTTGTTAAATAAATAGGTGGTGAATCTCAGAGACTGATTATTCATACTTATTGATAGTTTAATCTTACAGTATAGATCCTAGCATTAGAAGTTACTTAGGAAATATGTGTTGAATCAGACTGGATTCAATAACACCACTTGGGCCACTGTTGAAGAAAGGACACAAACATTGTATGCAGTTCCAGGACAAATGCTGATCCATTCTAGTTGAATCAGAGAATTAATTACTGGAGTGACAGATGGATATCTATATAAAAACCCTGTATTAAAGTGAAGCTTCAAAATATTACCTTACCTCTGGTTCTATGTTTGACATCAGATTCAGCTTCATTCTCCTCTTTTTCCTCTTCATTAGTGGAAATGGCATCCAATTCACGGCAGATGAAGCTGCAAGTAACAGAACAAGAGAATTTTGTTTTTGTTTTTGAGACGGAGTCTTGCTCTGTTGCCAGGCCGGAGTGTGGTGGTGCGATCTTGGCTCACTGCAACCTCCGCCTCCCAGGTTCAAGTGATTCTTCTGCCTCAGCCTCCCAAGTAGCTGGGACTACAGGCGTGTGCCACCAAGCGCAGCTAATTTTTGTATTTTTAGTAGAGACAGGGTTCCACCATGTTGGCCAGGATGGTCTCGATCTCTTGACCTTGTGATCCACGCGCTTTGCCCTCCCAAAGTGTTGGGATTACAGGCATGAGCCACCGCGCCTCACCGAACAAGAGACGTTTAATGTTGGTTTCTGATCAGCATTATCCAGTGTATAATAGCATGTGAATCCCATAAAATTTACTGTAAAAAAATTATGTGGCCAACTAAATTTGGGATATTCTAAACACCATGATCTCTTCTTGGAGTTTTTCATGCATATTATCATATGAAAGACTGTGAAATACTGTAGTAAAAGATACTTTTAATCTGTTTAAGTCAGAATTTCCTAAATTTACTTGACCTTAAAATCTTTTTCTTACATAACAGCAGGTGAAAATCTTGTATTGTTCTATTAGGGCATCGTCATCTAACCTTTGAACCTTATTTGGTTTCCATAACCAAATATACCATTCCCATGCAACTACTTCTCTAAGGAGGCTAATTCAATTTATTTAAAATTCATAACAACAATTACAAACTAGGAGTGATCAATGATCTGAAACATACCTTATGGTCGGAACAGTAAATGGATCAAACTGGTCCACTTTCTGCAAATCAATAGGCACAGATATGCGACCTGTAAGACACAAAAGTTATAAACTGATGGTTGTGGACTATAAATCATTATAGGCATCTCCTACAGGTTATTTTTGGTTAAAATTTTTATTTAAGGCTTAGACAAAGGGTTAAATTTATCTGTTAAGAAGAGTATTTAGAAATATAAATTACTTTCACATTAGCTGTGCCCTTACTCTTTTTTAGAGTTAATGCCTCACTTTGTCACCCATGCTAGAGTACATACAGTAGCATGGTCATAGCTCACTGCAGGCTTGATGTCCTGGGCTCAAGTGATCCTCCCACCTCAGTTGTCTCCCAAAGTGCTAGGATTATAGACGTGAGCTACTGCTCCTGGCCTGGCCAGTTTTTCAATTTTTGTTGAGTTGGGGTCTCACTATGTTGCCCAGAACTCCTGGCCTCAAACAATCCTCTTGCCTCAGCTTCCTGAGTTGCTGGGATTACAGGTGTGAATGATCATGTCCAGCATGCCTTTTATTTCTCTTTGAAAAACCAGCCAGGTGCAGTGGCTCACGCCTGTAATCCCAGCACTCTGGGAGGCTGAGGAGGGTGGATCACAAGGTCAGGAGTTCAAGACCAGCCTGGCCAAGATGGTGAAACCCCGTCTCTACTAAAAATACAAAAATTAGCTGGGTGTGGTGGCGGGTACCTGTAATCCCAGCTACTTGGGAGGGTGAGGCAGAGAATTGCTTGAACCTGGAAGGCAGAGGCTGCAGTGAGCCAAGGTCGCGCCACTGTACTCCAGCCTGGGTGACAGAGTGGGACTCTGTCTCGAAAAAAAAGGAAAGAAAAAAAACAAAAACCAAAACCAAAAAGCAAATGTGAAGACTGTTGAGCTATTTCCCAGTTGCTCTTATCCCTACTTTTATTTCTATATTTAGAAATAAAGTATATTTAAATATTCCATATTTAAGTTCAGAACAATCTCAGAGTTAGTGAGTCCTGAAAATAGAACAAAATAGATGGAACTATAATATTTACATTGGCTTGGTTTATTTGAGATCAATACAGATACCCACATGTCAGACACCTTTAAAAAGCATTTAGGAAATAAAATAGAAATTCCTCTACTCTTTTATAATACCCCCCTAGGATACCATATAGAATTTAACACATCTCAAAAGTGACGTAATGAGGCTGGGCGCAGTGGGTCTTGTCTGTAATCCCAGCACTTTGGGAGACTGGGGCAGGTGAATTGCTTGAGCTCAAGAGTTCAAGACCAACCTGGGCAACATGGCAAAACCCTGTCTACAAAATATTAGCTGGCTGTGGTAGCACGTGCCTGTAGTACCAGCTACTCAGGAGGGTGAGGCAGAAGGATCGCTTGAGCTGATCGGTGAGCCGAGATCGCACCAGTGCACTCCAGCCTGGGTGACAGAGTGAGACTCTTTCTCGAAAAAAATTTTTTTTTGTTTTTGTCAGTGCTAGGAGTAGAGTTCATTTCTTTCTTTTTTTCTTTTTTTTGAGACAGGGTCTCACTCTGTTGCCCAGGCTGGAGTGCAGTGGCACCATCACAGCTCACTGCAGCCTCAACTTCCCAGGCTCAAGTGATCCTCCTGCCTCAGCCTCTTGAGTAGCTGGAACTACAGGCATGCACCACCACGTCTAGCTAATTTTTGTATTTTTTGTAGAAAGGGTGTTTAGACATGTGGCCTAGGCTGGTGTTAGACTCTGGGGCTCAAGTGATTTGCCCACCTTGCCCTCCTCAAGTGCTGGGATTACAGGAGCAAGCCACCACATACAGTCACACACAATTTTTTTTTTATGACCTTGGATGGGTTACATCTTGGGCCACCGTTTTCTCATCTGTACAATGAGAGCTGTTGTCCTAAGATTTTGATGGTCCTCTCCAAATCTAATATGGAACCTCAGAAACCCAACTGAAAAAGTTACATAGTAGAAACTCATCTGGTAGCTACTTAACTGACTTAGGTATTAGGTGACAGAGCAATTCTTCTACCTTTAAATCACAGACATTATATATATTCAGACCTAATGCCATGCTTACTAAAGCCAATAGCAACTCATTTTTCTTTTAGTTTTCCTTAGTTTCCTTGTGTAGTACCTGTTTTAGGATGAACACTAAAAGGGCTCTTCAGTAGATGATTGATTCCTTTGCTGACATTGATATCCAGCCGTGGAAAACAGTACTGGAGCATAATCTCCCACTCCAGCCAGGGTCCATATTTGTCATTTTTGATGTTATTCTAAAAGCAGATACAAGGCCAACATGAGGATCAGTAGGAACTGTTGAAGATTTCTTTAAAGAAAGTTAAAAAAACGATCTTCAACCATCTTTAACTGACTAGGCAAAGCAATCAATTTAATTAAGAATTGCATTATTATATCTGTAATACAGATTTCAGTGGCATATACCTGATATCTGCTGGCTACTTTCTTCAAGTGCTCCCAACGCTGAAGTGAATTGTGAGACTTTTGGAAGCTTTGTTGAAGTTCATCATGAATTGGTGATGGGTCATTAAGGAACAGACTCATTTAGGGAACATCAATGAACAATTTAGTTTTAAGTATGTATTACCACAAGGGTGTCTTATAAATATTCAGAAAGTAGTTATTAACATTTCTTGAAATATAAATGTTGACTGGGTGTGGTGGCTCATGCCTGTACTCCCAGCACTTTGGGAGGCTGAGGTGGGTGGATCACGTGAGGTCAGGAGTTCGAGACCAGCCTGGCCAACATGGTGAAACCCCATCTCTACTAAAAATAGAAAAATCAGCAGGGCATGGTGGTGCACATCTGTAATCCTAGCTACTCTGGAGGCTGAGGCAGGAAAATTGCTTAAACCTGCAAGGTGAAGGTTGCAGTGAGCTGAGATTGTGCCACTGTGCTACAGCCTGGGCAACAGAGTGAGACTCCATCTCAACAACAAAACAACCCACCCCACAAATGTTAAACTCAACAGCTGTATCCGGCCGGGCACAGTGGCTCATGCCTGTATTCCCAATATTTTGGGAGGCTGAGGTGGGTGGATCATTTGAGACCAGCTTGGCTAACATGGTGAGACCCCGTCTCTATAAAAACACAAAAATTAGCTGGGCGTGGTGGCGTGTGCCTGCAGTCCCAGCTATTTGGGAGGCTAAGGCAGGAGAATTGTTTGAACCCGGGAGGCGGAGGTTGCAGTAAGCCAAGATCACACCACTGCACACTCCAGCCTGGGCAACACAGTAAGACTCCGTCTTAAAAAAAAAAACAACAACAAAAAAACCCCAAACCAAACCAACACCAGTTGTATCATTGAAATCTTCCCCTGTAAAAATACAGTGATGATATAACAGAAAGAATGCCAAAATAACTATAAGGTATGATGTAAAGTTTTCCCTGGTCTGCATGTATTTTGACTATGTAATTCACCATTCTTTAGCTGTTAATTCTAGGACCAACTTCCAAAATGAGAAAACTGATTTGCAACATGGCCCCATTTTTTATTATGTTCCAGACCAGAGATACTAAAATCCAGAAATACAGGAGATATTTTGTGTAAAAAAGATTAAACTTATAAGTATATGAGAACTTACAAGCAGACATGTCTAACATTTATAATATCACAGATCAAAACAACTAGCTCACACAGAAATGATCACGGGAAAGGATATTTTCAGGAACAAGGGCTAAAATCTTATCCCAGCTTTCTTTATTTTCGAGAATATCTTGATTAACCAAGGCATATTCTTCAAAGTATTTTTTTATTATGTTTATAGATTTTCTGTAAGAACAACAATAACAACAGAGTCCCAACACTATCAGTAACACATATGCCACATAGGTATTGCTGCCATTGTGGGGAAAACTACTGCTTATTTTCATGACATTTTCAGAACTTAACTAGGTAAAATGGGAATACTACCCTGTGCAGGGTTATGATAATTAAATGAGACACTTTTAAGGGAAAAGAACCTGACATAGAACCTGGCACAGAATGGGTATACAAGAAATGTTTACTTTTTAAACCTCACAACTTAGAAGGTTAATATACGCAATAAGGGTAGAAAGTAACCAACCCAGGACACCATAATACATCAGTAGTAGAATGTGGGATGCAGCCTACACTTTCCACTGTGAATTGCTTGTATTAATATCTCAACAATCATATAATGTTTGCAGTTTACAAATATGCATCACATTTACTCTTTCACTTAATTATTGATACAACTGTGAGACAGGTAGAGTGCATGCTGTTCTCCCCATCATAGAGATAAGGAAATGGAGGCAGCAATATTTTGTCAATATTTTATCAAGATCATAGTAAGTGGCAGAGTAGGAATTTTTACTCCTAATATAAGGCTTTTTCCACTATCCTAGAGAAGTAGTGAATTCAGTGGAAAAAGCAATGGAGTAGGCTTTACAGTCAGGCAGACCAGGGCATGAATCCTAAATTTAACAATTAACTTGTCGTGTGATGCCAAGCTCATTATAAAATCTCTCTAAAACTCATTTTCCTTATCTATAAATGGAGATACCATTGAGTCTCTTGTGGGGTTTTTTTGAAGAGCAATGAGAACATCTGTAAAGCACCTTTTAGGAATACTGCAGCATAAAATAGGCACTCAATTAACCATAGCTATTATTATTATAAAATGCTACCCAGCAGTGAAAATTGATAGCAAGGTAACTCTAAAGGCACATGCCAGTAAATCAGACACCTTAAAGTGCATGGAGACTTTTCCAACAGACCTGATAAAAGGGTGAATTTTTTCACTTAGGTGAACTTTCTTTTTAACATCTTGACCACCCTGAAAAATAAATCATTAAAAAAGAACTTCAGGTATACAATATAAATACAGTCATGTGCAGCATAACGACATTTTAGTCATGATGGACTGCATATAAGATGGTGGGCGCGGTGGCTCACACCTGTAATCCCAGCATTTTGGGAGGCTGAGGTGGGTGGATCACCTGAGGTCAAGAGTTCAAGACCAGCCTGAATCCCATCTCTATTAAAAATACAAAAAATTAGCTAGGCATGGTGGCGCATGCCTGTAATCCTAGCTACTCGGGAGGCTGAGGCAGGAGAGTCGCTTGAACTCGGGAGGCAGAGGTTGCAGTGAGCCAAGATCGCATCATTGCACTCTAGCCAGGGTGACAAGAGTGAGACTCCATCTCAAAAAAAAAAAGAAAAAGATGGTGGGTCCCATAAGATTGCAATACTGTATTTTTACTGTGACTTTTCTATGTTTAGGTATGTTTAGCTACATCAATACCTATCATTGTGTTACAATTGCCTACAGTATTGAGTACAGTAACATGCTGTACAGGTTGTAGCCTAGGAGCAATAGGTTATACCATATAGCCTAGATGTATAGTAGGCTATACCATCTGGGTCTGTGTAAGTATACTCCATGACTTTTGCAAAGTGATGTATTTCTCAGGATGTATCCTTATTGTTAAGTGATGCATAATTATAATTAAAACATTTCTAGGGCTGGACGCAGTGGCTCACACTTGTAATCCCAGCACTTTGAGAGGCTGAGGCGGGCGGATCACCTGAGGTCAGGAGTTCGAGACCAGCCTGACCAATATGATGAAACCCTGTTTCCACTTGCCAACATGCCTGGCTAAATACAAAAATTAGCCGGGTGTGGTGGCAAGTGCCTGTAATCCCAGCTACTTGGGAGGCTAAGACAGGAGAATTGCTTGAACCCGGGACGCGGAGGTTGTGGTGAGCCAAGATAGCGCCACTGCACTCCAGCCTGGGTAACAGAGCGAGACTCCGTCTCAAAAACAAAAACAAAAACAAAAAATTTTGTAGGCTGGATGTAGTGGCTCACACCTGTAATCTCAGCATTTTGGGAGCCTGAGGTGGGAGGATAGTTTGAGTTTAGGAGTTCAAGAACACCCTGGGCAATATAGTGAGACCCTGTTTCTGCAAAAAATTAAAAAATTGGCTGGGCATGGTGGCGCATGCCTTTAGTCCCAGCTACTCAGGAGGCTGAGGTAGAAGGGTCACTTGAGACCAGGAGGTCAAGGCTGCAGTGAGCTGTGGTCATGTTACTGTACTCCAGCCTGGGTGACAGGGTGAGACCGTGTCTCAAAAAAAAAAAACAAACAAAAAAAAAAACCAAAAAAAACAAACCAAAACCAAAACCAAACTTTAACATGTTCTATTATTTTATATATAATAAATCTATTTTATCTATTATTTTACATATGCCACAAAGGAAGATATTTATAGCAAAATAAAATGAAATATCTTAAAACATGTAGCTACTATGACTTTAAATGATCTATTGGTAAGATCATTTACTCTGCAATGTGAATGCCATTAAAGATAAGTTTTAGGCCAGTGTGGTGGCTCATGCCTGTAATCCCAGCACTTTGGGAGGCTGAGGTGGGTGAATCACCTGAGGCTAGGAGTTCTAGGCCAGCCTGGCCAACATGGCGAAACCCAGTCTTTACTAAAAATACAAAATTTAGCTGGGCACAGTGGCGGGAGCCTGTAGTCCCAGCTACTCGGGAGGCTGAGGCAGGAGAATTGCTTGGACCCAGGAAGCAGAGCTTGCAGTAGTGAGCCAAGATCATGCCATTGCAGTTCAGCCTGGGCAACAGAGTGAGAGTCCATCTCAAAAAAAAAAAAAAGATAGTTTCATTTTCTTTGACAGTAAACATATCAGGCTTGGTAACATCTAGAAACTAAAGCAATGCAAATTAGAATTAAGAGGATCTTACCTTTACAAGGCTCAAATACTCAACTATCCCAGAACGTACGGCAGAAGACAGTTTTCTAACTGATTCATCACAGACCCAACAATGAACACCTCTCCTTCCAGAATATACCCAGAGACGATGCTTAAATCCAAAGTCCTCTGAGGAAGAGAGAAATAATAAGTTTTAAAACAAATCTATAAACTCCTTAATTAATGTATATTAAATTACTTGTTGTTTCCTGTGCTCCCCATGTTCTTGCTTCATCTCTTTACCCATCCTGGTCTCTCTGCTGGGAATTTCTTTCTTTTTTAAAAAACTATTTTATTAGGCCAGGTGTGGTAGCTCACGCCTGTAATCCCAGCACTTTGGGAGGCCGAGGTGGGCAGATCACGAGGTCAGGAGTTCGAGACCAGCCTGACCAACATGGTGAAACGCTGCCTCTACTAAAAATACAAAAATTAACTGGGCGTGGTGGCGTGCGCCTGTAGTCCCAGCTACTCAGGAGGCTGAGGCAGGAGAATCACTTGAACCCAGGAGGCAGAGGTTGCAGTGAGCCAACATTGTCCCACTGCACTCCAGCCTGGCTGACAGAGCGAGACTCGTCACACACACACACACACACACACACACACACACACACACACACAAATTAATGAGATTTGATCACAAAATACAGAGACTAATAGTTAATAGTAGTCAGAGGAAAACCGATTCTTACACTTGACCCCAGTCAGAAACTGCTGATACTTGCCCTTCAATGCTCTGTCAATGATGCGTATGGCCATTGTCATGAGGGTCCAGCACTTAGGACATATGTCTGCAGAACTAAAGCAGAGTCATCATTACTCATTGTCAGTGATATCACCCACCCTAACAGCAAGACACACAGTGCTCACCTACAACATCTCCTCACATCGTCATAGTCTGTCATGTCAATGTCAAATACCAGTTCTTTTTCCTGAGCCTGGAAAGCTCCCAGCTTCACTGTATTGTGTTGATTGGGCTACAAATACAAAATATTGATCAGTTTCTATAAGAGCTGCCACACTGCTAAATCTGCTTATTTTCTACACATATGGAAAAAGTTGCCAAACAGAAATAAAGAGACTATATAATGCCAACTTTATGGCAGTGAAAGTTCATTATTTTGGATCTTACACATACACTATTGATGAGAGTCTTAACTTTCACCAACTTAAAGCAGGGTTTAATGAATACACATCCATCATAAATGTTTGTTGGTCAATAAGGATAATAATAAAGCTGTTTTTAGTCTTCTGACAAGGGAACGTATACAAATAATGGCCTATTGCAAGGTGTTTTAAGAACCTTTACTTGTTACCATACATACAAGTATTTAAAATTTTTCAATAATTCAAAAAGATCTCCCCAGTTAGTTTGAATTGAGACTTTATTATAAAGAGGCTATGAGAAGCTGGGCACGGTGGCTCATGCCTGTAATCCCAGCACTTTGAGAGGCTGAGGCGGGCAGATCACTTGAGGTCAGGAGTTTGAAACCAGCATGGCCAATATGGTGAAACTGTCTCCCTACTAAAGATACAAAAATTAGCCGGGTGTGATGGCATATGCCGGTAGTCCCAGCTACTTGGGAAGCTGAAGCAGGAGAATCATTGAACCCGGGAGGTGGAAGTTGCTGTGAGTCAAGATCACGCCACTGCACTCCAGCCTGGGTGACAGAGCGAGACTCTGTCTCAAAAAAAAGAACCTGAGAGGGTAATTCCACCATAAGTTTTTATAACTGTAAGTCAGAAGGGAGTGATTACTGAGGAGATTCATAAAACTAAATCTTAGGCTGTCAGTAAGGAAAGATAAGAGGCGCAACCCAATTTATACCTCAGAACCCCCAAAAGGCTCAGGGATAGGTGATACCAGGTATTGCTGGAATGAGTAAGTGCGTGTTTAGTGAAGCTGAGATGAAAAACAGGAAGATTTTTCAAGGCCACCCTTGACTGAAGGGAAAAAAAAAGGAGGATTGGTTCAAAGCATAGTTAAGAAGCAGTTAGCTACCCAGATTCGTACAGTTAGCTTGCAGAGCTAGGTGACTGCTCTTTCATTTCCCTGGCAGAAGACACCTGAATTATTTTCCGGAGAGCATAAAACAGAAGGTCCCTGGACTTGGACAACAAGTACAATTGAAGAGTGTGTTGTATTGATATTACAAATTGATATTAGGGGAATAATTAGACATTTATATGTGGAATGTTAAGACCCAGCCCTTTCCACCCACTTCTGTACTCTTCCACTACCAACTCAGGCAGGAAGCTAGAAGATTCCTCTCTAAATAATCTGAACAGGGCTGGGCGCAGTGGCTCACGACTGTAATCTCAGCACTTTGGGAGGCTGAGGCGGGCAGATCACGAGGTCAGGAGATCGAGACCAACCTGGCTAACATGGTGAAACCCCGTCTCTACTAAAAATACAAAAAATTAGCCAGGCGTGGTGGCACACACCTGTAATCCCAGCTACTTGGGAGGCTGAGGCAGGAGAATCGCTTGAACCCGGGAGGCGGAGGCTGCAGTGAGCCGAGATCATGCCACTGCACTCCAGCCTGGATGACAGAGCGAGACTCTGTCTCAAAAAAAAAAAAAAAAAAAAGCTTTAGCTAAAAGAAAGTGGTTGCTTCTGGGTCTGGGTGTGGTAGCTCATGCTTGTAATCCCAGCATTTTGGGAGGCCAAGGCGGGTGGATCACTTGAGGTCAGGAGTTCGTGACCAGCCTGGCCAACATGGCAAAACCCCGTCTCTACTAAAAAACACAAAAATTAGACAAGTGTGGTGGTGTGCGCCTATAATCCCAGCTACCCGGGAAGCTGAGGTGGGAGAATCGCTTGAAACCGGGAGGCAGAAATTGCAGTGAGCTGAGACGAGCCACTGCACTCCAGCCTGGGCAAGAGAGCTAGACTTGTCTCAACAAAAGAAAGAAAGAAAGAAAGAAAGTGGTTGCTTCTGGGTAGCAAAAAATGAGGGGGAAGGGTAGCAGAATTTTTTTTAGACAGGGTCTCACTCTGTCGCCCAGGCTGGAGTGCAGTGGCGTGATCTTGACCCACTGCAACCTCCACCTACCGGGTTCAAGCAATTCTCCTGCCTCAGCCTCCTGAGTAGCTGGGACTGTAGGCATGTGCCACCATGCCCGGCTGTTTTTGTATTTTTTGGTAGAGACACAGTTTTACCATGTTGGCCAGGCTGGTCTTGAACTCCTGACCTCAAGTTATCTGCTCGCCTCAGCCTCTCAAAGTGCTAGAGTTACAGATGTGAACCACCGGCCCAGCCTGGTAGCAGATTTTTTAAAAGCCGAATAGAAGTACTTGATTTTGTAAACCATGTGCATACATAACTGATAAAAATCACAAAACAAAACACAAAAAGTAAATAAAGGTCTATAGATGCTTCTGTCTTGGCCCAAGAAAAAAATGAGACGTTTTCTCCCTTTAGAAATTAAGGAGAAGGAAGTAGAGAGTGGCACCCTAACCCTTCTTAGAAGTTCATTTTCAGTTTTATTCTCAACCTATAAAGGGGAAGTAAAACAACTCCAAAGTATTTTTTTCTGCCTGCCTTTTATTACCTCTTCTCCCCTTACTTTGATGATGAGAGACAGGTCTGGGATTTAGAGTCAGAAACCCTGGGTTTAAGTGCCAGCTCTATCATTTAGAAATTGTGTGTGAGCTTGTGCAAACTATTCAAGTTCTCTGGGCCTGTTTCCTCCTTTGTAAAAAGAATGAGGATTGATACAAGAAACAAGTTATATAACATGAAAAACTCCACATAAAAGCTATTATGCTATGTATGTATTCCCTCCACCCACCAGTGTATATATTTGAGAAGGGGAAGAAGGGCAATTTTGGTTTGTTCATTCACTCAACAAATATTTATAGTGTACTGTCTCTTGCCAGGCACTCTTCTAGGGAACTTAGAATATACCAGTGGCAGGGGGTGGGAGGAGTGGCAGGTTTTAGTAGACCTCACTGAGAAGGTGCTATTTGAGCAAAGATTTGAAGGAGGTGAGGGGATGAACCAAGTATAGAAATGGGTTTTAGGCAGTGGAAACAGCTTGAGCAAGGGTCAGTGTGGCAGGAATGAATGAGGGGGAGAGAAGGACTTTTAGTCAGTGAAATGAGCAGCCACCAGAGAATGTTTTCAGCAGAGGAATCACAGATTCTGAGTTGTTTTAAAAGGATTACTCTAGCTTCTGTATTGAGAATGGACTCTAGATTCTACAAAGGCAAACTGTTAGGAGGTTTTTACAGTAATTCAGATGAGATGATAATGTTGGTAGCACTGGTAGTAGTGGCTGGATTTTAGATACACTTATGGTAGAGCCAAAGGGATTTCCTAATAGAATGGGTATGGGAATGTGAGAAAGAGAGGAATCAAGAATAACTCCAGGGGTATGAAGGAAAAAGAATATAAATGTTTATTATGACTGAACTGTACACTTAAACGTGGTAAAGATAATAAATTTTATATGTATATTTGACCTCAATAAAAATAAACAAAAGAAAAAAAGAATAACTTCCATGGTGGGAGAGAATGTAATTCTCTTTTATTTCCCTCTTTTTTTTTTTTGAGGCCAAGTCTCGCTCTGTCGCCCAGACTGGAGTGCAATGGCGCGATCTTGGCTCACTGCAACCTCCACCTCCCGGGTTCAAGCGATTCTCCTGCCTCAGCCTCCTCAGTAGCTGGGATTACAGGCGCGTACCACCACGCCCGGCTAATTATTTCCCTTTCCTAAATCATGTCGACTTCCTCTTCCTAGTAGCTAGATACTCAATTTTTTTTGTCCTAGTAAAAATGCAACCAATTCACTCCCAAATGATTTCATCAGTAATGCAGAACGTCAAAGAACAAAAAAGGATTAATCACTTGCCAAACAATTAAAAAGTGGCTTTTCATCTAGAATAAACTCTAAACATTTAATCTCAAAACGCAAGAGGAATCAACCCATTCTTGGTTTACAAAATAAAACAACAAAATATATTAAAAAAAGATTTCTTACTCTGTGAGAATATACTGCGCCTATATCAATCTTGTATGGATTCATTTTCTGCATCTCCTTTTCCAGATCACTCTGGTTGTTGAAGGATTGGTAGCGAATGTAAATATCATCTTTCAATGTGAATGAAAATTCACGGTGTTGAAAGTAATTCTTTATCACTGCAAAATAAATGTACATTTTAAAGTTAATTTGCTACTTTATTTGGCTCAGGGCATTATAATTTTAGCCAATGAGAAGTTTTTTTTTTCGGTGAGGGAATCTTGCTTGCTTCCTGCTCTGTCGTCCAGACTGGAGTGCAGTGGCTCGATAAAGGCTCACTGCAACCTCCGCCTCCCGGGTTCAAGGGATCCTACCACCTCAGCCTCCCGAGGCTGTAGCTGGGACTACAGGCATGCGACCCACCATGCCCAGATAATTTTTGTATTTTATGTAGAAACGGGGTTTCACCATGTTGGCCAGGCTGGTCTCGAATTCCTGACCTCAGGTAATCCGTCCTCCTCGGCTTTCCAAAGCGCTGGGATTATAGGCGTAAGCCACGGCACTCGGCCCGAGAAGATGTTTTTTAATGAGCCCCCTATGCTCAACACCGTGGTAGATGTAAAAGAAAAACAAAACAAAATCCACATGACCTAGTCCCTAATTTGAAAGCAGTTACCATTCCGTATTTGCTAGGGAACGGTACAAAAGACGAAACAGATGCATAAATATTTTAAATATGTAATGCCACCCCTCTCTCCTCGATTCGCACGAATAAATTCAGCTGCAAGGAAGAAAGTATTTCTCTTCCTCTGAGAGAGGCTCTTCCGCTCCTGATGCAAACCATGCCTCAGCAGCTTCACGCTACGCCCCAGTAACCCCCTGGGCACCGCTGCAGGTAAACCGGGCACCTAATGTGAGCCTGACCACGGAGAGGTAGGAGCGGCGGCTCTGTTTTTTTTTTTTTTTTTTACCGCGTGGCCGCAGGCTGGCTTATTATATCCTCTCTCGGCCCATTTACACCTAGGAAGTGGTGGGGCGGGCTCGAGAGAGCAAATGAAGGCGCGCGGCACAAAGCCTGGTGCACAGAAGGCGCTTCATATTGTCATTCTAAGGACACCCCGCCTCCAACCTCCTCACACTCCGCTCCCGAACCCATTCCTCGCCTCCATCACCTCCACCGTAGTTGAGCCAGCGATAGTACTGAGAGTAGGGAAAGAGCCTCCGGTAATAAAGTTTAAGCAGCTCGGGCAGCTCGGTGGGGTCAAACGTCTCCATCGAACGCGGAACTCGCCACGGTAAGGATTACCACAGGAATTGGCGGGAACAGCACGGCCGGCGGCCCCGCGACTGCGCAGGCGCTTATGGCCGAGGTCGGCTGTCTGACCCGGCGGCCCGCAGTCGGCCGGGGCCGCCGGGAATTGTAGTTCCCACTTGGTGCGGGCGGGGGCTGCGGGAGACGCAGCAGTTTGCGATCTGCCCACGCGTTCGGGCACTAGGGCCACCGCTCTTGTGGGCAGAAGGCCGCGTCCATTCCAGGAAGAGGATCTTCTCCGGAAATGTGAGACCTACAGCATATTGATTTAGGTTATTAAGATGAAGTAAAAAGGATGCTCCACGTGAACTTTTTGGATGTTTTAGAAATAACACCAGTATCTTTTTTTTGTTTTTTGTTGAGACAGAGTCTCGCTCTGTTGCCCAGGCTGGAGTGCAGTGGCGCGATCTCGGCTCACTGCAAGCTCCGCCTCCCGGGTTCACGCCATTCTCCTGCCTCAGCCTCCCGAGTAGCTGGGACTACAGGCGCCAGCCACCACGCCTGGCTAATTTTTTTTAATTTTTAAATTTTTTTATTTTTAGTAGAGACGGGGTTTCATCGGGTTAGCCAGGATGGTCTCGATCTCCCGACCTCGTGATCCGCCCGCCTCAGCCTCCCAAAGTGCTGGGATTACAGGCGTGAGCCACCACGCCTGGCCGACACCAGTATCTTTTAAAAACGTTTGTAGGCAGGCGCGGTGGCTCATGCTTGTAACGTCAGCACTTTGGGAGGCCAAGGCAGGAGGATCGCTTGAGGCCAGGAGTTCGAGACCGGTTGGGGCAACATTGTGAGATCTCTGTCTACACACACACACCCACACACAACTAGCCAGATGTAGTTGCGTGCGCCTGTAGTCCCAGCTACCCTAGAGGCTGAAGGGTGGGGGGCGGGGAGTGGGGGGAGGGGGCAATCAATCTCTTGAGCTTGGGAGGTCCAGGCTGTTGTGAGCCATGATAGTGCCACTGCACTCCAGTCTGGGCAACAGAGAAAGACCGTGTCTAAAAAAAAAAAAGTTTTGGAAATTAGTTCTTCATGGAATTTCATGAATTACTAGATCCAATATGTGGAAATAAACAAATAACCAAATGAGAAAAGCATAGGCTATTTATTCAGAGCTTACTATAGCAAGGGAGTCAGCCATCATCACTTGCATTTGATAGGACTCAAAGGCAGGCAGAGGAGTAGGAAAGCTTTATAAAAAAGGGAAGCCGTCAAGGTGTTCTTTGATTGGAGGCTGTTGGCATGGAGAAGCTGTACCTGGGCTAACTAGCAGTAGGATGCGGTATGTGATTGGTTTAGGGGTGGGTGTTTGGCTTTCTTTGGTTGGACCTATGTTGGAAGCTGTTAAGGAAGCTGTAGGACACTAGTTAAGGCATTTGGGCCCATTGCTACAGGGGTTGTTGTTTGGCCTCCAGGATCATCATTAGAGATAGCAGTTTGACTTTATACAAGTCTGACTTGTAGCAAGCTTGCTTCCTGTGCTGTTTATTATAGATAAGGGGGTTGGTTTCCCCAGCAGGTTGCTGTAGATTGTGGGTCAGAGTTCTGTTTTTATATATGGTCTGGCTGCTGTTCATATATTTAGTCTCTCAAATAGAACACCCAGGTATAAGAAAATATGAATTATAGGAAGCTTGCAGAATCATGGAGAGCTTTACAAGTATGAAGGGAACCCATCTGCTATTGATGTGGAGATCTGCCAATCACTCTTACTGTGTAATGATACCTTATGGCAATTGTGGGCTAGAGTGGGCAGTCACATGAATAACATGTCACATGAAAAACATAGTTTTATTTTATTTTACTTATTTTTTTGAGACAGAGTCTCGCCGTGTCGCCCAGGTTGGAATGCAGTGGCGCAATCATGGCTCACTGCAACCTTGGTCACCCAGGCTCAAGCAATTCTCATGCCTCAGCCTCCCAAATAGCTAGGATTACAGGTGTGCACTGCCACGCCCAGCTAACTTTTGTATTTTTAGTAGAGACAGGGTTTCACTATGTTGGCCAGGCTGGTCTCAAACTCCTGGCCTCAAGTGATCCACCTGCTTTGGCCTCCTAAAGTGCTGGGATTACTTGTGTGAGCCACTACCTCTAGCCTTGTCTAGCACTTTTATCTTACGGAGATGGCTTCTCTCCTTAAACCTCATGAACCAACTTCTGCTGGCTTCAAACTTCGGCAGCTTTCTCACCTGTCTCAGCTTTCATATAATTAAAGAGAGTAACCTTGCTGTGGGTGAGGCTTTGGCTTAAGGGAAGTTATGGCTGGTTTGATCTTCTATTCAGCACACTAAAAGTTTCTCCATATCAGCAATAAGGCTGTTTCACCTTCTTATCGTTTGTGTGTTCCCTGAAGTAGCACTTGTAATTTTCTTCAGGAACTTTTCCAGGAAGGAACTTTTCCAGGCCAGGCCTGATAGCTCACACCTGTAATCCCAGCTCTTTGGGAGGCCAAGGTGGGCAGATCGCTTGAGTCAGGGAGTTCAAGACCAGTTTGGGCAACATGGCAAAACCCTGTCTCTACCAAACCAAACCAAACAAACAAAAAAGCCCAGAAAAATTAACAGGGTGTGGTGGCATGCATCTGTGGCCTCAGCTGCTCAGGAGGCTGAGGTGGGAGGATCACTTGAGTCAGACAGGCAGAGGTTGCAGTGAGCCAGTATCGTGCCATTACACTCCAGCCTGGGTGACAGAGTAACACTCTGTCTCAAATTTAAGGCCGAGTGCAGTGGCTCACGCCTGTAATGCCAGCACTTTGGGAGGCCAAGGTGGGAGGATTGCCATAGTCCAGGAGTTTGAGACCAGCCTGGGCAACATAGCGAGACCTCATCTCTACAAAAACTACAAAAATTAGCCAGGTGTGGTGGCGCAGGCCTGTGGTGCCAGCTACTTGGGAGGCTGGGGTGGGAGGATCACCTGAGCCCAGGAGGCGGAGGGTGCAGTGAGCCAAGATTAGGGCACTGCACTCCAACCTGGGCAACAGACTGAGACCTGTCTCAAAAAAACAGAACTTTTCCTTCGTATTTACAACTTGGCTAATTGCTTGGTGCAAGGGGCCTAGGTTTTGGTCTGTCTCAGCTTTCAACATTCCTTTCTCACTAAGCTTAATCATTTCTACGTTTTGATTTAAAGTGAGAGATGGGGGGCTCTTTTTGTCACTTCAATACTTAGAGGTCATTGTAGGGTTGTTAATTGGCTTAGTTTCAATATTGTTGTGTCTTAGGGAATAGGGAGGCCTGAGGAGAGGGAGAGAGAGAGGAGAACAGCATATTGGTAGAACAGTCAGAACACACACAACATTTATTGATTAAGTTTGTCTTCTTATATAGGCACAGTTCGTTGCACCCCCAAACAATTACAATAGTACCTCAAAGATCACTGATCACGGATCACTGTAACAGATACAATAATAATGAAAAAGTTTGAAATATTGCAAGGATTACCAAAATGTGACATAGAGACATGAAGCAAACACATGCTGTTGGAAAAATTGCACTAATAGACTCACTGTATGTAGGGTTGCCACAAAGCTTCAATGTGTAAAAAATGCAATATCTATGGAGCATAATAAAGTGAAGCACAATAAAATGAGGTATTGCTGTATATAGCTTTTGCCATGATGTCAGGTACCATTTTATGAATTTATCCCTCATGAGAACTCTATGCAGTAGTTGCCAACATCATCCCTATTTTCTTTTTCTTTTCTTTTCTTTTTTTTGAGACGGAGTCTTTTTCAGTCGCCCAGGCTGGAGTGCAGTGACGCGATCTTGGCTTACTGCAAGCTCCGTCTCCTGGGTTCACGCTATTCTCCTGCCTCAGCCTCCTGAGTGGCTGGGACTACAGGTGTCCGCCACCACGCCCGGCTAATTTTTTTTGTATTTTTTTAGTAGAGATGGGGTTTCACCATGTTAGCCAGGATGGTCTCGATCTCCTGACCTTGTGATCCACCCGCCTCAGCCTCCCAAAGTGCTGGGATTACAGGTGTGAGCCACCACGCCTAGCCTCTTTTTTTT
This sequence comes from Pan troglodytes, assembly GCF_028858775.2. Lineage (NCBI taxonomy): Eukaryota > Metazoa > Chordata > Mammalia > Primates > Hominidae > Pan > Pan troglodytes. The sequence continues at coordinate 39,252,109 of NC_072408.2, read as the reverse complement.
TTTTTTTTTTTTTTTTTTAACTCTTTTCCTGTTTGGAAGGAAAAAGTGCAGCTCGCTGCCAGCAGTCATTTAATTTTACATAAGCACGCTCTTTGGGGCTGAAACAAATCTGACTGATTTCCAATGTGAAAATAAAATATAAAAACTGTTCTTGGAGTTCTTTCTCTCTCTCTCTCTTTCTTTCTTTCTTTCTCTTTCTCTCTTTTTCTTTCTCTCTCTCTCTCTCTTTCTCTCTCTTTCTTTCTTTTGAGGTAGAGTCCCGCTCAGTCGCCCAGGCTGGAGTGCAGTGGTGCAGTCTCGGCTCACTGCACCCTCTGCCTCCCAGGCTCGAGCCATTCTCCTGCCTCAGCCTCCTGAGTAGCTGGGATTACAGGTGCCTGCCCACATGCCCGGCTAATTTGTGTATTTTTAGTAGAGATGGGGTTTCACCATGTTGGCCAGTCTGGTCTTGAACTCCTGACCTGAGGCGATCCACCCACCTCATCCTCCCAAAGTGCTGGGATTACAGGTGGGAGCCACTGCGCCTGGCCTCTTGGAGTTATTTCTAAACAGAACTAACATTAAAGTCATTGGAATAATCAGAATTGTGGATTAATCAAATGAATCTTTGGCCAACAAATGTTCAAGAATGATGTTAACATCATACATAGGAATTCAGCATTTTCTAGGATTTGACAGTTTTAATGATCAGAATTACTGTATTTTGTAAGTGGAAGTACCACTACTGAAAACAGAATGCTGTTAATAGAATGATGTCTTTTGTTTCCAAAGTCAGTAATACTAGAGCAATATGAAAATAATAATAAAAGCAAGATATTTCACGGCAAAGTTATCTCTGGATAAATGCTGCAGCTACAAGTGCTGCCAGCAAGTATTCTTGGGGCAAATGGGAAAAGGGTTAAATTTTAAATTTATTGTTATTTTTATTTTTTGTAGAGATGGGATCTCACCGTGTTGTCCAGGCTGGTCTCGAACTTCTGGGCTCAAGCAATCAGCCCACCTCGGGTATATTAAGTATATTCAGAGGAACGGGCCAGGCCAGGTGGCTCATGCCTGTAATCCCAGCACTTTGGGAGGCCGAGACAGGCAGATCCTGAGGTCAGGAGTTCGAAACAAGCCTGGCCAGCATAGTGAAACCCCATCTCTACTAAAAATACAAAAAAATTACTAGCCGGGCGTGGTGGCATGTGCCTGTAGTCCCAGCTACTCGGGAGGCTGAGGCAGGAGAATCGCTTGAACCAGGGAGTCGGAGGTTGCAGTGAGCTGAGATGGCGCCACTGTACTGCAGACTGGCGACAGAGTGAGACTCTGTTTCAAAAAAAAAAAAAAAAAAAAAAGTGCTCTGGCATAGAGGCCTTTATCTCAAATGCCACTGGGAGGCAGTATCACCATTCAGTTTGTTTCCCTTTGTGATTTCATACACATAGGTGCAAACCCCTTTTTTCCTTCAGTCCTTATGCTACCTGGCTCTACCATCGTTTTTAGTCTTTTTTTGTGGTATATCTATCAGCCTCAAGTTTCTTGCCCCATGTTGTTTGCAGACTTCGACACTTGCCTCATTGATTGCCTGTCTAGTTTAAGTCCTATTGTTATTCTGGGTGTTTTTAGCATCTGAAAGGATGATCTATTCTGTAAAGGTATGGTTGATTCAGTCATTCATGAATTCATTCATTTATTCTACAAATAGTTAATGAACATATGTGTTGGGCACTGAGATGAACTGTGGGGAAAATAATTAATGACATGATTTCGGCTTCTGAGAAAGCTATATCATACTAGGGGCAATAGACACAAATAAAAAAGTGTAATGAATGAGCTGGGCATGGTGGCTCATGTCTGTAATCCTAGCATTTTGATAGGCAGAGGCAGGTGGATCACTTGAGCTCAGAAGTTTGAGACCAGCCTGGCCAACATGGCGAAACCCCATCTCTACAAAAAATACAATAATTAGTGTGGCATGGTTGCTCATGCCTGTAGTCCCAGTGAGGCTGAGGTGGATTGCTTGAGCCCAGGAGGTTGAGGCTGCAGTGAGCTGTGACTGTGCCACTGTACTCCAGCCTGGTGATAGAGCAAGACCCTGTCCCCCCGCCCCAAAAAAGCGTAATGAAGTATTATAGGTGCATTTTTAACCCAACTGTCTATTTGTTTTGCCATGTTCTTAAGACATGGATAAGATTGGTACAGGGAACACAGGCACAAAAGTATAAATGGCACTTTTGGGAAGCTGCCAATAGTTTCATATGGACAGAGCCCAGACTTCAAGGGAGGGTATAGTGAGAGATAGGGCTAAGAGGTAAGCCATGGTCAGAGCATTGCCTGCCAAGTTAAGGAGTGTGGAAGTAAAAATTATTCATCATCTACTTTATTTGGTTAAAATGAAAATAAACTATTGATCCTATTAATATTTGACAAGAAGCCTTGGGAGTTAAAATCCTGTTGAAGTAAGTAAGTTGCTTGAAAACTTGGAGTACTCCTATGTTAGTTATTTTCCTCGTTAATAAAATAAAGAAGAGAAGATTAGAAAATATGTTACAGGACCAACAGGTTTGTATGCCCACTGCACAGCAACATACCAATACACTGAGACAGTAGGGTTTGCAGCAGAGAAAGAGTTTAATGATTGCAGGGTGGCTGAGCAAGGAGATGAGAGGAGATCTTCAAGTCCATCTCCCTGAGGAGTTCTGGGCTGGGGTTTTTAAGGGGATTGTGGAGAATGAGGGACTGGAAAATTGGGGTCATTGAGTGGTTGGGGTCAAAGGGATGAAGTCGTCAGGATGTGGAAACTGCATTCAGTGAGTCAGCTCCTTGTGTGATCCTTCAGAACTGCTGATGTCGATGGGGTCCTTCAGATCAGCTGACCTCATTAGTTTCACTGGTGTGCAGGACCTGAAAGGATATCTCAAATGGAAACAACATTTTATAATGTTCAAGTTGTTATCTATAATAGAGCAGTTAAGGGGAACTATACTGTCCGATCTATGTGATTCTAGGACAATATGCCTAAACAATGTTGAGAAAGCAGGTCAGAGAGCCAGCTGACCTAATGATTAATGCTGAATGTGTTGCAAGCTTGGTTTGTTTTCATTTCTTTCTCTCCCTTCTTTCCTGATTAATTTTCAAAGGTTCATAAGGACAGTTTCAAATATGAAACTACTGACACAGGAGCATAATAAACAAAAGGAGAATGGGGCCAAAGTCACATCTCAGTTTAAATATGATAAGCTCTGTCTCTTGTTATCATAAACTAATGAAAAGTAGCAGAGAGTTCCGTCATATTTGTTTAAATGCCAGAGTTTTGGATTGATCTCACAGGAATTTTCCCTCTAACAGAGCACATGATGATCACAAAGCCAATAAAACGTGTTCTGGGACGTTGCAATTGCTCTTTAATCTATTTGATGCGTTTGGTATAGGAAACTGAGTTTTTAAAACCTAAACTGTAAATTAACCTACCAGACTTTAGGTAAGCAATCTGCCAATATAAATATTGTGTAGGTTCTCTTGTTAGCCATAAGGCTATACATGTTTTGGCTCTAGCTTTCTCCTTGTAGACTGCTTGAAATAAAGGATTGGCAGATTCACATTAAAGCACAACATTAAGCCTTGTTCCTTCATAGGAATTTGGATTTGTGTGAAGACAATGGGAAGCCATGGAAGGTTTTTTTTTTTTTTTTTTTTCAGAGTGTCACTCTGTCACCCAGGCTGGAGTGCAGTGACGCCATCTCAGCTCAAGCAATGACCCTTGGGTTCAAGCGATTCTCATGCATCAGCCTCCCTAGTAGCTGGAATTACAGTTATGTGCCACCATTCCCAGCTAATTTTTTTGTATTGGTAGTAGAGGTGGGGTTTTGCCATGTTGGCCAGGCTGGTCTCGAACTCCTGACCTCAACTGATTCACCTGCCTTGGCCTCCCAAAGTGCTGGGATTACAGATGTGAGCCACCATTCCTGGCTCATGGAAGGGTTTTAAGCAGAGTAGAAACATAATCAGAGTTGTGTTTTGTTTGTTTGTTTGTTTATTTATGAGACAGGGTCTCTGTCATCCAAGCTGGAGTGCAGTGGCATGATCATGGCTCACTGCAGCTTCAACCTTCCCAGGCTCAGGTGATCCTCCCACCTCGGCCTCCCGAGTAGCTGGGATTATGGGCATGTGCCACCACACCCAGCTAATTTTTGTATTTTGTGTAGAGACGGGGTTTTGCAATATTGGCCAAGCTGGTCTCGAACTCCTGGGCTCAAGTGATCTTCCCACCTCGGCCTTCCAAAGTGCTGGGATTACAGGTGTGAGCCACCGCCCCTGGCCTCAGAGTTGTGTTTTATAAATAAACTCTGGAGCCCTGTAGAGGGCAAATAGGAGGGTAGAGAGCAACCAGAGGTGGAGCAATCCTAGCAGACTGTTGCCAGAAACCAGGTGAGAAATACTGATGGCCTGAGCTAAGGCAGTAAAGTGGAGATGGAAGGGATGGGATGGACATAATGACTTTAAGGAGGTAGAATTAATATTGATTGGACATGGGGAATGAGGAAGGGGTCTAGGATGATTCCCAGGTTTCAGACTTGGGCAACTGGGTGGAAGGGAGTTGCCTGGCATCTATTAAGCACTTATTAAATTTGTTGAATACATATGCAGATAGGAAATAACATGAAAATGAGGAGGACCAGATTGCAGTGAATCATCATCATTTTAGTTTTGAATGTGTTGAGTTTGAGGTACTGTTGTGATTCTCCCTAAGTACGATTTTACTACGGGGTCGTACTGTGACTCATCACATTTAATATAAGACAAAAAATGAGCAAAAGATTTGAATAGGCATTTCACCAGAGAAGACAAACAAATAGCCAATAAGCACATGAAAGGATGCTCAACATCATTAGTCATTAGGGAAATGCAAATCAAAACCACAGTGAGATATCAATCCATACCAACTAGGATGGCTAAAATAAAAAAGATAATATGGCCAGGCACGGTGGCTCATGCCTGTAATCCCAGCACTTTGGGAGGCCGAGGTGAGTGGATCACTTGAGGTCAGGAGTTTGAGACCAGCCTGGTCAACATGGCGAAAACTCCTCTCTACTAAAAATACAAAAATTAGCCGGGTGTCGTGGCATGCACCTGTAATCCCAGCTACTCAGGAGGCTGAGGCAGGAGAATCACTTGAACCCAGGAGGCAGAGGTTGCAGTAAGCTGAGATCGCACCACTGCCCTCCAGCCTGGGTGACAGAGTGAGACTCCCTCTCAAAAAAAAAAAAAAAAAAAAAAAAAAAGATAATAAGTGTTGGTGAGCATGTGGAGAATTTGGAACCCTCATATGAAGCTGGTGAGATTGTAAAATGGTGCAGCCTCTTTGGAAAACAGTTTGGGAATTCCTCAAAATGTTAAAAATAGAGTTATCATTTGACCCAGCAATTTCACTCTTAGGGTACATATATCCAAGAGAATTGAAGGCCCATGTCCACACAAAAAAATCTGTATGTAAATATTCGTTTCAGCATTATTCATAATAACACAAAAAAGCAGAAACAACCCAAATGTTTATCAGTTGATGGATGCATAAACAAAACGTGGAATAGCCACACAATGGAATACGATTCAGACATTAAAATGAAGTACTGATAAATAGATGAACCTTGAAAACATTATGCTAAACAGAAGAAGCCAGTCACAAAGGTCACATATTGTGTGATTCCATTTATATGAAGTGTCCAGAATAGGCAAATCCACAAACATGGAAAGTAGATTACTGGTTGCCAGGAGTGGGGTGTGGGAGGAAAGAATGGGAGGTGACTGCTAAGGAGTATGGGGTTCTTTTGGGATAATAAAAGTATTCTGAAACTAGATAGTGATGATTGTTGCACAACCTTGTGAATATACTAAAACCCATTGAATTGTACACTTCAAAAGAGTGAATTGTATGATATGTGAATTATGCCTCAATAAAGCTGTTACTTAAAAAAAAAAATATATATATATATATATATATACACACACACACACAACCCTAGGTCCAGGGCTCAAGCTATGAAACAGCTGCAGTTCTTTCAGAAAGGTGACTGAGCCAGCCCCAGCTTGCAGCAGCTGATCTCAGGTTGGCAGTCTTAAGAAGTGGGCTTTGCTAAAATCAACCTGCCCTCCGACCCCATTCCAGCAGGGGATTTGCATTGTAATATTCCAGTTTAAATTAGAGGATGGGGCCAGGCACGGTGGTACACGCCTGTAATCCTAGAACTTTAGGAAGCTGAGGCAGGCAGATCGTTTGAGCCCAGGAGTTCGAGACCAGCGTGGGCAAGCTGGTGAAACCCCATCTCTACAAAAAACAAACAAACAAACAAACAAAAAAACTCAAAATTAGTTGGGCATGGTGGCGTGCACCTTTAGTCCCAGCTACTCTGGAGGCTGAGGTGGGAGGATCACTTGAGCCTGGGAGGTCGAGGCTGCAGTGAGCCCAGATTGTGCTACTGCACTCCAGCCTGAGTGACAGAGGGAAACCCTGTCTCAGTAAATAAATAGAGGGCTGGGTGCGTCAGCTCATGTGTAATCCCAGCACTTTGGGAAGTCAAGGCAGGTGGATCACTTGAGGCCAGGAGCTCGAGACCAGCCTGGCCAACTTGGTAAAACCCCATCTCTACTAAAAATACAAAAATTTTTACAGGCGCCTGTAATCCCAGCTACTCCAGAGGCTGAGGCAGGAGAATTGCTTGAACCCGGGAGGTGGAGGTTGCAGTGAGCCGAGATCATGCCACTGCACTCCAGCCTGGGTGACAGAGCGAGACTCTGTCTCAAAAAAAAAAAAAAAAATTAGAGCATGGGGGCTGAGGAGCATACAAGACTCTCTGGTCAGGGCAGCTCTTTTCTTTCTTTCTGTTTTTCATTTTGGTAATAACAGATCTGATTCTGCAGCTGATCAAGGATGACACTGGTGAGAACCCTATGAGGGAGTGAAGCAGCCTGGACTCTTACCACAAGAGGGAGGTGTTATAAGAGCAATGCAGAGGTTGGAGTGGGCAGCAGTTGGGGCAGGAGGAAGCCGACTGCTGCCTGGTCTGCAAATAAGTCCTTTCAAGTCTCTAGGACTGGACTCTTCCTAAGCAAGTCCGGTATGTAGGTGGGTAAGGGTGGTTGTGTGTTTGTGTGTGTGTGTGTGTGTGTGTGTGTGTGTGTAGGGGATATGGGATATGGTCTGTTTGGAGACAGGTTTTGATTATGATTTTTTATCATCTTAAAAGATCCTTCAACTTTGATTCGTGAAAGAAATTTTGTCACGATTGCTTGCTCTGCTTTTTTGATCTTTACTCCCATGAAGTTTGGGAGAGTACTGGTTACAAGTTGGGAGTGATTTCATACTTACAAATAGGGACTCTGGGTATGCTCTGAAAACGGGATTCTCGGCAGTGGGGGAAACAAGCTCTTTAACGGTTAATGCTGATAGCTGTTGGGTAAGTTCATGAAACTTTGGGTAAGCGGAAAGGGGCCTTCTGTGATTGGGCCAAGATCCCAGAACTCTGAGAGGTTGAGGAGTGAGGATCCCTTGAACTCAGGAGTTTGGGACCAGCCTGGGCAACATGATGAAACCCTGTCTCTACAAAAAATACAAAAAATTAGCTAGGTGTGGTGGTGCACACCTGTGGTCCCAGCCACTTGGGAGGCTGAGGTGGGAGGATCACCTGAGCCCAGGAGGTCGAGGCTACAGTGAGCTGTGATTGCACCACTGCACTCCAGCCTACATGACAGAGTGAGACCGTGTCTCAAAAAAAAAAAAAAAAAAAAAAAAGAAAGAAAAAAAGAAAAAAAAAATCAAAAAGAAAAGAAAAAACAATTATTGACTTGAGGAATACTTAGCCTGTATGCCCAAGTGGGAAGAAAAGAATGTCATGGTGGATCAGTTCAGGGAGCCATGTGCTGTTTACAGACTTGCTCTTAGGATCAGTGACTAAACTGATTGGAGTTTATAGACAAACCCAGGTCTGAAGATTTTAACCAAAGAAGGGAATAAAGGCTACTTCTTACTTTGCCATGTATTATATTGCAGAGAGAGAGGTCCTCGCTTGAGACAGAAGGAAGTTAAGGTGCACGAGCATGGCCCAAAATAGTGATAAAGAGCTGATAGAAATGATTAAGGATGTTGCAATATGTGGAGTTATGCATACTGTAGAAAAGTGGTGGTGTAATGCACCAGATAATGCACATTCCCACGGCACAGTTTCCTTCTATGAAAGCTCAGGGGAAGAGACAGGGCTCAGGGAGAAAGGTCTCATATGGCAATAATAAGACAACAACTACCCAAAATAATACTAATATCTAACAATTATGTATTGCTTTACATGCATTAACTTATTTAACCCTCTCAATAAATCACTGAGGTTTCTTTTTCCCATTTTGAACACGAGCACACAGGAACAGAGGCCAGTTCACTTACTCAAGGCTGCAGAACAAGTAAATCTCGAAGCCTGATTTTGAACCCAGGCCATCTGGCCTCAGAGTCTATGCTCATGATTCTATTTTTTATTTTTTTCTTTTGAGACAGAGTCTCACTCTGTCTTCCAGGCTGGAGTGCAGTGGCATGATCTCAGCTCATTGCGGCCTCTGCCTCCCAGGTTCAAGCTATTCTCCTGCCTCAGCCTCCTGAGTAGCTGGGATTACAGGCGCCCGCCATCACACCTGACTAATTTTTGTATTTTTAGTAGAGACGAGGTTTCGCTATGTTGGCCAGGTCTTGAACTCCTGGCCTTAAGTGATCTGCCTGCCTCAGCATCCCAAAGTTCTGGGATTAAAAGCATGAGCCACCGTGCCTGGCCTCATGATTCTATTTAAGAAAATTTTTTTTAGGCTGGGTGCGGTGGCTCACGCCTGTAATCCCAGCACTTTGGGAGGCTGAGGCAGGCGGATCACGAGGTCAGGAGTTTGAGACCAGCCTGGACAATATGGTAAAACCTTGTCTTTACTAAAAAATACAAAAATTAGCCGGGCATGGTGTTGCATGCCTGTAGTCCCAGCTACTCAGGAGGCTGAGGCTGGAGGATCGCTGGAACCCGGGAGGCAGAGGTTGCAGTGAGCTGAGATCACGCCACTGCACTCCAGCCTGGCGACAGAGCAAGATTCCATCTCAAAACAAACAACAACAACAACAACAACACACACACACAAAACCAATCCTTTTTTTTCTTATTATCTATTTATTAATTTTTCCAAACAGGGTGTTGCTCTGTTGCCCAGGATAGAGTGCGGTAGTGCAATCATGGCTCACTGCAACCTCGACCTCCCAGGCTAAAGTGATTCCCACCCCCTCCCCCCACCGTGTCAGCCTCCAGAGTAGCTGGGACTACAGGCACTCCCCACCATGCCTGCCTAGTTTTTGTATTTTTTGTAGAGATGGGATTTTGCCATGTTGCTCAGGCTGGTCTCGAACTCCTCAAGGAATTCGCCTACCTCAGCCTTCTAAAGTATTGGGATTACAAGTGTGAGCCACTGTGCCCAGCCTCATGATTCTATACTATCCACAAAATCAGGGTTGGGGCAGGGAAGCTCATGCAGAGAGGTTCTTGGAAAGAAAGAAAAGGAAAGGTGTCAGGCCTCTGAGCCCAAGCTAAGCCATCACATCCCCTGTGACCTGCATGTATACATCCAGATGGCCTGAAGCAACTGAAGATCCACAAAAGAAGTGAAAATAGCCTCAACTGATGACATTCCACCACTGTGATTTGTTCCTGCCCCACATTAACTGAGTGATTAACCTCGTGAAATTCCTTCTCCTGGCTCAGAAGCTCCCCCACTGAGCACCTTATGACCCCCGCCCCTGCCTGCAAGAGAAAAACCCCCTTTAAATGTAATTTTCTGCTACCCACCCAAATCCTATAAAACGACCCCACCCCATCTCCCTTTGCTGACTCTCTTTTCGGACTCAGCCCGCCTGCACCCAGGTGAAATAAACAGCCTTGTTGCTCACACAAAGCCTGTTTGGTGATCTCTTCACTGGGACGCGTGTGACAAAAGGTAGTCGGAATCATCCAGAGTAGTCTTGTTGGTATCTCCATTTATTAGTGCTCTGTACTTTCCATGTTCCAGGTCTTTGCTCTCACTATTCCCTTTGCCTGAAATGCCCTGGTTCCCAATCTCTGCATGTCAAATACCATCTGTCCTCCAAGGCTCAGCAAATCATACTTCCTTCATTTTAAAGCTCTTTGGTTTTGATGGAACATAGGCAGTGTGAGAAAGAGGAGGGGGAGAAAAGGTCAAGATCCAATCATGGAGGGCCTTGTACAACTAAGGTTTTAGATTTAGATTTTCAGTAGGTTGAATGCTATTCAGGGAGTGACATCGGCAGAGCTGCGCTTTAGGGAAATTAACCAGACAGCCCTATGTGGATGAGAGGGGAAGTGAGAGTGACACTGTGGGGTTAGTGAGAAAGCTTCTGTGATAGGCCAATCAAGAGGCATTGAGGAGTCCTTGCATTTAGGGTAGAGAAAGGAGAGGAGGAGCTGGGAGGGGTGAAGGGGAAGGGACGCTGTCTGTGACTGCTGTAGGAGAACGGGAGTAGAGCATCTCAGAAGTGAACGGAGAAGCGTGTGCTTCAAATTGGGTAGTCAGAAGGATTAAACTATGGCTTCTGGCTGTGAGAGACAGGAGCCAAGGGGCAAATGTAGGCCACGGCCTGACCATGAAAAGTCAGCTAATTTTTGTATTTTTAGTAGAGATAGGGCTTAGTCATGTTGCCCAGGCTGGTCTTGAAAGGGAAAGGCAGTGTAGCGCAGTGGTTAGATGCAAGGCTTCTGCAGGTGAACACTCTGGAGTTGATCCTGTCTCTACTATTCACTCTGTTTCACCTTGGAAAAGTCACTTAATTCTTGCCTTAATCTGTGCTTCAGTTTCCTCATGTGAAAAGTGGGCATAATAATTGCATACACTGCCAGGCGCGGTGGCTCACGCCTGTAATCCCAGCACTTTGGGAGGCTGAGGTGGGAGGATCACGAGGTCAGGAGATCGAGACCATCCTGCCTAACACGGTGAAACTCTGTCTCCACTAAAAAATAAAAAAAAAAAATTAGCTGGGCGTGGTGGCAGGCGCCTGTAGTCCCAGCTACTCGGGAGGCTGAGGCAGGAGAATGGCGTGAACCTGGGAGGCGGAGCTTGCAGTGAGCCGAGATCACTGCACTCCAGCCTGGGGGACAGAGCGAGACTCCATCTCAAAACAAAACAAAACGAAAACAAAAACAAAATAATTGCATATACCCTCTATTGTGTATATATATTATATATATTATATATATACACACATATATTATATATATAGTGTATATATTATATATACACAATAGAGGATATATTATATATACACATATATACACACATATATAATATATATTATATATACGTGTATATGTGTATATATTGTGTATATTATGTATATATAATATATGTGTGTATATATAATATATGTGTGTATATATGTATATATAAAATACGTGTGTGTATACGTGTATATATACACGTATATACACATATATATACAATGTATACACACACATGTATACAATATACACACACACACATATATGTGTGAAACCATATGTGTGTGTGTGTGTATTGTATATGTATGTGTGTGTATATATATATATATATATATATATATATATATGGTTTCACACAGTGCCTGGCAAGGAAAGTTCTCTATAACTGTTCACTATTATTATCGTGTGTCAAGCTGAGGAGTTCTGACTTTATCCTGTGGGTGACAGGGAGTCACAGACAGAATCCAATGAGAGCATGGCACGATCTGAAAGCAATCTTCTTCTTCTTCACTGAAGGCCAGGTTAGGATCTAAGAATCAGATAAAATCATAAGAAAAAAGAATGTGCTAAATATTGCAGTGAGGTCTGAGGAGAAGAGAGAGGAAGCCTTGGGAATTGTCTGCTAATAGGTCCTTGGTGAGCTGTGAGAGATTTTCCAGAGAGTGATGGGAATGGAAGGTGAAGTGCAAGGAGCTCGTGGGTGGCAAGAAAATAGAGGGCCTGTGCTTGCCCTTTGAATATTTTGGCCATATGGGGAAGAGAGAGGATGGTTATTAAAGGGGTGGCAGGTTAGGATGGTCTTAGGGAGGATGAAAGGCAGAAGAAAGAGGATAGAAGACAATACAGAGAAATTTAGAGCAGAGGTAGCCTCACTGGGCCCTGGAACCCCCTGAGATGACAGGCAAAATGTTGTGGGTAGGAATTAGAGTGTCCAGGTTGAGCAGATCTGGATTTTGGCAGGGAAGCAACGTGTATGCTCATCTGTGGAAGGAGAGCTAGGTAAACATGAGGTTGGGAAATTTTGAAGGCTAGTAAAGATTTGGAACAGGTGTTGTTGCGAAATAATAAGGGAGGAGTCAAATGGAGGCAAACAGAAGGTTTGCCTTATATTGGCGGTGGGCGGGGGGGAGGGGGCGCAGCTGAGATAGGATAACATTGATTTGTTGTATAAAAGTTTGTTTTCTGGTCTTTCTCTAGCACCACATGGCAGCTGGCAGCTAGAGAACATGGATGGTAAAGGCTTTGGGGTGCTAGTGAAGCACCCCTAAAATGGCCAACTATGAGACCTGTGCTGAATAAGGAGGCAAATGAAACTGTGAGAGGATTGCAGTAATAGAGAGAGGCTGAGGAAAAGGAAGGCAGAGCAGGAAGAAAGAAGTAGAGGGGAGTGGGGGGAGGGGAAGAGCCCCAAAGATAGGATGGGGCTGTGCAGAGAGGGCAGTTTCAGCTTTTCAAGGTTTTTTTTTTTTTTTTTGAGGCAGAGTCTCACTCCGTCACTTAAGCTGGAGTGCAGTGGCATGATCTTGGCTTACTGCAACCTCCGCCTCCCAGGTTTAAGCGATTCTTGTGCCTCCGCCTCCCAAGTAGCTGGGACTACAGGCACTGCCACCACACTCAGCTAATTTTTGTATTTTTAGTAGAGATGGGGCTTAGTCATGTTGCCCAGGCTGGTCTCGAACTCCTGACCTCAGGTGATCTGCCTGCCTCAGCTTCCCAAAGTGCTGGGATTACAGGCGTGAGCCACCGTGCCTGGCCTAGCTTTTCAAGATCTTTGTGGGAGAGTAGCTTCAAGCAATGATGAAGCCCAAGATGGGGATCAGACCTGAAATAAACAGTGGAAGTTCTTAACTTATGCATGTGTGATTATGAAGGTGTTTTCAAGGCTCGACCTCAAAACTCATTAAATAAAATTAACCAGATAGCATAGTGTAGATGAGAAAGGAAGAGACTGACAATATGATGTAAGAAAGCTGAATTCTTATTTACCATAGCAGGAAGTTAATTGAGAATGTCAAAAATTGGTAAATCAAGAAATAGCAGCTTAAGTACTGTGTATAAATAATTTGAGTCAAAGGCAAAAACGTAAAGTAATTGCACAGCTTTTGCAGATGAATGGTTTGTAAAAGCAAGCAGGCCACGCCACTTCGGGTATTTGGACATTTGAAATATTCGAGGCACATTCAGGTTTGGCCTAGGGTTTGGGATTCCGCCAGGTGTATCTCTTCTGCAGGTCTTCTTGCTGCTAGGCATGCGATGGCTGAATAGTAATGCCCGGGGAAACTGTGAGGGCCAAGCTTCTCTCTAATGGGGGAAATACGTTTTCATCTTTGACTGGCAACAGAAAATTACCTTTTAGTCAATAAACAGTCAGGATGAAGCTCTCTGTGTTACTGTAGTGCACCAGGGAATGCCACTTGGGCAGAACAGAGGCAGCTGGCTAGAGAACACAGAGCTCTCAGATTGGAGAGAGGCAAAGGGCTTCAGAGAAGGAAGGAGAGAGACAGAGGGAAGAGGGGAAAAGGAGAGAAAGAGAAGATGGTGGGGGAGGGAGGAGCAATATATGCCTCTCTCCACTGTTTTCTCCCTTTCACTGTCTCCTTCCACTTTACTTGCCTACACCCTAAGTTGCCCTCTCGCTACTTACTGCCTTCTCTCCTGTCCTTCCCAGACCAGGCTTTTGAAAAAGAGTCTCCACTCGGCTCCACTTCCTGCCCTCCAATTCATGCAGCAGCCCACTGAAGATTGGCTTCTGTGCCCTTCACTGTCTGAGTCTTCCCGTTAAGAGCACCAGTGCCCTCCTATTACCCAGCAGACCTCCTGGTTGCATTGCTGATCCTCATTAAGCCCCGCTTCCCTTGGCTTTCATCAGCTTGCTTTTTCCTACTTCTCTGGCTCATTCTCCCTGCTTTTTTTCCTCTCAATTTTTTCTCAGGATATTTTTACTTAGTGTAACTTAATTTATCTAACATTTATTAAGTATCTGCTATGTGCCATTCACTGGGCCAGGTGCAGACTAATATGTAACCTGGGCTCTCAAGGGCCTTATAGTCTAAAAATGGGGAAAAGCAGTGCAATGAAGTACAGCAGGCATCATGATAAACCCAGGCCACAATGGGGACACTAAGGAGGGTATAGTCAATTCTGTTAGACCATGGGGCAGGTTAAATCAGGGCAGGAAAGTCTCTTGCCTGGACCATTTTTTGTCCCCTCTGTCTAGTACTGTATGTAATCTCTCAGTGCTCACCTATGAAACAGTGTGGCAGCCATTGAGGTGCATTGCTCAGATCACTCAAGAAAATCTGCTATGAGGAGTGAGGTTGACTTCCAGCCTCCAGTTGTGGCACCCTCCGATCTGCTGTGGTATTTACACTGAGGCACGCTCCTCTTGGGCACTGGTCAGCCAATGACCAGAAGGATGGCAGTACTGGAGCTGGACCAGTTCAGCCCAGTGCGGAACTTCTCCAGTGGCAGTCTTTGCTCAGGCTCATGGGCCTGGCTGAGACTTTCTTGGGGCTCTACTACAGTCTAAAGCTCTTCCTATCTTCTCCTCCTTCTGTTCCCCTCTCCTTCCCGAGGTGTCAGATCTGCATTACCACCTATTCCTGTGCCTTCCCCCTTTGTCCTCTGAGGGTGTTTCCCCCATAATCTCTTGCATGTCTAATTTTGTCTTGGTATCTGAACTGACACAGAGGAATAATGATGGGACCTATCTTGTAGGGTTCTTGTGAGAATTCAAAAAGTTAATATATGTGACATCTTAGAACAGAGCCTGATACACAGCAAGTGCTCGGCAAGGGTTGCAATTTTTTTTTTTTTTTTGAGATGGGCAGAATCTCGCTCTGTCACCCAGGCTGGAATGCAATGGCATGATCTCGGCTCACTGCAACCTCCACCTCCCGGGTTCAAGCGATTCTCCTGCCTCAGCCTCCCGAGTAGCTGGGATTACAGGTGCCCACAATCATGCCTGGCTAATTTTTGTATTTTTGTAGAGATGGGGTTTCGCCATGTTGACCAGGCTGATCTCAAACTCCTGACCTCAGGTGATCTGCCTGCCTTGGCCTCCCAACATGCTGAGATTACAGGCATGTGCCAGTGTGCCTGGCCTAGCTATTATTTTTTAATTATCCTTTTGATATGGTTTGGCTTTGTGTCCCTACCCAAATCATATCTTGAATTGTAATTCCTAGGTGTTTAGGGAGGAACCTGGTGGGAGGTGATTGGATCACGGGGGTGGTTTCCCCCATGTTGAGTTCTCATGAGAGCTGATGGTTTTATAAGTGTTTGGTAGTTCCTCTCTTGCTTGCTTTTGCTTTCCTGCCATCATGTGTTTGCTTCCCCTTCTACCATGATTGTAATTTTCCTGAGACCTCCCCAGCCATGTGGAACTGTGAATCAATTAAACCTCTTTTCTTTATAAATTACCCAGTCTTGGGTGGTATCTTTATAGCTGTGTGAAAACGGACTAGTACACCTGTAGATCTCAACTTATATTTTATTCTCTCTAGGAAGCTTCTCAGACCTCTCTAAACTGCCTTAGAAGCCTCTCCTGAGTGTTCCAGCAGCCTCCTGTTTTTACTTCTGTTATAATGCATTGTTGTCAGTCTTCATAATGAGACTGTGAATTCAATGAAAAATGGACTATGTATTGTTCACTCTTGTGTATCAGTGCCTAACACTGTGTCTGACTCAAGTAGTTGTTGAATTAATGTTTGCTGAATGAAAGTGATGATTAGGCTGAGACTTAAAAGATGAGTGTTATGGCTGGGTGTGGTGGCTCATGCCTGTAATCCCAGCATTTTGGGAGGCCAAGGTGGGTGGATCACCTGAGGTCAGGAGTTCACGACTAGCCTGGCCGACATGGTAAAAAACTCTCTCCCTACTAAAAATACAAAATTAGCCCGGCTTGGTGGCACGTGCCTGTAATCCCAGCTACTCGGGAGGCTGAGGCAAGGAGAATCACTTGAACCCAGGAGGCGGAGGTTGCAGTGAGCTGAGATTGCGCCATTGCACTCCAGTCTGGGCAAAAAGAGTGAAACTCTGTCTCAAAAAAAAAGAGTGTTATTTGCCAAGTAGATGAGGGCTACTTCTTTCCAGTAGAAAGAAGTGTATGCAGAGGCATGAAAAGCCTGTGCTTTGCAGGGGACTGAAAGTTGTTTGTTTTGGCTAAAGAGTAGGATGCAAGAGAGAAGCCTAAGTAGCCAGAGTGCTGGGGACATTCATGTCAAACTAAGGAGTTTGAATTGCATAGACTAGCCTCATGCAGGCGTTGTGGTATAGGCCTTATGATGCTAGCGGGCCCATACCCATATTTGACCTCTACCTATGTTGTTATGAATTATGTTAGTTCAGCCAACATGTATAGATTACTAAAAAATGGTGGACTTTGCTTCAGAATTTCATATAGAAACATAGGCATCTGTGAACACTCATTTCAACAATGCTTCTGATTGGTCTAGGTTTACAAATTGCTTTGGCTGCAATAACTCACCCAAACTATTGGATCTCCTAATGGATCTCACTGCCTTCACCACACCTGTTTCATCTATCCTCCACTGCCATTGTGAGACAAATCTTCCTAAAACTTAATCTGGCCACCTGACTCTAGTAGCATACTCTGTTTAATGTCTTCTAGTAACATACTCTGTCCACAGGATAACATCCAGATTCCGTAGTGTGGCTTACAAGGCCCTTCATGATTTGGCCCTTCACTACCTCATCTCCAGTCTCTTCTTATGTATGTTCTGCTCTGCACTCATGCAGAATTGTTTATAGGTCTCAAGAAGTTCTGTGCTGCTCACGACTCCCTTCATGTACACATTGTTACTGCCTGGAATGTTGTCATCCTTATCCACTTTTTGAACTTACTTATCCTATTTGGTAGGAAGTAGTACCAAAATCATTCCTTCTGTGCTAGGCTATCGGTCATCTTCCTTTGTAGACTGTGTGTATACTTCTGTTATGGCACCTTTCACACTGCATTGGATTTGTTTGGTTACCTCACTGACTTCCCTCTCTAGACTGTGGCCCCTTGAGGGTAGGACCAAGTATTAATCAATAAAGAGTCCCTATCACCTAGTGCAATGCCTGGCACATGGCAAATACTGAATAGATATATTTGTTAAATAATAAGGAAGGAATAAAATGTTTTCTTTCTATTGAAAGAGAAGGAAGCACCTTCACTATGTGGCTCTACCTGGCGGCCTTCGTGGGCCTGTACTACCTTCTGCACTGGTACCGGGAGAGGCAGGTGGTGAGCCACCTCCAAGACAAGTATGTCTTTATCACGGGCTGTGACTCGGGCTTTGGGAACCTGCTGGCCAGACAGCTGGATGCACGAGGCTTGAGAGTGCTGGCTGCGTGTCTGACGGAGAAGGGGGCCGAGCAGCTGAGGGGCCAGACGTCTGACAGGCTGGAGACGGTGACCCTGGATGTTACCAAGATGGAGAGCATCGCTGCAGCTACTCAGTGGGTGAAGGAGCATGTGGGGGACAGAGGTATGAAATATTTTCTCCTTTTATTTACTTAGCATGAAGATGCTAAGGTTATATATACAGTTGTTCCTTGGTGTCTCCTGGGGATTGGTTCAAGGACTGCTTGTGGATACTAAAATCCGAGGATGCTCAAATCCCTTATATAAAATAGTGCAGTATTTGGTTATAACCTATGCACATCCTTTAAGGTATGGATACTTTAAATCATGCCTGGGTTACATAAAATACTAAATACTTTGTAAATGATATGTAAATAGTAGTTATACTGTATTGTTTAGGGCAGCCGTCCCCAGCCTTTTTGGCACCAGGGACCGGTTTTGTGGAAGACAGTTTTTCCATGGACAGGGAGTGGGGATGGTTTTGGGATGATTCAAGTGCATTGCATTTATTGTGCACTTCATTATATTATTACATTGTAATATATAATGAAATAATTATACAACTCACCATGATGTAGAATCAGTTGGAGCCCTGAGCTTGTTTTCCTGTATCTACATGGTCCCATCTGGGGGTAATAAGAGACAGTGACAGATCATCAGGCATTAGATTCTCAACAGGAGTGCATAGGATATATCCCTGGCATGTGCAGTTCACAATAGGGTTAGTGCTCCTGTGAGAATCTACTGCTGCCACTGACCTGACAGGAGGCGGAGCTCAGGCAGTAATGCCCGTGATGGGGAGTGGCTGTAAATACAGATGAAGCTTTGCTTGCTTGTCTGCTGCTCACCTCCTGCTGTGCGGCCTGGTTTCTAACAGGCCATGGGCTGGTACCAGTCTATGGCCCAGGCACTGGAGACCCCTGGTTTAGGGAATAATGACAAGGAAAAAAGTCTGTATATGTTCAGTACAGATGCAAATTAAAAATTGTGTTTTCTATCCACGATTGATTGAATCCATGGATATGAAGGGCTGACTGTGTGTATCAAAGCTGAGCTTAGAAGGCTGGCCTTGTCATTTGAAGGACTGTTGAGGTCTTTTGTGGCGTTTAATTTCCTTAACAATGTTTATTTTGTTGTTGAAAAACAAGCTCAATAGATTTGAAGCTATTATCTCATATTGGAAGTAGAGTATTTATAAACATAATTCTTTATATTTGAGGAGTTGGGGTACAGTGGCATGATCATAGCTCACTGCAGCCTTGATCTCCTGGGCTCAAGCGATCTTCCTGCCTCACCCTTTCAATTAGCTGGGATTAGAAGCGGTTGCCACCATGCCTGGCTAATTTTTTTTTATTTTTATTTTTAGCAGAAACACGGTCTTGGTATATTGCCCAGGCTAAGATGTTCTTAAGAATCTGATTATCTTGGCTGCTACTTAAAATACAGGCATTTCTTGAAGTCAATCTTTGGTCTTCTTTAAAAAATGTTTTAAAATTTCATTATATTTAAAAATCAACACACTATTTCTTAGAGAAATTTTAGGTTTATAGAAAATTGAACAGAAAGTACCGAGTTCCTATATACCCCCTCAACAATTTTCCCTTTTTTTTTTTGAGACAGAGTTTTACTCTGTCGCCAAGACTGGAGTGCAGTGGCGAAATCTTGGCTCACTGCAACCTCCGCCCCCCAGATTCAAGCAATTCTCATAACTCAGCCTCCCGAGTAGCTGGGACTAAAGGCATGTACCACTACGCCTGGCTAGTTTTTGTATTTTTTTTTTTTTGAGATGGAGTCTCGCTCTGTTGCCCAGGCTGGAGTGCAGTGGTGCGATCTTGGCTCACTGCAAACTCCGCCTCCCGGGTTCACGCCATTCTCCTGCCTCAGTCTCCTGAGTAGGTGGGACTACAGGCGCCCGCCACCACGCCCGGCTAACTTTTTGTATTTTCAGTAGAGACAGGGAGTTTTTGTATTTTTAGTAGAGACGGGGTTTCAGCATGTTAGCCAGGCTGGTCTTGAACTCCCAACCTCAGGCGATCCTCTTGCCTCAGCCTCCCAAAGTGCTGGGATGACAGGCATGAGCCACTGTGCCTGCCCAGTTTTCCCTATTATTAACATCTTTCATTGGTGTGGTACATTTGTTACAATTGATGAACCAATGTTGATATGTTATCGTTAACTAAAGTCCATAGTTTACATTAGGGTTCACTTTGTATTATGTAGTTCTGTGGGTTTGAACAAATGTGTAATGACAAGTAGCCACCATTATTGTATCACACAGAATAGTTTCAGTTCCCTAAAAGTCCCTCGTGCTTTACATATTCATCACTCCCCACATTCCTGGCAACCACTGCTCTTTTTACTGTCTCCATAGTTTTTCCATTTCCAGATGTCATATAGTTGGAATCATATTTTTTTGAGACAGAATTTCACTCTTGTCACCCAGGTTGGAGTGCAATGGCGTAATCTCGGCTCACTGCAACCTCCACCTCCCGGCTTCAAGCGATTCTCCTTTCTCAGCCTCCCAAGTAGCTGGCACTACAAGCATGCACCACCATACCGGGCTAATTTTTATATTTTTAGTAGAGATGGGGTTTCACCATGTTGGCCAGGCTTGCCTCGAACTCCTGACCTCAGGTGATCTGCCCGCCTTGGCCTCCCAAAATGTTAGGATTACAGGCGTGAGCCATCGCGCCCGGCCGGAATAATGTTATATGTAGTCTTTTAGACTGGCTTCTTTCACTTAGCAGTATGCATTTAAGATTCCTTCATGTCTTGCCTTTTTTTTTTTTTTTTTTTGAGACAGGATCTTGCTCTGTTGCCCAGGCCTGAGTGCAGTGGAATGATCATGGCCCACTGCAGCCTCACTCTCCTTGGTTCAAGCGATCCTCCCACCTCAGCCTCCCAAGTAGCTGGAGTACAGGTACACACCACCATGCCTGGCTAATTAAAAATTTTTTTTCTTTTAGAGACGTCATCTCACCATGTCACCTAGGCTGGTCTTGAACTCCTGGGCTCAACAGATCCTCCAACCTTGGCTTCCCAGTGTTGGGATTACAGGCATGAGCCACCACACCTGTTCTCCATGTCTTTTCATGGCTTCATAGCTCATTTCTGTTTTTTTGTTTGTTTGTTTTGTTTTGTTGAGATGGAGGTCTTACTCTGTTGCCCAGGTTGAAGTGCAGCGGTGCAATAATAGCTCACTGCAGCACTGAACTTCTGGGCTCAAGTGATCCTCTTGCCTCAGCCTCCCAAAATGCTGGAATTACAGGTATGAGCCACTGCGCCGAGCCTGACAGCTCATTTCTTTTTCTCGCTGCATAGTATTCCATTGTATGTATGTACCACAGTTTATCATTCACCTAATGAAGGACATCTTGGTTGTTTTCAGTTTTTGGCAATTATGAATAAATTCTCTTTTTAAGTTCTATTTTGTCTAGATATTATTCAACTCCTCTTTGATTACCTTCTTCTCCTTCTCCCTTGGTTTTATGATTCAGTAGATTCTGGTAATTGGATCTCCTAAATAACTCCTCACTCTAGGAGTTGCAAAGTAGCAATGAAATTGCTTCTTTTGGCTGGGTGTAGTGGCTACACATCGTAGTTCCAGCTACTTGAGAGGCTGAGGTGGGAACATTGCTTGAGCAGGAGTTTGAGGCTACAGTGGGCTATGATAGCACTTGTGAATAGCCACTGTACTCCAGCCTGGACAACACAGTGAGACCCCATCTCTAAAAAGTAAAATCTTGTTTTGCTTGGGTTGCAGGATGTTATTTATTTGTTTGTTTATTTATTTATTTTTGAGATGGAGTCTCACTCGGTCGCCCAGGATGGAGTGCAGCGGTGCAATCTTGGCTCACTGCAAGCCCCGCCTCCTGGGTTCACGCCATTCTCCCACCTCAGCCTCCCAAATAGCTGGGACTACAGGCGCCCAACACCATGCCCGGCTAATTTTGTTTTTGTATTTTTAGTAGAGACAGGGTTTCACTGTGTTAGCCAGGATGGTCTCAATCTCCTGACTTCATGATCTGCCCGCCTCGGCCTCCCAAAATGCTGGGATTACAGGCATGAGCCACCACGTCCGGCCTATTTATTTATTTTTCGAGACAGGGTCCTGCCCTGTCACCTAGGCTGGAGTGCAGTGGCATGGTCGGCTCACTTCAGCCTTGACCTCCCAGGCTCATGTGATCCTTCTACCTCTTAGCCTCCAGAGTAGCTGGGACTACAGGGGTGCACCACCATGCCTGGCTAATTTTTGTATTTTTTGTAGACATGAGGTTTCTCCATGTTGCCCATGTTGGTCTCAGACTCCTGGGCTCAAGCCAACCACTTGCCTTGGCCTTCCAAAGTGTAAATTTTTTTTTTTTTTTGGAAATGGAGTTTTGCTCTTGTTGCCCCGGCTGGCGTGCAACGGCATGATCTCCGCTCACTGCAAACTCCGCCTCCCAGGTTCAAGCGATTCTCCTGCCTCAGCCTCCCAAGTAGCTGGGATTACAGGCGCCCACCACCATACCCTGCTAATTTTGTATTTTTAGTAGAGCTGGGTTTCTCCATGTTGGTCAGACTGGTCTCGAACTCCTGACCTCAGGTGATCCGCCTGTCTTGGCCTCCCAAAGTGCTGGGATTACAGGCGTGAGGCACTGCACCTGGCCCAAAGTGTAAATTTTTAAAAAAACAATTTACTTTAAACTTGAAAATTTACTGATTTGGCTAAAAAAATGTTGAAAATCTAAAATGTATTTTAAAATATTACTTCCTTCCAGCACTTTGGGAGGCCGGGGTGGGAGGATTGCTTGAGCCCAGGAGTTCAACACCAGCCTGGGCAACACAGTGAGATACCATCTCAATTTAAAAAAATAATAAAATATTGCTTCTTGTCTGAGGATGTTCTTAACTCCCCCAGGCGGAGTCGGAAGTTATGGGTAGTTATAGTCTCTTTGCTGTGCATACCCGTTTATTTCTATTGTATTGTTATTGTTTTCCCATCTTTTAGACTGTAAGCTCCTTGAAGATATGGGCCTCTCTTACTCATTTTTGTATTTCCAACTTCTGGCACCTTGCCTGGTACATGTTAAGGGCTCAACAAATGCCGAATGAATCCTCTATACTCATACTTTTGTCTATTACCCTTTTTATCTGTGCCCTTGGTTTCTTACTCCTCACATTTGAATTTCCAACTACTTGCCGCATTTCTCCATCTGGAAATTCTACTAGTGCCTGAAACTCACAAAATCTAAAGGAGTCTTTGTTTTCCTCTCACCTCTTCACCAATTCTTTTTTGTTTTTTCTTTCTTGGAGATAGAGTCTTGCTGTGTCACCCAGGCTGGAGTGCAGTGGCGCGATCTCAGCTCACTGCAGCCTCTGCTTCCCGAGTTCCAGCGATTCTGCTGCCTCAGCCTCCTAGGTAGCTGGGATTACAGGCACACACCACCATGCCCGTCTAATTTTTGTATTTTTAGTAGAGACAGGGTTTCACCATGTTGGCCAGGCTGGTGACCTCAGGTGATCCGCCCGCCTCGGCCTCCCAAAGTGCTGGGATTACAGGCATGAGCCACTGCACCCGGCCTCTCTTCACCAATTCTACTTTTCTTTCTAGTCCTTCTCTCAGTTTATAATGTTACTATCCCTTCAGTTACAAAGACTTTTTACCTTGGAGTCTTTTTTTTTTTTTTTTTTTTTTTTGAGACGGAGTCTCGCTCAGTCGCCCAGGCTGGAGTGCAGTGGCGCAATCTCGGCTCACGGCAAGCTCCGCCTCCTGGGTTCACACCATTCTCCTGCCTCAGCCTTACAAGTTGCTGGGACTACAGGCGCCCGCCATCAGGCCCGGCTAATTTTTTTGTATTTTTAGTAGAGACGGGGTTTCATCGTGTTTGCCAGGATGGTCTCGATTTCCTGACCTCGGGATCCGCTCGTCTTGGCCTGCCGAAGTGCTGGGATTACAGGCGTGAGCCACCGCGCCCGGCCACCTTGGAGTCTTTTTTAATCCTTATACTTTCAACTTTTCTGTGTCTCTGTATTTTATGTGAGCCTCTTGTAAGTAGCATATAGCTGATATAAAAACTAATCCAATCTGACAATTTTTTTTTTAGTAGAACATTTCTTTCATCTGTACTACTATATTATTATTATTTTATTTTTTTTTAGAGGCAAAGTCTCACTCTGTCATCCAGGTTGGAGTGTAATGCCACGATCAGCTCACTGTAATGTCGAATTCCTGGACTCAAGCCATCCTCCCACCTCAGCCTCCTGAGTATCTAGGATTGCAGGTGTGCACCACCACACTTAGCTAACTTAAAATTAAAAAGTTTTGTAGAGTGGGTCTCACTGCATTGCCCAGGCTGGTCTCAAACTCCTGGTCTCAAGTGATCTTAATGCCTCAGCTTCCCAAAGTGTTGGGATTACAGGCATGAGCCACTGAGCCTGGCCTTAATTATTATGTTTGGATTTATTTCTTTCATCTTATTTTGTGCTTTTTATTTGTCCCATTTTTTCCTGTTTCCTTTATGCTCTTTTGAATTGATTGAATTTTTATTCCACTTTTTCCACTACTAAATTGAAAGTACTATAATATTCTCTATTTCTATTTCCCTAGTAGTTCCTGTAGAAATTTTAAGTGCATATGTGGTTTATCAAATGTAAAATTAACATCTTTACCTTTCTCCTGAGTAATCCAAGGCCTTCAGAACACTCACATTTCAGTCATCCTTCCTGACATACATGCTCTTGCTGCTGTGTATTTCAGTTCTGTTTTTTGGCTCTCCAATATGTAATGTTTGTTTAGATTTATCCTCTTTTTACCTTTTTTTTTTTTTTTGCTCATTATTCCTTCTTGAATTTTCCATCTAAAATTGCTTTCTTCGTTACCGAATATATGCCTAAGAATTATAGAAGATGCTGGGGCAAAATCTTTTTTTTAAAAAAAAATTTATTAAAATGTCTAATTACCCTCATTCTTGAAAGATAATTTTGCAGATAGGCTAGTCTATGTTAATAATTACTTTCTCTTGGCACATTGAAGACACCATTCCAGTCTTCTGTCTCCTGTTGTTCATGTCTTGATAAGTCAGTTGTTAGCCTAATTGTTTTTCCTTTGAAAATAATCTGTCTTTTCTTTCTGGCTATTTAAGGATATTCTCTTTCTTTGATTTTATTTTTTCTTTGATCTTTATTTTGGTGTGTTTAGGTATGGATTTCTCTGTTTATACTGCTTGGGATTTATTTTTTGGGGGGTGTAAAAAGTAAAGTAGAGGTTCCTCCTCAAAGACTTTCCTCCCCATCTGATTAGGAATAAATAGTGACTTCTCTTAAAAACATAATTTATTCAAAGACCTGTACTAACATTCTTAAATATCTGCTAGCTGTAATAAAGAAAACAATGTACTTTATGTTCTTAGCTCCCACAATTTAACTTAAATATTTGCCCTGGCGTGCTTATACTGGTCCAAACAAGCATTAGGTCATAGCCTGTTCCTCTTCCTTATTTGAAGGTGTTTTTACCTTTCTCAGCATTCCACAAGTTACTTCCTCCTTCCTTTGTTCTCCTCTGCCTTTGCCTCTTTTAAAAAGTTCTAAGTGAGGCCGGGTGCGTGGCTCACACCTGTAATCCCAGCACTTTGGGAGGCCGAGGCGGGCAGATCACGAGGTCAGGAGATCGAGACCATCCTGGCGAACACGGTGAAACCCCCGTCTCTACTAAAAATACAAAAAGTTAGCCGGGTGTGGTGGCAGGTGCCTCTAGTCCCAGCTGTTCGGGAGGCTGAGGCAGGAGAATGGCGTGAACCCGGGAGGTGGAGCTTGCAGTGAGCCAAGATCGCGCCGCGGCACTCCAGCCTGGGCGACAGAGTGAGACTCCATCTCAAAAAAAAAAAAAAATCTCTGTTGGCCAGGCATGCTCTGTTGGCCAGTCATGGTGGCTCACGCCTGTAATCCCAGCACTTTGGGAGGCCAAGCTGGGTGGATCACCTGCGGTTAGGAGTTCGAGACCAGCCTGACCAACATGGTGAAACCTCATCTTACTAAAAATACAAAAATTAGCTGGGTGTAGTGGTGGGCACCTGAAATCCAGCTACTCTGGAGGCTGAGGCAGGAGAATCGCTTGAGCCCGGGAGGTGGAGGTTGCAGTGAGCCGAGATCGCACCACTGCACTCCAGCCTGAGTGAGAGGGTGAGACTCCGTCTCAAAAAAAAAAAAAAAAGAGAAAAGGTCTCTGTTCTTATAATAGATTAGCTGAGCATGGACTTCTAGGGTTGAAAATAATTTTCTTTCAGGATTTTAAAGACATTGCTTCACTTTCTTGTCGTATCCATTAAGAACCTTAATGCCATTCTGATTCTTGTTCCTTTGTTCCTTTTTGTCCCTATTCTATGGAAGGTTTTAGGCTGTATTTAGAAGATAAGTACATAAATGTTTATTTTACTTGGAATCTTTATCTTTTATTGCAGGTGTTCCAAAACTTCACAATGATGGACATAGGGGTAGCTCTTCTATTCAGTTATTGTACTGGGTACTTAGTACAAGTCATGATGTAGGAGAGAGATTGGAGAATTGCTAAAATGATGGCAAGGAGGTTGAGAGAGGATTCAGTTTGGTGCATAAGTGGGAGAACGGGCTTCAAATAGCATGACTTAAGTAAGAGTTTGTTTTCTTAGGCCAGGCACGGTGGCTCACGCCTGTAATCTAGCACTTTGGGAGGCTGAGGCAGGGGTGGATTACCTGTGGTCAGGAGTTTGAGACCAGCTTGGCCAACATGGCGAACCCTGTCTCTACTAAAAATACGAAAATTGGCCAGGTATGGTGGCTCACTCCTGTAATCCCAGCACTTTGGGAGGCTGAGGTGGGCGGATCACTAGGTCAGGAGTTCGAGAACAGTATGGCCAACAAGGTGAAACCCCGTCTCTACTAAAACTACAAAAATTAGCCAGGCGCGGTGGCGGGTGCCTGTAATCCCAGCTGCTTGGGAGGCTGAGGCAGGAGAATCACTTGAACCTGGGAGGCAGAGGTTGCAGTGAGCTGAGATTGCGCCACAGCACTCCAGCCTGGGTGACAGAGTGAGACTTCGTCTCAACAACAACAACAACAAAACAAAAAAATTAGCCAGGGGTGGTGGTACGCACCTGTAATCCCAGCTAATCAGGAGGCTGAAGCATGAGAATCGCTTGAACCTGGGAGATGGAGTTTGCAGTGAGCTGAGATCACAACACTGCACTCCAGCCTGGGTGACAGAGCGAGACCCTGTCTCAAAAAAAAAAAAGAAAAAAGTTTGTTAAGTAATAGTAAATTAGCGGATAGGAGGTCACTGGCATTGCTTCAGTAACTCATCTCTGTCAGGATTAAACTCTATGTGCATCTTCTGGCCTTTTCTTCCAGCTTGTCACTTCAAGGTTGTAAGATGGTTGCTGCGGATCCAGACATCACTTTCAAGTGACACCATATAAGTCAACCTAAATAACAAAGGGAGGCTCTCTAAAAGAAAAAGACATTTATTTGGGAATAGAGTATTGCAATGAGAATATACCCGTCATAGTAAACTATGTGCATATTCAGGGAGGTAAAGGAAGACAAAGATTTTTAAAGAAAAGAGGCGAATTGCACAATTGTTTTAAAATAATTATATTTGGCTACAAAGATCAATAACAAGGATGATGTCAGTCCAGGTTGGACAGGCAGTTCGGGGGCAGATGTTCTTGCAGTGTTTTTTATGGAAATTTCTGGTGGCTTCTGTGCAAGGATACGATTTTTCCAGAGTCTTTTTTGTGAGGCATACAAGCATAAAGAACCTTCTCTTCATGGCCTTCTGTGGCTCGATTTGTCAGGGCTCTTCTTTCTTTAAACATTAGTGACTCCATTTTGATTCTGGCAACTTTCACATAAAAGAGAATGATGGTATAAGGGAGAATGGTGGTGATGTCTGCATCTATCATCTTCTATGAGGAGAACAAAAGATTTCTCAGAAATCCCCACAGCAGACTTTCCCCTATATGGGTGACCTCTATATGGGTTACTTTTGAGAGTGAAAGGAGGCACTTTTATTTATTTATTTTTTGAGTCAGAGTCTTGCTCTGTTACCCAGGCTGGAGTGCAGTGGCGCAATCTCGGCTCGCTGCAACCTCCATCTCTTGGGTTCACGTGATTCCTGTGCCTCAGCCTCCTGAGTATCTGGGATCACAGGCATGTGCCACCATGCCCGGCTAATTTTTGTATTTTTCATAGAGACAAGGTTTCACCATGTTGGCCAGGCTGGTCTCAAACTCCTGACTTCAAGTGATCCATCCGCCTCAGACTCCCAGAGTGCTGGGATTACAGGTGTGAGCCACCGTGCCTGGCCAGGAGGCACTATTAATCATTTACACGGAACCCTGATTTTATCTTTACACATTATATGAATGTATCAAATTATCACATGTATCCCCAAAATAAGTACATCTATTATGTATGAATACAAAAAATTAAAAAAATTTACACAGGGATAACAAATATAAATGAGTACTGTCCTAGGTAAATAGAGACATCTGGTCACCCTGCTTTGATGTAATACCATTATCTAATCTTTAGTTCTTATATAAATTCTGCCAGTTGTTTGAAAAATGTTCTATATAGCAATTAAATTTTTTCCCCAGGATCTAATGCAGCATCTTACTTTGCATTCAATTGTCATGTTCCTGTTCTCACTTAATTTTGAATAGTTTAATTTCTTTTTCACAATTCTGTCTTTCACATTTCTGACATTTTTAAAGAGTGTGGGCCAGTTATTTTGTAAAGCGACCCCAAGTTGGATTGTATGCTGTGTCCTCATGATTAGATCCAGGATGTGCATTTTGGCAGAAATGCCACAGAAGTGATATGGTGTCCCTCTCACTGCATCACGTCAGTAGGCATAGATGTGTTTATCTCATTATTGGTGTTAATTGTGAATCCTTGCTTAGAGTCTGCCATGCTTCTCCACTGCAAAGTTAACATTTTTTCCTTTGTAATTAATGAGTAATTTGTGAGGCTATTTTGAGATTGTATAAATGTCCTGTTCCTCATCAAACTTTAACAAGTAATTTTTAGAATTACTAATGATTCTTATCTAAATCAGTTATTACTACGATGGTTGCAAATAGTGATTTCTAACTTCATCATTCCATCTATGTTTAAAAGGTGACATGTCTATCTCCTTTATTTTTTATTTAAGAATGGACTAATTGGCTGGGCGCGGTGGCTCACGCCTGTAATCCCAGCACTTTGAGAGGCCGAGGTGGGGATGGATCACCTGAGGTCAGGAGTTCAAGACCAGCCTGGCCAACGTGGCAAAACCCCATCTCTACTAAAAATATAAAAATTAGCCGGGCATCATGGCGTGCACCTGCGATCCCAGCTACTTGGTAGGCTGAGGCACAAGAATCGCTTGAACCTGGGAGGCAGATGTTGCAGTGAGCTGAGATTGCGCCACTGCACTCCAGCAGAAAAGAATGGGCTAATTAATTCTTGTTTTATTCAATTAGTTATAAACCATTTCTATCAGTATGTCTTGAAGCAAATCTCAAACATAATATAGAAACTAATTTTTAAAATGTTATAATTTGCAATAGCAACAACAAAAATATAAAGTACCTAGGAATAAATCTGACAAAATTTGTATAATACTGTGTCTGGAATTAGTGGGTTCTTGGTCTCACTGACCTCAAGAATGAAGCCGCGGACCCTCGCGGTGAGTGTTACAGCTCGTAAGGCAGCACGTCTGGAGTCTGTCCCTTCTGATGTTCAGATGTGTTCGGAGTTTCTTCCTTCTGGTAGGTTCGTGGTCTCGCTGGCTCAGGAGTGAAGCTGCAGACCTTCACAGTGAGTATTACAGCTCTTAAGGTAGCGCGTCTGGAGTTGTTCGTTCCTCCCGGTGGGCTCGTGGTCTTGCTGGGCTCAGGAGTGAAGCTGCAGATCTTCGCGGTGAGTGTTACAGCTCATAAAAGCAGCATGGACCCAAAGAGCGAGCAGTAGCAAGATTTATTGCAAAGAGTGAAAGAACAAAGCTTCCACAGTGTGGAAGGGGACCCGAGCAGGTTGCCAATGCTGGCTGGGGCAGCCTGCTTTTATTCTCTTATCTGGCCCCACCCACATCCTGCTGATTGGTAGAGCCGAGTGGCCTGTTTTGTCAGGGCGCTGACTGGTGCGTTCACAATCCCTGAGCTAGATACAAAGGTTCTCCACATCCCCATCAGATTAGTTAGATACAGATTTTCCACACACAGGTTCTCCAAGGCCCCACCAGAGCAGCTAGATACAGAGTGTTGATTGGTGCACTCACAAACCTTGAGCTAAACACAGGGTGCTGATTGGTGTGTTTACAAACCTTTAGCTAGATACAGAGTGCCGATTGGTGTATTTACAATCCTTGAGCTAGACATAAAGGTTCTCCACGTCCTCACCAGAGCAGCTAGATACGGAGTGTCGATTGGTGCACTCACAAACCTTGAGCTAAACACATGGTGCTGATTGGTGTATTTACAATCCCTGAGCTAGATATAAAGACTCTCCACGTCCCCACCAGACTCAGGAGCCCAGCTGGCTTCACCTAGTGGATCCTGCACCGGGGCTGCAGGTGGAGCTGCCTGCCAGTCCTGTGCCGTGCGCTCGCATTCCTCAGCCCTTGGGTGGTCGATGGGACTGGGCGCCGTGGAGCAGGGGGTGGTGCTCGTCCGGGAGGCTCACGGCCGCACAGGAGCCCACGGAGGGGGTGGGAGGCTCAGGCATGGCGGGCTGCAGGTCCTGAGCCCCGCCCCGTGGGAAGGCATCCAAGGCCCGGCGAGAAATCGAGCGCAGCGCCGGTGGGCTGGCACTGCTGGGGGACCCAGTACACCCTCCGCAGCCACTGGCCCGGGTGCTAAGTCCCCCATTGCCCGGGGCCAGCAGGCCTGGCTGGCTGCTCCGAGTGCGGGGCCCACCAAGCCCACGCCCACCCGGAACTCCAGCTGGCCCGCAAGTGCCGCACACAGCCCCGGTTCCCGCTCGTGTCTCTCCCTCCACACCTCCCTGCAAGCTGAGGGAGTGGGCTCCGGCCTTGGCCAGCCCAGAAGGGGGCTCCCACAGTGCAGTGGGGGACTGAAGGGCTCCTCAAATGCCACCAAAGTGGGAGCCCAGGGAGGGGAGGTGCCGAGAGCAAGCGAGGGCTCTGAGGACTGCCAGCACGCTGTCACCTCTCAATACCTTCATGTAGAAAAGTATAAAACTGGCAGGGTGCGGTGGCTCATGCCTGTAATCCCAGCACTTTCGGAGGCTGAGGCGGGCAGATCATTTGAGGTCAGGAGTTCGAGACCAGCCTGGCCAACATGGTGAAACCCCGTCTCTACTAAAAATACAAAAGTTAGCCAGGCATGGTGGTGCATGCCTGTAATCCCAGCTACTCGGGAGGTGGAGACAGGAAAACTGCTTGAACCTGGGAGGTGGAGGTTGCAGTGAGCTGAGATTGCGCCATTGCATTCCAGCCTGGGCGACAGAGCAAGACTTGGTCTCAAACAAAACAGAAAAGTATAAAATTTTATTGAAGACATTAAGGCCTAAATAAATGTAAACATATACAATACCCATGAATAAGGAGTCTCAATATCATAAAAAGATATATCAAATAATTTATAAATTTAGTATGGCTCCAGTTTAGTCAATCAAAATCCCAATAGCTTTTTTTTTTTTTTTTGCAATTTGAGAAGCTGATTTTCAAATTTAATTGGGAGAGCAAAAGGGCAAACAGAACCAAGACAATTTTGAAGAACAAGGTGAGGGAAACTTGCCTCCCCAAACATTAAGACTTGCAGTAAAACTGTAGTAACATAAACAAATAGGTGCAAGGTAAAGATAGACAAATAGATGTAAGCAATAGAGTGGAAAGGCCGGGTGCAGTGACTCATGCCTGTAATCCCAACACTTTGGGAGGCCAAGGTGGCCGGATCACCTGAGGTCGGGAGTTTGAGACCAGCCTGGCCAACATGGTGAAACCGTGTCTCTAAGAAAAATACAAAAATTAGCTGGGTGTGGTGGCACACACCTTTAATCCCAGCTACTCAGGTGTCTGAGGCACGAGAATTGCTTGAACCTGGGAGGTGGAGGTTACAGTGAACCAAGATTGTGCTATTGCACTCCAGCCTGGGCGACAGAGTGAGATTCTGTCTCGAGAAAAAAAAAAAAAAAGAATAGAATGGACATACATGAAAACTTGATATGACAGTGGGAGGAAAATGAGGTGGTGGGGAAATGACCCAATAAATGGTGAAAGGACAACTTTTAAAAAACAGAGAATTATAAAATTAGATACTTATCCCATACCAGGCACAAAAACAAATCCCAATGCAATAAATACCTAAATGTGAAAACCAAAACTTTAAAAGATTTAAAATAAAACATTGAGAATATATTTATGTCTTTAGAACAGGGAAGCCTCTTGAAATAAGGTACACAAAACTTAATCATAAAGGAAGATTGTTAAATTTGACCAAAATTAAGAACTTCTCTACATCAAAATACCCCTTAACTTAGAGCAAAAAGACAAGCCACCAGCTGGGCAATATATTTGTACCATAGATAACCACAAGGTTTTATTGTTAAGAAAAAGAATTTGGGCCAGGCGCAGTGACTCACGCCTGTAATCCTAGCATGTTGGGGAGGCTGAGGCGGGCGGATCACGAGGTCAGGGGATAGAGACCATCCTGGCTAACATGGTGAAACCCTGTCTCTACTAAAAAGACAAAAAATTAGCCAGGTGTGGTGGCAGGCGCCTGTAGTCCCAGCTACTAGGGAGGTTGAGGCAGGAGAATGGCGTGAACCCGGGAGGTGGAGCTTGCAGTGATCCAAGATTGCACCACTGCACTCCAGCCTGGGCAACAGAGCAAGACTTCGTCTAAAAAAACTGAAAAACAACAACAACAACAAAAATAGAAATTGTAGTCCCGGTGTGGTGGTGTACACCTGTAATCCCAGCACTTTGGGAGGCTGAAGGAGGTAGATCACCTGAAGTCAGGAGTTCAAGACCAGCCTGGCCAACGTGGTAAAACCCCATCTCTACTAAATACAAAAAATTAGCCAGATGTGGTGGCTCATGCCTGTAATCCCAGCTACTTGGGGGGGTGAGGCAGGAGAATCTCTTGAACCTGGGAGGCAGAGGTTGCAGTGAGCCGAGATTGCCCCATTGCACTCCAGCCTTGGCAACAAGAGAGAAACTCTGTCTCAAAAAGAACAAAGCTGGAGGCATAACGCTACCTGACTTCAAATTATACTACAAGGCTACAGTAACCAAAACAGCATGGTGCTGGCACCAAAACAGATATATAGACCAATGGAACAGAACAGAGGCCTCAGAAATAGCACCACACATCTACAACCATCTGATCTTTGACAAAGTGACAAAAACAAGCAATGGGGAAAGGATTCCCTATTTAATAAATGGTGCTGGGAAAACTGGCCATATGCATTTCTAGCCATACACAGAAAACTGAAAGTGGACCCCTGCCTTACACCTTATACAAAAATTAACTCAAGATAAATAAAGACTTAAATGTAAAACCTAAAACCATAAAAACCCTAGAAGAAAACCTAGGCAACACCATTCAGGACATAGGCATGGGTAAAGACTTCATGACTAAAACACCAAAAACAATTGCAACAAAAGCCAAAATTGACAAATGGGATCTAATTAAACTAAAGAGCTCCTGCTCAGCAAAAGAAACTATCATCAGAGTGAACAGGCAGCCTACAGAATGGGAGAAAATTTTTGCAAACTATCCATTTGACAAAGGTCTAATATCCAGAATCTACAAGGAACTTAAACAAATTTACTTAAACAAAAGAAAAAAAACTCAATCAAAAAGTGGGCAAAAGATATGAACAGACACTTCTCAAAGGAAGACATTTATGCAGCCAATAAACATATGAACAAAACCTCATCATCACTGGTCATTAGAGAAATGCAAATCAAAACCACAATGAGATACCATCTCACACCATTTAGAATGGCGATCATTGAAAAGTCTGGAAACAGATGCTGGAGAGGATGCAGAGAAATAGGAACGCTTTTACACTGTTGGTGGCAGTGTAAATTAGTTCAACCATTGTGGAAGTCAGTGTGGTGATTCCTCAAGGATCTAGAACCAGAAATACCATTTGACCCAGCAATCCCATTACTGGGTCCCAAAGGATTATAAATCATTCTGCTATAAAGACATGCACACGTATGTTTATTGCAGCACTATTTACAATAGCAAAGACTTGGAACAAACCCAAATGCCCACCAATGATAGATTGGATAAAGAAAATGTGGCACATATGTACCACGGAATACTATGCAGCCATAAAAAAGAATTTCACGTCCTTTGCAGGGACATGGATGAAGCTGGAAACCATCATCCTCAGCAAACAAACACAGGAACAGAAAACCAAACACCATATGTTCTTATTCATAAGTGGGAGTTGAACGACGAGAGCTCATGGACACGGGGAAGGGAACATCATACACTGGGGCCTGTCGGGTGTGGGGGGCAAGGGAAGGGAGAGCATTAGGACAAATACCTAATTCATATGGGGCTTAAAACCTAGATGATAGGTTGATAGATGCAGCGAACCACCATGGCACATGTATACCTATGTAACAAACCTGCACTTTCAGCACATGTATCCCAGAACTTAAAGTAAAAAACAAAACAACACAAAACAAAAAAACCCAAAAAAACTACAGTAACAACATATAATTTAAAAAAAAGAAATAGAATTTGTATACATTTATTAGCAAAACAAATCTTCATAGAAAAGTGGACAGATGAACAGAAAGTCAGAATGGCCAATAAACATAAAAATATCCTAATTTTCACTAGTAGTCAGGTAAATGCAAAGTAAAACCACAGTGAGATACAATTTTACATTATTCATAGTGGCAAAAAAAAAGTCAGCCAATACCATGAATAAAGCTCTAAACCAATGTGCAGCTTAAACACTTCTGGGGCAAGTGTGAATTTGTACAACCACTTCTGTAAGCAATTTGGAAAATATCTGTTAAACTTGAAACATGTTTGCCCTATGACCAAATAATTGCAATCTCAGATACAGGTGGTAGATGTACATGTACACAAGAAGACTTGTACATGAATCTTCATTGCTCTATTTGAATCATAATAAACTGAAAACAATGTATATGCCCATTCATAGGAGAATGAGTAACTTGTAGTATGTTCATGCAACAGTTGGTCCTTTGGTCTGTTTACATCTAACTATTATCTATCCATCCTATTTATCCATGTATCCTTTTTATATGATGGTTAACATGAATGAGGTTGATTTGCATTTATCAATGTGGGTAAAGTTAATAACATAATGAATGAAAAAGTAAGTTGCAGAACATGTGAATAGTGGTATGACATTTTGCTTAAAATGTTAAAATTTGGCTGGGTGTGGTGGCTCACCCCTGTAATCCCAGCACTTTCAGAGGCCTAGGTGAGTGGATCACTTGTGGTCAGGAGTTCGAGACCAACCTGACCAACATGGTGAAACCTTGTCTCTACTAAAAATACAAAAATTAGCTGGGCATGCTGGTGTGCCTGTAATCCTAGCTATTTGGGAGGCTGACGCAGGAGGATCCTCTGAACCTGGGACGGGGAGGTTGCAGTGAGTTGAGATCATGCCACTGCACTCTAGCCTGGGCGACAGACCAAAACTCCATCTCAAAAAAAAAAAGTTAAAACTTGCAGGAAGTGCTACATATTGTTTATGGATATATATGTATATAGTAAAAGTACTAAAATATTTTTGAGAATGAGAGACTGATAAACATCAAATTGTTGACAGTAGTTACCTTTGGGGATTGAGTAGGGTTATTGGAGATGTCAACTGAAGTAATGTATTTTTTTGAGACGGAGTCTTTCTCTGTCACCCAGGCTGGAGTGCAGTGGTGTGATCTTGGCTCACTGCAACCTCCGCCTTCTCGGTTCAAGCGATCCTCCTGCCTCAGGCTCCTGAGGATCTGGGACTACAGGCACGTGCCACCACATCTGGCTAATTTTTGTATTTTAATTTTGTATTTTTAGTTCGAAGTCTCGAACTCCTGACCTCAAGTGATACTCCTGCCTTGGCCTCCCAAAGTGCTGGGATTACAGGCATGAGCCACCACGCTGGCCTTTTTTTTTTTTTAACTTTTAGGTTCAGGGGTACATGTGCAGGTTTGTTATATAGGTAAACTCATGTCAGGGGGTTTTGTTGTACAGATTATTTCATCACCTTATGGGTTAGATACATCAGTATAGGTGATAATCAATATTGTCTATAATATTTTGTATTCTTCAAATATTTAATAATAAAAATAAAATGTCATGGTCTGTGTAATCTCTATAGGAACTACTTTACGCACATATTACTATGCCTTATATAAAACACTCAAAAAGCACTTGTTGAATTAAAAAATAAACTATATATTTTCAATAGGGACTAGTAATTTAAATTTGCTTTTCTATGTTCTCATTGTTACCTAGCAAGAAATGGCTTGCTGCCTGATATGCATAAAAGCCAATACTATTGCACCAGCTTTTGAGAAAACAAAGCTTTATTGCAAATTGACTGGCCACAAGACAGGAGGCAATGTTCAAATTTGTCTTTCAAGCTGGAGTCTGAAGATGGTAATGAGGCATGATCTGATTGGATCTTGCAATGCAGTAATGCCAGGAGGCATGATCTGATTGGATCATGCCATGGGGTGATGCCAGGGTTCAATCTGATTG
Source organism: Pan troglodytes (assembly GCF_028858775.2). Classification (NCBI taxonomy): domain Eukaryota; kingdom Metazoa; phylum Chordata; class Mammalia; order Primates; family Hominidae; genus Pan; species Pan troglodytes. The sequence continues at coordinate 39,215,738 of NC_072408.2, read as the reverse complement.
GATCATGGATCATGCCATGAAGTGTCCTCTTGCTTTTTTTTTCTTTTTTTGTTGAGATAGGGTCTTGCTGTGTTGCCTAGGTTGGTCTCAAATTCATGGCCTCAAGAAATCTTCACACCTCGGCCTCCCAAAGCACTGGCATTACAGGTGTGAGCTACTCTGCCTGGCCTGGTGTCGACTTCTTAATTCCATCCCCTTTCCTTGGTTCAGGCATTTAGATGCTGCCCATGGTTGCATTCTTGGTTCACCTGGGCACACTCAGTTTATATAACTTGCAACCTGGGGTCAATAGCAATTGAAAAACAACACATTATTTTATTATACAAAGTGGAACCAGACTGCGCTAATTTTGTGGGTAATGGATATTGCTGGGAAGTTTCTTGTGGCCAAACACTGTTTTAAAGAATTTTTTTCAAGCTGATTATTAACAGGAAGACCTTTTAATCCTGCCAACTGATCTAAGTAAAGTGTAGAATGTTTGGAGGGCATCGGCATTACGAAAGACCTTAGTCCTTGGGAAGAAAATGAATAAATGTGTCAATAAAATTTTAACCTAGATACAAGATCTTGTACCTAGTAGTTATTCAATAAATATTTGCTGAATGAAGCAAACACAGAAAATATAAAATTATGTGAAGTGTAAAGTCTGTTTTTCTGATGCTTTGTGAGGGAGAGATTATTTTTTAAATGTATTTATTTATTTTTAACTTTTTAAAAATTAAACTTTTTTTCTTTTCTTTTTTTGAGACAGGGTCTCATCTTGTCACCCAGACTGGAGTGCAGTGGTGTAGTCTCAGCTCAGTGCTCACTATAGCCTTGACCTCCCAGGTTCAAGCAATCCCCCTGCCTCAGCCCCCAAAGTTGTTGGAACTGCAGGCACACACCACCACACCCGGCAACTTTTTGTATTTTTTGTAGAGATGGGGTTTCACCATGTTACCTAGGCTGGCCCCAAATTCCTGGGCTCAAGCAATTAACTTGCCTGGACCTCCCAAAATGCTAGGATTATAGGCATGAGCTACCATGCCCAGCTTACTTTTAACTTTTGTTTTAGTTCAGGCTGGGGTACATGTGCAGGTTTGTTAATACAGGCAAACGCATGTCATGGGTGTTTGGTGTACAGACCATTTTGTTACCCAAGTACACTAAGCATAGTACCTGATAGCTATTTTTCCTGATTCTCTTTCTTCCTCCCTCCTGCGTCCCTCAAGCAGGCCCCAGTGTCTGTTATTCCCCTCTTTGTGCCCATGTGTTCTCATTATTTAGCTCCCACTTATATGTGAGAACATGCAGTATTTGGTTTTCTGTTCCTGTGTTAGTTTGCTAAGGATAATGACCTCCAGCTTCATTCATGTTCCTGCAAAGGACATCATCTTGTTCTTTTTTACAGCTGCATAGAATTTCATGGTGTATATGTACCACATTTTCTTTATCCAGTCCACCATTGATGGGTATTTAGGTCGAATCCATGTCTTTGCTATTGTGAGTAGTGCTGCAGTGAACATTAATGTGCATGTGTCTTTATGGTGGAATGATTTATATTCCTCTGGGTATATACCCAGTAATGAGATTGCTGGGTTGAATGGTAGTTCTGAATTCAGTTCTTTGAGGAATTGCCTTACTGTTTTCCACAATGGTTGAGCTAATTTACACTCCAACCAGCAGTGTATAAGCATTCCTTTTTCTTGGCAACCTCGCCAGCATCTGGTATTTTCTGACTTTTTAATAATAGTCATTCTGACTGGTGTGAGATGGTATCTCATTGTATTATGGGATCTTTGGGGTGTTGTTTTTCTAGCCAGGAACCTCTGTGGCTGGTGGCCCCTGTGCCCGAGTTTTGCTCGGGCCCACTGGGCTTGTTTCACCTACTCAGCCTGGCAGGCTGTGTTTGGCTCACCCTACTGGCCTGGGACCCATGCCTGCCAAGGGTGAGTCAGGCATGGAACAGTGAGGAGTGTGTGAGTGAGTGTGGGATCCGGCCACTGTGCACAGTCAGACGTACCAGCTGCTGCAGTGGGCTGGGCAGCTCCAGGTGCTGGCATGGGCTCTGGCTCTCTGTGAGGCTGCAGCTAGACCAGGCACACTGCAAGCAGCTTCCATGGCTGGCACTGGAGGACACATTGGCACCCAGAAGCTCGGAGATGCCAGGAACCACAGGGCCCCAAAATAGGAGTCACAGCCCTGGTCTGGGGAACTCCCAGGTCTGGGGAACTCCCAGGTCTGGGTTCCCCAAAGGGCTGCAGCTCTTCTTTTCTTCTCTTTGCCCACAATGAGGCAAGCAAGGGGCATGTCTCAGCCCTGTTTGTGTTACAGCTCTTTTATCCTTGCCATTCAGTGGGTCCTGAGTTCTTGTCCTGTGACCAGGAAGAATGAGGTAGGCAGAAAAGAGGAGAGTGAGTAAGATGAAGGGGAGCTTTATTGAGTGATAGAACAGCTCAGAGGAAACCTGCAGGGGGCAGCTACTTTCTGCAGCCAGGGTGTCTTGATGAGTGTTCAGCTCCTAGCAGAGAGGGTAGCTCCTCTCTGCTAGGCAATTCATCCTGACAAGTGTTCAGGTATCAGCAGAGAGGGTAGCTTTTGTCTGCAGGCAGGTCATCCCAACATCTGCTCAGCTCTGGCTGAACCCAGGGCTTTTATGGGCCTCAGAGGGGAGGAGGTGAGCACTGATTGTTCCATGGGCAGCCATGGATGGGCCTGGAAAAGACACCACAAGTTTCCACTGCAGTCTATGGGAGCAGCAGCCCAGCCCCCAGCCTTCAGGCCCTCCCTGGCCTGAAGGTGGGGCCTCATGTGGGACCCATTCCCTTCCCCCCAGGAACCTGTCTGCCTCCTGCTGCCATTCATGGCACCCAGGCTGTAGGTGCCAAGGGGTGCCTGCAGGCCAGTGCCAAACTGCCCTTAGCACCCCCTCAGCTTCCCTCCTGTGCTCTTTGGCACCCAAGGTCCAGAGGCGGGCTGAAGTGGCAGGGGGCTGGTGTGTCAACACTTCCCTGAGCATGTACACACCTGGCTGGGCTGTGACAGAGCTCAGGCTTGACCATGACTTTGCTCTTAGATCGGAGTGGGTACCGACAACAGGGAGAAGCCAGGCAGCAGAAGCAGGCACTTCCAAGCCTGTGAGGGCAGGGGGAGAGGACCTTCCTGGGCCTCCAAGAGTGCAGGGATGCCTGGGTTCACAGCCACAGTTTGGGTGTCTGCAGCTGCATCCAGGGGGTGGGGGTCCTGCTCTGTGGAGTGGGAGGTCATGCTCTGCAGTCACGACTTGGGTGGCTGCAGCCACGCCTAGGAGGACAGGGCTCCTGCCTGCTCCCAGCACCCCCAAGAGCACAGGGAGGCCTGGGTCTGTAGCCATGACTTGGGCAGCTTAACCTGTGCCCCAGGGGGTGGGGCTTCTTCTTGCTCTGTGCTTTGGGAGCCCCAGTTTGCAGCCACAACTTGGGCAGACTTGTGTCTGCACCTGGGGAGCTCCCACCCTAACAAATCAGAAGGGACAGGGCTCCCACTTGTCTGAGGCTCCCACCAGCTGCATGGAGTATACAGCTCTGGCTGCACCTCCCTGCTGCAGCCTGTGTGATGGCAGTGGCCACTCTAGATGGCCCACCACTGCCATCAATCACCACTCTGTAGAGGTACATCTAACTGCCGTTAGGATAGGGACAGTGACCATTCTTAACTGCTTCATGCTGACAGGGGGCATTGTTTTTGGGAAAATGGCAGTCAGGTTTTCTCTCAGGGGCTTATATAAGGGTCCCCAGTAAAAGGGAGCCATTGTCCGAGGCTCCATTTGCATGACCATTGGAGTTTGACGGCCCATCCTTTTTGTTTCTTCTGAGCTGCAGTCAGAGATCACTGGTTGGTTCACCCTCACAACTGTCAAAAGCTACAAATATCTCAAAAGGAAAGCTTCCTTGATTCTGAAAAACAAAACGAAGGATCATCAATGGTTCAAGCAAAATGTCAAAAAAGATTACTTCAGTCTTCTGTTAGTTCCGTTCACTCAAAGAAACTCCTGTTCACAATCTCCAAAATTATCAGAAACCTTGGGACAAAAAGGTGCCTCAAGAGGGTGTATGGGCCCATTAAATTAGTCCCAGCCAGCCCTCACCAAATTGCAGCTAGCAACTGGCTGGGGTTGCTCCTCTGCTGCCTCCCTATCATAAGCAGGTGAAGCTGTGGGACCAGTTCCTCCTCAAACAAGGGAGAGAAAGGGAGTCCCAGGAATTGGGGACCTGGCCTAATAAGGTGCCTCCTGAAAGGAAAAAAAGTTAACCTGTTGCAAGAAAAAGCTTCCTGTATTCACAGGACTATGACAGTGGCAGAAGGAGACCTGAGATGCCCCTCACGGTTGTGCCAAGGGAGGAGGAGGGCCTAGATTGAAGAGGAGAACTGAAAGACCTGCTCCAGAGTCCAGAAGGAGGTCAACCCTCCTTCCCTTGATGCCCAGAATCACCTGGGGCTCCTGGGTGGCAATGGTAGTCTGAACAACTGGAGCTGGGGAGAGGAGCCCCAGAGCCTGTCAGTCCCGCTGCACTATAAGGGAGGCCGGCCCTGGACCGGGTGACCCGTGTCTCCAGGGATAGTCCGCCCTCTAATTGTCCTCATCACAAACTGGACAGGGTCGAGGTGGCCTCCCCACACTGTCCAGACAGTCCCTCCTAAAATGACCTGGCCTGCCACATTTGCAGTAGTCAACAGGTGCATCTCAGGGACTCTGGGGTCCATGAGCCCACAGAGCAGCTATTAGAGCCTCTGCCTTTTTCCTGTGTCTCCCCTCTTTTCTGGACTTCCTCCCAGTTCCCACTGCAAAAGACCAAGGTCGCTCCTACCAGGAAGCTCTCCAAAGTACCATCTGGTCCCACAGCCCGTTTCTGCTGCCCCCTCCTGACATCAGGGGCCACCTGTGTGATAAAGTCAGTGCCTAGGACCAGCTATTCTGCTACTGAATCAGGAGATAGAGAGGTGTGTTTTACCAAGGCCCCTCCCTCTTAGCCTTTCCAGGAAGCCAGTGGGATTCTCATCAAATCCCTATTCTACCATGAATAGGTTGGTGTAATTCAGGGCCTTAGTCCTTGTCCTTCATAAGCCCTCCGGTATACACACCTGAAAGTGTTTCCTCTTCTATTCACCTATTTCATCATTGGGGTCCAATTTTCAACCTCCAATGGTACTGCTATTTTTCCAATCAGATAAGTCTCATACCCTTTCCTGGTCCTATATAAGATATAAAGCTCATTGGCCAGGCACAGCGACTCACGCCTGTAATCCCAGCACTTTGGGAAGCTGAGGCAGGCGGATCATGAGGTGAGGAGATCGAGACCATCCTGGCTAACATGGTGAAACCCTGTCTCTACTAAAAATACAAAAAATTAGCCGGGCATGGTGGTGGGCACCTGTAGTCCCAGATACTCAGGAAGCTGAGGCAGGAGAATGGTGTGAACCTGGGAGGCGGAGCTTGCAGTGAGCTGAGATTGCACCACTGCACTCCAGCCTGGGTGACAGAGCGAGACTCCATCTTTAAAAAAAAAAAAAAAAAAAAAAAAAAAAAAAATATATATATATATATATATGGCTCATTCCCCAAATTCTCTGCCACTTGCAGGGTGGCCTGCTTTTCAGCAGTGGTCAGGGTTTGATTCAAAAGTAACATGAGGCTTGGTGCAGTGGCTCACACTTGTAATCCCAGCACTTTTGGAGGCCGAGGCAGGCAGATCATCTGAGGTCAGGAGGTTGAGACCAGCCTGGCCAACATGGTGAAACCTGTCTCTACTAAAAATACAAAAATTAGCCGGTTATGGTGGTGGACACCTGTAATCCCAGCTACTCAGGAGGCTGAGGCATTGCCTGAATCTGGGTGGCAGAGGTTGCAGTGAGCTGAGATCACGCTATGGCACTCCAGCCTGGGTGACAGAGTGAGACTCTGTCTCAAAAAAAAAAACAAGTAACATGACATCCTTCCAGGAGAGCTCAAATACTTTGGTTAAGTTCTGGAAAGCCCCTATATACCTGTCAGAGCCGTCTAAAAACTTGCCAAGATCCCCCTTAATTTGCCTTAAGTCCTGTAGAGAAAAGGGAACCTGGACCTTAATGGGGCCATATTCCCCAGGCATCTGTTGTAGGGGCAGTTGTGACTGGGACCTGCCTAAAATGAGGATTTCTAGGCTGGGCCAAGCTTGAGAGAGAACAGTGGAGGGGGTTGATTCCCCCACTGGAGGTACCTCTGGGGTTTGCTTCCCTATTTCCCTGGGATTGCCCTTTGCAGGCTCTCCTGAGATGGCCATGAGGTGAGCTGATTCAATCCTACAACATCAGCAAAGGTTTGGATTACCCTGCAAGGCAAAAAAGGCCTGCATGTATGGGACCTTGTACCATTTGCCCTTGCATTTACAGAAAAGCTTCCTTCCTGGGGCCATGCTTCTTTTCTGTGCCTCAAGGTTCTTGGCACTAAATTGGCAACCAAGGAAATGACAAGAACATTTTCACCACAAATTTATGTACAGATACCAAGGCCCACTTTGCTTCATCTGTGCTACTCTTAACCTTCCATTTTATACTTTTGAAGACTAAGCCAAATTCTTATTCTACCCAGTAATATTTCTGGTTTGCAACAACATCCTTAACATTCGACATTGTATATAAAGCAGAGATAGGAACTTTGACAGCCGTGAAAGAAAGAAAGAGTGATAGGAAAGATGGGAGGTTCTAGTGGCAACACCCTAATGGGCAGTTGGGGACTGGAGTTAGTCCAGGGGCCTTTGGTTAACAATGAGGCGAAGCCTCAGCCAGATACTCTGAGTTGCCCCACAACTTCCTTTGTCTTCCACCCAGTGGCTAGACCTCCATGAAAGGAAACCGGGTTGGAATAAAGCCAACATTCCCAAAACCTGAGGGTGATGGGGGATTGACAGTGTCCTCCCCAGCGAGCCTGTCCTCTGTGTCTTAAGTCCAGCAGCCACACTAGTTGCTTTTAACTGGCTGACAGAGGCTGGTATTTTTCTTTCATTTTAGCTATTGTGGAATTTAGGGACTCCAAAAAAAGGACAGAAAGAGCAGATCTGCTTTTACTTACCCTTCCACAGATCCTGGATGAGCCCCCAAAATATTACAGGATCTTTGGGGTGTTGTTTTTCTCACTGGAAACCTCTGTGGCTGGTGGTGCCTTTGCCTGAGTTTTGCTTGGGCCTGCTGGGCTCATTTTGTCCACTTGGCCCGGCAGGCTGTTTTCAGCTTACGTTACTGGCCTGGTTCCCATGCCTGCTAAGGGTGAGTCAGGTGCGGAATGGCGTAGGGAGTATGAGCAAGCATGGGGTCTGACCAGTGTGCACAGTCAGACATGCCAGCTGTTTCAGTGGGCCAGGCAGCTTCAGGTGCTGGCATGGGCACTGGCTCTCTGCTAGGCTAAGGCTGGACCAGGTGCACCGCAAGCAGATTCCACGGCTGGCGCCAGGGAATATGGTGGTGGCTGGAAGCTTGGAGATGCCACGAACTGCAGGGCCCCAAAGAAGGAATCATGGGCCAGGCTTGGGGAGCTCCCAGGTCTGGGATCCCCAAAGGGCTGCAGCTCTTCTTTCCTTCTCTTTGCCTGCAACATGGAGAGCAAGGGGGAAGCATGTCTCAGCCCTGTTTGTGTTACAGCTCTTTTAGCCTCACCATTCAGTGGGTCCCAAGTTCTTGTACTGAGACCAGGAAGAATGAGGTACGTAGACAAGTGGAGGGTGAACAAGACAAAGAGGAGCTTTATTGAGCAATATAACATCTCAGAGGAAACCCACAGCGGGCAGCTCCTTTCTGCAGCCAGGTTGTCCTGATGGGTGTTCAGATCCTAGCAGAGAGGGTAGCTCCTCTCTGCAGGTGGTTGTCTCGTCGTCTACACAGCTCTCAGGAGAGAGGATACCCTAGAGTGGGTGGCTCCCCTCTGCAGGCAGGTCATCCTGTCATCTCCCTGTCATCTCTCCATCAACTCTGCAGCTCTCAGCAGAGAAGAGGCCCTAGAGTGGGTTGCTCCTCTCTGCAGCTGGTTGTCCCGACATCTGCTCAGCTCTGGCTGAGCCCAGGGCTTTAATGGGCCTCAGAGGGGAGGAAACGAGCACCAGTTGGTCCATGGGCAGCCACGGGCAGGCATACAAAAGACACCACAAGTTCCCACTGTGGTCCATGGGACTGGCATGCTTGGCCCCCAGTTTTCAGGGTCTCCCTGGCCTCAAGGTGGGGCCTCACCAGGGACCCACCCCCTTCCTCCCAGGAACCTGTGTGCCTCCTGCTGCCATTCATGGCGCCCAGGCTGTAGGTGCCAAGGTGCACCTGCAGGCCAGTGCTGAGCTGCCCTCAGCCCCTTGTCAACTTCCCTCCTAGGCACATCAGTGCCCAATGTCTGGAGGGGGCTGAGCTGGCAGGGGGCTGGCATGTCAGCACTGCACTGAGCATGTGTACATCTGACTGGGCTGCGACAGCATCCAGGTTTGGCCCCAACTTTGTTCTGAGATCAAAGCAGGTGCCAACAGCAGGCAGAAAGCCAGGCAGCAGCAGCAGCAGGGATTTCTGAGCCTGTGAGGGCAGGTGGGACCTTCCTGGGCCCCCAAGAGTGCAGGGTAGTCTGGGTCTGCAGCTGTAGTGTGGGTGGTTGCAGCTGTGCCTAGGCAGGCAGGGCTGCTGCCTAGTTCTGGCCTCCCTAAGAGCACAGGGAGGCTCAGGTCCATAGCATTCAGGGTGCCAGGGCTTTTGCCTCCTCCATGCAGCAGGAGGCCCAGGTTTGCAGCCATGATTTGGGTGGCTGTGGCTGCATCCAGGGAGCTCCTGCCCCACCAACTCAGAAGTGGCGGAGCTCCTGCTTGTCCCCAGATCCCGCTGGCTCCATGAAGCATAGAGCCCCAGTCGCGCCTCCTTACTGCAGCCAGCATGATGGGGTTCTTGTTCTGGGAGTAGGAGAAAGACATTTGGGATAGATGATAGGGTGGGTGCTAGGGAGAGCACAACACAAAGCCTCTGTAATCATTTGAAGGCCAGGTTGATACTCTTAGTCGAATGGGAAAAGTTATCTTGTCCTCCTCGCAGGGCGTGTGACAGGGGAGCTGCTTGCTTCTTCAATGCCCCACTGCTCAAACCTCTAGGGGAGCATACAGATGGGCAGAATGTGATGCTCCGACCCTATAGCAGCATCTAGGGGTGGATGCTTACAGTTCCTGAGCCCCAGAGGGCGTGTGCTAAGGGGTGCTCTTTTAGTTTTGCTGTCTATAGGTGGTTGTGTTAACCAGCTCAATTAGACCCTCTACCTTGTTGCAAGGACAGAGGGTTTTCTGTATCCTGGATTCTTGCCCTAGTGTATTGGAAGAATCAGATCACACCTGGGCTTGGAGAATGAGTGCAAGGTTTTATTGAGTGGAGGTAGCTCTCAGCAGATGGGGGAAGCCAGAAAGGGGATGGAGTGGGAAGATTTTCCCCTGGAGTCAGGCTGCTCAGCGGCCTGGGCTCTCCTTCAACTGCCCTGGCCAAATTCTGTGTCATTCTGCTTCTGCTGGTCAGTGGCCTGCTGGCATACCAGTGCCTGTTGGTGCGTTCTTCTTGACGTCCAGCTGCCAGTGTGTTCCTCTGCTGATATGCTCCATTTGACGTCCAGCTGCCCGTGTCTTCTTCCACCAATCTGCTCCTCTCAACATCCAGCAGCTTGTGTGTCTGCCTGCTAGGGTCTTGGGGGTTTTTGTAGGCACAGAATAGGGGTGTGGTAGGCCAGGGGAGGTCTGGGGAAATGCAACATTTGGGCAGGAAATGCCTGTCCTCGCCTAGGTCCATGGGGGTAGAGCCCTAGCCAGGGACCATGCCCTCCTCTACCCAGCACTTCCCTTCCCCACTTCTGTATCGTTTAAAGAGACCACCCTCTTCCCTTCCCAGCACTTCCATATTATTGCCACCTGCAGAGCTTCTTATTGCAACCAAAGCCTCTGTAATCATTTGAGGGCCAGGTTGATACTCACCACCTGCAGAGCTTCTTATTGCAGGAGTACCAAGTAAGTAGCTCTTGATGTCAGGCCTTTACTTCTTGTTAAAGGAAGTAAAGCCCCAGAATGGTTTTCAGGGTTTTTCTTGACTTGGACATTTTACCTCTGTGACAGCAGCAACTATCACTTTCCAAATGGGGGGCAGCAAGTCCATAAGGAAGTCTGAAGTCCTGGCCCAGGGCACTTTCACCCACTGACTGTGGGACTATAAATTGATTCAACTCTGTTTGATTCAGTTTGTATACATCATTTGAAGTTGTAACATTAGAATGTTTTTACATCCAGAAATTTAATTTTAAGACTTTATTCTATGGAAATAAAGTACAGACCCAACAAAGACTTAATTACAAGGAATGTTCCTGGCTGCATTAAAAAAATATAATAAGGAACAGGTCAGGGATGGTGACTCATGCCTGTAATCCCAGTACTTTTGGAGGTTGAGGTGGGAGGATTGCTCGAGCCTAGGTGTTGGAGACCAGGCTGGGCAACATGGTGAAACCCCATCTCTACCAAAAAAAAAAAAAAAAATGCTGGGTGTGGGGGTGTACGCCTGTAATCCCAGCTACTCAGGAAGCTGAGGTGGGAGGATTGGTTGAGCCCAGGAGGCGGAGGTTATAGTGAGCTATAATCGCATAATTGCACTCCAGCCTGGGTGACAGAACGAGATCCTGTCTCAAAAAAACCCATCTATCTATCTATCTATCTATCTATCTATCTACCTACCTACCTATCCACACACACACGTGCACACACACACGTATAATAAAGAACAAATGAGAAATAGCCTGAATTGTCAAAAATAGGGGAAATGGTTTATGAAAAATGAAGCAGCCATATCATAGGAGAATATTTAATACATATATTCATAATATACTTCAAAAATGAAAAGGGACTACAAATCAGTCTGAATTGTATGATCCTACTGTGATTTTAAAATAGGATACATAATACACACATCCACCTAAAGAAAAGCCTGGAAGGATACACAATGATTATTCACAAGGTTTATCTCCCGTGGGATTATTGTAGTTCTTCCATCCTTTGTTTGCCTTCCTTCCTTCCTTTGTCCCTTCATTTCTTCTATTTTTTTTTGAGATGGCATCTTGCTCTGTTGCCCAGGCTGGCATGCAATGGTGCTATCTCTGCTCACTGTGACCTCCGCCTCCTGGGTTCAAGCAATTCTCCTACCTCAGCCTCCCAAGTAGCTGGGATTACAGGCCCCCACCACAACGTCCGGCTAATTTTTTGTATTTTTAATAGAGACAGGGTTTCACCATGTTGGCCAGGCTAGTCTTGAACTCTTGGCCTCGTGATCCTCCTGCCTTGGACTCCCAAAGCTGGGATTACAGGCGTGAGCCACCGCACCTGGCCCTTGTTCTTCATTTCTTCTTTCCTTTCTTCCTGTATATCATATTTTCTAAATTTTCTTTCTTTTTGAGACAGAGTCTCGCTCTGTTGCCCAGGCTGGAGTGCAGTGGCACGATCTCGGCTCACTGCCACCTCTGCCTCCCAGGTTCAAGCGATTTTACTGCCTCAGTCTCCTGAGTAGCTGGGATTACAGGCACCGCTATCATGCCCAGCTAATTTCTGTATTTTTTTAGAGATGGGGTTTCACCATGTTGGCCGGGCTAGTCTTGAACTCCTGACCTCAGGTGATCCACCTGCCTTGACCTCTCAAAATGCTGGGATTACAAGCGTGAGCCACCGCACCTGGTCCTAAATTTTCTACAATGAGGATTGTAATAAGAAAAAAAAAAAGAATAATAATAGTTTTTTAAAGTCTCAGGGCAGATTGCATGATAATGTGAATGTAATTAATGCCACTGAACTGTACACTTAAAGTGCTTAAAATGGTAAATTTTATGTTATGTATATTTTATTACTACAATAAAAAAGTCTCAGTTCAGGGATCACTTCTGAGAGCACCTCCTCAACTGCCCTTCTATCCCTCTTAATCTGATGAATTGCTTCTCTTCTGGTCATAGCACAACATCAGGGTGTATGGCTGCCCTAACACTTACCACATTATAACCAAAGCGTTGAGTAACTTAGCTATTTCTTCCACTAGCCTGTAAAATTTTGAAGACTTCAGTTTCCCCTGGAGCCTGCCAGTACTTGGTACATGGAGGTTTGTAGAGTGAATGAATAAAAAATATAAAGAACATCTCTGGTTCAGTTGTCTCCCTACATGTATGTTAAATAAAGTTTGGAGTTGGAGTATGGTTTTAAACAATAATCCAAATCTTGTACCTTAGTATTAGTTTGTATCTTACTATAATACATGCTATCCTTACCACCTGCAATGACCTGCCCGGGTATCCTTTCCTTCCTGGGGATTCCTGTGCCACTTCATCAACTGTATTCTGGAGCTTCTTTCTGTTTTCTATCCACAGACTTCTCTGCCACTGTAGATTATAACATTCTGGAGAACAGTATACCCTTCTGAGTATCTAGGCTAGGTAGTACCTAGGGCTAGCCAGATATAAACACAGTAAATATTCTGTGGAACGAATGGATGTCAATGACTTTCCAGCATCAATATGTCAGATTGAAAAGAGCAAATCATAACATGGCAAAAAATGTTAAATTCCTATCTTTGACTTTCAAGACAAGTTGTTTATTTTAAAGGAGGAATGGGGACAAGTGCAGAGAGACAGACATGCATATCCTAAGTAGAAAACTCAATGGGATGTTCTGAAGATATTTGAACATGGGAGAATGTTGAAAATGTAATGTTAATTGCAAAAAATGACCAGGCCAGGTGTAGTGGCTCACACCCGTAATGCCAGCACTTTGGGAGGCCGAGGCAGGAGGAATGCTTGAAGCCAGGAGTTTGAGATCAGCCTGGGCAACATAGTGAGACCCCATCTCTATTAAAAAAAATAGAAACTTAGCCAGATGTGGTGGCATGTACCTGTAGTCCCAGCTACTTGGGAGGCTGAGGATCCTTTGAACCCAGGAGTTCAAGGCTGCAGTGAGCTATGATTGTGCCACTGCACTCCAGCCTGGACAATAGAGTGAGACCTTGACTCAAAAAAAAAAAAAAGAAGAAAGAAAGAAAAAAACCCAGATGTAAAATAGTATATGATCCCAAATATAGGGTGACTAAATAATTTATTGTCAAAACCAGGACAATTTTGGGAATGAAAGTGGTGATAAAATAATAATTTTTGAAATATGTATTAACTGACAAATTTGTTTTTGGATTTTTTGAGACAGGGTTTGGCTTTGTTTCCCAGACTGGAGTGCAGTGGTGCAGTCATGGCTCACTGCAACCTCTACCTCCCAGGCTCATGTGATCCTCCCATCTCAGCCTCCTGAGTAGCTGGGACTGCATGTGCACAAAACCATGCCCAGCTAATTTTTGTATTTTCTGTAGAGATGGGGTTTTGCCATGTTTGCTAGGCTGGTCTCGAACTCCTGAGCTCAAGTAATCCACATGCCTCAGCCTCCCAAAGTTCTGGGATTACAGGTGTGGACTACCATGCCTGGCTGACAAATTAGCTTTTATTTTTATTAGAATACATGTAATAATTCTACTATAATCTATTTTAAAATATTTTTTTCTAAAATAACATATTTGTGAATATTAAAACATAAAATCTTTTTTTTTTTTTTCACATTTAAAACAATTCTCTTGTAGGCTGGGCATGGTGGCTCACGCCTATAATCCCAGCACTTCGGGAGGCCGAGGCAGGCAGATCACCTGAGGTCAGGAGTTCCAGACCATCCTGGCCAACATGGTGAAACTCCGTCTCTACTAAAAATACAAAAATTAGCTGGTGTGGTGGCCTGCACCTGTGGTCCCACCTACTCGGGAGGCTGAGGCATGAGAATCACTTGAACCCAGGAGGCAGAGGTTGCAGTGAGCCGAGATCACACCACTGCACTCCAGCCTAGGCCACGGAGCAAGACTCTGTCTCAAAAAAGAAAAAAAAAAAAGAAAGAAAATTTAGGAAATATGATATACAGGAAGAAAGGAAAGAAGAAATGAAGAACAAGTGCCAGGTGCGGTGGCTCACGCCTGTAATCCCAGCTTTGGGAGAGACAGAGAGGATAGAGAGGTGTTGTGCCCATACTGTGGATAGGGGAGGACAAGGTGTTGGGATTTACATACCCACCTAGCCTGCAGACCACAGAGAGAGGTAATTCTCCAAAAGGAAATCAGGGAGCTATATTAGAAGAGGAAGAAATGGAAGCTGGGCCGTCAAAAACCAAATGTCCACCATACCCATTATGTTTTCACCTGGCTTAGGACCTTCCTCTCTGTCACAGTCCTGCCATCATTTTGAGTGTCTTTGGTGCTCATGAAGACGATACAGTATCTTAGTTTCACCCTTGATCTCTCCAACTTTAGTGATCTTCATTTGTTTCAGGCAACCACACAGATCATAACCTCAATCTGGACTTTAAGCACTCAGAGCCACTCCTTCTCTGAAGTCTCAAGTTTCAGTACCTAATTCCTGATTTCGTAGTCCTATCTTTCCAGGTCTCTCCCTTCTGTCCTCCCAAATCCTGTTGTTTGACCTCATGGAAACTGCAGGTCCCTTGACCATTGCCTCCATTTTCTTCAATCTGTCAACATGTTCCTGCCTTCATTTTCTTCCTAGGAGGAGGAAGAAGGGAGAGTGGCTTCTTCCTCTGTGTGTCCTCACGCTCACCATCCTTTGTTTCAGTTACTCACTTGCTAATACAATACTGAGCTTGCAGTCTAGCACTGAGCTTGTTGCAGCAGTTATGTCCCTAACCAGCTGTCTCCAATTTCCCCAAGTGTTATTTTAAACACTCACTATTGTTTTCAATGCCCTGACACCACTGACTACTTGTCACACTGAGAGAAAATTGTGTCACATGAGAAATCCCTTCATTTCCTGTTTTCCCCACTGCCTAATATAATTTCTTCCCCTGCAGTTTTATGGCAGAAGTGTCCCTCTCCTATGGAGGGCAAATTCCTTCCCTTCTGTTATGAATCCAATCTCCAGTTCCCCACCCCTGCCCTCATCCTCAGCTTCTCCTGTCCACTGGCTCGTCTGCCAAGCCTAGATACACATTTGCATCTCTCCACTGTCTTTAAAAGGCCCCTCTTGGTACCCTGGGACCTCTTTTAGATACTATCCTGTCTTGGTCTTCTTTTGAAATCAGATTCCTAAAAGAGTAGTTTACACTCTCCCCTCCACTTTGTCACCCTCATGCCTTCCTCAATCCAATGCAATTCAGTCCTTTTCATTGCCAGCACTGAAACTGTGCTTGTAACTGGTGAATTGCAAAATTAGTGGATGCTACTCAGCCTTTACTTCAGTTGAGGTTGCTATAGTGTCTGCCCCTTGATTACCATTCTTTTTTATATTTCTTCCCCATAACACCACGTTTTCCTAAGTCTCCTCTGAGGAGGTCCCCTTCCTTTGTGTGTCTCAGGCTTTCTCTACCTCACTCCAGCCCTGTTCTCAACACAGAATGAACTTTGTTAACTTCTTTTTTTTTTTTTTTCGAGACGGAGTCTCGCTCTGTTGCCCAGGCTGGAGTGCAGTGGCGCGATCTTGGCTCACTGCAAGCTCCGCCTCCCGGGTTCACGCCAATCTCCTGCCTCAGCCTGCGGAGTAGCTGGGACTACAGGCGCTGGCCACCAGGCCCGGCTAATTTTTTTTTGTATTTTTAGTAGAGACGGGGTTTCACCGTGTTAGCCAGGATGGTCTCGATCTCCTGACCTCGTGATCTGCCCGCCTCGGCCTCCCAAAGTGCTGGGATTACAGGCGTTAACTTCTTTATCGCATGAGAAACTGAACTTCTATTTCTGTGCAATTCAATGTTATGAGGAAGAGTGATGCATTTTGTTACAGGAGATAAGACCTTCAGTTCTGCCGGTGTGAGGACGCACTTTACTTTTCCGGTACTGTTACTTCTCATTAGGCATAGGAGTGATCATGAACAACAAAGTTTTTCTAAACTTAAATAGCCTTATTTTAAAAGCTGTTTCTAGATGCTTGTATCATGTGGGCAGCCTAAGTTATAAAGTTGAAAAGGCACAGGGAAAGCTAGGACAGGATGTACTGATTTTGAAAGCACAAGTTGCAGAGGTAAAGCTGGACGCATCCTCATCCGTCATTATTTCGTGTCTGGGTGTACATTTATAATAATGCCCCTATTTACTTCTTGCGGTGGGTCTCAAGAGGGCTGACCAAAGAGATTGTTCCTTGCACATAATAGTTGCTTACTAAATATTCATTGAATGAGAAAGCAGGGACAGGCACTTTAGTCTTTGCAGACATAAAGAATTGCTCATTGAGATGTACTGCAGGTTTTTGGTGTGGGTGGAAGTGGTAATAAAATGGCAGTTTTATGTGGAACACGCAGGGCACCGAGGCAACAAGATGGCAAATAGCACTGTGAAAAACTTCTGATGTGATTGTATAACAAAGTTACTCAGAGCTGAGTTCTTTTCAGCCTAGACCCAAGGAAATCTGATGTCTCCTAAACCTTTCGTATATTCCTTTTTCTTTTCTTTTTCAAATTGGCATCCATTTAACACAACTGAGCTCCCGTGAGCCAGGCACTGGGACCGCTGAGGTCAGGAGGCAAGCATCCCTGTCTTGGGAGGGCACATAGCTTAAACTGCAGCAAAAAACTACCTCCCATGTGGGACAACAGCAGCTGGTGCTGGGACAGTGGGGCTCAGAGAAAGAAGTCATTGCTCAGAGAGGGGAGGGAAAGGAAATAATTTGGGGAAGGTTTCTCAGAGAATGTACTAGGTGAGTAGGCCATGAAAGTAAAGCAGAAATTTGCTTCCAAATAAATCATGTGTGTGGTGGTGTGTGTGTGTGTGTGTGTGTGTTGAAGAGAAAGGACTTATCAGTAGCTGACAAGGCATGAAGTGATTGGTGAAACAAATATGAACTTGCTGAAAATCATTTCCAAGGATTTGAAGTCAGGTAACAATTATGCTGAGTCACCCTTGCTGGTGCTGGTGGGCCTTCAGGCTGTATCTTTCCTGAGGGAATTGTGAGAAGACAAGTGGGAACTGAGTCCCCTCATGGAACGGGGAGCACGGAAGAGAAGTATCTCCTTTGGAAGAACAGAAAATGGTGAATAACAGGTGATTGCGAGTCTGTTACAGGTGACATCACTGGCCTCTGAACGGGCCTTTCACCTTTAGCTTCTGCCCATCCTGCTTTTCAGAATGGCTTTTCATGACAACCTCAGTTCTCTTGCTCAAAAAACTTCAGGATCCATCATCCGTGTTACGGTAAAAAAATAGCCATTAAAGGTCAAATTGTAGAAGGATGATGCTTAATGAATGAGGAAATGTTCATGTTATATGGTTAAGTAAAATGTAGATTATGTTGGGTATGATCCAATTCTGTTAAAAATACAGGTCAAAATGATATATAAATCAAGACGCTAACAGTGGTGCGATTTCAAATGATCTTTATTTTTATTTTTCTGTATTTTCCAATTACCTACAATAAATGTATCTTACTTTTGTCTTCTTATTTATGGTGGCCAGGCGCAGTGGCTCACGCCTGTAATCCCAGCACTTTGGGAGGCCAGGGTGGGTGGATTGCTTGAGGTCAGGAGTTTGAGACCAGCCTGACCAACACGGTGAAACACTGTCTCTACTAAAAATACAAAATTAGCTGGGTGTGGTGGTGGGCGCCTGTAATCCCAGCTACTCGGGAGGCTGAGGCAGGAGAATCGCTTGAACCCAGGAGGCAGAGGTTGTAGTGAGCCAACATCATGCCATTGCACTACAGCCTGGGTGACAGAGCAAGACTCTGTCTCAAACAACAACAACAACAACAAAAAAAACAACTCACCATAATTTTTTTTTTTTTTAAAGAGCAAGTCTTCCTCTTGTTGCCCAGGCTGGAGTGCAATGGTGTGATCTCGGCTCACTGCCACCTTCACCTCCCGGGTTCAAGCCATTCTCTTGCCTCAGCCTCCCGAGTAGCTGGGATTACAGGAGCCCGCCACCACAGCCGGCTAATTTTTGTATTTTTAGTAGAGACGGGGTTTCACCGTGTTGGCCAGGCTGGTCTCAAACTCCTGACCTCGGGTGGCCTGCCCTCCTCGGCCTCCCAAAGTGCTGGGATTACAGGTGTGAGCCACTGCGCCTGGCCACCATAAACTTTTTTAAAAGACAAAAATTGTGATATAGTCATATGGTGGAAAATTATTCAGCAGTGAGAATAAATGAACTACACTATACAATATCGACATGGATTAATCTTAGTAATGTAAGGCTGAGTGACAAAAGGAGGTTTAGAAGACTGTAATGTGAAAAGATTTTTATAAAGTTCAAAAGCAAGGAAAACTAACCTAACGTTGTTTAGGGAGAGAGATATATATCTATATATCTATATGTATATTAACATATAGTAAATCTATAAAGCAAAACAGGAAAAAAAATAGGTAGCAGGATGGTGGTTACCTCTGGGGGAAGTAAGAGCTTTTGGTGGAGAAGGACTCACCAGGAGCATCAATTATTTTGATAACTTTCCAATTCTCAGATACATACATAGTTCTGTGGTCTTTAACGGGGTCTTGATGTTTTTGTCTACCAACATGTATGGACATTTTATATGACATAGCTATTAAGTACTTGCTTATCATGTTTGCTACACCTTCTATGTCCCAGAGAGAAGACACAATTGTGACCAAGATAGTTATGATCTTTAATGTCAAATTAGTGGGAATAAGGAGTAAGACTGTAGAAGGGGGTATCAGAAGGGTACAGGGACCTAACTAAGAGGAGGTGATGACAATGATGACCTGGAGTAAGGAGAACATAGTGGAAATAATATCTCACATTTGTATAGTACTTTCTAGTTTACAGAAAACATTAAAAAACTGTTATCTTATTTTGAAATGGAGAGAAAGAATGGATCCTAGAGACATTGCAAAGAAAGAATGAGTGGGACTTGGTGACTGATTATATAGAGTGATGGTGAGGAGAAATGCCAGTGATCCAAAAGGACTAAGAGCAATTATCTTCTTCACTTTTGTAAACTGCCTAGTGTACATACATGAAAAACCCATTTTTTTGCTTCTAATTTTTTTTTTTTTTGATATGGGGTTTCACTCTGTTGCCCAGGGTGGAATGCAGTGGTGTGATCATGGTTCAAGCAATTCCTCAGCCTCCCAAGTAGCTGGGACAATAGGTGCGCACCACCACACCCGGCTAATTTTTAATTTTTTTTTTTAAAGATGGGGTCTCCCTATGTTGCCTAGGCTGGTCTTGAACTCCTGGGCTCAAGCACTTTGGGAGCCCAGCCTCCCAAAGTACTGTGATTATATAGGTGTGAGCCACTGTGCCTGGCCCTCTACTTCTTAAAAGAGAATAATCTGGGGTTAGGCTGAAACAGAAACTATCTGGCAAAATTCAGTAAACCCAGCCAGGAGAACATCTAGTGTAACTTATATAACATTTATGTGACATTAACACCTTTTTACAAGTGTGAAATATTGACAAATCTATTGAAATAGATGGTTTTGACACTGTTGGGCTTTCATGTTCATCATGGTTCACATTTGCTCAGGGCAGAGAGATATTACAAGGCATCATTTGAATGAAAGAGACTTCTTTAATGTCAAGATCTTTATCTTGGGTGGGTAGGTTAGCGTTCAGAATTTGTGTTTTTACAAAATGTGAGATTAAGGTATTTAAGGAACAAAAAAGGAATTGATTTGAGGACGAAATATTCCAAAGCATCAATATGATTGAGAATAATGTACCTGGTCATATATTAAATTCATGAATGAGTTTTCCAACCTCACTTTTTCTTTTTTTTTTTCTTTTTTTTTGAGCCAAGGTCTGGCTCTGTCACCCAGGCTGCAGTACAGTGGTTTAATCATTCCTCACTGCAGCCTTGAACTCCTGGGCTCAGGTGATCCTCCTGCCTCAGCCTCCCAGGTACCTGGGACTTCAGGCACGTGCCACCATGCCTGACTAAAAAATATATCTGTTTAGAAATATATGTTGTAGAGACAAGGGTCTTACTGTATTGCCCAGGCTGATCTCAAACTCCTGGGCTGAAGTGATGCTCCCTCCTTGGCCTCCAAAAGTGCTGGGATTACAGTCATGAGCCACTGTACCTGGCCAATTTTCTTTTCTTTTCTTTTCTTTTCTTTTCTTTTCTTTTCCTTTCCTTTCTTTTCTTTTCTTTTTGTAGGCAAAAGAAAGAGAGATCAGACTGTTACTGTGTCTATGTAGAAAGGAAAGACATAAGAGACTCCATTTTGAAAAAGACCTGTACTTTAAACAGTTGCTTTGCTGAGATGTTGTTAATTTGTAGCTTTGCCCCAGCCACTTTGACCCAACCACTTTGATCCAATCTGGAGCTCACAAAAACATGTGTTGTATGAAATCAAGGTTTAAGGGATCCAGGGCTGTGCAGGACGTGCCTTGTTAACAAAATGTTTACAAGCAGTATACTTGGTAAAAGTCATCGCTATTCTCTAGTCTCAATAAACCAGGGGCACAATGCACTGCGGAAAGCCACAGGGACCTCTGCCCTTGAAAGCGGGGTATTGTCCAAGGTTTCTCCCCATGTGATAGTCTGAAATATGGCCTCATGGGATGAGAAAGACCTGACCGTCCCCCAGCCCGACACCCGTAAAGGGTCTGTGCTGAGCTGGATTAGTAAAAGAGGAAAGCCTCTTGCAGTTGAGATAGAGGAAGGCCACTGTCTCCTGCCTGCCCCTGGGAACTGAATGTCTCGGTATAAAACCCGATTGTACATTTGTTCAATTCTGAGATGAGAGAAAAACCGCCCTATGGTGGGAGGCAAGACATGTTTGCAGCAATGCTGCCTTGTTTTTCTTTACTCCGCTGAGATGTTTGGGTGGAGAGAAACAAATCTGGCCTACGTGCACATCCAGGCATAGTACCTTCCCTTGAACTTAATTATGACATAGATTCTTTTGCTCACATGTTTTTTGCTGACCTTCTCCTTATTATCACCCTGCTCTCCTACTACATTCCTTTTTGCTGAAATAATGAAAATAATAATCAATAAAAACTGAGGGAACTCAGAGACCGGTGCTGGTGCAGGTCCTTGGTATGCTGAGCGCCGTTCCCCTGGGCCCACTGTTGTTTCTCTATACTTTGTCTCTGTGTCTTATTTCTTTTCTCAGTCTCTTGTCCCACCCAACTAGAAATACCCACAGTTGTGGAGGGGAAAGTCACCCCTTCACTTTTCTTTTCTTTTCTTTCTTTTTCCTTCCTTCCTTCCTTTTTCTTTCTTTTCTTTCTTTCTTTCTTTTTTTTTTTTTTTGACGGAGTCTTGTTCTGTCACGCAGGCTGGAGTGCAATGGCGCTATCTCGGCTCACTGCAACCTCCACCTCCCAGGTTCAAGCAATTCTCTTGCCTCAGCCTCCCGAGTATCTGGGATTACAGGCGTGTGCCACCACGCCCAGCTAGTTTTTGTATTATTAGTAGAGATGGGGTTTCACCATGTTGGCCAGGCTGGTCTCGAACTCCTGATCTCAGGTGATCCACCTGCCTCAGCCTCTCAAAGTGCTGGGATTACAGGCATGAGCCACCGTGCCCGGCCCAGAACAATTTTCATATAATCTATTGACTTGCCTGCCCTAAGACAAAGGCCGTTGTTTTGAGGTAGCCTTGGTTTACTTTCCAAGTTCCATCTGCTTTTCCACTGGAGTTCAGAGGTCTTTCATGGCCAGCCCATTCTGCCATCCATGACCTTTGATGGAGCCTGTTCTCAGCTCAAGGCAATCTCCAGAAACTGAAGAACATGACCTTTCTAAATGCAAGTAAGAATTCGTCAAAGAAACTTGTGCTGGTTAAACCTTAAGATAACCGGATAGCCAATAAATTCAGAGATAGAGGCATGACTACTTGGGACAGGCTTTTAAGAAAACTGTGATTATATTTCTTTGGCAAAATTAAAACTTGATGGAAACTCAGGGAACATTTTGTCTAACCTAGATAATAAAAGCAAAGTCATATCTTTTCCTTGTTTAAATGACATGGGGGAGGCTGGGTTGGATGAGAGTGAACTGGGAGGACACAGAGATCTGTATTTGGAACATGAGAAAATGTGCTAGGCAATCTGAAACAATATTGATCATTACTCTTTTAGCTACATCTTATAAGTTGATTACTTTTTACAGAAATAGAATTTTGTCTAGACTATTGGATAAACTCTAGGAAAAAAAGTTGATTTCCCACATGAATGCTTGGGATCATCAATTTTCATTTATGCTTTTGATCAAATACTATTTGGCTAATACATTCATAGGGTCCTCTAGTTTTCCCAACCTTTTTTATCTATCCCGACTAAGAAATACAGAGTGCCTTGACCACTCTGTGACCTGGCCAGTTGCATGTTTTTTTGCAGGGTTAAGTCAGGTCCTTGAACATTCCCAGGCTCTGGTAAACATGTTTAGGTTGTTGTCCAGAACACTGAAAGAAACTAGCCCCAGCCCTTAACCAAACTCCTCAAACCCTCATATAAACTCCATAACACAACCCCCTTATTGCAGACATAGCTAGGTGGAACATCTGTTTCGCTTGCTGTTGAGAGGATTCCTGCAGCCCCTTTTGTAAGTAAGTTCCCCTGATAAATACTTTAGACTAATTACCCTGGTGTTTAGTGCTTCTCTCTTTGGAATCTCAACCAGCCCCATCTCCAAATGGTTTACAGATAATCCTTCTTGGGAATTTCCCTGCTACAGACTTTGGGGCTCCAGTTTTAGTTTTGGCCTGGACAAAACAACATTGCAGGAATAGTTTAAGGTATTTGCCTTTTGTGATAGTGTCCATTATAATATTATTTTCTTATTACTATTAATTTTTTTTTTTTTTAGAGGCAGAGTCATCCAGGCTGCAGTGCAGCAGTGGCGATCACAGCTCACTGCAGCCTCAAACTCCTGGGCTTAAGTGATCTGCTCACCTCAGCCTCCTGAGCAGATGGGACTACAGGTGTACTACCACATCTGACTAATTTAAAATTTTTTTTGTAGAGATGGTGTCTCCCTATGTTGCCCAGGCTGGTCTCAAACTTCAGGGCTCTAGGGATCCTCCTGCCTTGGCCTCTCAAAGTGTTGGGAGTACAGGTGTGAGCCACTGCACTTGGCCTATTATTACTATTATAATTATTTTTCAACCACCTGGTAAATTTGCGAGGGTTGTTTTGTTAAGTAAATAAATCAAAATCTTCCCTGGAAATTTAAGGGAGAAATGTCGAGGAAGAAGTTCATGTCATTTGAGGATAATTGGCTGCACAGTTACTCTTTTGCAGAGGAAGGCATGTGTTTGTGATGGACATAGCAGCTGTCAATATGCCCCCACTATCAGAGGGCATACCAAACCTGCAAACTCTTTGTTTTGGCAGCAAAATATATTAACAAAAATTCAGGAGTGGACAGAAGTTTCTAATTTTGATGTAGTCCAATGTGTCCATTTTTTTTCCCCTTGTTGCCTGTGCTTTCAGTGTCATATCCAAGAAATCACTGCCAAATCCAACGTCATGAAGCTTTCTCCCTGTTTTTTTGTTTTTTGAGACAGGATCTTGCTCTGTTGCCCAGGTTGGAGTGCAGTGGCATGATCAGAGCTCACTGCAACCTCTGCCTCCTGGGCTCAAACAATCCTCCCTCCTCAGCCTCCCTAGTAGCTGGAACTACAGGTGCATGCCACCATGCCTGGCTAATTTTTGTATTTTTTGTAGAGATGGGGTCTTGCCATGTTGCCCAGGCAGGTCTCCAATTCCTGGGCTCAAGTGATCCACCTGCTGTGGCCTCCCAAAGTGTTGGGACTACATGTGTGAGCCACCACACTCGGCCATCTCCCTGTATTTTCTTCTAGGAGTTTTATAGTTTTAGTTCTTAAATTTAGGTCTTTGATCTATTTTGAGTTAATTTTTGCATATAGTGTAAGGTACAGGTCTAACTTCATTCTTTTGCAGGTGAATATTCAGTTTTCCCATTACCATTTGTTGAAAAGATTGTCCTTTCCCCATTGAATGGTCTTGGCACCCTCGTTAAAAATCATTTGACCATATATGCAAGGGTTTATTTCTGTGTTATCTATTTTATTCCATTGGTCTAGGTATCTGTCTTTATGTCAGTAACACACTGGTTTGATTATCATAGCTTTGTAGTAAGTTTTGAAATCAGGAAGTGAGAGATTGCCATCTTTGTTGTTCTTTTCAACATTGTTTTGGTTATTTGGGGTCATTTGATATTCCAAATGAATTTTAGAATGGATTTTTAAAATTTATGTAAAAATATTGTTGGGATTTTGATAGGGATTGCATT
Source organism: Pan troglodytes (assembly GCF_028858775.2). Taxonomy (NCBI): domain Eukaryota; kingdom Metazoa; phylum Chordata; class Mammalia; order Primates; family Hominidae; genus Pan; species Pan troglodytes. Next base: position 39,191,474 of record NC_072408.2, on the reverse strand, counting down.
GACTCCGTAGATCACTTTTGGTGGTATTAATATCTTTACAGTCTTAAGTCTTCCAATTCATGAATATGGAGTGCTTTCTGTTTATTTGCATCTTTTTTGTTGTTGTTGAGATGGAGTCTTCCTCCTTCGCCCAGCTGGAGTACGGTGATGCAATCTTGGCTCATTGCAGCCTCTGCCTCCCAGGTCCAAACGATTCTCCTGCCTCAGCCTCCCAAGTAGCTGGGATTACAGGCGCACACCACCACGCCCAGCTAATTTTTTGTATTTTTAGTAGAGATGGGGTTTCACCATATTGGCCAGGCTGGTCTCGAATTCCTGACCTCAGGTGATCCACCCGCCTTGGCCTCCTAAAGTGCTGCAATTACAGGCGTGAGCCACCATGCCTGGCCTGAGCCACTACCATGCGTGGCCTTTTTTTTTTTTTTTTTTTTTTTTAGAGACAGGGTGTCCTCTGTTGCCCAGGCTGGCGTGCAGTGGCACAATCATAGCTCACTGCAGCCTTGAACTCCTGGGCTCAAGTGATCCTCCTGCCTCAGCTTCCCAAGCAGCTGGGACTACAGGCATGAACCACCATACCTGTCCCAATTTTTGTGCCTTTTAAAATTTCTTTCTGCAACATTTTGTGGTTTTTAGTGTACAAGTATTTTGCTGCCTTGATGAAGTTTATGCCTTAGTATTTTATTCTTCTTGATGCTATTGTAAATGGAATTTTAAAAAATTTCCCTTTTGGATTGTTCATTGAACAATCCTTCTTTCTCTTTCTCTCTCTCTTTCCTTCCTTCTTTCTTTCTCTTTCTTTCTTTTTCTTTCTTTCTTTCCTCCTTCCTTCCTTCCTTCACTTGCCTTCCTTCCTTCCTTCCTTCCTTCTTCTTTTTCTTTCTTTTTTTCTTAACAGGGTCTTGCTCTCTTGCTCTCAATCCCAAAGTGCTGGGATTACAGATGTGAACCACTGCACTCAGCCTCCTTCCCTATTTTTATTTTTTAAGAGTTAAGGATTTGTGGGTCTAGAGGGTGGCATCTTGCACAATACATGCCTTTGGCTCCATGCTCCCCCTCACCCGCTATCTATTACTGAGTTTTCTTCTCAGATGAGAAAGGACAAAGGATCTAGTCCTGGTGCTGTACTAGCACCAACTGGTGCAGGAGATATTTACTGATTCTTCTGTGTCCAGCACCACCGAGAGCTCCTGAGAAAGACCGAAAGATTTTCTATGCATACTAAACATGCACACATATAATTATGGCAACATCCTTTCTCTCAAAGAGTTTATAACTTGCTCTATATAAAAAGCATATTAAACAAGTACATGAAGTGTTCATTGTTAGTAAATATGAAAGGATCTAGAACAGGATTATAGGCTAGAATCGTTACCAGCGGCAAATCCCTACGGGCCTGCAGCAACCTTAATTCTTGCCTCCTCAGAAGAAAGAATTAGACTGAGGGTCATAAGGCAGAAGGAGAGACCGAGGCAAGTGTTAGAGCAGGAGTGAAAGTTTATTATAAAGTTTTAGAGCAGGAATGAAAGAAAGTAAAGTACATTTGGAAGAGGGCCAAGTGGGCGACTTGGGAGATCAAGCGCATGGTTTGACTGACTTAGGGTTTTATATATTGGCATATTTCCGGGGTCTTACATTTCTTCTCCCCGATTCTTCCCTTGGGACTCCTAGCACTTGGGAGGGGCCACATGTGCAGGGTATTTACTGGAGTTGTAGGCATGCTGACTTGAGGTATTTTTGCCTTACCAGTCCAGTGTTCCTAGAGGAAGGTCATCTGCTGTTTTGCCTCTTAGTGTTCATGTGTGAGCCCACTTGCCCAACTCCTGAGATCTAATTGGGAAGCTGCTGATCACCAGTTTTAGGTACTTCTATCTATTGGAAGACTACCTTTCCCTGGTGCTGGCTGTGACTAATTATTTTTCAGATTTTCAGAGAGACAGTCTGACAACTGCCTGACCATCACCTGACTGTTGCCTGACATTCCTGGTGGTAATGGGGGGTGGCCCTCTGTTGCCCTGCTCATGTCTGATTAGCTACCTACTGTATTTTCCCCCTCAAGAGTCCAAGACCTCAATTCTTTGGGGGAAAATGGACAAAGGTCAGTCTTCCGTAACTGCTTCCTGCTGACAGGGGGGTGGGGGTGGTTGTTCTGTGGGTCTTGGCCTCTTGCTAGCTGTCAGGGCAGGGTGGCTCTGTAGTTTGGTGAAAACAGTATCCAGCCAGGTCCACAGGAGACAGTGTCAGGGTTTCACCTCTGTCGTGTCCCACTGATGGGCAGTTTAGGGGTCCCCTGCCGAAGGATGACTCTTGAATATTGAGAGGACGGTATCCCTCACTGAGGATCATCTGGAGTTGGATGGCCTATCCCTCTTGTTTTTTCTGAGCTGCAGCCAGAGACCACTGGTTGGTTCACAGGAATAAGCAGGGTCAATCTAAATTGCAGACAAAAACTGAAAAACAACTAATGAGACTAGAGTCTAATAACAGGTGTACCATAGTTCTTGAGTCATAATTTTTCTCTCTCCAGTCCTCATTTTTATTAAAAACAAATAATGATAGGACTAATTTGTTTGCAAAATAAGTTTTAGCTTTATTCTACTTGGCTTATTTGCATAAAGCACAACAAGAATAATTATTTGCCATTTAGGCTCCTTTTTAAATTGGCTTTGATGGAACTTTGTTCTGTAAGGAATCCCGGATGAGACTTTTTAAAACCCTTAAGCCTAGCCATGGGTTGATGACATCAAATACCTGTATGAGTTGGGTAAATTCCTCTCCTCTTGAGGTATCAAGATAACTTGAGACTCTTGGGCCTGTTACAAAGTGAGATTCTTTACTTACTACAGGTCAGGAGCCCTGTACAGGGACTGTGTAGACAAGGTATGAGGCCAGTTTTCCCAAGGGACTTTTATTGGCTCAATAAGTCAAATTTGATTCCTTAAAGGAAAGCATGCCATTCTAGTCAAAGCCTTGGTAAAATAAGCAGTGTCTCCAATTGTGTCCGGATACGAAAAAAACAGATTCTTATTGCACTTATGCAAATAACTATATTAATGTAAGTTAATAATACTCACAAATAGTTTTCAAATTTTGGGGAAAAATGATAGAGAGAAATATGCTCCAAATTTTGTTTATAGGAGTATACTTTACTCAATTGTTAAAAGCTGTAAATAGCTCATGAGAAAAGTTTTCTTGGCTTTGAAAAACAAAGGATTAGCAATATTTTGAGCAAAAAGTCATAAAATGTTTATTTTAGTCTTTTATTAGTTTAGTTCATGCAGTTAACTCCTGTTCTGCTTGATATTCATCAACATTTCAGCTTTCCATGAGCATCCTGAAAGTTTTCCCTTTATTCTAATGTCACAATCTCCAAAGTTATCAGAAACCTGCATTTAAGAGCAACTGTAAGGCCATGCACATGGCTCACCCCTGTAATCCCAGTACATCAGGAGGCTGAGGTGGGTGGATCACCTGAGATCAGGAGTTTGAGACCAGCCTGGCCAACATAGTGAAACCCTGTCTCTACTAAAAATACAAAAATTAGCCAGATGTGGTGGTGCGTGCCTGTAGTCCCAACTACTCAGGAGGCTGAGGCAGAAGAAGCACTTGAACCTGGGAGGCAGACGTTGCAGTGAGCTGAGATCATACCACTGCCCTCCAGTCTGGGCAACGGAGTGAGACTCTGTCACACACACACACACACACACACACACACACACACACACACACACACACAGAGCACCTGTTCGAGTCCTATAGCTGATTATGAAACCACCTTTTAAAAAGTATTAAAACAAGACAACAATTTTCTGTCGATGACAAAAAGTCTTAGGGCAGCCATATTTAAAGGCACAATTGACAAGGAAATTTGTTACCTCTGTGGCACACAATAATTTAACAGAACAATCATAATTATTACTGATAACATATACTGTTGTATCAGAATTATAGGAGTTTCACAGAATTTTGGAGCACATACCAATAAGACATTTATACAAATGCAGCCCCAAGAAAGCCAGATATTGCCTTGCATTAGTGTACATTGATGTCAAACCCAGTTCTTAATAAAACCTTATAGACAAATCTATCCAATCTTAATCAGTTTGAACATAAGGTAATATTCTCATAAACCTTTTATAACCCTTTACAATTTTCTGTTAAAGAGCAGAACAATGCTGTAAGAGTTGTATGCATGCTCACTTGAGGCATTTTTCCCTTCTCAGTCCATGTTGTGCTTTTATTCCAATGTTTGATTTATGGATAAACTGAATAATACCCCTATAATTTAGGTAGTATGTTCACATACAGAATTTCTTTTTCAAGATTAATCTTTCATAAACCTTCCAAAACTTGCTTAAACCTTCAGCTTTATCCTAACTTAAAACAATCCTTTAACCCTCTAAACTTACGCAAAAAAAAAAAAAAAAAAAAAAAAAATTCCACATTCCCATGCCTTCTCATAATCTTTTACCAAAAACACATTCTATTTTCCTTACACTCCTTGCATGAAAAGCTGTTTTTCCAGTAGTCTCAAGTACATGTTTCACTGTTAACTCTTAGTAACTTTTACTTTTGGTGAAAAACCTGGTGCGATTTTAATTATATACTAGGTGTGGCACCCAGGACACCAGACAGAAGTGCAGATACAGTCGGATTCTTTCCAGCATAGCTGGGGGGCGTGGCTAACAGTGCATGTCCCCAGGCTTTACCTACTTTTAGAGCAGGCAAGTTGCACAGTTAAGAGTAATAACAGTGGTTTATGAAGCATGTAGAGGGCCTAATAACTTGTAAAATTGTATAACATTTCTTTCATAAATTCCCTTTCAAGAATCTTTTTCATGACTCACACAGACTAATTATGACATCCCTGGACTTTCTGACTTGTCCTAAGCATCCCTCTGTTTAAACAACCAGTTGTTTTACTTTAGGACAATAATTTACCATACCAGATCCTTTTTCATACACAACCTCTTTATAACCTTCCTTACAAAAAATACCTCTTTACTTTATCTTTTAATAAAACAAATCATTTTCCCTCTGTTAGAAAGTTAAGATTTGTACTGTATGTTGCTGTGTGGGTCCTGTGAAGGGGGAGCAGATAAGAGGTTATCTACGTACAGTAGAAGTTATCCCCCCTCAAGAGACTGCTCAGTTAGATTTTTGCTAAGGCTTGTCCGATTTAGTGTGGGCTATGTCTAAACCCCTGAGGCAGGACTGTGTAGGATGAAGTTTTTGGTTAAAGATTTAGGTAGCTTTCCCAGGAGAAATAGGGCTAGAACAGGGGTGTCCAATCTTTTGGTTTCCCTGGGCCACACTGGAAGAAGAATTGTCTTGGGCCACACATAAAATACACTAACACTAATGATAGCTGATGAGCTAAAAAAAAAAGAAAAAAAAAAAGCAAAAATATAATGTTTTTTAAAAGTTTACAAATTTGTGTTAGGCCACATTCAAAGCTGTCCTGGCTGTATGTGGCCTATGGGCTATGGATTGTACAAGCTTGGGCTAGAGGGAAAGATGAATTCAAAGGTTGGGTAAATACTAAGTAAGCACCCATCTTGGAAAGTATATTTTTGCCCAAAGGGGTGTGAATCTTTTCTTTTGGAGGGAGGAGGTGCCATTTGCCCCCATTACCTGACTGGATTTGGAGGAGAGCTGCTCAGAGGAGATTAGGACAGAGTAGGCAAGTCTTGAACCCAAAAGGGAAATTTATAATTTTACTTGCTGTCTCCAGAGTTGCCCTTGGCTTTATTCTGTTGATGACGATGTCTGATTCGGAAGCCAGCCAGAGTGGAGAGCCCTTTCAGCTCAAGGCCATCAAAGGTTGGGATCTTGTCCCAGGGGCTCTTCAGCCCTCAGTGTAGTCCCATTCGAGTGGCTGAGCTTGTGGCAGAGGGAACAAGCCTAGAGGGGCTTTTTTCCCATTTATCCCATTGGGGAAGTTTGCCTTCTGATGCCTTGGCTCCCCACACCAATGGCAGTTACCTGGGAGGGTATTCTGAGGGCAACCTGGAGGGGACTGGAGAGCTTGTAAATCAGCCAACAGCTGAGCCTGCCCCTTGTCCCTGTTTTTTTTTTCTTTTTCTTAGCCCTGTCCTCCTTATTCTGCAGTCAGTTATGAAAGACTGAGGAGGTTAATTTGCGGATTTCCTGCATAAGGGCACTGGGTTCTAAGGCTGACTTTTGTAATTTTCTGTCAGTTCATTTTTAGGCCAAACAGTATTATAAAGGAAAATGAGTTTTTGTTTGTTTGTTTTTTGTTTTTTTTTAGGTTTGGGGGAATCAAACTTTTCCCAGTTTTTGGGGATGCATCCGAGGGACGTGTCCTGTGGTATGATGATGCGATTACCCATCTGCAAAGAGAAAACAGAGAAGAACAAAAAAGGAAAAAAGGAAAAAGAAGGCATACCCTTTTACTTTCCTTCTATCCTGAATAGGGCAGCCCCCATTAACCCTTAGGGTTCTGGAATGAACTGGTCTCAGTGTGTACCCTTAACCTTGGTCCCGTCTCATCACAATTACCCACTTGAGAACAGAGGAGACACTGGAGTGAACAGTGGGCCCCCAGTTAGTCCTTGGGGTTCTGAAATGAACCAGTCTTACTATGTACCCCTAAACTTGCCTGCATCTCTGTTCTAATGGTAATCTGTTAGCCTGGGACCAACCTTCATCTTTGTCCTATGGGTCTCTTGTACCTGCAGCCTTAGGCTGTCCTATAGCCTTATCTCTATGACCTTATAGTGACTCTCATTTGGAGCATTCTAGCAACAAAATGATAACCTCTTTTCTCAGATTCCTATTTCCCATATTCTTTTTTTAGCTAACTGCTTCAAGGGGGCTGGACTTCCCTCCCTTCTAATATGACCTTGGAGGTCTTGATGCATATTGAGAAGGGCATGGAACTAATTAGAGAAATGGAGGCTACAGGAGGAAGTGGGAGGAAGTGAGAAGAATACTCATGGAAAGCCTTCATATGTTTGTAAAAACAGCGGCCCTTGAATTCCTGAGGGCAACATTTATTTGCCCTCTTGACATAAAGTAGTAACCTCCAGAGGACTTGGGACTTGGAGTAAGAAATCACAAATGGCAAAGAAAGAATTTCCCCTCCTCCCAAAAGGGTGCAAAGTCAAAAAAAGCAAGTACGTGGGATCCTTAAAAGACCACAGAGTGAGGTTCCGTACAGACAAACTGCTTCAAGAGCCACTGGAAAACTTGGCCCTGGGGCATAACAGGAATGAAAAGCATGTGTTAAGTCATAAGGAGCTGGCAGACCTGGGGTTCCAGTTAGTGTCTGTCCTGGCAATGCGCCAGCAGACGGAGAACAGTTTGAGGTCATCCAAGCTGGTAGGGTAAAAACAAGTATAAATCTCAGGGGATATCCTCAAGGGAGCCCATGTCTTTGCGGCCATGCAGATGCAGCAAGAGCTGTGGGTGCACAAATAACAGGGATTGTGTGTTTAAGAAGTCAGATGGCATGTGAATTGAAAGTAAAGAGGCAGACTTGCCCCCAGGGAGTACAATCCAGTGGGTGCACAAGGCCATTTCAGAATACACATGGAGAAAACAGAAAAGGCAGTGTGGGTTCTTGGGAAACAGGTGATTTTAGTTGAAAAAGCAGAGAAGACCCCAGACATTGCATGGTTTTAGGTTTAGCCCTACCACTCTTGTGCACCTCCTGTCCTGGAGGACCATTAGTTTCTCCTTCTACTCAATGTGGACCCCAAGGTCCTTCCCACCCCATGAGCCACCCATCAGGTGAGCTGAGAGATCAACTAGGGGGAGCAGAGCCACTTGTGGCTGAGAGGAATCATTCTGGGGGTTTGTTAGTAAGCAGGAGAGCAAAAGGGAAAAAGGGAAAAAGGAAACCACGTACGGGGATTGAATGCTTCAAGCCAAAGAAGGAGAGGCATAGAGGTGTCTTACCACCAGGAAATGATATGAGTCACATGGCACCAAAGTATGTTAGCAGCAGAGCATATCTGAGTCACGGCAACAACTTATGTTACTGGCAGTGAATCCATATGGGTCTGCAGCAACCTCAATTCTTGCCTCCTCAGAGGAAAGAATTTGACTGAGGGGCATAAGGCAGAGGGAGAGACTGAGGCAAGTCTTAGAGCAGGACTGAAAGTTTATTACAAAGCTTTAGAGCACGAATGAAAGGAAGTAAAGTATGCTTGGAAGAGGGCCAACCATCGACCTGAGAGATCAAGCACATGGTTTGACTTGGGTTTTATATGTTGGCATACCTCTGGGATCTTGCAGTCCTTCTCTCCTGATTCTTCCCTTGGGGTGGGCTGTCTGCATACACAGTGGACTGCTAGCACTTGGGAGAGGCCACATGTGCAGCGTGTTTGCTGGAGTTGTAGGCACGCTCATATGAGGTGTTTTTCCCTTACCAGTCCAGTGTTCCTAGAGGAAGGTTGTCTGCCATTTTGCCTCTTAGGGTGCATTCCTGAGCCTACTTGCCTAATCCTGAGATCTTATTGGGAAGCTGCTAATTACTAGGTTTGGGTGTTTCTATCTATTGGGAGGCTGCTTTCGCTGGTGCTGGCTGTGACCAATTATTTTTTAGAGAGACAATGCAACAACTGCCTGACCATCACCTGATTATTGCCTGACATTCCTGGTGGTGGGGGCTGGAGAGTGGCCCTCTCCTGCCCTGCTCACCTCTGACTAGCTACCTACTGTAACAGAATCATCATGGAGGTGTTCAAGGAGGGAATGGCCTTTAAAAAGAGGGTTAGGTTCAGAGAGGAGGAAAAAGTTGGGCAAGGTGAACCTAGGAAGCTGCCAGTACCAGCAAGTTGGGATTTAGGTCCTCAAGGTGTAATGGGATTATTTCTGAAAACAAGGAGGGTTATGACTTTGTGAAACTCTTCAATCTTTAGTCAGTTAGTCAGATTTATATCTGAGATAGCAGAGGTCCTTTTTCATCTGAGTTTTATTCCTATAAAAGGGAGAGGAAGAGGAGAGAAATAAAGAAGCATTTCTAGCATGGCCACTTTACTGTAGGCTCTGTGTCTAGGAAATTTTCAAGGATCCACAAAATTTCTTTTGGTTCTCAAACATTATTTTCTCCAGATTATAAGGACAATAGCAAAATAAAAAACACTGATTTGAGTGTAATTAGAATATATCAACCTCATTAGTTGATTAAATTTGTTCCTAAACATTATGACATTTAAAAATAAATTATAGATTAGTTATCATTACCTGAAACAAATTCCTGATCCTGCAAGATGAAAAGTGATAAGCAATTATGTTAAAACAAATTAATGGTAGCCAAGTAATTTTCAGTGAATTAGTGATAGCCACATTTTAAAAAGATTTTGTTTTTGTTTATTAAAAACTATCACACAGTTTTACTTATGAGGCATTAGAATCTTCAGCTGTTTGAGCATGCCAGGGGGGTAATCCACGTGGGTAGAAAGCTAGCCAGGCGGGAGCAAAGACAGAAGGGATTCCATTTTCCCGGCCTTTTTTTGGCCTTAGTTTGTTGCCAAGTAAATCAGAAACCTAAGAAAAACAGATTAAGCGGTTTCCTTGTGAGTTTTAACCACAAATCTATGCTGCTGTTAAGAGCTGTAAGAAGGCTTTGCTTGCTCAAATCTCAAAAGGAAGACATTTTACTTTCCTCAAACAGAAATAGTCCCAGGGCTAAAATATTCACTTCCTTTGGTCATGCCTGGACCCAAGGCCCCGGGGACGGGAGGACTCCAGGGTCAGGGAGAGAATATTAATTCCCTATTTCCTTTCAAAATTTGGAGCAGAAGGGATATGTGCAGGAGGGAAATGCAAGATAACTACAGATTGAATTCTAAAGAAGGCAAGTCCTTGTGCTGCTCACCAACCTCCCTCTCCTGCACTCACCCCTCTCAATGCCCTGCCCTGATCCTTGAGAAAGTAAATATTAATTTGAACAGAGAAAGTATCTTTCTGGCTGGCCAAAGGGTTTTTTGAAGGACATGCTGCAACTGTAAAGTGTCTTAACGACCTCTTTCTTTGAGTGACTATAGACTTTTTACTCACTGAGAAATCTTGTTCTGTAAAAGCAAAGACTATCAAACACTTCAGTGTTTAAAATTCTATTGTAAGAGGCCAGGTATGGTGACTCACGTCTATAATCCCAGCACTTTGGGAGGCCGAGGTGGGAGGATGGCTGGAGGCAAGAAGTTTGAGACCAGTTTGGGGAATAAAGCAAAACCTCATGTCTAAAAAAATTATATCATAAAAATGAATATCCCACCCTTGCCTGAGTCACTTTGACACAGAAGCAGCCTCATTATATAACCCAGGTGCAGAACTTTAGATAGGGGTTGCTGGAAACATTTCACATCTAAACTGTGCTTTCTAATGAAACAAGACCTTGGGACCATTTTGTAATCCAGACCTGGAGTTGATCTCTTTTCACAGAGCCCTGCTTTGCTTGGAGTCTATCAAGAAATCGCTTCATCTCCATATCCTATAATAATTCTCTTTTCCTTTGATCAGACAACCCATGAGTCCCCTGGTATGCAGTCTTCCTCATGGCAATAGGACAAAAGACCTGACTTTGTTGGACCTTAAGTTTATTCCTGGTGCCTCAGGCTGATTAGGAGACCTTTTGGCTTCAGCTTCTCCCTGTGGGGTTTTCTGTCCCTCACCCCTCAGAGGACTTGTGTAGGATGCCAGCTGGCCCTGAGGCCTGTGCCACATTGATGCAAGGATGAGAGTCAAGATCTGCCATGATAAGTCAAGGGAATGTGTAAAATGGCATGTTGGAACTCAGCTGCAGCTGGTCCTGCTGTCCTGCTCGGTGTACCCCCCCAGCCACCAGAGGGCCCCAAATGGCCTGCTTTGGAGTTTCTCCAGCAATCATTGAAATTTGGCTCTTGTCTTACAGTCTTTGGTTAGGCTCACAAAGTTTCTACCAATTCCCTGGGCTGCTTCAAAAACTCTAGCTTACAACTGATGGTAGGAAAACAACACCTAGAAAAACACAGACCATGCCTTAGTGATCAGAATATAGATGTGATTTGATTGCCTCATACTAAGACTCAGCTAGGGGTACTTTTTGAATAATAAAACTTACTTATTAAGAATCCCCCTCGATTAATCAGGTCTTTCTCATCTTATGATTAAGTAAGCTTGGAAAACACTGATTTGCACAAGTGATCCACCCTCAGTAAGGCAAAATAAAATGTAGTCAGTGTAATTACCTCCTGCTTTAAAGGATGCAGCTAAGAATCCTTTTGTGAAGTAAGTTTCTCCAAATAAGAGTGAAAAAGAATAAGCACCTCTTATTTACTAAGTTAGCATTTTCATGCCCTGGATTTTTGAGGGCCACTGTTCTTGCAGTTTGCTTTCTATACCAGTTTCTATACTTTTACTATCTATACCTCCCTATCTTTCATTCATTCCCTCCTTCTACCCAGATATATACATGTACCACACAACCTGAATATTTCAGAGCAATCTTGATTCCAAGCATTCATTCACTGTTCTCATAAAAATGCTTGAATTTGTCAGTCCTAAGAACAGTCATCATTCATAATGTATCTGTCAGCAATGAAAACACATCCCCAGTATATGCCTAAGCTAACCCCTAATATTTTGTACCTGGAACATTATCTGGCTAACCAGAGACATTGAGGACAAAGCAATTTGTCTGAAGGACAGACTCCCCCACTGCCCCCGCCATCCATCCCCTGCACCGTACTCTGTCCCCCATGCACTCCTTCACTCCCTGGGTGGCTGCAGCGATATTCTCTGTCTTGGTGATGTCCAGGGTCACCGTCTCCAGCCTGTCTGAAGTCTGGCCCCTCAGCTGCTCTGCCTCCTTCTCCATCAGACACATAGCCAGCACCCTCAAGCTTTGCGTATCCAGCTGTCTGGCCAGCAGATTCCCGAAGCCCGAGTCACAGCCCATGATGAAGCAGTTATCTCAAGGGAGGCTCACCACCTGTCTCTCCCACTACCAGCGCAGAAGGTAGTACAGGCCCACGACGGCTATCAGGGAGAGTCCCATGGCAGGGGTCTCTCCTTCACCTTGGGAAAGAAAGAAAATCTTCTAAACCTTAAAAAGTATGTTCTCTGACCACAATGGAATTAAATTAGGAATAAATAACAGAAAAGTATCCAAAAAATCTCCTAGTAGTTGGAAAATTACAAAATATTTGGCTAAATGATACATGCATGGATTAAAAAAGAAATACAAAGAAAAATTAGAAAATATTTCAACTGAGTGAAAATGAAAATGTGGTACATTAAAGTTTGTGGAGTGGGGCTAAGCCGTGCTTAGAGAGAAATGTATAACACTAAATGCCTATATTAGAAAAGAAGACAGGTTTCTTTTTTTAACATTTATTTTAAGATCGGGGTACACGTGCAGGATTGTTACATAGGTAAACGTGTATCATGGGGTTTGTTGTGTAGATTATTTCATCACCCAGGTATTAAGCCTAGTACCCATTAGTTATTTTTCTTGATCCTCTCCCTATCCCCACCCTCAACCCTCTGATAGACCCCAGTGTCCATTGTTCCCCTCTATATATCCATGTGTTCTCATCATTTAGCTTCCACTTATAAATGAGAACATGTAGTATTTGGTTTTCTGTTCCTGCATTAGTCTGCTAAGGATAATGACCTCCAATTCCATCCATGTCCCTGCAAAGGACGTGATCTCATTCTTTTGAATGACTACATAGTATTCCATTGTGTTTATATACCACATTCTTTATCCAGTCTATCATTGATGGGCATTTAGGTTGATTCCATCTCTTTGCTATTGTGAATAGTGCTGGAATGAACATATGCATGTATGTGTCTTTATGATAGAGTAACTTATATTCCTTTGGGTATATACCCAGTAATGGGATTTCTGGGTTGAATGGTAGTTCTGTCTTTAGGTCTTTAAGGAATTGCCACACTGTTTTCTGTAACGGTTGAACTAATTTACACTCCCAACAGTGTATAAGTGTTTTTCTCTACAACCTTCCCAGCATCTGTTATTTTTTGACTTTTTAATACCAGCCATTCAGACTGGTGTGAAATGGTATCTCATTGTGGTTTTGATTTGCATTTCTCTAATGATCAGTGATGTCGAGCTTTTTTTTTCATATGCTTTTTGGCCACATGTTATGTCTTCTTTTGAAAAGTGTCTTTTCATGTCCTTTGTCCACTTTTTAATGTTTTTTTTCCCTTGTAAATTGGTTTAAGTTTCTTATAGGTGCTAGATATTAGATCTTTGCCAGACGCATAGTTTGCAAAACTTTTCTCCCATTCTGTAGGTTGTCTGTTTACTCTGTTGATTTTTTTTCTTACTTTCTTTCTTTTTCTTTTCTTTCTTTCTTTTTTTTTTTGAGACAAGAGTCTCACGCTGTCACCCAGGCTGGAGTGCAGTGGCACAATTTCAGCTCACTGCAGCCTCTGCCTCCTGGGTTGAAGCAATTCTCATGCCTCAGCCTCCTGAGTAGCTGGGACTACAGGCAGGCACCAGCATCCCTGGCTAATTTTTTTCCTTTTTTTGGAGATGGAGTCTTGCTCTGTTGCCCAGGCTGGTGTGCAGTGGCATGATCTCTACTCACTGCAACCTCCACCTCCCAGGTTCAAGCAATTCTCCTGCTTCAGCCTCTCGAGTATCTGGGATTACAGTCACATGCCAACACACCCAGCTAATTTTTTATATTTTTGGTAGAGACGGGGTTTCGCCATGTTGGCCAGGCTGGTCTCAAACTCCTGACCTCAGTGGGTCTGCCCACCTTGGCCTCCCAAAGTGTTGGGATTACAGGTGTGAGCCACCACACTTGGCCCAATTTACTTTTAATCTATATATGTTTTTATATAAAAAGTGGGTTTCTTGTAGACAGACTACTGGTTGGGTCCTGTTTTTTGATTTCCTCAGACAAACCCTGTTAATTAATTGGTCTATTTAGACTATTGACATTCAAAGTGATTATTGACATAATTGAATTAGTATCTATCGTGTTTTTTGCTGTTTTCTATTTGTTGCTCTTGTTCTTTTTTCCTATTTTTGTCTTCTATTGTTTTTTCTGTCTTTTGTGGTTTTAATTGAGCATTTTATATAACTCTATTTTTTTCTCCTTTTTAAGCATATCAGTTGTACTTCTTTTTAACCTTTTTTTTTTTTTTTTTGAGACGGTGTCTTGCTCTGTCGCCCAGGCTGGAGTGCAGTGGCGCAATCTCAGCTCACTGCAAGCTCTGCCTCCCTGGTTCATGCCATTCTCCTGCCTCAACCTCCCTAGTAGCTGGGACTACAGGCGCCTGCCACCATACCTGGCTAATTTTTTGTATTTTTAGTAGAGATGGGGTTTTGCTGTGTTAGCCAGGATGGTCTTGATCTCCTGATCTCGTGATCCGCTCACCTCGGCCTCCCAAAGTGTTGGGATTACAGGCATGAAGCCACCGTGCCCAGCCTTAAAATTTTTTAGTTTAGTGGTTGCCCTAGAGTTTGCAATGTATATTTACAATTAATCCAAGTCCACTTTCAAATAACACTATACCACTTCATGGGTAGTGTGAGTAACAAAATAACAAAATAATAACAAAATAATTCTAATTCCTCTCTCCTGTCCCCTCTGAATCATTGCTGTCATTCATTTCACTTATACATATATGTTCTGTATATATGTGTGTATATTTATGTAGACACACACACATGCACACACCCCCACACACAATCATCCCTCAGTAACCACAGGAGATTGTTTCCAGGACCCCCTGGCCAATACCAAAATCTGCAGATGCTCAAATCCCTTATACAAAATGGCATAGTTTTTGCATATAGCCTATGTACATCCTCCTGTATTTTATCCTCCTGTAAATTATTATACTGTACTGTTTTAAAATCTGTATTATTTTTATTGTTGCATTATTTTTAATTTTTTTTGAAAAACAATTTTTTCAGTCAAGGTCTTGCTCTGTCATCCAGGCTGGAGTGCAGTGGCATGATCATGGCTTACTTTAGTCTCAGACTCCTGAGCTTAAAATGATCCTCCCACCTCAGCTTTTCAAGTAGCTAGGACTACAGGGGTGCACCACCACACCTAGCTAACTTTTTATTTTGCAGAGACTGGGACTTGCTATGTTGCTCAGGGTGGTCTTGAACTCCTAGCGTCAAGTGATCCTCCCACACTGGCCTCCCAAAGCACTTGAGATTAAAGGTGTGAGCCACTGTGCCTGGCCTTCTTTTTTGTGTGTGAATATTTTTGATCCACAGTTGGTTGAATCCACTAACGGGGAACCCACAGGTATGGGAGTATAATATATGTGTGTGTATGTGTGTATGTAAAATCAAATACATTGTTGCTATTATTATTTTGAACAAACTGTTACATCAATTAAGAATACAATTATTTATTTTACTTTCACTTATTCCTTTTCTGATGCTCTTCTCTTCTTTATGTATTTTCAATTTTATTTTATTTTATTTTTTGCTTTTTCCATGTAAGCCTTCCTGCACAACACTTCTTTATGTAGGTCTGAGTTCTGAACCAGAAGTTCTTGGTCTTCTATATTGATCTTATTTTTCTATGAAGACTGAATTCCTTATTTCTATACATGTGGTTGAAAATGTCTACCCTATCTGAAGAATCAATATCATGAAAATGGCCATACTGCCCAAGATAATTTATAGATTCAATGCTATCCCCATCAAGCTACCACTGACTTTCTTCACAGAATTGGAAAAAACTACTTTAAATTTCATATGGAACCAAAAAAGAGCCTGCATAGCCAAGACAATCCTAAGCAAAAAGAACAAAGCTGGAGGCATCATGCTACCTGACTTCAAACTACACTACAAGGCTACAGTAACCAAAACAGCATGGTATTGGTACCAAAACAGAGAGATAGACCAATGGAACAGAACAGAGGCCTCAGAAATAACACCACACATCTACAACCATCTGATCTTTGACAAACCTGACAAAAACAAGCAATGGGGAAAGGATTCTCCATTTAATAATTATTGCTGGGAAAACTGGCTAGCCATATGTAGAAAGCTGAAACTGGATCCCTTCCTTACACCTTACACAAAAATTAACTCAAGGTGGATTAAAGCCTTAAATGTAAGACCTAAAACCATAAAAACCCTAGAAGCAAATGTAGGCAATACCATTCAGGACATAGGCATGGGCAAGGACTTCATGGCTAAGACACCAAAAGCAGTGGTAACAAAAGCCAAAATAGATAAATGGGATCTAATTAAACTAAAGAACTTCTGCACAGCAAAAGAAACAGAGAGAAAAGGCAACCTACAGAATGGGAGAAAATTTTTGCAATCTATCCATCTGACAAAGGGCTAATATCCAGAATCTACAAAGAACTTAAACAAATTTAGAAGAAAAAAACAACCCCATCAAAAAGTGGGCAAAGGATATGAACAGACGCTTCTCAAAAGAAGACTTTTATGCAGCCAACAGACATATGAAGAAAAGCTCCTCATCACTGGTCATTAGAGAAATGCAAATCAAAACCACAGTGAGATACCACCTCATGCCAGTTAGAATGGCGATCATTAAAAAGTAAGGAAACAACAGGTACTGGAGAGGATGTGGAGAAATAGGAATGCTTTTACACTGTTGGTGGGAGTGTAAATTAGTTCAACCATTGTGGAAGACAGTGTGATGATTCCTCAAGGATCTAGACTAGAAATACCATTTGACCCAGCAATCTCGTTCCTGGGTATATACCCAAAGGATGATAAATCATGCTACTATAAAGACACATGCACACATATGTTTATTGCGGCACTATTCACAATAGCAAAGACTTGGAACCAACCCAAATGTCCATCAGTAATAGACTGGATAAAGAAAATGTGGCACATATACACCATGGAATACTATGCAGCCATAAAAAAGGATGAGTTCATGTCCTTTGCAGGGACATGGATGAAGCTGGAAACCATCATTCTCAGCAAAATATCACAAGGACAGAAAACCAAACACTGCATGTTCTCACTCATAAGTGGGAGTTGAACAATGAGAACACATGGATACAGGGAGGGGAACATCACACACTGGGGCCTGTTGGGGAGTGGGGGGCTAGGGGAGGGATAGCGTTAGGAGAAATACCTAATGTAAATGACGAGTTGATGGGTGCAGCAAACCAACATGGCATATGTATACCTATGTAACAAATCTGCATGTTATGCACGTGTACCCTAGAACTTAAAGTATAATAATAATAATAGAGAAAATGTGCACCCTATCCATACTTGGTCTCCAAGTTCAAGAACTCAGCAGAGAATTAACAAGCGGCTCTGAGTCCCAATTCCAATTTCCAGATAATACGATAGGCTAACCAGGATCAATTCTACCTTTATCTGATAAACTGTGGTCAAAGGGATGGGAACATATGGCCCACTATCCACTCAGCAGACACAATGTGAGCACATCAAAGTAGGAGGGGCAAAATCTATCGAGAGGGGGTTATATGACACAAATATCTGGCACTTGGCATTTTTTTTTCATAGAATAATATAAATCATGCATATTCTGGACTAAAATCAAGTTGTTCTAAAATATGTTTATTTTTCTCTGATTATAAAAGCTAACTCATTGTAGAAATTGTGAAGACTATAGATAATGTATTAGTCCATTTTCACACTGCTGTAAAGATAATACCTGAGACTGGGTAATTTATAAAGGAAAGAGGTTTAATTGACTCACAGTTCCACATGGCTAGGGAGGCCTCAGGAAACTTACAATCATGGTGGAATGCAAAGGGGGAAGCAAGCATAGGCAGCAGGAGAGAAAAGTGAGTGGGTGAGGAAATGCCATACTTTTAAAACCATCAGATCTTGTGAGAATTCCCTCACTATCACAAGAACAGCATGGGGGAAACTGCCCCCATGATCAAATCACCTCCCTTCCTCAACGCGTGGGGATTACAGAACCCTCCTTTGACATGTGGGGATTACAATTGGAGATGAAGATTTGGGTGGGGACACAGAGCCAAACCATATCAGATAAGTATAAAAAACAAAATAAAAGTTAAAGGAAATCCTGCAACCTAGTAATAACTACTGTTAAGATCAATTGCATATCCTAGGTTTTCTTTTTTTTTAACATTTATTTTAAGTTCAGGGCTACATGTGCACATTTATCATATGGGTAAACTTATGTCATGGGGGTTTGTTGTATAGATTATTTTATCCCCCAGATATTAAACCTTGTACTCATTAGTTATTTTTCCTGATCCTCTCCCTCCTCCCACCACCCACCCTCTCATAGGCCCTAATGTCTGTTGTTTCCCTCTATGTGTCCATGCGTTTTCATCATTTAGCTCCCACTTATAAGTGAGAACATGTGGTATTTGGCTTTCTGTTCCTGCATTAGTTTGCTAAGGATAATGGCCTCCAGTTCCATTTACGTTCCTACAGAGGACATGATCTCACTCTTTTTTTATAGCTGCATAGTATTCCATGGTGTGTATGTATCACATTTTCTTTATCCAGTCTACCATTGATGGGCATTTAGGTTGATTCCATGTATTTGCTATTGTGAATAGTGCTGCAATGAACATGCATGTGCATGTGTCTTTATGATAGCATAACTTATATTCCTTTGGATATACACCCACTAATGGGACTGCTGGGTTGAATGGTAGTTCTGTTTTTAGCTCTTTGAGGAATCACCACACTGATTTCCACAATGGTTGTACTAATTTACACTCCTACCAACAGTGGATAAGTGTTCCTTTTTCTCTGCAACCTTGTCAGCACCTGTTGTGTTTTGACTTTTTCTTTTTTATTTTATTTTATTTTCTTTTAAAATTTTACATAATAAATGGAGATGGGGGTCTCACTATGTTGACCAGGCTGGTCTTGAACTCCTGGTCTGAAGCGATCCTCCCATCTCAGCTTCCCAAAGTGCTAGGATTACAGGCATGAACCACTACGCCTGGCCGTTTTTTGACCTTTTAATACTAGCCATTCTGACTGGTGTGAGATGGTATCGTATCTCATTGGGGTTTTGATTGCATTTCTCTAATGATCAGTGATGTTGAGGTTTTTTTTCATATGATTTTTGGCCGTATATATGTCTTTTTTTGAAAAGTGTCTGTTTATGTCCTTTGCCCAGTTTTCAATTTTTTTTTTCTTGTAAATTTGTTTAAGGTCCTTAAAGATGCTGGATATTAGACTTTTTTTTTTTTTTTTTTTTTTTTTTTTTACGAAGTCTCACTCTTTTGCCCAGGCTGGAGTGCAGTGGCATGATCTCAACTCACTGCAACCTCTGCCTCCTGGGTTTAAGCGATTCTCCTGCCTCAGTCTCTTGAGTAGCTGGGACTACAGGCATGTGCCACCATGCCTAGCTAATTTTTGTATTTTTTAGTAGAGATGGGGTTTCACCATGTTGGCCAGGATGGTCTCAATCTCTTGACCTTGTGATCTGCCTGCCTCAGCTTCCCAAAGTGCTGGGATTACAGGCATGAGCCGCCGCACCCAGCCTATAGTTTTAAGTTTTACACTTAAATCTTTAATCTGTCTTGAGTTGATTTTTATATATGGCATAAGGAAGGGGTCCAGTTTCAATTCTATATATGGCTAGCCAGTTATCCCAGCACCATTTATTGATTAGGGAATCCTTCCTCCATTGCTTGTTTTTGTGAGGTTTGTTGAAGATCAGATAGTTGTAGGTATGTGACATTACTTCTGGGCTCTGTATTCTGTTCCATTGGTCTATATGTCTGTTTTTGTACCAGTATCATGCTGTTTTGGTTACTGTCACCCTGTAATGTAGTTTGAAGTTGGATAATATGATGCCTCCAGCTTCGTGTTTTTTTGTTTTTTTTTTTTGCTGAGGATTGCCTTGGCTATTTGGTTTCTTTTTGGGTTCCATGTGAATTTTAAAATAGTTTTTTCTAGTTGTGTAAAGAATGTCATCTATAGTTTAATACGAATAACATTGAATCTGTAAATTGCTTTGGCCAGTATAGCCATTTATTGAAATCGATTCATCCTATTTAAGAGCATGGAGTGTTTTTCTATTTGTTTGTGTCATCTCTGATTTTCTCAGCAGTGTTTTGTAGTTCTCCTTGCAGAGATTTTTCACTTCCCTGGTTAGCTTATTTCTGAGTATTTTATTTTATTCTTTTTGTGGCAATTGTGAATGGGATTGTGTTCCTGATATGGCTCTTGGCTTAGCTGTTGTTGTTGTATAGGAATGGTCATGATTTTTTATTTATATATATGTTTTTTGAGACAGGGTCTCACTCTGTCATCCAGGCTGGAGTGCAGTGGGGCGATCTCAGCTCACTGCAACCTCTGCCACCTGAGTTCAAGTGATTCTCATGCCTCAGCCTCCCAAGTAGCTGGGATCACAGGTGTGAGTCAGCATGCCCAGCTAATTTTTGTATTTTCAGTAGAGATGGGGTTTCACCATGTTGGCCAGGCTGGTCTTGAACTCCTGACCTCAGATGACCTGCCCGCCTCCACCTCCCAAAGTGCTGGGATTACAGGGACGAGCCACTGCACCTGGCCAGTAGTGATTTTTATATGTTGAATTTGTTTCTTGAGACTTTGCTGAAGTTGCATATTGGCTGAAGGAGCTTTTGGGTTGAGACTATGGAGTTTTCTAGCTATGTCATCTGCAAACAGGGATAGTTTGATTTCTTCTCTTCCTATTTGGATGCACTTTATTTCTCTCTCTTGCCTGATTGCTCTGGCCTGGACTTCTAATACTGCGTTGAGTAGGAGTGATGACAGAGGACATCCTTGTCTTGTGTCAGTGTTCAAGGGGAATGCTTCCAGCTTTTGCCCATTCAGTATGATGTTGGCTGTGGGTTTATCCTAGATGACTCTTATTATTTTCAGGTATGCTCCTTCAATACCTTGTTTATTGTGAGCTTTTAACATGAAGGGTGTTGAATTTTATTGAAAGCCTTTTCTGCATCTTTTGAGATAATCATGTGGCTTTTGTCTTTAGTTCTGTTTATGTAATGAATCACATTTATTGATTTGCATATGTTGAACCAACCTTACATCCCAGGAACAAAGACTACTTGATTGTGGTGGATTAGCTTTTTGATGTGCTGCTTGATTTAGTTTGCCAGTATCTTGTTGAGGATTTTTGCATTGATGTTCATCGAGGATATTGGCCTCAAGTTTTTTTTTTTTTTGTCATGTATCTGCCAGGTTTTGATATCAGGATGATGCTGGAATTGGTTAGGGAGGAGTCCCTCCTCCTCAGTTTCTTGGAATAGTTTCAGTAGGAATGGTACCAGCTCTTCTGTGTACATCTGATAGAATTCAGTTGTGAATCCATCTGGTCCTGGGCTTTTTTTTTTTTTGGTTGGTAGGCTATTTATTACTGATTCAAATTCGGAGCTCATTATTGTTCTGTTCAGGGATTCAATTTCTTCCAGGTTTAGTTTTGGGAGGGTGTATGTGTCCAGGAATTTATCAATTTCTTCTAGGTTTTCTAGTTTGTGTGCACAGAGGTGTTTATTATATTCTCTGGTGGTTATTTTTATTTCTGTGAGGCCAGCAGTAATATCCCCTTTGTTGTTTCTAATTGTGTTTACTTAGATCTTCTCTCTTTTCTTTCTTAATAGCCTAGCTAGTGGTCTATTTTATTAATTTTTTTCAAAAAATCAGGTCCTGGATTTGTTGATCTTTTGGATGATTTTTGTGTCTCAATCTCCTTCAGTTCAGATCTGATTTTGATTATTTCTTGTCTTCTGCTAGCTTTGGGGTTGGTTTGCTCTTGGTTCTTTAGTTCTTTTAGTTGTGATGTTAGGTGTTAAATTGAGATCTTTCTAAGTTTTTGATGTGGGCATTTAGTGCTATAAATTTCCTTCCTAACACTGCCTTAGCTGTGTCCCAGAGATTCTGGTATATTGTATTTTTGTTCTCATTAATTTCAAAGAATTTCTTTATTTCTTCCTTAATTTTATTAAACAAAAGTCATTCAGGAGCAGTTTATTAAATTTCCAAGTAATTGTATGATTTTGAGTGAATTTCTTAGTCTTGATTTCTAATTTGATTGCTCTGTGGTCCAAAAGAGTGGTTGTTATGATTTCAGTTTTTTTTTTTTTTGCATTTGCTGAGGAATGTTGGTATCTGATTATGTGGTTGATTTTAGAATATGGGCCATGTGGTGATGAGATGGATACCTATCCTATTGTTTTTAGGTGGAGAGTTCTGTAGATGTCTATCAGGTCGATTTGATCCACTGCTGAGTTCAGGTCCTGAATATCTTTGTTAATTTTCTGCCTCATTGATCTGTCTAATACTGTCAGTTTAGTGTTGAAGTCTCCCACTATTATTGTGTGGGAGTTTTAGTCTCTTTAAAGGTCTCTAATAACTTGCTTTATGAATCTGGGTGCTTCAAAAATATTATTCCCTTCCTTTCTACGGCTGAGTAATATTCCATTGTATGGATATACCACATTTTGTCCATTCATCTGTTGATGGACATTTAGGTTATTTCCACTTTTTGGCTATTATGACTAATATTATGAATATTCATATACCAGTTTTTTTATGTAAGCGGACATATATTTTAATTTATATACAAGTGAATATGTTTTAATTTCTTTTGGATATATACTTAGCAGTGGGATTACTGGGTCATATACAACTCTATATTTAAATTTTTAGAGGAACTGCCCAACTCTTCTCCAAAGTGGCTGAAACATTTTACAGTCCCATGAGCAATGTATGAGGGTCCCAATTTCTTTACATTTTTACCAACATTTGTTATTGTCTGTCATCTTCATATTAGCCATCCTACTGGATGTGAAGTGATATGTCATAGTTGATTTGATTGGCATTTCTCTAATGACTAATGATGTTGAGCATTTTTTCATGTGATTATTGGTCATTTGTAGATCTTCTTTGGAGAAATGTCTATTCAAATCCTTTGCTCATTTTTAAATTGAGCTATTTGTCTTGTTATTATTGAGTTGTAAAAAGTCTATATTTTGGATATTAGATCCCTGTGAGAGATATGACTTGCAATATTCTTCTTCATTCTGTGAGTTGTTGTTTCATTCTCTTCCTAGTGTCCTTTGAAGCACAAGATTTGTTAATCTTAGTGAAGTCCAATTTATCTATTTTTTTTTTTCTGATGGCTTGTGCCAGAGTCATACCTAAGAAACTGCTGTCTAATCCAAAGTCACGAAGATCTACATCTACTTTTTCTTCTAAGGATTTTATGGTTATAGCTCTTATATTTAGGACTTTCATTCTTTTTGGGTTAATATTTTATATGTGGTGTGATATAGGGAGTACAATTTCATTTTTTTAAATTTACACATGGATATACAATTGTCTTAACACAATTTGGAAAAAAAATTCTTCCCCTATTGAATTGTCTTGGCACTCTGTTGAATCATCTTTTAATTTCTTTAAAATGTTTTTTGGTAATAAAGAGGTTTTTAATTTTTTTTCAAGTCTATAAATCATTACCTTTGTTTCATTTAGGTTTTTGTGTAATGCTTGAAAAGACTTTCTATGTTGTGGGAAGTCAGGGACCCCGAATGAAGGGACCAGCTGGAGCTGTGGCAGAGGAACATAAATTATGAAGATTTCATTTTAATATGGACATTTATCAGTTCCCAAATAATACCTTTATAATTTCTTATGCCTGTCTTTAATCTCTTAATCCTGTTATCTTCATAAGCTGAGGTTGTACGCCACCTCAGGACCACTGTGATAATTGGGCTAACTGTATAGATTGATTGTAAAATGTGTGTTTAAACAATATGAAATCAGTGCACCTTGAAAAAGAACAGAATAACAGCGATTTTTAGGGAACAAGCGAAGACAACCATGAGGTCTGACTGCCTACGGGGTCAGGCAATAAGAGTCATATTTTTCTTCTTCTTCTTCTTCTTTTTTTTTTTTTTTTGTTTGAGATGGAGTCTCGCTCTGTCGCCCAGGCTGGAGTGCAGTGGTGCGATCTCGGCTCACTGCAAGCTCTGCCTCTTGGGTTCATGCCATTCTCCTGCCTCAGCCTCCCGAGTAGCTGGGACTACAGGCGACTGCCACCACGCACAGCTAATTTTTTGTATATTTAGTAGAGACAGGGTTTCACCATGTTGGCCAAGATGGTCTCGATCTCTTGACCTCGTGATCCACCTGCCTTGGCCTCCCAAAGTGTTGGGATTACAGGCATGAGCCACCGCGCCCGGTCGCATATTTTTCTTCTTGCAGGGAGCCTATAAATGGATGTGCAAATAGGAGAGATATCGCTAAATTCTTTTCCTAGCAAGGAATATTAATATTAATACCCTGGGAAAGGAATGCATTCCTGGGGGGAGGTCTATAAATGGCTGCTCTGGGAATGTCTGTTGTATGCAGTTGAGATAAGGACTGAGATATGCCTTGGTCTCCTGCAGTACCCTCAGGCTTAGTAGGGTGGGGAAAACTCCACCCTGGTAAATTTGTGGTCAGACGGGTTCTCTGTCTCGAACCCTGTTTTCTGTTGTTTAGGATGTTTATCAAGACAATACATGCACCGCTGAACATAGACCCTTATCAGTAGTTCTACTTTTGCCCTTTGCCTTGTGATCGTTGTTGGACCCTTATCAGTAGTTCTGCTTTTGCCTTTTGTCCTGTTTCTTCAGAAGCATGTGATCTTTGTTAGACCCTTATTAGTAGTTCTGCTTTTTGCCCTTTATAGCATGTGATCTTTGTACCTACTCCCTGTTCTTACACCCCCTCCCCTTTTGAAACCCTTAATAAAAACTTGCTGGTTTTGAGGCTCAGGCAGGCATCTTGGTCCTACCAATATGTGATGTCATCCCCGGCGGCCCAGATGTAAAATTCCTCTCTTTGTACTCTTTCTCTTTATTTCTCAGCTGGCTGACACTTAAGGAAAATAGAAAGAACCTACACTGAAATATTGGGAGTGGGTTCCCCCAATATTTCTGTACTCCAAGGATAATAAAACTATTCTCCTATATGTTCTTTTAATACTCATATGAATGCAAAACAATTCTAATTATAATCTACAAATAAGTTATATTTGTTCATGATGTGAGATAGGGATCTAATTTGTTTTGCTTCCAATTGTATAGCCAATTCTATCAACACCATTTATTGAAAAGCCAGTATTTTCCTTACTGATTTAAAAGACCAGTTTTTATCATACACCTATTCCATATAGTATATATTTGGTTGTATTTTGGTGTTCTCTATTCTGTTTTCCAGGGAAATGTGGAAATTTCAGTGCCAGCACAGCACATTTTTAGTACCTATAGCTTTATAGTTTTGATATTTGACAGAGCAAGCTCCTCTTATTCTTTTTCAGAATTTATTATTCTTGCCTTGTAGTTCTTTGTAAGTCTCTATGTGAACTTACAAAGAACTGTTTTGTGTAAAAGACTTCTTCTCCACTTGTATTATTTCCTTACTATAAATTCCAAGGAGTAAAATTATAAATTCAAAGGGTAAAATTGTTAAGGCTTTTGGAGACTGTTGCCATATTATCTTCTTAAGGAATTATGTTAATTGACACCTCTACAGTTTTCCTATCCTTTATCCCATCATGAAGTATTTTCATCTCTCTCTCTCTCTCTCTCTCTCCCTCTCTCTCTCTCTCTCTCTCTCTCTCTCTATATATATATATATATATATATATATATTCCACATTTCTCTGGAAAACAGAATATATATATATATATATATATATATATATGTAGAGAGAGAGAGAGAGAGAGAAAGAGAGAGAGACTGAGTCTTGCTCTGTTGCCCAGGCTTGAGTACTGTAGTGCAATCTCAGCTCACTGCAACCTCTGCCTCCCAGGTTCAAGCGATTACCTTGCCTCAGCCTCCCAAAGTAGCTGGGATTACAGGCACATAACAGCATGCCCAGCTAATTTTTGTATTTTTAGTAGAGACAGAGTTTCACCATGTTCGCTAGGCTGGTCTCAAACTCCTGACCTCAAATGATCCACCCTCCTCGGCCTCCCAAAGTGCTGGGATTACAGGCATGAGCTACTGCACCCAGCCCTATTTCAATATATTTTTGAGAGACAGGATTTCACTCTGTCACCCAGAATGGAGTGCAGTGGCACGATCATGGCTCACTGTAGCTTAGACCTCTTGGGCTCAAGCAATTCTCTTGCCTCAAGCTCTTGAGTAGCTTGGACTATAGGTGCACACCATCATGCCCAGCTAATTAAAAAAAAAATTTTTTTTTAGAGATAGGGTCTTTATATGCTGCCCAGGCTTGTCTCAAACTCGTGGCCTCAAACAATCCTCTTGCTTTGGTCTCCCAAGTGTTGAGATGACAGGTGTGAGTGACTGCACCTTACCTCTTAAAGATCTTGAATATGAACTTGATTGGATTCATTGAGGTGACACAGAACTTTCATCCCCTTATCAGAAAGGCCAGGGGAAGAGTAATCAATGTTTCTAGCTGAGATGGGAGAATATCTGTGTTTGATGGTAGCTACTGCATTTCTAAGTATGGTGTAGAAGCTCTTTGTGACAACCTGAGGCAAGAGCCTCACTGCTGAGGAAGACTTGACCATTGCTGAAGGAGTGTACTCCTGAGTGATAGGCCTGGGTTGCATTCTTACTGATGCCATCTGAAATGAGGGCCTTTGGAAGTGGAATGTCCAAATCTTGCAAATGTATAAGATAATTCATTAGGGAATGCAAAGGAGATATCAGGACTTAGATTTATTCTTATTGCTGTTCCTTTAAAATGTCTACCTGTTTCAAAACCAATGTAATGTTACTATAAGACACATACGCATATGAATATATATTTTATATATACAAAATATATAAAATATACCCCATATGGGAATGATGGGAATGGGTCTGTTACTAAAGAATTAATTGTTTATTAAGTACCTTAAGTCACTAAACCTGACTCATGGTTCCTATGAGGAAAGAGTGAACATCAGAGAGTTAATTTAAGGGGAATGCTGTGTCAAGTGCTCTATTTACTCCTTACAGAAACTCTGTGAGTTAGACAAAATTCTCCACAGCCAAATGAGCCAGAATCTGAACCCAGTTCTGTGGGTGAAAACATTCTGTAATGGCTATACAATAAATACAAATGCAGGTATATACCAGGTGCTCAGGGGCACCAATGACAGGGTGACTTACCTTCTCTTGGTGCAGAGAGAAGACTTCACAAAGGAACTGAGTTCTAACCCATGCAGGTAGGTAAGAAGAGAAAAGGCATTCTGGGTGAAAGGCAGAGACAAGGATAGGAATGAACTTGGATATTCAAGGAACTAAATGTCTCTAAGCATGGCTGTTGCAGAGGATGGGTCAGTGAGAGAGATATGAGACTGGGCTGGCAAGTGGCAGCACTAACACCTCTCTCCTCTTGAAGCTCTTCAGATCTGGTAAGGAAGCGGTCTGTATTTCTTGCCCCTTTGAGTTTGTACTTGGACATTGTCCCCAGATGCATGGGCATACTCTTTCATGTCCTTCCCTGACTTATGTGCCTTTCTTAAAATATTTTTCCTTGGGCATTCTTTGTAAAGAAGGGATAGGATTGGTTAAGTCACAGTGTCATCACCCGATGGGCTCTTCCTGCCCACTGTACAGACAAAACCAGTTCATTGAGACTGTGGTGGTATTACAGTAAAGAAAGAGTTTAACTGACATGAGGCTGGCCATGTAGAACTGGAATTATCTCTCAAATCAGTCTTCCGAAAGGCTCAGAGGTTAGGGTTTTTTAAGGAGAGTTTGGTGGGCAGGAGACTAGGGAATAGGTGTCACTGATTGTCTAGGGATATAATGATGGGGGTGTGGAGAATGGTCCTCATGCACTGAGTCTGCCTCTGGGGGTGGGGCCACAGGACCAGTTGAGTCATGAGCCATGAGTCCATGTGGTGTCAGTCAGTTGCCTGAATCCAAAAATCTGAAATACATCTAAAAAGACAAATCTTAGGTTTTGCTGTAATGATATTATCTATAGGAGCAATTGGGGAAATAAAAAATCTTGTGACTTGAGCAGTAAGGAATTACAGAAACTACACATATCTTCTACAGTTGATTTTCTTTTCTTTTCTTCTTTTTTTTTTTTTTTTTGAGACCGAGTCTCACTCTGTTGCCCAGGCTGGAGTGTGGTGGCGTGATCTCAGCTCACTGCAACCTCTGTCCTGGGTTCAAGAGATTCTCATGCCTCAGCTTCCTGAGTAGCTGGGACTATAGGTGTAAGCCACCACACCCGGCTAATTTTTGTATTTTTAGTAGAGATGAGGTTTTACCATGTTGGCCAGGCTGGTCTCAAACCCTGACCTCAGGTGATCTGCCCTTTTTAGCCTCCCAACTACTGGGATTACAAGCATGAGCCACAACACCTGGTCTGATTTTTTTTAACATAAAATATATTCTATTTTTATATTCTGCAGCATGCCCCTTTTATTCAAGATAGTTTATCAATCTACACATATTAATACATGTAGATTTTGTCCTTTTTAGCTGCTGTATAATATTCTATTAAATTTATGCCTTTTTTAGATTAATGAACCCTTGTTTTCCATTTTTCATCACTAAGAACCATGCTACAATGAACATCCTCCTAAATGCCTCATTGTACATATATACAAGTGATTCTCTAGTACATACCTAGAAATCAAATTTCTGGTCACATTAAAAATATGTATTATTTATTTTAAAATATTAATTTAAAATTTTTAATTAAAAGTACATACATATGGTAAAAAAAGACTTCAATAAAAGAGGTGAAATGTAAGTCTTGGCAGGGTGCAGTGACTCATGCCTGTAATCCCAGAAATTTGGGAGGTCAAGGTTGGTGAATGCTTGAGCTCAGGAGTTTGAGATCAGCCTGGGTGACATGGCAAAATCACGTGTCTACAAAAAATAAAAAAAATTAGCCAGGCAAGGTGGTGCACACCTATAGTTCCAGCTACCCAGGAGGCCGAGGTGGTAGGATTTCTTGAGCCCAGGAGGTTGAGGCTATAGTGAGCCATGTTCACGCCACTACACTCCAGCCTGGGCAACAAAGTGAGACCCTGTCTCAAAAAATAAAGAAATGTAAGTCTTTCCCTCTCCCTCAGGACTGTCTCCCAGTTTTCCTGTTCTCTTCCCTAGAGGAAAGCAATATTGCTAGTTTCTTGGGTATTCTTCTAGAGCTAGTCAGTGTCCCATTTTAACATAAATATTGCTTTATGATACATTCTATTTTGTACTTTGCTTTTTTATATTGAAGCAATCTCAAATATGCAGAAAAGTTGCAAATACAGTGTAAAAAACCTTTTTTTTTTTTTTTGGAATTGCGACCAAGTTGCTAACATGATGCCCTATCACATTTGAATACTTTAGTTGTATTTCCTATTAACAAGGACATTCTTCTACAGAGCCACAATATAGCCATCAACATTAGGAGATGGACATTGTTACATTTCTATCATCTAATCTTAGACCCTATTTATGTTTCACCAATTGATCAGATATTGTTCTTTGTAGTCAAAGATTCAGTTCTGAACCATATGTGGCAGTTAGTTGTCAGTCTCTTAGGCTCTTTCAATCTGCAACAATGCTTCAGTCTTTCCTTGCCTTTCATGCCTGTGATGGTTAATACTGAGTGTCAACTTCATTGGATTGAAGGATGCAAAGTATTGATCTGTGAGAGTGTTGCCAATGGAAATTAGAGTCAGTGGGCTGGGAAAGGCAGATCCACCTTTAATCTGGGTGGGCACCATCTAATCAGCTGCCAGGGTAGCTACAATATAAAGCAGGCAGAAAAACATAAAAAGATTAGACTGGCCTAGCTTCCCAGCCTATATCTTTCTCCCATGCTGGGTGCTTCCTGTCCTCAAACATCAGACTCCAAGTTCTTCAGTTTTGAGACTCAAACTGGCTCTCCTTTCTCCTCAGCTTGCAGATGGCCTATTGTGGGACCTTGTGATCATGTGAGCTAATACTTAGTAAACTCCCCTTTATATATATATATCTATCCTATTAGTTCTGTCTCTCTAGAGAACCCTAATACAATGACTTAAACACTTTTTAAAAAATTAGTACAAATTCATGGGGTTACAGGCATAGATTGCATATTCGTCAAGGCAAGGCTTTTAAGGTATCTATCACCCAAATAATGTGCATTGTACCCATTAACTTTCTTTCTCATCATCTGCCCCCCCAACCCCTCTCCCTTCCAAGTCTCCATTGTCTGTCATTCTACTCACTATGTCCATGTGTACACATTTTTTAGCAGCCATGTATGAGTGAGAACATGAGGTTTTTGACTTTCTGTGCCTGGCTTGTTTCAGTTAAGATAATGATCTCCAGTTCCATCCATGTTGCTGCAAAATACATGATTTTATTCTTTATGGCTAAATAGTGTAATATATATATATAATTTTCTTTATCCATACATCTATTGATGGACATTTAGATTGATTTCATATCTTTGCTATTGTGAATAGTGCTGTGATGATCATACAAGTACAGATATCTTTTTGATATATTGATTTACTTCCCTTGGATAGATACTCAGTAGTGGAATTGCTGGATTGAATGGTAATTCTATTTTTAGGTTTTTGAGAAATCTCCATACTATTTTCCATAGAGATTGTACTAATATACATTTCTATCAAAAGTGTATGAGTTCCCTTTTCTCCATGTCTTGTCAACTCTTTGTTTTTTGTTTTTTTTTAATAATAGCTGGGATAAGACGACATCTCATTGTGGGTTTACTTTGCATTTCTGAGCATTTTTTCATATATCTGTTACCCATATGTATGTCTTCTTTTGAAAAATATCTATTCATATCCTTTGGCCACTTTTTTTTATGAAGCAGGGTCTCATTCTGTCACCCAGGCTTTGAGTGCATTGGCATGATTTCAGCTCACTGGAACCTCTGCTTCCCAGGCTCAAGTGATCCTCCCACCTCAGCCTCTTCAGTAGCTGAGACCACAGGCATATGCCACCACATCTGGCTAATTTTTATTTATTTATTTATTTTGTGAAGAAGGGGTTTTACTGTGTTGCCCGTGCTGGTCTTGAACTCCTGGGCTCAAGCAACCTACCTGCCTTGGCCTCCCAAAGTGCTGGGATTACAGGCATGAGCCACTGTGCTCAGCTTTTGCCTGCTTTTTAATGGGGTTATTTGTTTTTGTTTTGGTTGAGTTGTTTGAGTTCCTTATATATTTTGGACATTAGTTTACTGTCAGATAAATATTTGCAAATATTTTCTCCCATTCTACAGTTGTTTTTTTTTTTTTTTGAGACAGAGTCTCGCTCTGTCGCCCAGACTGGAGTGCAGTGGCGCAATCTTAGCTCACTGCAACCTCCATCTCATGGGTTCAAGTGATTCTCTGGCCTCAGCCTCCCAAGTAGCCAGGACTATAGGCCTGTGACATCATGCCCAGCTAATTTTTATTATTTTTTTAGTAGAGAAGGGGTTTCACTGTGTTAGCCAGGATGGTCTCGGTCTCCTGACTTTGTGATCTGCCCACCTTAGCCTCCCACAGTGTTGGGATTACAGGCATGAGCCACCGTGCCTGGCCCCCATTCTACACTTTTTTTTTCTCCACTCTGTGGATTGTTTCTTTTTCTGTGCAGAAGCTTTTTAGTTTAACGAAGTCCTATTTGTCTATTTTGTTTTTGGTTGCCTGTGTTTTGATGCATGACCTAAACACGTTTGAAGGTTACAAACCAACTTATGTTGTAGAATGTCCCTCAATTTGGCTTTATCTGATATTTCCTTGTGGCTAAATTCAGCAGGAATATCACACAAGTGAGCTGTATTCCTCTTATCAGATACTCTCAGGTGGTGTATAATTTCAATTTGTCCTGTTACTGACAATGCTCACTTTCCTCACTTGGTTCAGGTGGTATCTTCTAGGCTTCTTTACTATAATTTCCTTTGGTAATTAGTAAGTGTTTTGTAGGGAGGTAACTATGAAAATATGTAAATATTGTATTGCCCATTAACTAATTAATTAATATCAATGTATTAGTCAGCTTAGGGTTACCATAAAAAGCCCATAGATGTTCCCGACCTGGTAGAGTAGCATCTGGTTGGTGGTGACCATCTAATACCAGCCAGGGACAAAGCAACCCCTTGTTTATCCCAGCTTGGCTTTTGGTCTGTGCCCATGCTTGGTTCATGCCTTGGACACATGGAAGAAGGAAAAAAAATACCATAGAGTGGGTGGCTTAAACAACAAAAATTAAGTTTCTCACAGTTCTGGAATCTGGAAAGTTCAAGATCAAAGTCCAGCCTGGTTTGGTTTCTGGTGAGGGCTCTCTTCCTTGCTTGTAGATGGCAGTCTTCTTGGTGTGTCCTCAGATGGCAGAGAGAGAGGTCTCTTTCTTTTTTTTATAAAGCCCCTCCTTTATGACTTCATTTAACCTTAATTACTTCATAAAGGCCCTATTCCCAAATACATATCTACAAAGACATTGGGAGTTAAGCTTTCAACATATGACTTGTGGGAGAATACAATTCAGTCCGTTAGTATGGACTCAAAGTTTTCTATCTTATTTGATTGGTTATTATCTATTGATTTCAATAATTATTTTGATGCTTCAATTATCACTTGTTTAGCTGGTGGGACCCATTTCAAACCAGCTTGGCTCACCTTGTATTTTCCCTGCATCAGCCCTGAAGTCAGCCATTTCTCCAAGCAGATTGTTTCCTTTCAATGGGGGAATGGTATTTAGAAGCCACGATCTTAGTACTAGGTGTTTGCATTGTTATTGAGATCTTGCTGCTCCCAGGCCCTCTCAGGGAGAAAGGGAACATACACACACACACACACACACACACATATATATATACACACAAAGATATTCAGGTTTAAGTATTGCTATGGTTTGAATGTATCCCCCCAAAAGTTTGTTAGAAACTTCATCCCCAGTGCAACAGTGTTGGGAGGTGGTGCCTAATAAGAGGTAGTTAGGTCATGAGGGTGAAGCCCTACATGTATGGATTAAGGCCATTTTTGAAGGAGTGGGTTGGTTATTGTGGGAGTGGGTTTCTGAAAAAAAGATGAGTTTGGACAATCTTCTTTCTCTGCCTTGTGTGCTCACGTCCATCTTCCACTCACGTTATCATGCAGAAAGAAGACCTTAGCCAGATGACAGTGCCATGCTCTCGAACTTTCCAGCCTCCAGAATCATGAGCCAAATAACCTTCTATTATTTGTAAATTACCCAGTTTGTGGTATTCTGTTATAGCAGCAGAAAATAGACTAAGACAAGTATCTATCTATCTATCTACCTAATCTACCTACCCCCTCTATGTACTGAAAACCTTGACTTCACATTGTGAACAAAAGTTCTCTGAAAATGAGTTTGGAAGAAAGAGACTTTATTCCAGAGAACAAATTGCAAACTGGAGAGATGGCAGCCTTCATTGTAAAATGAAGGTGCATTCCAAAGAACAAAGAGAGGACTCAGGTATTATAGCAAAAGTTTCTCTGCCCAGGTTCCCAGTCAAGTCTATTTATGCAAATGAAGTATGGAAAAACTTAGTTCTGATTGGTCAGTGCAGCTGAGTTCTGATTGGTCAATACCACTGAACCCTGATTGGTTCATACAACTAAACCCTGAGTTGGAGGCAGGTGATCTCTGATTGGTTGATTTCCAAACCCCAACAGAAATTTCTGTCAGTTGTTTCTTTCAAACTATCAAGGGGGGATATTTCTGGATGCAGTTTATCCTGGCACTCACAAAAGGAACTGGTTTGGCTTGATCATAGAAAGGAAGTTCCTATGATAGTTTTTGTTTTTTTTTTTGGGATGGAGTCTCACTCTTGTCACCCAGGCTGCAGGCTGGAGTGTAGTGGCACGATCTTGGCACTGCAACCTCTGCCTCCTTTGTTCAAGTGATTCTACTGCCTCACCCTCCTGAGTAGCTGGGATTACAGGTGGGTGCCACCACACCCAGCTAACTTTTGTATTTTTTTAAGTAGAGATGGGGTTTTATCATGTTGGCCAGGCTGGTTTTGAGCTCCTGACCTCAATTGATCCACCTACCTCGGCCTCCCAAAGTGTTGGGATTACAGGCATGAGCCACCGCACCCGGCGGATAGTTTTAAAACATCTTTCTGAGAACACAGAATATAAGACTGTTCTTAATGTGGTTTGGATCTGTGTCCCCACCCAAATCTCACGTTGAATTTTAATCCTCAGTGTTGGAGGAAGGACCTGGTGGGAGGTGGTTGAATCACAGGGGCAGATTTCTCTCTTTTTGTTCTCATGATAGTGAGTGAGTTGAAACCGGGTAATGGGCAGAGGTTGGAACAATTTGGAGGGCTCAGAAGAAGACAGGAAAATGAAAGTTTGGAACTTCTGAAAGACTTGTTGAATGGTTGTGACCAAATGCTGGTAGTGTTATGGACAGTGAAGTCCAGGCTGAGGAGGTCTCAGATGGGGATGAGGAACTTAATGGAAACTGGAGCAAAGGTGACTTTTATTATACTTTAGCAAAGAGGTTAGAGGCATTGTGTCTCTGCTCTAGAGATCTGTGAAACTTTGAGCTTGGGAGTGATGATTGAGGGCATCTGGTGGAAGAAATTTCTATGCAACAAAGCATTCAAGATGTGGCCTGGCTGCTTCTAGCAGCCTATGCTTATATTCATGAGCAAAGAAATGACATAAAACTGGAACTGGAACTTATATTTAAAAGGGAAGCAGAGCATAAAAGTTTGGAAAATTTGCAGCCTGGCCATGTGGTAGAAAAGAAAACCCCATTTTCAGGGAAGGAATTCAAGTCAGCTACAGAAATTTACTTAAGAGGAGCCAAATGTTAGTAACCAAGACAATCGGGAAAATGCCTTGAAACCATGACAGAGACCTTCAGAGCAGACAGAGACCTTCAGAGCAGCCCCTGCCATCACAGGCCCAGAGGCCTAGAATGGAAAAATTGTTTCTTGGGCCAGGCCAAGGGCCCTGCTGCCCTGCGTAACCTTGGAACAGTGCTCCCTGCACCCCAGCTGCTCCAGCTCCAGCTATGGTTAAAAGGGCTCCAGATATATCTCAGGCCACTGCTTCAGAGGGTGCAAGCCTTTAAGACTTGGCAGTTTCTTTGTGGTGCTAAGCCTGTGGGTGGGCAGAGGGAAAAAAGTTGAGGCTTGGAAGCTTCCACCTAGATTTTAGAGAATTTATGGAAACACCTGGATGTCCAGGCAGAATTCTGATGCAGGGGTGGAGCCCTCATGGAGAATCTCTACTAGGACAGTGTGGAGGGGAAATATGAGGTTGGAGCCCCCACATAGAGTTCCCACTGGGGTACTGCATAGTGGAGCTGTGAGAAGAGGGCCACTCTCCTCCAGACACCAGAATCGTAGATCCATTGGCAGCTTGTACCATGTACCTGAAAAAGCTGCAGGCACTCAATGCCAGCCCTTGAGAACAGCCATGGGAGCTGAGCCCTGCAGGCCGGAGGAGCAGTGCTGCCCCAGGCTTTGGGAGCCCACCCCTTGCATCAGTGTAGCCTACATGTGAGACATGGAGCCAAAGGAGATTATTTTGGGGCTTCAAGATTTAATGACTGCCCTGCTGGATTTTGGACTTGCATGGGACCTGTAGCCCCTTTGTTTTGGTGATTTATCTCTTTTGGAATGGGTGTATTTATTCAATGTCTGTAGCCCCATTGTATCTTGGAAGTAACTAACTTGTCTTTGATTTTACAGGCTCACAGGTGGAAGGGACTTGCCTTGCCTCAGATGAGGCTTTGGACTGCGGACTTTTGAGTTAATGCTGAAATATGTTAAGATTTTGGGGGACTCTTGAGAAGTGATGATTGTATTTTGTAATGTGAGAAGAGCCTGAGATTTGGGGGGGCCAAGTGCAGAATGATATGATTTGAATCTGTGTTCCTGCCCAATCTTACGTAGAATTGTAATTCATAATGTTGGAGGAGGGGGCCTAATGAGAGGATTGGATCATGGGGGCAGATTTCCCCCTTGCTGTTCTCATGATAGTGAGTGAGTTCCCATGAGATCTGGTGGTTTAAAGGTGTATAGCACCTCCCCCTTCACTCTTTTCTTCCTGCTCCTGCATGTAAGATGTGCCTACTTGTCCTTTGCATTCTGCCATGACTGTAAGTTTCCTGAGGCCTTCTCAGCCATACTTCCTGGAACTTTGAGCACCTCACTTAGCCATGGGGAATTCATTTTGTCTGTTGGCAAGGGGCATACTTTGACATTTCACTCCCTTTGGTTGAAACCTACCATGGGCAGCATTGACTACCAGTGTTATGTCTTTGTCCCATATTATTGTTGAAGCGATGTGGCTACCTGCTCTGGGTCTGTCTAGTCCCTTGGTGGGACTTCTGTGACTGAGAGCTCATAGCCAATTTGAACAGCCTGGGCCAGGCAAGGTAGAAAGTCAGGTAAGCACCTGTTAATTGTCTAAGAGTGTTCCTTGTTGGAGTTTGGCAGAGGCATTAGGAAATTAGGAAAATTCAGGGTGTAGTCCAGTCTACAGGTAAATAACAAGGATCTGAAAACAATGTACAGATCTACAATATAGTAACAGTTATATAGTTTTTCTTTGGAAACATAAGTTTTTCTTTTTATACTGATTTTATAGGAATCTTAAATTTAAAACCTTTTGAGTTTAGGAAGGCAAATGAAGGCAAACTTTAGATTTCACTTACAATCATAGTGTCCTTGGGCATTCCTGGAAGTAGCAATTTTGACTCGCTTACTGTAAGCCTGGGAACTCTTGAAGCCAGCCATTTTATGTACATTCTTAAATATGACATTTCAGTCAAAACCTTGATACTATAACTATTCCACTTGCATCCTGCTTATAGAGAGCATGTAAATAAAATAAGAATACTCACAAATAGTTTCTAAATTTTGGAGATCTCAAGTAGGGAGAAAAAACAAATGCTTCCACTTTTGTTAACAAAGGGATATTTTACCAAATTATTACAAACTATAAAAAATTATGAAGTAAATTTTCTTGAATCTGAAAAACAAAACATGTAAGACCAAGAATGCTCTAAATAAAAGTCATAAAACATTATCCTTATCCATTACTTAATTTCATGTAATCAATTTTACCTTGCTTGACACTGATCAGCAGTTCCATGAAAAGCAATTTTGGACTATAGCTGATTGACAACACATATCACTATATCTCAGAATTTTATCACATGCAATTTTGAAACACATTTTAATAACACATTTACACATGCAACTTAAAGAAAGTTAAAAATAATTTTTATTTGACAATGCTTCCTAATAATATCTAAAAGATTTAATTTAGGGCTTTGATCCCAGGAAACCTTCCAAAGATGTCACAAGCTTTAAAGTTCAAAGTATCTGATTCAATAGAATCAAAGTTCACTGCAAGATGATAGTTATTCATTTAACCAGACTGACAATCAAAAGATATCAAAAACAATAGAAAAAGTTGCATGAATGTAAAAACCTTAACCCTTTTAAAGCTCAGTTTTCCTAAGTAATAAAAAACCTAATAAAGATAATGTGAAGCACAGGAAATTATCTTGGTAAAACAGAATCTTTGTTTCCTAGGCCAATTGCCCACAAGGCAAAGAAAAGAAAATCTCTTGCAATGTGATTGCTTTTTCTTTTGGTAAGTTCATTTAGATAACCTGAAAGTTGATGAAAAGTGATGAACTTACTACTTTCTAAGTTTATTGATAATTCCCTTTTGTGTAAAATGTGGTAGTGATACCTATATTTCTGCATCATGATATACTTGTCTAGGGATGCCTGGACATGTATAAGATTGGACTGCATTTCTTAGAATGTTTTACTATAGATCAGTCTCCTGGGCTATCTCTTCCTCAGACATAAATGATAACTGGTTAAGTGTTATGTGAAATAAAGTGAACATTTTAAAACTTTTAAAAAAGTTATCTGAAAAGGAATTTGGAGGAAAGTAACTTTATTCCAGTAAACAGTTTCCAAGCTGGGTCCAGGCTTCAGTGTAAAATGAAGGTGCATTCCAGAGAGCAGAGAGAGGTTTTGGTTTTATAGCAAAAGTTCCTTTCCAGGTTCTCAGTCAGGTCTGTTCATGCAAATGAAAGATTGAAACTTCCTTAGTTCAGACTCATTGGGGCAGCTAAGCCCTGATTGGTTGATACACCTGAGCCTTGATTGGCTGTGGCAGGTTATCTCTGATTGGTTTATTTCCAAGCCCCAAACCAGAAGTCTCTGTCAGGTGTTTCTTTAAAATAGCCGGTGGGGGTGCTTGCTGGCCCCTATTTGTCTTAACAGCAACAGGAACTGGTTTAGCTTGATTATAGAAATGGAGGTCCTATGATATTTTTACAACATCTTCTGAGAACAGAGAGTACATGACTTTTCCCAAATCCAGCCATGGCCACTTGGCTGTGTTTTAAATTTGAGCACCTCAGTTGCCATGAGGAGTTTATCTTGTCTGTGGGCCAGTGGTATGCTTTAACATGGATACCTTCAATGCCAATCCAAAATCTCAGGGTTCATTCCAGTTTTCTCCTGTGATATTGTGAAATATATATTTGACCTTCATCCCCATCTCCTGACATATAGCTCCTAAAATCCTTGGAATCTCTAGAGCGATAAGAGTGTCTTTTGTATGCTAATGAGATGACTGGTGGCTGGGGCCCTAGTTTCAGAGGGAGGCTGGTTGCCAGGGAAACCAACCATGTAGATTAGAGGGTTGGAGATTTCAGTCCATCCCCCCACCCCCTCAACCTCTGGGGAGCAGAGAGTGGCTGAAGGTTGTTGATAATCCAATGGCCAATGATTTAATTAATTGTGTCTACATAATGAGGCTTCCATTAAAAACCCAAAGAACCCAAAAGGACTGAGTTCTGGAAGCATCCAGATAACTGAATACATGGAGTTGCCTGGAGGGAGTTCTGGGGAGGGCATGGAAGCTTTGTTCCCTTCCTACTAGCCTCATTCCATGTGCCTCTCCCATCTGGCTGTTCATGTGTATCCTTTGTCATATCCTTAATAATAAATGGGTAAATTAAGTGTTTTCCTGAGTTCTGTGAGCCATCCTAGTAACAATCAAACCTGAGGAGGGGAGAGTGGGAACCCCAGTTTATAGCTGATCTGTCAGAATTGTATGTGACAACCTATTGTAATTGGTATCAGCAGCTGGAATAATCTTATGGGACTGAGCCCTCAACCTATGGAATCTGACATTATTTCCAGGTAAGTAGTATTAGAATTGAATTGAATTAGAGGACACCCAGCTGTATCCTTTGGAGACTCTGCTGGAGAATTGGTTGTTGATGGTGTGAAAGGAAAGTATCTTGGGTCCCCAAAATCACTAAAGGGAAGAGTCAAGCTGGGAACTGCTTAGGGCAAACCTGCCTCCCATTCTATTCAAAGTCATCCCTCTCCTCACTGAGATAAATGCATATCTGATTGCTGCCTTTGGAGAGGCTAATCAGAAACTCCAAATAATTATACCATTTGTCTCTTATCTACCTATGACCTGGAAGTCCCCTCCCCACTTTGAGTTGTCCAGCCTTTCCAGGCCAAACCAATGTTCATCTTACGAGTGTTGATTGATGTCTCATATCTCCTTAAAAAGTATAAAGCCAAAGTGTGCTCTGACCACCTTGGGCACATGTCTTCAGGACCTCCTGAGGCTGTGTCACAGGCACATGTCCTCAACTTTGGCAAAATAAACTTTCTAAATTAACTGAAACCTCTCTCACATTTTCAGGGTTCACTGTGAGGAAAAATCCTCACACATCACATCTGTGGCCACAGAAGTATTCTATGTTGATTAACTAGTGAGAGAGAGTGGTTGTTTCCTCTGTATATTCTTACATTTATCTTTCCATATTTCTTAATCCCTTCCCAGTGAGCACTCTTATTTTCATTTCCTTAGTAGATTTACTTATTGTTCAAAACTCTTGCCATTGCCCCCCCCCCTTTTTTTTTTTTTTTTTAGATGGAGTGTTGCTCTGTCACCCAAGCTGGAGTGCAGTGGCGCAATCTCAGCTCACTGAAACCTCTGCCTCCCACGTTCAAGCAATTCTTCTCCCAAGTAGCTGGGATTACAGGTGTCTGCCACCATGCCTGGCTAATTTTTGCATTATTAGTAGAGATGGGCTTTCCCAATGTTGGCCAGTCTGGTCTCGAACTCCCGACCTCAAGTGATCCACCTGCCTTGGCCTCCCAAAGTGCAGGAATTACAGGCACGAGCCACCATGCCTGCCCACCATTGCCCCTCTTGTGTACATATTTCCTTCATGCCCCACTTGGGCTCCAACACTTCATCCCAAACAGCCTTCCTTCATGGACTCCCTCTTCAACCTTCTTGTGCTCTGACACTTCCTTCTGGTCATTGTGGTTCCTATCATGCACTGCAACCTCCCTTCAACATGTGTGCTTACCTTGTTTTTGAATTGAACTACTCAGGAATGGACTGGTAGAGGAGAAGAAAAGATAATCTTGCTTTTTAGAAGTTTTTTTTTAATCACTAACTTAAAAATCACAATATTTTAAACATATCTTTAAAATTGGAATATTACAGATAAAACCAAAGGCTCTTTTGATCATTATCCCTAATTCTGCTCTGCTTACTATTTCTCAGGAAGTAACTCGCTGTTACTAGTTTGATGTGTATCCTTCTAACCTTTAAAAATATAATTTTATATTTATATGTATGTTCCCAAGGAAAAGATATACATATTAATCTTTTAAATTTTATTCTCCAGTTTAGGAAAAGCCATCGAGGCTAGAACATTTAGAATATGATGCAAAGTCTCTTCCTTGAACAAGGCTTACTTGGAGCATGAGTCAGGATTATTTTGGTTGCTGGTGACAGAAATCCAACTGAAAGTGGCTTAGGCAAAAAGAGACTGTATTGGCTAATATAATTGGGAAGTTCAAGGTACAGGAACACCAGGAAAACAGCAAGGACACAGACCACATACTTGTGTGCATCTAGGTCAGCAGTCAGTGCAGCTCCACTTAGAGCAGTGGGAGTGAAAATAGCAGAAGTAGCAAGATATCCACCTCCTGACATTATGTAATACATGAAAGTAGAATGAGATAAACATCTGTCAAGGAGAAATTTTTGTAAATTCTAGCTAGTATCCCACACAGCAAGTTTGCTGAATTGTACATTGTGCAATTCTAGGTGGCAATTCAAAGGACAAATCCCAGCTTTGTCCTGGGACGTTTTAATACAGCCAGGATGAAGAACAGTGGATGAAACTCTAAAGGTTCAACATCTTAGTGTGCAGTATTGTGTTCAAAGAGAAAACATTTACAGAAGAAACTACCCAGATAGATTCAGGGCCTTAAACTGTATCGTTAGTACACTGTCTCTCTCCATCTCATGGTTCCATTCTCATTGTGTTGATGTCATTCTCAGTCAAGCTTGTCTCATGTCTCCTTGACGTGGTCAGGATGGCCAGTAGTCAAGCCTACATTCTATCAGCATTGCAAGTTTCATAATAATTTTAGCACAAACCCTAGGATTGACTCTCATTGGCCTGGCTTGGGTCATAATGTTGCAGGAATTAGTAGGACAAGAGAGACCTTGGGGTGTATACAGGAAGATCTTTATTGAGTACACTCAGACCCAGCAGACTTATCCAAAAACTGGGCCTAGAACAAAGACAGCACTTAATTTTTATACACACTTCAAAAAGGGGGCATGCTAGCTTGAAGCAGGCTTACCATGGTGCAAAAGCAAGGATACAGAGGCAGAACAAAGACAGTTAATCAAATTGTGACAGGCTCATAACTCAGGATTACACAAGACCATTGCTATGCAGCCCAGATGTTTGTTATCTGGGTTTGCCCTAGTGCCTAGCATTCCATGACCTTCACTATGGCACCCAGATGGCTGTATCTCACCCCTGCTCAGATGGTTTAGGGTGTTCACTATACCACTTAGATAAAACAGAATACTTGCATTTACTAGTTACAGAGAACAGGAATCTATAAACTCATACCATAAGAGAAAGGAAAATTTGTTTTTCTCCTCCCTATGTTGAGGGAGTGCTGGGAGAGTCTTCAGGGCACGTTAGATAGTATTATCAAGACTTTTCCTGGGTCTGGGCTGTGCCTGTTTCTGCCTCTGGGACAAGTCAGCCTAATACAGGAAAGCTTATTTCTCTTTTTAATTTTATTTCTCTTTCTTTCTTTAATTTCCCACCTCAATAACCCATTCATGAACCAATCACTGTGCATGGAGGGTAGAAATTAATACCCATTTTCTCCTTTTTATAGTAGCAGAAGGAATTTTCAGTGTTGGGAAAGAAATAATTTTTGCCCTCTCCCTCTCCCTCTCCCTCTCCCTCTCCCCCTCCCTCTCCCTCTCCCTCATCTCCGTCTCCCGCTTTCCACGGTCTCCCTCTGTTGCCGAGGCTGGACTGTACTGCCACAATCTCAGCTCACTGCAACCTCCCTGCCTGATTCTCCTGCCTCAGCCTGCCGAGTGCCTGCGATTGCAGGCGCGCGCTGCCACGCCAGACTGGTTTTTGTATTTTTTGGTGGAGAGGGGGTTTCGCCGTGTTGGCCGGGCTGGTCTCCAGCTCCTGACCTCGAGTGATCTGCCCACCTCGGCCTCCCGAAGTGCAGGGATTGCAGACGGAGTCTCGCTCACTCAGTGCTCAATGTTGCCCAGGCTGGAGTGCAGTGGCGTGATCTCAGCTCGCTGCAACCTCCACCTCCCAGCTGCCTGCCTTGGTCTCCCAAAGTGCTGAGATTGCGCCTCTGCCTGGCCGCCACCCCATCTAGGAAGTGAGGAGCATCTCTGCCTGGCCACCCATTGTCTGGGATGTGAGGAGCCCCTCTGCCCAGCTGCCCAGTCTGGGAAGTGAGGAGTGCCTCTTCCCGGCCATCATTCCGTCTAGGAAGTGAGGAGCGTCTCTGCCTGGCCGCCCATCGT
Organism: Pan troglodytes; assembly: GCF_028858775.2. NCBI lineage: Eukaryota > Metazoa > Chordata > Mammalia > Primates > Hominidae > Pan > Pan troglodytes. The sequence goes on along the minus strand of NC_072408.2, from coordinate 39,148,694 downwards.
CTGGGATGTGGGGAGCGCCTCTGCCCGGCCGCCCTGTCTGGGAGGTGAGGAGCATCTCTACCCAGCCACCACCCCGTCTGGGAGGTGAGGAGTGCCTCTGCCTGGCCACGACCCTGTCTGGGAACTCAGGAGTGCCTCTGCCCGGCCACCCCCTCTGAGAAGTGAAGAGCCCCTCCGCCCAGCAGCCGCCCCATCTGGGAAGTGAGGAGCATCTCCACCCGGCCGCCCCGTCTGGGAGGTGGGGGGCGCCCCCGCCCCGCAGCTGCCCCGTCTGGGAGGTGGGAGGCCCCTCTGCCTGGCTGTCACATCTGGGAAGTGAGGAGCCCCTCTGCCCAGCCGCCACCCCGTCTGGGAGGTGTACCCAACAGCTCATTGAGAATGGGCCATGATAACGATGGCAGTTTTGTCGAATAGAAAAGGGGGAAATGTGGGAAAAAGAAAGAGAGATCAGATTATTACTGTGTCTGTGTACAAAGAAGTAGACATAGGAGACTCCATTTTGTTCTGTACTAAGAACAGTTCTTCTGCCTTGGGATGCTGTTAATCTATAACCTTACCTCCAACCCTGTGCTCTCTGAAGCATGTGCTGTGTCAACTCAGGGTTAAATGGATTAAGGGCGGTGCAAGATGTGCTTTGTTAAACAGATGCTTGAAGGCAGCATGCTCGTTAAGAGTCATCACCACTCCCTAATCTCAAGTACCCAGGGACACAAACACTGCGGAAGGCTGCAGGGTCCTCTGCCTAGGAAAACCAGAGACCCTTGTTCACATGTTTATCAGCTGACCTTCCCTCCACTATTGTCCTATGACCCTGCCAAATCCCCCTCTCCGAGAAACACCCAAGAATGATCAATAAATACTAAAAAATTTAAAAAAAATAGTTTTCTAGCCTCTCTTCCATCTGGATGTGGACTTATGACTAAAATCTGGCTAATGATAGGCTGGCAAAAAATTTGTTCAGCTTACAACTCACAGCCCTAAAAGAAAGGAGTATGTGCTCCTTGTTCCTATTTTTCCTTTTCTCTTGGTTGGAATTAAAACTTGGTAATGAGCCATATTGGAACATGTGAATAAGAACAACACCTAAAGATGGTAAAGCAAGGTATAAGGAGTCAGGGCTTTAGACACTGGGAAGCTACCATGCCACCTTGGCCTGCTTCTGCTCAAACTGCTGCAAGAGAGAGAAATAACCATTATGACTAAACTAAAAGGAATCAGCTAAAATAATCCAAAGTGGTATCCTCTGTGGAGTGGGAAATAGAAGGAAATAGGAGAGGAGCTCCTGTGGGTTTTCATAACAGCCCTAGTAACTATTTGGTTGTCTGTGTGCCCATATACTGTTTGTAAAAATAAAAACCACAATTTGAAAAGGAATGAGATAGAGAGAAGGATTCTCTTCTTTCTCTAAGTAGTCTTCTGTTGCGAACACCTAAGGTTGTGGTTTAGGGGAAATATCAAAAGTATAAAGAAGAAAATAAAAACCACAGGCATCTGACTACCCAAAGATAATTGCTGTTAAGAGTTCAGCTAAGACTCAGTATATTTCCTCCCAGTCAAATATTTAACCCAGCACATTTCTGTTGCATCTCAAGATTCAATTGAATGGAATAAACACAAGCTGGTCACTGAGTGCAAATAACATAAGAGATAAGACACAGTTCTTGTCCTTTAATTCTGTTATGGGTTAGACTTACACTGTTAGAAGCAAAAGCAACATGGGGCTTTGATTGCTTCAAGAAATCACCTGCCTAATTTCTTTCTTATTAACAAATAAACACTGTACTTACTGAGAGTTTAATCCTTGCAGCACCAGAAGTTCTAAAAAGAGAAGAAACTTTGCAAGGCCAGTAATATGCCTTCAAAATTATATGCATTCCAGGCTAGGCAGGAATTTACTAAATTTAATTATTATTGTATACCTACTACAAGAGCTCACAGGCCTTCACTTTGGCTGACCTGACTGAGAGTGACATTGTTATCCTTGGTGTAGCTTCAATGTAAAGCCTGGGGCACTACAGTTGCCTGATGACCCCAAGTGGTTAATTTCTTTTGGCTTTACTATCCCAATAAGAAAAATTAAATTCTGTATACCTTAAGCCCAATTCAGATCATGAAAACTATAATTTCTTTTCTTATACCAATCTGATGAAGAAAAAAATTTAAACAAGACAAACAGGTGAAAAAAATGCTTTGCATCAAAGCTGTTTGTTGAGCTGCAGGGTCTTGAATCCACTTGCTCTGCAGTTACAATTCTGTGTGGAGGTGGGAGACATCAGTGTCACACGGTGGTTCAGCACATGTCACTGGAGCCTGACTGCCCAGGTTAGAACCTCAGCTTTCATCTCACTTGGTTCCTCATCCATAGAATTGACATGTTAATAATAGCAAATGATTGTTACAGAAGATTAAATGAGTTAGTATTTACAATGCACTTATTCCAGTGACTGGCATTTAATATGGGCTATGTAAACATTTCTTGAATAATAAAAATAAATCCTGTCTGAATGAATTCAAATAAAAGCCTTGGCCATTGTTATTCATAAAAAATTATAGACTTAAGAATTAGCTGACAAATCTTAATTTATTTATTTGTATTTTTTTAGACAAGTTCTCTTGCTCTGTCACCCAGGCTGGAGTTCAGTGGTGCTATCATGGCTCACTGCAGCCTCCACCTCTTGGGCTCAAGGGATTCTCCTGCTTCAGCCTCCTAAGTAGCTGGGACTACAAGTGTGTGCCACCACACCTACTGGGGGAACCAGCCCCCAATATTTCAATGTAGGTTCTTTTCTATTTTCCCTAAGTGTCAGCCAGTCTGACAAATAAAGAGTGCAAAGAGAGAAATTTTACAGCTGGGCCTCCTCAGGTGCCATCACATATTGGTAGGACCATGATGGTGACCTCAAGCCACAAAACCAGCAAGTTTTTATTAGGGATTTTAGAAGGAGAAGGAATGTATGAATAGGGAGTGGGTCACAGAGATCACATGCTTCAAAAGACAATAAAAGATCACAAGGCAAATGGCAGAGCAGGATCACAAGGCAAGAGCGAAATTAGAATTACTGATGAGGATCCATGTCCTGCTGGGCATGCATTGTCTTGATAAACATTTTAACAGGAAACAGGGTTCAAGAGCAGACAACCGGTCTGACTAGAATTCACCAGCCTGGAATTTCCCAATCCTAGCAAGCCTGAGGGCACTGCAGGAGACCAGGGCATATTTCATCCCTTATCTTCAACTGCATAAGACAGACACTCCCAGAGTGGCCATTTATAGACCTCCACCTGGGAATGCATTCCTTCCCCAAGGTTATTCCTTGCTGGGAAAAGAATTCAGCAATATTTTTCCTATTCACTTTCTGCAAGAAGAGAAATATGTCTCTGTTCTTCCCGGCCCTGCAGGCAGTCAGATCTTATGGTTATCTCCCTTGTTCCCTGAAAAGTGCTGTTATCCTGTTCTTTTTCAGGGTGCCCAGATTTCATATTGTTCAAACACACATGTTTTACAAACAATTTGTACAGTTAATGCAATCATCACAGGGTCCTGAGGTGACATACATCCTCAGCTTATGAAGATGACAGGATTAAGAGATTAAAGACAGGCACAGGAAATTATAAGAGTATTGGCTGTGGAAGTGATAAATGTCCATGAAATCTTCACAATTTATGTTCAGAGATTGCAGTAAAGACAGGTGTAAGAAATTATAAAAGTATTAATTTTGGGAACTAATAAATGTCCATTAAATCTTCACAACTTATGTTCTGCCACAGCTTCAGCCGGTCCCTCTGTTTGGGGTCCCTGACTTCCTGCAACAGACATCCAGCTAAGTTTTTATTATTTGTAGAGGTTAAGTTTCACTATGTTGCTCAGGCTGGTCCCAAACTCCTGGGCTCAAGTGATCCTCCTACCTCAGTGTCCCAAAGTGCTTAGATTACAGGCATGAGCCACTGCATTTGGCCCCTTACATTCTTTATGTCAGCTCCTTAACAAGCTGGTTGGTTTTCTCTTTCTCATGTAATTCATGAAAAATAAGATATCCCACAATTATTATTAGACAATAGATATTCTATCACCTAGTAATAATATAATAGTAAACACATGTCTCACTTTCTATATATCAGATGCAGTTTTAATTATGTGCCTCATCTCATTTAATCTTTACAATAACCCATTTTACAGTTAAGGAAACTAAGGCATGCAGAAATTAATTTACTTGCCCAAGGTTACGCAGTTTGTACGTGATAGATCCTGGGTTCAGTCCTAGGCAAGCTGGCTCCAGAGTCCATGTGCTTCCCCACCCATGACACTGGGCTGCCCCCAAAGAGCATGCCATGTCAGGAATAACACGCAACTTTGACTGCTACTGATCCTTATGTCTCTGCTCTAGCTACAGCCCTGTTATTCACCAAGCCTCATCAAGGCTCATTACTTCCCATATGATAGAAAACAATTGCCAACTTCTTTCATATTTGAACTTTTCTTTCCACTTCCATCAAAATTTGTTTTATCCCATAGAAAAATCAGAATCTGCTGATTCTGAATTCTATATCCACCAGATCCACAGTCAAAGTTTGCCTGAAGAAAACTCAGCTAATGGTCAGAAGGTCAACTGGCCAATTTAGACCCCATCCAGGGAGCTCTACTTGGAGAAAGAGCTCACAGGCAATGTGTATATTTTAGCTTTGCAGGTCCTCACATTCAATTCCAACCATTACCCCAGGAGATCAAGCTCTGAAAGGAAGTTGATTTACAAACCCAGAACCCAATTTACAAGGGAAGCTACTGCTAGGTGGAAAACCTACCTAGGGCATAATCATGGGCCACTAACTTATTCTGAGTGAGATCAAGGACACTGAGAGCACCTATTAGAGATCAGAAGGTTGTTTCATGAGGCTAGGTTTACAGCCAAAGAAATCTGATGTTTTTAAAGAATATTTCTATCAAGTTCTTGGAATGAACTGCCTCTCTTCACTCTAGTAGTATGGGGTCCTGAGAGCCAGCAGCAGCTGTTGAGGCTAGAACAGCCTCTCTCTTTCACAGGGCAGCAGGCCACCAGGCATGGTCCTTCTCTTTGGCTACCTTCTCCTAGGATCCAGGAAACCCATCACCCCTAGTAGACCCTCTTCTACTCTCACTTGCTGCAGTGTATGGAGTACAGGCACGGAATGTGCACACATTATATTCCAGGCCTGCTTTCTTGGAGACCTGCCTCGCCCTGATGAAATTCTGAAGTGTCCCATGACACCTTAGTGAGACATTTGCAAATCATCTCTTGGGCAGGGGTTCTTCTAAGATGACTCATCTTGCATTTGAGTGACATTATTTTTAAAATTATTCCAAATTCTGAGCTCATCTCCTGACTTACAGCCAGTAGCTACGTTATGCATCATCTAGGGATTTAACATTATAAGTGAAGTGATAATATATGATTGTGGTGGTTTGCACAAGAGGGGAGAGAGTAAGAAGGAAAGGAAGGAGTTAAACCAGTTAAACCTAGTTAAGTGCCAGTGATTATTTATTCAAGTAAATTTAATACTTTGTACTTATCTTGCTTTACTTGTCTTGGCCAGAAAAATATTTAAAAACCCTCTTGTCACTAGAATGACCTTAGAATTATGACCCTAGACTCAGACATAGACTTGACAGAATACAAAAAGATGACATTTGAATATCAGTAAGAATTGTCTCATTACAGATAGAAAGAATAGGAAAATAATTCAGCTTAGAATATAACTGGAAAGGATCCATTGTATCCAGTCAGTTGGTGAAGCAACCTGAATGAGAGTTGCAGGCTTACATCATGATATGATTTGGATTTTTGTCTCTGCCCAAATCTCATGTTGAATTGTAATCCCCAATGTTGAAGGAGGGGCCTGGTGAGAGATGATTGGATCATAAGGGTAGATTTCCACCTTGCTATTCTTGTGACAGTAAGTTCTCATGAGATCTAGTTGTTTAAAAGTGTGTGGCACCTACCCCTTTTCCCCATCCTTCCTTCTCCAACCATGTAAGATGTGCCTGCTTCCCCTCTCATGATTATAAGTTTCCTGAGATCTCCTCATACATGCTTCCTATACAGCCTGCAGAACTGTGAGTGAACTAAACCTCTTTTCTTGATAAATTATCCATTCTCATGTAGTTCTTTATAGCAATGTGAGAATGGACTAATATGGAAATTGGTACCAGGAGTAGGGCATTGCTATAAATATACCTGAAAATGTGAAAGCAACTTTGGAACTAGGTAATGAGCAGAGGTTGTACACTTTGGAGGGCTCAGAAGAAGACAGGAAGATGAGGGAAAGTTTGGAATTTCCTAAAGACTTGTTAAATGGTTGTGGCCAAAATGCTGATAGTGATATGAACAATGAATTCCAGGCTGAGGAGGTCTCAGGTGGACATTAGGAACTTATTGGGAACTGGAGTAAAGGTCACTCTTGCTATGCTTTAGGAAAGAGACTGGCAGCCTTGTGCCCCTGATCTAAGGATCTGTGGAAATTTGAACTTGACAGTAATAATTTAGGGTATCTGGCAGAAGAAATTTCTAAGTAGCAAAGCATTTGAGATTTGGCCTAGCTGCTTCTAACAGTGTATGGTCCTCCATGTGTGCAAAGAGATGATCTGAAACTGGAACTTATATTTAAAAGGGGAGCAGAATATAAATGTTTAGAAAATTTTCAGTCTGACCATGTGGTAGAAAACAAAAACCTATTTTCTGGGGGAGGAATTCAAGTTGGCTCTAGATATTTTTATAAATAAAGAGGAACCAAATGTTAATAGCCAAGACAATGGGGAAAATGTATCAGAGACTTTTGTGGCAGCCCCTTCCATCAGAGGCCTGGAGATCTAGGATGGAAGAATGGCTTTGTGGACTGGACCCAGGGCCCTGATGTCCTGCACAACCTTGGGACACTGCTCCCTGCATCCCAGCCACGTCAGCTCCAGCCATGGCTAAAAGGGCCCCAGATAAGTCTCAGGCTGCTGCTCCAGAGAGTGCAAGCCATTAAGCCTTGGCAACTCCTATGTGGTGTTAAGCCTGCAGGTGTGCAGAGGGCAAAAGTTGAGGCTTGGGATCCTCTGTCTAGATTTCAGAGGATGTATGGAAACACCTGGATGATCAGGCAGAAGTCTGATGCAGGGGTGGAGCCCTCATGGAGAACTTTTACTAGGGCAGTGCACAAGGGAAATATGGGGTTGGAACTCTTACACAGAGTCCCCACTGGGGCACTGCGTAGTGGAGCTGTGAGAAGACAGTCACCATCCTCCAGACCCTAGAATGATAGATACACTGAGAGCTTGTACTGTGCACCTGGAAAAGCTGTAGGCACTCAACAGCAGCCCATGAAATCAGTTGAGGGAGATGTACCCTGTAGAGCCACAGAGGTGGCACTGCCCAAGGCCTTGGGAGCCCACCCCTTGCATCAATGTAGCCTACATGTGAGACATGGAGTCAAAGGAGATTATTTTGGAGCTTTAACATTTAATGACTGCCCTTCTGGGTTTTGGACTTGCATGGGGCCTGTAGTCCCTTTGTTTTGGCTGATTTTTCCCTTTTGGAATGAGTGTATTTACCCAATGCCTGTAGCCCCATTGTATCTTGGAAGTGACTAACTTGTTTTTTATTTTACAGGGTCATAGGTGGAAGGGACTTGCCTGGTCTCATATGAGACTTTTGGTTGTGAACTTTTGAGTTAATGCTGAAATGAGTTAAGACTTTGGTGGGCTGTTGAGAAGAGATGATTGCATTTTGCAATGTGAGAAAGACACGAGATTTGGGAGTGGCCAAGGGCAGAATGATATGGTTTGTATCTGTGTCCCTGCCCAAATCTCATGTCCAATTGTAATACATAATACTGGTGGAGGGGCCTGGTGGGAGGTGATTGGATAATGGGAACAGATTTCCCCCTTGCTGTTCTCATGATAGTGAGTGAGTTCTCATGAGATCTGTTGTTTAAAAGTGTGTAGCACCTCCCCCTTCATCCTCTTCCTCCTTCTCTGGCCATATAAGATGTGCCTGTTTCCCCTTCACCTTCTGCTGTGATTGTAAGTTTTCTGAGACCTCCCTGGACCATGCTTCTTGTACAGTCTGCAGAACTCTGAGTCAATTAAACCTCTTTTCTTTATAAATAACCCAGTCTCAGGTAGTTCTTTATAGCAACATGAGAATGGACTAATACAGACTGGATGTGCGAATTAGGGGCACCCACTATAAGGCAGGGGTAGTGGGTTGTGTGAGGCATCCCCATGCAGCATAGGGGCATTTAAAAGGGCTTCTAATAAGTGTTCCCATCATTGTGAGAAAATTCTTGCTATATGTCTACAGCTATAAATATTCTTATCCCAATCAAAATCTCAGGTCTATATCCAAGTTCAGCCACTTTAAAAGGCAATGTCAAATTACTTGGAATGAAATAATTTTCTCTTTATTGGGTAAATGTCTGAGGAGATTTATAATAGAGTATAGAATTGGTAATGTATAGAGACAGTCAAGTAAACCAAACCCTGAATTATTATTTTGAATTAAATTTGGAAATAATTTACACAGTATTTTAAGTATTTAAAACATAAAAGAGAATGTGGCATATTATGAACAATTTCACATAATAGATTATCAAACACATTTGCTTTCTAATTCCAATTTTTAAATGTATAATGAGTATTCAATTAGATTTGTGATTTTAAGATAAAAGAAAATTGTGCTATATTATAAATCATATTAGAAAGTTTAAGATAACGTGGCTTTGCCATATTTATATGTTGCATTACTTGATTTATAAGGCTTATTTAGGGTATATCAGTCATACAATTGATAATTGTATTTATTTTCTTTTGTTTACAATTCTATTAAAGACATACTTTAAAAGAAAATTAAATACGTTAAATTTATGAACACAGTTTACATTTTTAAAGTGAGTTTAATTAACACAATGAAATATTAATTTAAGTTCCCCTTAAGAAATTGATAACATTGGGGTGGAGCCCACCACAGCTCAACGAGACCTGCCTGCCTCTGTAGACTCCACCTCTGGGGGTAGGGCGTAGCTGAACAAAAGGCAGCAGAAACTTCTGCAGACTTAAACATCCCTGTCTGACAGCACTGAAGAGAGAGCAGTGGTTCTCCCAGCACAGTGAGCTCTGAGAACAGACAGACTGCCTCCTCAAGTGGGTCCCTGACCCCGGTGTAGCCTAACTGGGAGACACCTCCCAGTAGGGGCCGACTGAACCCTCATACAGGCAGGTGCCTCTCTGAGACAAAGCTTCCAGAGGAAGGATTAGACAGCAATATTTGCTGTTCTGCAATATTTGCCGTTCTGCAGCCTCTGCTGGTGATACACAGGAAAACAGGGTCCGGAGTGGACCTCCAACAAACTCCAAAAGACCTGCAGCTGAGGGACCTGTTAGAAGGGAAACTAACAAACAGAAAGGAATAGTACCAACATCAACAAAAAGGACATCCGCACCAAAAGCCCATCTGTAGGTCACCAACATCAAAGACCAAAGGTAGATAAAACGATGAAGATGGGGAGAAACCAGAGCAGAAAAGCTGAAAATTCTAAAAGCCAGAGGGACTCTTCTCCTTCAAAATACCACAGCTCCTCACCAGCAATGGAACAAGGCTGGATGGAGAATGACTTTGATGAGTTGACAGAAGTAGGCTTCTGAAGGTCGGTAATAACAAACTTCTCCGAGCTAAAGGAGGATGTTCAAATCCATCACAAGGAAGCTAAAAACTGAAAAAAGATTAGACAAATGACTAACTAGAATAAACAGTGTAGAGAAGACCTCAAATGACCTGATGAAGCTGAAAACCATGGCACAAGAACAATGTGATGCATGCACAAGCTTTAGTAGCCGATTCAATCAAGTGGAAGAATGCGTATCAGTGATTGAAGATCAAATGAATGAAATGAAGCGAGAAGAGAAGCTTAGAGAAAAAAGAATAAAAAGAAATGAACAAAGCCTCCAAGAAATATGGGACTATGTGAAAGGACCAAATCTACATTTGATTGGTGTACCTGAAAGTGACAGGAAGAATGGAACCAAGCTGGAAAACACTCTTCAGGATATTATCCAGGAGAACTTCCCCAACCTAGCAAGGCAGGCCAACATTCAAATTCAGGAAATACAGAGAACACCACAAAGATACTCCCTGAGAAGAGCAACCCCAAGACACATAATTGTCAGATTCACCAAGGTTGAAATGAAGGAAAAAATGTTAAGGGCAGCCAGAGAGAAAGGTCGGGTTACCCACAAAGGGAAGTCCATCAGACTAACAGTGGATCTCTTGGGAGAAACTCTACAACCAAAAGAGAGTGGAGGCCAATATTCAACATTCTTAAAGAAAAGAATTTTCTTTTTTTTTTTTTTTCTTTTTTATTGATCATTCTCGGGTGTTTCTCGCAGAGGGGGATTTGGCAGGGTCACAGGACAATAGTGGAGGGAAGGTCAGCAGATAAACAAGTGAACAAAGTTCTCTGGTTTTCCTAGGCAGAGGACCCTGCGGCCTTCCGCAGTGTTTGTGTCCCTGGGTACTTGAGATTAGGGAGTGGTGATGACTCTTAACGAACATGCTGCCTTCAAGCATCTGTTTAACAAAGCACATCTTGCACCGCCCTTAATCCATTCAACCCTGAGTGGATACAGCACATGTTTCAGAGAGCACAGGGTTGGGGGTAAGGTCACAGATCAACAGGATCCCAAGGCAGAAGAATTTTTCTTAGTACAGAACAAAATGAAAAGTCTCCCATGTCTACCTCTTTCTACACAGACACGGCAACCATCCGATTTCTCAATCTTTTCCCCACCTTTCCCCCCTTTCTATTCCACAAAACCGCCATTGTCTTCATGGCCCGTTCTCAATGAGCTGTTGAGTACACCTCCCAGATGGGGTGGTGGCCGGGCAGAGGAGCTCCTCACTTCCCAGTAGGGGCGGCCGGGCAGAAGCGCCCCTCACCTCCCGGACGGGGCGGCTGGCCGGGCGGGGGGCTGACCCCCCCCACCTCCCTCCCGGATGGGGTGGCTGGCCGGGTGGGGGGCTGACCCCCCACCTCCCTCCCGGACAGGGCGGCTGGCCGGGCAGAGGGGCTCCTCACTTCCCAGTAGGGGCGGCTGGGCAGAGGCGCCCCTCACTTCCCCGACGGGGCGGCTGGCCCGGCGGGGGGCTGACCCCCCCACCTCCCTCCCGGACGGGGCGGCTGGCCGGGCAGAGGGGCTCCTCACTTCCCGGTAGGGGCGGCCAGGCAGAGGCACCCCTCACCTCCCGGACAGGGCGGCTGGCCGGGCGGGGGGCTGACCCCCCCACCTCCCTCCCGGATGGGGCGGCTGGCCGGGTGGGGGGCTGACCCCCCACCTCCCTCCCGGACGGGGTGGCTGGCCGGGCGGGGGGCTGACCCCCCCACCTCCCTCCCGGATGGGGCGGCTGGCCGGGCAGAGGGGCTCCTCACTTCCCGGTAGGGGCGGCCGGGCAGAGGCGCCCCTCACCTCCCGGACAGGGCGGCTGGCCGGGCAGGGGGCTGATCCCCCCACCTCCCTCCCGGATGGGGCGGCTGACCAGGCGGGGGGCTGACCCCCCCACCTCCCTCCCGGACGGGGCGGCTGGCCGGGCGGGGGGCTGACCCCCCCACCTCCCTCCCGGACGGGGCGGCTGGCCGGGCGGGGGGCTGACCCCCCCACCTCCCTCCCGGACGGGGCGGCTGGCCGGGCGGGGGGCTGACCCCCCCACCTCCCTCCCGGACGGGGCGGCTGGCCGGGCGGGGGGCTGACCCCCCCACCTCCCTCCCGGACGAGGCGGCTGGCCGGGCAGAGGGGCTCCTCACTTCCCAGAAGGGGCGGCCGGGCAGAGGCGCCCCCCCACCTCCTGGACAGGGCGGCTGGCCGGGCGGGGGGCTGATCCCCCCACCTCCCTCCCAGACGGGGCGGCTGGCCAGGCGGGGGGCTGATCCCCCCACCTCCCTCCCGGATGGGGCGGCTGGCCGGGCAGGGGGCTGACCCCCCCACCTCCCTCCCGGATGGGGCGGCTGGCCGGGCGGGGGGCTGACCCCCCCACCTCCCTCCCGGACGGGGCGGCTGGCCGGGCAGAGGGGCTCCTCACTTCCCGGTAGGGGCGGCCGGGCAGAGGCGCCCCTCACCTCCCGGACGGGGCGGCTGGCCAGGCGGGGGGCTGACCCCCCCACCTCCCTCCCAGACGAGGAGGGAGGACGCTCCTCACTTCTCAGACGGGGTGGCTGCCGGGCGGAGGGGCTCCTCACTTCTCAGACGGGGCGGTTGCCAGGCAGAGGGTCTCCTCACTTCTCAGACAGGGTGGCCGGGCAGAGACGCTCCTCACATCCCGGACGGGGCGGCAGGGCAGAGGTGCTCCCCACATCTCAGACGATGGGCGGCCGGGCAGAGACGCTCCTCACTTCCCAGATGTGATGGCGGCCGGGAAGAGGCGCTCCTCACTTCCTAGATGGGATGGCGGCCGGGCAGAGACGCTCCTCACTTTCCAGACTGGGCAGCCAGGCAGAGGGGCTCCTCACATCCCAGAGGATGGGCGGTCAGGCGGAGACACTCCTCACTTCCCAGACGGGGTGGCTGCCAGGCAGAGGCTGCAATCTCGGCACTTAGGGAGGCCAAGGCAGGTGGCTGGGAGGTGGTTGTAGCGAGCCGAGATCACGCCACTGCACTCCAGCCTGGGCGCCATTGAGCACTGAGTTAACGAGACTCCGTCTGCAATCCCGGCACCTCGGGAGGCCGAGGCTGGCGGATCACTCGCGGTTAGGGGCTGGAGACCAGCCCAGCCGACACATCGAAACCCCGTCTCCACCAAAAAAATACGAAAACCAGTCAGGCGTGGCGGCGCGCGCCTGCAATCGCAGGCACTCGGCAGGCTGAGGCAGGAGAATCAGGCAGGGAGGTTGCAGTGAGCTGAGATGGCAGCAGTACCGTCCAGCTTCGGCTCGGCATCAGAGGGAGACCGTGGAAAGAGGGGAGAGGGGAGAGGGGAGAGGGGGGAGGGGGAGGGAGAGGGGGGAGGGGGAGGGGGAGGGGGGAGGGGGAGGGGGGAGGGGGGAGGGGGAGGGGGAGGGGGGAGGGGGAGGGGGAGGGGGGAGGGGGAGGGGGAGGGGGGAGGGGAGAGGGAGCTCTATCTACCACACAGTCTTGGGTGCAAAGTCCGGAGCAGGAGGTCTTACTTCCTCCTGGAGGCCCTGGGAGTAGTCAGAATCCAAGAAAAGAATTTTCAACCCAGAATTTCATATCCAGCCAAACTAAGCTTCATAAGTGAAGGAGAAATAAAATACTTTACAGACAAGCAAATGCTGAGAGATTTTGTCACCAGCAGGCCTGCCTTACAAGAGCTCCTGAAGGAAGCACTAAACATGGAAAGGAACAACTGGTACCAGCCACTGCAAAAACATGCCAAATTGTAAAGGCCATCAATGCTAGGAAGAGACTGCATCAACTAATGGGTATAATAACCAGATAACATCATAATGACATGATCAAATTCACACATAACAATATTAACCTTAAATGTAAATGGGCTAAATGCCCCAATTAAAAGACACAGACAGGAGATTGGATTAAAAAATCAAGACTCATCAGTTTGCTGTATTCAGGAGATCCATCTCATGTGCAGAGACACACATGGGCTCAAAATAGAGGGATGGAGGAAGATCTACCAAGCAAACGAAAAGCAAAAACAAACAAACAAACAAACAAACAAAAACAGGGGTTGCAATCCTAGTCTCTGATAAAACAGACTTTAAACCAACAAAGATCAAAAGAGACAAAGAAGGCCCTTACATAATGGTAAAGGGATCAATTCAACAAGAAGAGCTAACTATCCTAAATATATATGTACCCAATACAGGAGCACCCAGATTCATAAAGCAAGTCCTTAGAGACCTAAAAAGAGACTTAGACTCCCACACAATAATAACGGGAGACTTTAACACCCCACTGTCAAGATTAGACAGATCAACGAGACAGAAGGTTAACAAGGATATCCATGACTTGAACTCAGCTCTGCACCAAGCTGACCTAATAGACGTCTACAGAACTCTCCACCCCAAATCAACAGAATATACATTCCTCTCAGCACCACATCACACTTATTCCAAAATTGACAACATAGTTGGAAGCAAAGCACTCCTCGGCAAATGTAAAAGAACAGAAATCACAACAAACTGTCCCTCAGACCACAGTGCAATCAAATTAGAACTCAGGATTAAGAAACTCACTCAAAACCACTCAACTACATGGAAACTGAACAACCTGCTCCTGAATGACTACTGGCTAAATAACGAAATGAAGGCAGAAATAAAGATGGCCTTTGAAACTGATGAGAACAAAAACACAATGTACCAGAATCTTTGGGACACATTTAAAGCAGTATGTAGAGGGAAATTTATAGCACAAAATGCCCACAAGAGAAAGCAGGAAAGATCTAAAATCAACATCCTAACATCACAATTAAAAGAACTAGACAAGCAAGAGCAAACAAATGGAAAAGCTTGCAGAAGGCAGGAAATAACTAAGAGCAGAGCAGAACTGAAGGAGATAGAGACACAAAAACCCTTCAAAAAATCAATGAATCTAGGAGCTGGTTTTTTGAAAAGATCAACAAAATTGATAGACCGCTAGCAAGACTAATAAAGAAGAAAAGAGAGAAGAATCAAATAGACACAATAAAAATGATAAAGGGGATATCAGCACTGATCCCACAGAAACACAAACTACCATCAGAGAATACTATAAACACCTCTACACAAATAAACTACAAAATCTAGAAGAAACGGATACATTCCAGGACACACATACCCTCCCAAGACTAAACCAGGAAGAACTTGAATCCCTGAATAGACCAATAACAGACTCTGAAATTGAGGCAATAATTAACAGCCTATCAACCAAAAAAAAAGTCCAATGCCAGATGGATTCACAGCCGAATTCTACCAGAGGAACAAAGAGGAACTGGTACCATTCCTTATAAACCCATTCCAATCAATAGAAAAAGAGGGAATTCTCCATAACTCATTTTATGAGGCCAGCATCATCCTGATACCAAAGCCTGGCAGAGACACAACAAAAGAAGAGAATTTTAAACCAATATCCCTGATGAACATTGATGTGAAAATCCTCAATAAAATACTGGCAAACCAAATCTAGCAGCACATCAAAAAGCTTATCCAACAAGATCAATTTGGCTTTATCCCTGAGATGCAAGTCTGGTTCAACATATGCAAATCAATAAACATAATCCATCACACAAACAGAACCAAACACAAAAACCACATGATTATCTCAATAGATGCAGAAAAGGCCTTTGACAAAATTCAACAGCTCTTCATGCTAAAAACTCAATAAACAAGGTATTGATGGGATGTATTTCAAAATAATAAGAGCTATTTATGACAAACCCACAGCCAATATCATACTGAATGGGCAAAAACTGGAAGCATTCCCTCTGAAAACTGGCACAAGACAGGGACGCCCTCTCTCACCACTCCTTTTCAACATAGTGTTGGAAGTTCTGGCCAGGGCAATCAGGCAAGAGAAAGAAATAAAGGGCATCACCTAGGAAAAGAGGAAGTCAAATTGTCCCTGTTTGCAGATGACATGATTGTATATTTAGAAAAACCCATCGTCTCAGCCCAAAATCTCCTCAAGCTGATAAGCAAATTCAGCAAAGTCTCAGGATACAAAATCAATGTGCAAAAATAACAAGCATTCCTATATACCAATAACAGACAAACTGAGAGCCAAATCATGAGTGAACTCCCATTCACAATTGCTACAAAGGATTAAAATACCTAGGAATCCAACTTACAAGGGATGTGAAGGACCTCTTCAAGGAGAACTACAAACCATGGCTCAATGAAATAAAAGAGGTTACAAACAAATGGAAGAACATTCCATGGTCATAGATAGGAAAAGTCAATATCATGACAATGGCCATACTGCCTAGGGTAATTTATAGATTCAATGCCATCCCCATCAAGCTACCAATGACTTTCTTCACAGAATTGGAAAAAACTACTTTAAAGTTCATATGGAACCAAAAAAGAGCCCGCATTGCCAAGACAATCCTAAGCCAAAAGAACAAAGCTGGAGGCATCATGCTACCTGACTTCAAACTATACTACAAGGCTACAGTAACAAAACAGCATGGTACTGGTACCAAAACAGACATATAGACCAATGGAATAGAACAGAGCCCTTAGAAATAACACCACACATCTAAAACCATCTGATCTTTGACAAACCTGACAAAAACAAGAAATGGGGAAAGGATTCCCTATTTAATAAATGGTGCCGGGAAAACTGGCTAGCCATATGTAGAAAGCTGAAACTGGATCCCTTCCTTACACCTTATACAAAAATTAATTCAAGATGGATTAAAGACTTAAATGTTAGACCTAAAACCATAAAAACCCTAAAAGAAAACCTAGGCGATACTATTCAGTACATAGGCATGGGCAAGGACTTCATGACTAAAACACCAAAAGCAATGGCAACAAAAGCCAAAATTGACCAATGGTATCTAATTAAACTAAAGAGCTTCTGCACAGCAAAATAAACTATCATCAGAGTGAACAGGCAACCTACAGAATGGGAGAAAATTTTTGCAATCTATCCATCTGACAAAGGGCTAATATCCAGAATCTACAAAGAACTTAAACAAATTTACAAGAAAAAATCAAACAACCCCATCAAAAAGTGGGCAAAGGATATGAACAGACACTTCTCAAAAGAAGACATTTATGCAGTGAAAAGACACATGAAAAAATGCTTATCTTCACTGGCCATCAGAGAAATGCAAATCAAAACCACAATGAGATACCATCTCACACCAGTTAGAATGGCGATCATTAAAAAGTCAGGAAACAACAGGTGCTGGAGAGGGTGTGGAGAAATAGGAACACTTTTACACTGTTGGTGGGACTGTAAACTAGTTCAACTGTTGTGGAAGACAGTGGCAATTCCTCAAGGATCTAGAACTAGAAATACCATTTGACCCAGCCATCCCATTACTGGGTAGGTACCCAAAGGACTATAAATCATGCTACTATAAAGACACATGCACATGTATGTTTATTGTGGCATATTCACAATAGCAAAGACTTGGAACCAACCCAAATGTCCATCAGTGATTGACTGGATTAAGAAAATGTGGCACATATAGACCATGGAATACTATACAGCCATAAAAAAGGATGAGTTCATGTCCTTTGTAGGGACATGGATGAAGCTGGAAACCATCATTCTCAGCAAACTATCACAAGGATAGAAAACCAAACACCGCATGTTCTCATTCATAAGTGGGAATTGAACAATGAGAACACTTGGACACAGGATGGGGAACATCACACACCGGGGCCTATCTTGGGGTAGGGGGAGGGGGAGGGATACCATTAGGAGAGATACCTAATGTAAATGATGAGTTAATGGGTGCAGCACACCAACATGGCACATGCATACATATGTAACAAACCTGCTCATTGTGCACATGTACCCTAGAACTTAAAGTACAATAAAAAAAAAAGAGTCAAAGTGAACAATATGGCAGCTAGTATAGAAATCATGCTAGAATAAGAGCTTCTCAATCCTAATGTGATTTAATTACTAAGTCTTGGTAGCATATGCATTGATGTATTTTTTGTCAGGTTTAAATTAAATGTTCACTATCAAAAAAAGAAATTGATAATATTTGCTAAATTGTATAAATAAAATAAAATATATCAAGTAAACAAATTATGAAAAAATGTTTTTAGTTGTAAGTTTAACAAATCAAACATTAATTTTAATAATCAAAGTATCCCCAGAAAAGATTTTCCTACTCATAAATGTCCTGCTCAAGAACACACACATACATGCACACACTCAAAGCCTCACTTAACACCTATAATTACAAAATGGGCTTCCAGTCAGGGCGATTCTGGGCACTGATATAATTCCCATGGAAAACAAGGCATTTAAATTATTCAACAGAAAAATTAACAAAAGACTCAAATACTGACTTGACTAAAAAGAAAAACATCAATAAACATATGAAAAGAAATTTTACCTCCCCAGCAATTAAAGAAATGCCAAGTAAAACAAAAATTACTTTAAAATAACCAAATGTCTTGTTTGCTTGTTTCTGTTATAAATAAGTGTCTAAGGCTGGCAAGAACTCAAGGACCTGGGTATTCCGACACTGACTGAGGGTTCTGAAGGTAACTTGGTAGCTCGTAAAATAATCTTAAAAACCACATAAAATATGCACACCCATTGGATCAGCATTTTTATTTTCAAAATTTTACTATATGAAAGGTAACAATAAAATAACCACTTAAACATTTAACTATCTTGCAGTGCTGTGAATGATTGCCAAAAATTGGAAACAATCCAGCCAGCCAAGAATAGATAAGATGTGGCACAGTCATACAATAAAAACACTGTGATGTAAATATGATATAAAATATATTTAGCACTTAAATGTGTATTAAGAGAAAAAAGTATCATATGAACACTATGACACACTATTTATTTATTTGTTTAATTAAAAAAATTTTTTGAGACAATCTTGCTCTGTCACCCAGGCAAGATCACAGTGTGTACAGTGGCAAGATCACAGCTCACAGCAGCCTTGACCTCCTGTGCTCAAACAATCCTCCCACCTCAGCCTCCTGAGTAGCTGAGACCACAGAGATTTGCCACCATGCCTGGCTAATTTTTTTTTTTGTACTTTTTTTTTTTGTAGAGACGAGGTTTTGCCATGTTGCCCAGGCTGGTCTCAAACTCCTGGGCTCAAGTGATCCTCCCACCTTGGCCTCCTCCCAGAGTGCTTGGATTACAGGCATGAGCCACTGCACTCAGCCCTGTGATCCATTTTTAAACCATAGACATGCATCAAAAAAAGTCTGTATGTATGGTCACAAACATATTAATACTGGTTGTCTCTGAGTGGTAGAGATATTATCTCCACTAACTATACCTATTAGTACTAGTACTATACTATTATCTCTACTAATAATAATGAGACACATATGCTCATTATTATTTCCTCCTTTCTTATCCATGTGTTCTGATGTCTTACAATGAGCATATGTTACTTATATAATGAGGAAAAATGATAAAAGGGCTTGTGTGTGTGTGTGTGTTTTCTTGTTTGCTCCTTTGTTTTAGGGTAAATGGTAACAAGGGAAAAACAGATGAGACTCCAGGGTCTATAACACGGGTGAGGTTTACTAAATGTATACTCAAGCACTCCTTTTAATATCTGCTCAGGAACAACATAAACAACATTGCTACAAGGGGAAAATATGCCTGACAAATACACATTTCCTTTAGGAAGCAAATACATATGTGACATTCTTTGATCCCACAGACATGAGCACTTCATAAGAGCCCAGCACTGTAGGGTCAAGAAGACACCACTATTTGCAGGTTAGAATGGGTCTGTGGTAAACAGTCCCCTTATGCCTGTGCCAGTTATGAACGGCTCAATCATTCACCTTTCATTTTCCCCAAATGAAATGAAAACCAACTTGACATCGCTTGCCCTCCTCCACCATCCTTACCTTGTGCACACATCATGCACACACACTACACACATGCACACCACACACACCACACCATACACACCACACACATGCACATCACACACACACCACATACACACATTACACCACACACACCACCACACACCACACCACACACACACACATCACATCATACACACCACACACATGCACACCACATACACCACACCACACACACCACACCACATGCACCACACACACCACACACACACACAACACACATACCACACACACACCACTCATCACACACACACCACACACACACTACACCACACACACCACACATGCACCAAACACACACCACATTACACACACCACATCACACACACACAACACACAGTCACTGCACACACACCCCACACACACTCCGCCACATGCACCACACACACACTACACACAACACACACACAAACCACACCACCACACACACACACACACACACCCAACACATGCACCACACACACACATTATTAGCTGTGTGGATGTCTCGACCTCGGGCACCCCCTCCTGCTCTCTGGAACATGTAAGAACCCCAGGCTTAAACTAGATGAAAGTGCTGTCCACCACCTTCCCTTCCCAGCAGGAGTGTTAAAAGAGAAGTTATTTACTCTAGAACTGGAAATTGGAAAACAGAGAATTTGGGTTGACTCTTTGAGCATATTGAAGACTTTCATATTTAGCCAACATGTATTCAGCCAATAGGTCATATTATTGTGGGATTTATCAGAATAGGACTTGTCATTATATTGGAGTTAGTGGCCATCAGTGTGTTTGGTTTAAACTTGCAGGTGGCATCTGGACACCTGGAGTGAGCTGTGGAATGGATCTACCTTACTTACTGTAGGTTTCTGCCTAGTCCCAGTTAGAAGCAGAGGTTCTTCCAGGAAAACATGTTAGTAAGAGAGAGAAATGAATATAACTAGACGCAGTAGCAAGTGTGGGGATATGAAACAGTATGTGTCCCTTGCTGTCTGTCCCTAGAGACAGATCTGGTTAACTTCAATCAATAACATTTATAAGTAAGTGCAACCTATAGGAAGGAGCACAATGGAAACCTTCTTCAACCAAGTGGAAAAAAGACCTATGAGAGAAGTGCATTGAAAGCCTGAGAGAGCTATTGGGGTAGATTGCAAGCCCACTAGCTCTATTCCTAAACGTTACCTTGGCACTTTAGGTAGAATCTTTCTCATTTTAGTGAGGACCTCAGCTTGCTTTCTATGGTACTGTCCATTCAAGAATCTATTCTAGTTAGCTTTGCATAAAAACTTGATTCACTTCCTATTAAAGGTGGAAGGCATCTGGGGACTTACACCCTCTCTTTTGCTAATAAAAAACCAAGAGAGCCTAGCAAGGTTAAGAAAATGCCCAACATCACAGATACACCATGGGATACTATGCAGCCATAAAAAAGAATGAGCTCATGTCCTTTGCAGGGACGTGGATGAAGCTGGAAACCATCATCCTCAGCAAACTAACACAGGAACAGAAAACCGAACACCACACGTTCTTACTCATAAGTGGGAGTTGAACAGTGAGAACACATGGACACAGGGAGGGGAGCATCACACACCAAGGCCTGTCAGGGCATGGGGGAAAGGTGAGGGAGAGCATTAGGACAAATACCTAATGCATGCATGGCTTAAAACCAAACCTAGAAGACAGGTTGATAGGTGCAGCAAACCACCATGGCACATATATACCTATGTAACAAAACTGCACATTCAGCACATGTATCCCAGAACTTAAAATTAAAAAAAAGAAACTTGCCCAACATCACACAGTTACTCAATAGTAGACCCAGGACTAGAATTTCAGGGTTATCTAGTCCAACCCCCATCAGGTACCTGAACTCTTGTAGAGAAGCCCAGCCAATTGGCTTGGCACCTCATGCTCAGAAGCTTCCAGGAATTTGGGGATTTTGTTTCTCAATCACCAGGCCAAGGATCCCTTTTATTGCTACACATTTACCTTTGTAAACCTATCTGGCTAAAATAAATGTCAATATGAGCTGGAATTCCTGGAAGATAAAATGCCAAATTACATAGGTAGGGTGAGGCAAGGAGACAAAATAGAGAAGGTTACCTAGAAGTAAGGTGAGTGGGTGAGAAGTTGAGTTAAACTTGCCTGGTCTTGAACATTTGTGAATAATGCACAGTGTAGGCCAGTTAGCTGCCTGCCTAGTTCTGACTCATTCCTTACTCTCAGTGCAGACATTACTTCTTCCAAGAAATCTTCTCTGACCTCCCAAGCCTAGACTAATTGCCTCTGCCTTGTATGAGTTCCTATGACAGCCTATTCTTCTCTTGCCATTATGCATATCATATGTTATTATAAATTCTTATTTACTTGTGTCTACTTCTTGACACTGAAAGTTGCTCTAGGGTGAGAACTGTGGCATGTTCACGATCATATCCCCAGGCCCTAGCACAGTGCTCACTTACAGTAGGTGCCCCAACACAAATCAGTTGAATAAATGAATAAGCTATTTCCCTTGATTTTTGGCACTTGGAGGAGAGTATCTTCAGCAAGGCCTTCATTGGGGTACCTCAGATATAGGTTACTGGTCTTACTGAAGCTGGAGTTGGATTGTTCTAGAAAGCAAATTTTCAATGTATGCGTATTCAATGTGTGCATATTCAAGTATGTAAGATGCAGCAGGGAAGATGAGACAATGGGGAAGCCTAACCTGCTAGGGAGAAGCAGTCATCAAGGAATAAGACCTTAGGAAGCTGGCTTTCTTGGGATAAAACCAACCAGCTTTGAGGGACTTTTCCTTCACGGATCTGTCAAACTTAAAATAAAAATGTAGAGACAAATCTCTAAATATAATTTTTTGGTGTGGGAGAAAGGATTGCAATTCTGGGCATACATACAGACTGGGTGGTCTTCAGTATGTCTGAAGGCCAAAGAGAAAGTTGGAGGTTTTATAAAAAACAGAAATGCTATGTATTGCTCCTTGAAAAAGTTCATGGGCACCTGGTAAATGTTCTGGTGAGCTGGAAACTTTTGATTGGTGAATGATGGTGGGTGGGGGCTGGGTGTAAAATTAATCTTAAAATTGCAGTAGGTCATTTCAGCAACTAATATATAAAACTGGCTTCGGGTTACATCAGGCAGTTTCAGCAGCCAGGTTGGCAGATAATTACATTTTTTGGAGCAATGTTATGTGTGTCCAGAGTGCTTTTTCTTCCTGGCTTCTCAACTCTGTTTTAGTTAGGTATAACAAAAATGAAATTTTACAGATCAGGGCCCTGTTTGAGGTTCACAATCAGTTATTATGAATCAAAAGTCAAAACTATTTGCCTGGTTGCTGGCAGAAGATGGCCTACAGTTTTCTCTTTTTCTTTTAAAAATATTTATTTATTTATTTATTGTAAGAATCATTTTGACTCTTATTTTAGATTCAGGGGGTACATGTGCAGTTTGATACATGGGTATATGCCATGATTCTTACGCTGAGGTTTGGGGTATGATTGAACCTGTCACCCGGGAAGTGAGACCCAACATTTACTTTTTCAAGTATTGTCCCACTCTCTCCCTCCCCACTGTATTAGTCCCCTATTAGTCCCCAGGCTCTATTGTTGACATACTTCATAAGTATCCAATGTTTAGCTCCCACTTGTAAGTGAGAACATGCAGTATTTGATTTTCTGTTTTGTGTTAATTTATTTAGGATAATGGCCTCCAGCTCTATCCATGTTGCTGCAAAGGATATGATTTCATTCTCTTTTATGGCTGTGTAGTATTCCACAGTGTATATGTACCACATTTTCTTTACACAATCCACCATTGATAGGCACCTAGTGATGGCAGCAGTGGGCTATCTGGAGCAGCCACTGCCACTGTGCCAGCTACAGTGGGGAGGTGCAAGAAGTAGTGGCAGGAGTGGCTGCAAGAGCAGCAGTGGTGGGGGGGGGACCCATGTGACCCGCATTTCCTGTGCCCCATGGGCTGCCAGTCATGCAGACCGGAGTGGGAACTTATGGTGCCTTTTCTGGGCCTGCCCATGGCCACATATGAATGAATCAGTGTGCACTTTCTCCCCTCTGAGGCCCACAAAAGCCCTGGGCTCAGCCTGAGGCAGAGCACACAACGGGATGACCAGCTGCAGAGAGGAGTTACCGTCTCTGCTGATAGCTGAACACTTGTTGGGACGAGCAGTGCAGAAAACTCATCAGGACACCCTGGCTGCAGAAAGGAGCTATCCCCTGTGGGTTTCCTCTGAGCTGTTCTATCATTCAATAAAGCTCCTCTTTATCTTGCTCATGCTCCACTTGTCTGTGTACCTCATTCTTCCTGGTTGCAGGACAAGAACTTGGGACCCATTGAATGGCAAGGCTAAAAGAGCTGTAACACAAACAAGGCTGAGACATGCCCCTTGCTTGGCATATGGTGGGCAAAGAGAAGGAGAGAAGAGCTGTGGCCCTTCAGGGAGCCCAGACCTGAGAGCTCCCTGAGCCAGGGCTGTGACTCCCTCTTTGGGACCCTGTAGTTCCTTGCGTCTCCAAGCTTCCAGGTGCTACCACATTCTCCAGTGCCAGCGAGGAAGCTGCTTGCAGTGTGCCTGGTCCAGCTGCAGCTTCGCAGAGAGCTGGTGCCCATGCAGCACCTGGAGCTGCCCACCCTGTGGCATCAGCCAGTATGTCTGACTGCACAGTGGCCAGAACCCTCGCTTACTCACACATCACTCACCACTCCATGCATGACTCACAGTTTCCCTTGAAGGTGTGGGATCCAGGCTGGTAGCATGAGCTGAGTGTAGTCTTCCAGGTCAAGTGGGCAGAATGAGTCCAGCAGGCCTGAGCAAAACTTGGACAAAGGTGCCACTGGCCACAGGTTTCTGGCCAGAAAAGTGACACCTCAAAGATTCTGTCACATTATGGGGGCTTGTCCAGGATCTGCAGAAGGGTGAGTAAAAGTGGACCTGCTCTTTCTGTCCTTTTTTCAGAGTCTCTAAATTCCACAATAGCCAAGATGAAAAAAAAATACTGGGCCTCTGTCAACCAGTTAAATGTGACTAACATGGCTGTTGAACTTAAGATACAGAGGACAGGCTTGCTGGGGAGGACAGTCAATCCCCTTTTACCTTCGGGTATTGGGAATGTTGGCTTTTTTCCAACCTAGTTTTCCTTTATAGAGGTCTAGCTGTCACATGGGACTGGAAGGAGGCCCTGGGGAAACTGAGGGTATCTGGCTGAGGCTACACCTTGGTGTTATCCAAAGACCCCTGGACTAATTCTGGTCCCTGACCACCCATTAGAGTGTTAGAACTAGGACCTCCAGTCTTTCCTATTGTTCTTTCTTTCTTTCATGGCTGTCATGTTTCCCATCTCTTCTTTATATACAATGTTAAATGTTAAAGATGTTGCAAACCACAGAGATAATAGTACTGGGTAGAATGAGCATTTGGCTTAGTCATCAAAAGTATAAAATGGAAGATTAAGAGTAGCACAGATGAAGCAAAGTGGGCCTTGGTATCTGTACATAAATTTGTGGTGAAAATGTTCTTGTCATTTCCTTGTTTGAAAACTTAGTGCCAAGCATCTTGAGGCACAGAAAAGAAGTATGGCCTCAGGAAGGAAGTGTTAATTTCAATACTAACCTGCAGCTGGACTTTTTCTGTAAATGCAAGGGCAAATGGTCTGAGGTCCCATATGTTCAGGCCTTCTTTGCCTTGCAGGATAACCTGAACCTTTGCCAATGTTGCAGGATTGATTCAGCCCTCCTAGCAGTTGTCTCAGGAGAGGCTACAATGAGCAATCCCAGGGAAATAGGGAAGAAAACTCCAGAGGTAACTCCAGAGGTGCCTCCATCGGGGGAATCACCTCCTCCCCACCTCTCTATCCAGGTTCTCTCTCAAGCTTGCCCCAGCCTAGAAATCCTTGCTCTAGGCAGGTCTTAGTCTCACTCCTGTCACTACAACAGATGCCTGGTGGATATGGCCCCATTAAGTTCAAGGTCCCCTTTTCTCTACAGGACTTAAGGTAAATTAAGGGGGATCTTGGCAAGTTTTCTGATGGTGCTGACAGGCATATAGAGGCTTTCCAGAACTTAACCCAAGTATTTGAGCTCTCCAGGAGGGATGTCATGTTACTTCTGAATCAAAGCCTGACCACCACTGAAAAGCCAGCCATGCTGCAAGCAGCAGAGAATTTTGGGGATGAACTTTATCTTTTATATAGGGTCAGGAAGGGGGAGGAGCCTTATCTGATTGAAAGGATAGCAGTGCCATTGTAGGATCCTAAATGGTATCTCAATGATGAAATGAGAGAATGGAGGAGAAAACACTTTCAGGTGTGCATACTGGAGTGCTTGTGAGGGACTGGAACCAGGCCTCTTGATTTCACTGGGCTATCCATGGTAGACCAGAGATTGGGTGGGAGTCCCTTGGAGTGTTGGGAGGGGACTTGTTAAAGCATATCTCTCTGTCTCCTGATTCAGTCAAGAGACAGCTGGTCCTAGGGGATGAGTTTATCACAGAGGCAGCCCTTGATATTAGGAGGGGACTGTGGAAATGAGCTGTTGGACCAGACAGTACTTTGGAGGGCCTCCTGGGAGTAGCCAGCTTGGTCTTTGCAGTGGGAACCAGGAGGAAGTCCAGAAAAGTGAGGGGAGGTACAGGAAAAAGTCAGAGGTTCTAATAACTGCCTTGTGGGCTCATGGACCCCAGAGTCCCTGAGATACATCTGTTGACTGCTGCAAATGTGGCAGGCCCAGGCACTTTAGGAGGGACTGTCTGGACAGCAGGGGGAGGCCACCTCAATCCTGTCCTGTTTGTGATGGGGATCATGGGAGGGTGGACTGTTCCTTTAAACACCAGTCACCAGGTCCAAGGATGGTCTCCCAAATGGTCCAGCAGGACTGATGGGTCCTGGGGCTCCTGTCACTGGCTGCAGTGGTTCAGACTGCCATTGCCACCCTGGAGACCCAGATGACTCTGGGGGTCAAGGGAAGGAGGGTGGACCTCCTCCTGGACTCTGGAGCAGGACTTTCAGTTCTCCTTTCCAATCTAGGCCCCACTCCTCTCTTGACATGACCGTGAGGGGCATCTCAGGTTCCATTCCTCTACAATGTCAGGAGCCAACATAGTCCTATGAATACAGGGAGCTTTTCTATGTGAGGGGTTAGTTTTTTTTCCTTTTGGGAAGCACCTTATTAGGTCAATTCCTGGGATTCCCTTTCTCCCCCTTGTTTGAGGAAGACCTGGTCCCACAGCTTCACCTGCTTATGATAGGGAAGCAACAGAGGAGCAGCCCCAGCCAGTTGTGGGCTGCAATTTGGTGAGGGCCACCTGGGACTAATTTAATGGATCCATACACTCTCCTGAGGCATTTATTTGTCCCAAGCTTCAGTTTGAAGCCCTGGAATGGAACACTAGACCTGAGGCAGATGACAACAGGAGTCAAGGGGCACAGTGCAGGTGAGCATGACTAATTCCTGCTGATCAGGCCCTCCTGCTTTGTGGATGTAGGTCATGCTCACGTCATAAGGTCTAGGGAACCCAAAGGTTCCCTAGCAGGAGGAGAGGGTGGCACATAGCTAAGTGCAAATATTCCTACCCACTAGGCCTCCCTGCTACATGGGTGAAGGTTGCACTTGCACCCATGGGATGACACTTGCAAAGGCCACTGGGACTTGGGGATAGAAGGTCAGAAGAAGAAAAAGTGATGCCTTTTTTTTCTCTCCATCATGTACCCTGGCTATTCTCTGGAAAGAGAGAGGAACAAAGGGATGCCATTTCCCCTCTTTCCAGATGGGTAATGAACCATTTTCAGCCTGCACTCTTCTTGAGTGCATCATAAATCACTGGAACTCCTTTGAACCTCAGACTATGGAGAAAGAAAAAAATCTTTTTTATTTTTTCTTTCTCTGTCTTCCCTTCACAGGTGGGTAATTGCATCTCTGTACTAAAAGACACTCCCTTTGGATGCATCCCCTAAACTGGGAAAAGTTTAATTTCCCCAAACCTTAAACTTCTTGGCAATCTCTTGAGGAGGGACAACTTTCCTTTATCTGTTACCCTTCATAAAACTCCAGGGTAAATAGGGCTCCATGGCTAAGGGGAAGGGAACCCAGAAGTCTGACATGCTGGCAAAAGGGTAAAAGTTCTTACCAGTTGGACTTCTGTCTTCTCTCTTTCTGTGCAAACTGGTTGCAGGAATGGTAAAAAACCACTGTATTCTCTGCCTTTCCATGAGTTCAAAAACCAGAAGTACTGGCCATTTGGCATGGCTAAGGTTGGGTAGTAAGATATTTAAAAGGACTTCTTAAAAAAGGAATGCTATGCTTAAAAGACTGCTTAATTAAAGATGGATATCCAAGCTATAGGTATATTTAAAAGGCCTTTATGTCTTTTTTCTTCGTGGATCTTGTTTGTTTTTCTGGAAAAGGTTTTTTCTTCTCAGTTGACTGAATTATTTTTCTCCATTTTTGTCTGGCCACTCTTAATGCACATACAAGGGTCTCCAAGATAGCATCTGGTGGCCTGGGACTCCCTTGGAAAAGCAGATGAGGTGCCACTGACCCATTTTGGGAAAAACTCTCTTTACCCCATGGAACCCCAGGGATTAAGGGTGGATGAATCCCTCTCAAAATCTGTTTTTGTCATCCTGCTATACCTATTCATTAGGCCTTAGAAATTGCACATTTTCACCCCATCAAAAAGTGGGCAAAGGATATGAACAGACACTTCTCAAAAGAAGACATTTATGTGGCCAAAAAACATATGAAAAAAAGCTCAACATCACTGATCATCAGAGAAACACAAATCAAAACCACAGTGAGATACCATCTCACACCAGTTAGAATGGTGATTATTAAAAAGTCAGGAGGCTGGGTGTGGTGGCTCATGCCTGTAATCCCAGCACTCTGGGAGGCCGAGGCGGGCAGATCACCTAAGGTCAGAAGTTCAAGACCATCCTGGCCAACATGATAAAACCCCATCTGTACTAAAAATACAAAGATTAGCTAGGCATGGTGGTGGGCACCTGTAATTCCAGCTACTCGTGAGGCTGAGGCAGAAGAATCACTTGATCCCAGGAGGCAGAGGTTGCAGTGAGCTGAGATCACACCACTGCACTCCAGCCTGGGTGACAGAGCAAGACTTCATGTCAAAAAAAAAAAAAAAAAAGGTCAGGAAACAATAGATGCTGGCAAGGCTGTGGAGAAAAAGGAATGCTTTTACACTGTTGGTGGGAGTGTAAATTAGTTCAACCATTGTGCAAGACAGTCTGGTGATTCCTCAAAGATCTAGAGCCAGAAATACCATTTGACCTAGCAATCCCATTACTGGGTATATAACCAAAGAATTATAAATCATTTCTACTATAAAAACACATGTACACGTATGTGTATTGCAGCACTATTTACAATAGCAAAGACATAGAACCAACCCAAATGCCCATCAATGATAGACTGGATAAAGAAAATATGGTACATATATGCCATGGAATACTACACAGCCATAAAGAATAAGATCATGTTCTATGTAGGGACATGGATGAAGCTGGAAGCCACCATCCTGAGCAAATTAACATAGGGACAGAAAACCAAATACTGCATGTTCTCACTCATCTGTGGGAGTTGAACATTCAGAACACATGGACACAGAGGGGAACAACACACACCAGGGCCGGGTGGGGGGGGGTTGGGGGTGAGGGGAGGGAACTTAGAGGGCAGGTCAATAGGTGCAGTAACCACCATGGCAAACGTATACCTATGTAACAAACCTGCACTTTCTGCACATGTATCTCTTTTTTTTCAGAAGAAATAAAGAAAAAGAAAAAAAAACAATTAGTAAGGAGAAATCTTCAAAGCCAATAGTATGAAGGTATGACTTTTTGATAAGGAAAGTCATGAATAAAAAAGAAAAAGAAATTGCATGTTTTCCTAGTCCTGGTTCTTGAAGGGCTCCACCCTGACGCCAGTAATCCAGTTAGAAGATTGGCAAATGAAAAGTTATACAACTACCGGATCTCTGTCTGTCTGTGTAATTATACATGTGTTATGTGTGTGATATTTACACAAAAGAGCACTAATTGACTGGCTTAGGGAAAAATAAGTGCTTAGATAAAATATTCTTAAGAAAAATAGATGCCTTAATGCCTTTAATTCACATGGCTTTTATTTTTGAGAAATATAAAGATTATTGGTAAAATAAAAATGTCTTCAAAATGTAGACAAGTGGCCTAAATTATGCAGGTCAGATATTAGGTTTGCTACATGCTTTCAGGTCATAAACTGCTTCTTTGGCTTTTGAAAACTGTTCTACTTGTCTGCTTTATAATTTGTTAAGGCCTAGGGACATGTGGAGTTAATCATGCCCATAACTATGCTGGAAAGAGTCAGATCTCATCTGCACCTAATACACATTTTAAATAATTTACCAGATTTTACACCAAAATTAAAATAGCTGAGAGTTAACATTGCAACATGTAATTGAGACTACTGAAAATAGATTTATATGCAAGGTGTATAGGAAGAGTAAAATGTGGTTTTGGTAAAAGAAACCACATGGCATGGGAATGTAAATCTATACCTAAGTTTAGAGAGTTAAAGGATTGTTTAAAAGCTAAAGGTTTGAACAAATTGTGGAAAGTTTATAAAAATTAATCTTGTAAAAGAAATTCATATTGACCAAACTCAAAAGGATATAATATGGTTTTTCCATAAAGTGAACATTGGAATAAAAGCACAACAAAGTTTTCTTGAGGCACTGACCTGCTCTTTAACAAAAATTTGTAAAGGATTATAAAAGGCTTATAAGAATCTTGGCTGGGTGCAGTGGCTCACGCCTGTAATCCCTGTACTTTGGGAGGCCAAGGCAGGTGGATCACCTGAGGTTAGCAAGTCAGGACTTTGAGATCAGCCTGGCCAACATAGCAAAACCCCGTCGTTACTAAAAATACACATGGTGGCACATGCCTGTAATTCCAGCTACTCAGGAGGCTGAAGCAGGAGAATCACTTGAACCCAGGAGGTGGAGGTTGTAGTGAGCTGAAATCAAGATCTTGCCACTGCACACCAGCCTGGGTGACAGAGGGAGACTCTATCTCAAAAAAAAAAGGGGGTTATAAGAATCTCAACTCACGGTCAAACCGATTAAGATTGGATGGATTTGTCTGTAAGGTTTCATTAAAAAATTGAGGTTGACTAATGCAAGGGTAAAATTTGGTTTTCTGTCTCTTGAACGAGATTTTCACGTAATGAAAAATTTTGGTTTGTCTTGTGAATAAACTACTGAAAAAAAAGGGAAGGACAAGAGACTGGTTGTTTGGAAAACTAGGTCTTCCCCCTTAATGAGTAAAGGTTTGTTCCTTTTTAAAATTTGAGTCATCATTTTGTCTAAATGGGTGACTTATGGTAACCTGAAATTCTATTAAGCATTTTAAGCCTTTAACATATATTTGATAGGCTTCCCAAAATCAAATTTCAGCTTCAAAATTGTCTTTTCTAACCCCAAACTTTTGGATGCTACAGAGGTCCCCTGGAGCATCCAAAGGAGAGGTAATTGGGATTATTTGACATATTTAGTTACATAAGATTGTCAAAATAAACTAGTGTTTGTTCTTCAGGTTATATTTTAGTGAATAATGTTAATCTGTGTTTGAAAATTACATGGCATTTC
Organism: Pan troglodytes; assembly: GCF_028858775.2. Lineage (NCBI taxonomy): Eukaryota > Metazoa > Chordata > Mammalia > Primates > Hominidae > Pan > Pan troglodytes. The sequence continues at coordinate 39,117,505 of NC_072408.2, read as the reverse complement.
TAAAATTCTGATGTCTGAGTATGTGTTATCAATCATTATTAAGTTTATTGTGTTGGGTTATTGTAAACCACAGATGTGACCAAATTTCTTTGTCAATTTTGTTTTTGACTGTAAGTACCCTAGGACATTTTGATATTCACAGACATTTGTTGTCTTGTTTTGATCCTATTCAAAGACAGATTATAGTCCTCCAGTGCAGGTTTCTGATAACTTTGGAGATTGCAAAAAAGAGTTGACTGGGTGGACTGAACTAGTGGAAGACTAAGGTAATCTTTCTTGACTTTTTGTTTGGAATATTGCTAATACTTTATTTTGTTTTTCAGAGTTAGGGAAGCTTCTATTTTGAGTTATTTGAAGCTTTTGACAGTTGTGGAGGTGAACTGTCCAGTGATTTCTGACTGCAGCTCATAAGAGACAAGAGGGACAGGCCATCAAACTCTAAGTAGTCATAGAACTGGAGCCTCAGGCGATGATTCCCTTTTTCACCAGGGACCCTTAGATAGGCCTCTGAGAGAGATCCGGCTGCTGTTTCCCCCAAACAATGTCTCCTGTCAGCATGAAGCAGTCGAGATCAGTCATCATCCTTATCCTAATGGCAGTCAGATGTACCTTTTCAGAGGGGGATTGATGGCAGTGGCAGTCTGCCTAGAGTGGACACTGCCACTGCGCTGGCTACAGAGGGGAGGTGGGAGTGTGGCAGCAGGAGCAGCTGTAGCAGCAGCAGTGGTGGTGAGGGGACCCTGTGGCCCACATCCCCTGTTGCCCACATCCCTGAGGCAACCGACTGTACCACTCCCACTCTCACATGGCCAAGTGGTATCTGCTTACAGCCCAGAGCCTCTGCTGCTCTGGACCCTGGCCCCATGTTGCCACTCTCACCTGCTGCTGCCATGAGGAGGGCATGGGGAGGAGGTGGACATTCCCTGGAGCCCACTGCCCTCAGGCCAGGATGAGTCACCTGCTGGTGGGGGAGCAGGATGGTCAGGCAGAGAGGGTCCCTGAAGCAGAGCTGGGTTTGGGATGGTGCCACACTTGCAAATGAAGTGCAGAGGCCTGGTCCAGGACATGGAGCTGGGCCTCGCTATAGGGGCCCATGGCAGGAAGTGGGTGCGGCACCCACTTCAGGAACCCAGTCAGTGGCACGGCCACTGCCTGAGGGTGCTGTGTTCCTGAGCCTTGGGAGGATGCTTTGCATGGAGCTGCCCAGGGCTATGTCCCTGTGGTCTGCCCTCCATTGGGGTGACTGCTGAGCCTGACACTTCCAAGGACCAGGCCCAGGGCCCTCAATCTGCTCCCAGAGGTAGACCCCTGGGCAGGGCTGCAAGCCAGACAAGGGTGAGCTCTGGGCTGCCCCTGAGTTCTGGGTACAAGTGGGAGCCCCTCTCCTTCTCAGTTGGTGGGGCAGGAGCTCTCAGGTGCAGCTGCAGCTGTCCTGCCACCACTGTGGAGCCAGGCATTTTTGCACTCTTGGGGCCCAGGAAGGCTCCCTTAGCCCTGCAGGCTCAGGGTGTCTGCTCCTGCTGCTTGGCCTCTCCTTGCTCCCTGTGCCTGCTCCAATCTTGGAGCAAGATTGGGGCTGAGCCTGGGTGCTGTGTCCCTGCCTTAGAGATCAGTGAAATTTGGAACTTGAGAGAGATGATTTAGGGTATCTGGTAGAAGAAATTTCTAAGCAGCAAAGCATTCAAGAGGAAGCAGAGCATAGAAGTTTGAAAAATGTTCAGCCTGATGATGCAGTAGAAAATAAAAACCCATTTTCTGGGGAGAAATTCAAGCTGGCAGCAGAAATTTGCATAAATAACGAGGAGCCAAATGCTAATCACCAAGACAATGGGGAAAATGTCTCCAGGGCATGTCAGAGAACTTCGTGGCAGCCCCTCCCATCATAGGCTCAGAGGCCTAGGAGGGAAAATGGTTTCCTGGGCCAGGTCCAGGGCCCCCCTGCTGTACATAGCCTCAGAACTGATTCCCTGCATCCCAGCCACTCTAGCTGTGGCTAAAAAGGGCCAAGGTACAGCTTAGGCCATGGCTTCAGACGATGCAAGCCCCAAGCCTTGGCAGCTTCCATGTGGTGTTAGTCCTGAAGATGCAAAGAAGTCAAGAAACGAGGTTTGGGAACCTCCACCTAGATTTCAGAGGATGTATGGAAATGCCTGGATATCCAGGCAGAAGTTTGCTGCAAGGGTGGAGACCTCATGGAGAACCTCTGCTAGGGCAGTGTGGAAGGGAAATGTGGGGTTGAAGCCCCCACATAGAGCAGTGCCTAGTGGGGCTGTGAGAAGAGGGCCACCATCCTCCAGACCCCAGAATGGTAGATTCACCAACAGCTTGCACCATGTGCCTGGAAAAGCTGCAGACACTCAATGCCAGTGGTGAAAGCAGTAGGTAAGGGGGCTATACTCTGCAAAGCCACAGGGGCAGAGCTGCCTAAGGCTGTGGGAGCCCACCTCTTGCATTAGCATGACCTGGATTTGAGACATGGAGTCAAAGGAGATCATTTTGGCACTTTAAGGCTCATAGGTGGAAGGAACTTGCCTTGTCTCAGATGAGACTTTGGACTTGAACTTTTGGGTTAGTACAGGAATGAGTTAAGACTTTGGGGGACTGTTGGGAAAGCATGATTGTATTTTGAAATGTGAAGACATGAGATTTGGAAGAGAACGGCAGCAGAATGATATAGTTTGGCTGTGCCCCCACCCAAATCTCATCTTGAATTGTAATCCCCATAATCCCCATGTGTCATGGGAGGGACCCAGTGAGAGTTAATTTAATCATGGGGGCAGTTTTCCCCATGCTGTTTAATATGGTTTGGCTGTGTCCCCACCCAAAGCTCATCTGGAACTCTAACTCCCACAATTCCCATGTGTCATGGGAGGGACCCAGTGGAAGGTAATTGAATCATGGGGGGCAGGTCTTTAGCATGCTATTCTCATAATAGTGAATAGCCTCATGAGATCTGATGATTTTAAGAAGAGGACTTCCACTGCCCAAGCTCTCTCTCTTTACCTGCTGCCATCCATGTAAGATGTGACTTGCTCCTCCTTACCTTCTGCCGTGATTGTGAGGCCTCCCCAACCATGTGGAAATGTAAGTCCATTAGGCCGTTTTTCCTATATAAATTACCCAGTCTCTGGTATGTCCTTATCAGCAACATGAAAATGGACTAATATGGTAAATTGGTACCAGTAGAGTGGGGTGCTGCTGAAAAGATACTTGAAAATGTGGAAGTGACTTTGGAACTGGGTAGCACTTTGGATGAAAAAAATATTTTATTATGGGATTAAGTGATAGGTGCACAATGGTATAAATTTAGTAAAAATTATCAAACTGCATACTTACAAAAAGTTCAATGAATGAATTTAATAAATTATACTTCAATAAAAAAAACGAGCACAAACAAACAGGAAGGATGTCTCACCTACAAAGGAAGCAATGCAAAGACCAAAGCTGATCATAAAAATGTCTCCAAACTCTCCTCAATTCTCTGCTGTTAACAGAGTCCCAGGTACATTTAGAAGAGAAGAATTACTAGAGTCTGAAAGTTTAATCTACTCCTCCTAGCAAAATTCCAACTACTTGACCCTTTCATTCAGAAATTCAATCATTAAACCTGTCTAACACCAAAGAAAGAAGATCCTGTTGCTGAAGATCCACCAAAAGAATTGATTTACTCTGTGTGGTGGAGACTGCCAGCTGTCCCACAATATATAATTTTCTTCTTCTTTCATATTAATAAAATGTTTAGCTGAATGTATGGCTGCTCAGAATGAGAAAGAGAGTTTCAGCCTTTCTTGCAGCTAGGTGTGACAATGTGACTAAATTCTGGCCAATGTATGTGACCACAGTGAGGTATGCAAAACATCCATGTTTTGCTCTTAAAGGGTGGAGGCCTGCCTCCCTTTCCCCATTCCTGCTGGCTGGAGCCATCTTGGATGATAAGATGGCAGAGCAAAAAGACAGAAGGAGTCTGGGCCCCTGACAACTTAATAAAGACCAAATACCATATCATTCCAGGTTTTTCTATGAGAAAGAAAGAAAAGTCTGTTGTGTGTAATCTACTGTTAGTTTTGGTGTCTGTGACATGCAGCAGAGGCAATATCTTACAATAAGAATACAATCTACTGAGACTAATTTATCAATCCAGGAGCCATTGAGTGTGGGCAGTTGTGGGCAGTGAGTGTCAGAAAGTGTGGTCTGAATAACTGCCCACGCTCAATGGCAGAAAGATTAACCATTCAGAAAGATTGGAAGAATAGGAAGGAAGATGCAAAGGAGAGAGAAAGGAAGGAAGGCAGAAAGGGGAGAGAGAGAAAGAGAGAGACTGACTGACATTTCTATCCAGCCCTGATAGCTGTAGCATTTTTCTGCTGAGCAACAAGGAGCCCAGCATCAACCTAGAGAAGATGGCTGTGATTGGCAAACCTCTCTTTCTTCACGTAGGGAACAGAACCCAATGTGAGAAATTCCAGGAACTACTGAAGCTATTCTGCTAGTGGGATGGGGAGGCTCTTTTGTGTTCCTGGTTCTAGATCTGAGCCGAAAGCTCATGAAAAATCTCCTGTGAATAGGGTGTGAAGAATTACAGGACAGGCCACTGGGATGTCAAAGGATGACCCTAAGAGACTGTCTGGAGAGGAGAGGAAGAAAGTTTCTTGCAGATGGAAAATGCAAAAGGCAGGAAATTATTCTGAACTTAGTTTGCTCCAAACTATGCCAATGGTGGAGAAGAAAGGGCGTAAACATACATGGGCAAAGTCAAATCAACAGAGAGGAAGATGGGGGCTGGGCATGGTGGCCCAGGCTTATAATCCCAGCATTTTGGGAGGCCATGGCAGGAGAGCTGCTTTAGCCCAGGAGTTCAAGGCCAGCCTGGGTGATATAGTGAGACCTCATCTCTACCATAAAAATTTAAACATCACCCAGGTATGGTGGTGTGTGCCTGTAGTCCCAGCTACTCGGGAGGCTGAGGTGGGAGGATCGTTTGAGCCTGGGAGGTAGAGGTTGTAGTGAGCTGAGATGGTGCCACTGCAGCAGAACAGAATCCTGTCTCAAAAATAAATAAATACACAAATAAATAAAATAATAGAGACAAAGATTGTAGTGGGTAGTCCCTGGGACTCAGACAAACCCTTACCCTGTGAAAATGCAGTGAAAGATTGAAAAAGGGCTTAGAAATTGGAAGATAAGGAACTACCCATTCCCACAGGTTTATAGGAGAGGACATCTGCAGGAACTAAGCAGGCAGAAAGACACTTTTCATCAGGAACAGGCATCTAGAAGCACACATTGGAAATCTATGATGAGAATTTCCAAGTAAAATTAAAACACAGAAAAGTGTCATAAATTGAAGATGAAGAAGAAACTGATCAAATATACCCCCTCTAAATACTGTTAACAGCAAACAAAGGTCCTATACTCTTGCTTGAGCAAATTGCTAGAAGGGTTCAAAACAGCTACAACTCTAGAAGAATTCTAGAAGTAATTCTTCTCTTCTAAAACAGTTGCTGCCTCCAAGAATTTAAAGAGTGTCAGGCTTGGAGGGGCCCACAGCCTTGGTGAGCTTGAAATGCAGCCTTTTACTTACTTAAAAAACACTAATACCTGTTAGTGAATAGAGCTGCAATAAACATATGTGTGCATGTGTCTTTATAGCAGCATGATTTATAATCCTTTGGGTATATATCCAATAATGGGATGGCTGGGTCAAATGGTATTTCCAGTTCTAGATCCCTGAGGAATCACCACACTGACTTCCACAATGGTTGAACTAGTTTATGGTCCCACCAACAGTGTAAAAGTGTTCCTATTTCTCCACACCCTCTCCAGCACCTGTTGTTTCCTGACTTTTTAATGATCGCCATTCTAACTGGTGTGAGATGGTATCTCCTTGTGGTTTTGATTTGCATTTCTCTGATGGCCAGTGATGATGAGCATTTTTTCATGTGTCTTTTGGATGCATAAATGTCTTCTTTTGAGAAGTGTCTGTTCATATCCTTCGCCCACTTTCTGATGGGGTTGTTTGTTTTTTTCTTGTAAATTTGTTTGAGTTCTTTATAGTTATTGCGGCACTATTCACAATAGCAGAGACTTGGAACCAACCCAAATGTCCAACAATGATAGACTGGATTAAGAAAATGTGGCACATATACACCATGGAATACTATGCAGACATAAAAAGTGATGAGTTCATGTCCTTTGTAGGCACATGGATGAAGCTGGAAACCATCATTCTCAGCAAACTATTGCAAGGACAAAAAACCAAACACCACATGTTCTCACCCATAGGTGGGAATTGAACAATGAGAACACATGGACACAGGAAGGGGAACATCACACACTGGGGCCTGTTGTGGAGTGGGGGGAGTGGCGGGGGATTGCATTAGGAGGTATACCTAATGTAAATGATGAGTTAATGGGTGCAGCACACAAACATGGCACATGTATACATATGTAACAAACCTGCACGTTGTGCACTTGTACCCTAAAACTTAAAGTATAATTTTAAAAAAAACACTAATACATGTTAGTTGTAGAAATATTGGAAATAAAATTTTAAAATAAGAATTTTTCTAATTTTTATTGTTCAAGGAAAACACTTAGTGGTGAGTTTTGTTATATAACTTTCTAGTTTTTTTTTTTTTTTTTTTTTTGAGACAGAGTCTCACTCTGTCAGCCAGTCTGGAGTGCAGTGGCACAATCTCGGCTCACTGCAACCTCCGCCTCCTGGACTCAAGCAATTCTCCTGCCTCAGCCTCCTGAGCAGCTGGGATTACAGGCGTGTGCCACTACGCACAGCTAATTTTTGTATTTTTAGTAGAGACAGGGTTTCACCATATTGGCCAGGCTGCTCTCGAACTCCTGACCTCAGGTAATCCGCCCACCTTGGCCTCCCAAAGTGCTGGGATTATGGGTGTGAGCCACCATGCCCGGCCCCTTCTAGTTTTATAAATTATGTATTTATAATTGTATTATTAATATGTTTATATTATAGAAACAATATATTATAAATATTATTTAAATACAATAATATCAATATTAAATACAATAATATTTATAATATTATTTAAATTATATTTAATAATAGTAAGTAATAATATTTAAGTTAATAACACTTATATTTAATATTTACTTAAATATAAATATTATTTAAATACAATAATATTTATAATATGATATTTAAATACAATCATATTTATATAAATATTTAAATACAATATTTAGACTATTATATTTAAATACAATAATATTTAGACTATTATATTTAAATACAATATTTATAACATAAAATGATAATATAGTCAACTGACCTTTATCTTGCTGGTCTATAATAGCATTCATGTACCTATCTACCTCTGTCTCTGGGAAATACTCTTACTATGTGGTTTAAATAGAAGATGTCATCATCTTAGAGATCCCACCTACCCCAACCTCCATTAGTTGATCAAGGAATGAGCATCTGACCAAAGCTAGGCTGTTAATAGAACCTTGGACTCCTGGCTACGGTCAGTTGATTCAGGGACTTGTTACAGGCCAGGTCGGGTTCATTCTGCCCACGCATGGTAAATCAATCTTCATGACACAGGTTTTGCAAGAGAGAAAAGATTCATTCGCAAGGCCACTGAGTGAGGAGGCAGGAGAACAGCTCTCAAATCTGCCTCCTTGGAGATAATGCTTGGGGATATTTATGGGTTAGGGAAATGGGGTGGTCTAAATATGGGGAAAGATGATTGGCAGTAAGGAAAAATGAAGCAACAGATCCATTCTGCACAGGCATAGTCAGAATTCATGGCATTTCATAGAATATATATACAGAAAATGAAAACATTAGCATGATCTGAGGGTGAGTTTTGGGCCCCCCAATGTCAAAAGGCCACCTGCACAGACCCAGTTGAGGGACAGTAGTCTCAACTAGTTTGAACTGGACAAGAGCTGGCCCAGGTTCCTGAAAAACAACGAAAGTGACTATTACCATGGTGACCTATGAATGCTATCAAATAGTCAGTAAAGGTTAAGTTTCAGCATCCAGCAACAGCCTTCAGCTATACTGGGGCCTTCAGGTTCACGGATAAAGGAAGAAAGAATAACAAAAAGCAAGGGACCAAAAGTAAGCAGGGCAGGCAGACCTGATCAAATTGCAAACTAAGCCCTTGGTTTCAGATTGTCACCTGCCAGGTTTTTTGTTTGTTTGTTTTTTGTTTTTGGGACAGGGTCTCACTCTGTTGCCGAGACTGGAATGCAGGGATGTGACCTTGGCTTACTGCAGCCTCAAACTCCTGGGCTCAGGTGATCCTCCCACCTCAGCCTCCTGAGTAGCTGGAACTACAGGTGCATGCCACCACTACACCCAGTTAATTTTTATATTTTTTGTAGAGTAGGGATTTTGCCATGTTGCCCAGGCTGGTCTTCAACTCCTGAGCTCAAGCAATCTGTCTGCCTCAGTCTCCCAAAGTGCTGGTATTACAGGTGTGAGCCACCTGTAATCCCACCTGCACCTGGCCACCTGCCAAGTATTTTTGAAGGTCGGCTCCAATGACAGCCAGTTCTAACTTCGGTCTGATGAGAAAACTAGGAGACGTGTGGCTGGGAACCACCCAAGGATGTGTCGCTATGAAGAGGAAACTAGTCTCAGACCCCTAATCAGGGCCCATAATTAGGGCCAAATTATGGGGCCAGCTAGGGCTCACCCATCACCTGTCTCTCAAGAGAAAAGGTGACAGAGCCACATGCAAGGATTTCTCCTTCACTTCAGTAAAAAGAGAAATTCAGATCTTTCCTTACTTGGCAAAATTAAAAAGAAGAGCTGGCATTTCTCTCTTTATACACAATGCCCTCTCATATTTCACCTAAGTAAAGTCTCAATTCTGCCTTCAAAAATTGTCCACTTGTAGTGCATTTTCATCTCCTGGTTGAAGCTCGTCCTTGACTGTTAAATATGCACACCCAATTTTTTCATTCCTCACCCCTCATGTTCCATGTCAGAAATTCTAAAAGGAAGTTTTTAAAAAAATGTTTAATTTTTTTTTTAGATGAAGTCTTGCTCTGTTGCCCATGCTGGATGCAGTGATGTAATCATAGCTCACTGCAGCCTTGACCTCCTGGCCTAAAGTGACCCGCCCACCTCAGCCTCCTGAGTAACTAGGACTACAGGTATGTGCCACACTGCCCAGCTAATTAAAAAAAAATTACTTTTTGTAGAGACAAGGGTCTCACTATGTTGCCCAGGCAGATCTCAAACTCCCGGCCTCAAGTACTACTCCCACCTCAGCCTCCCAAAGCACTAGGTTTACAGGTGTGAATCATCATGCTTGGCTTCAAAGGAACACTATGTTGTTCTGTTAAATTAAGTTTAGCCTAAAGCTCCTCCTTACATATATTAAGTCTGGGATAAAGTTTTCTCTGTATAATGAACTGTAACCTAATTGGCTGTGAAAACAGACTGTACCAATCACTGAGTTTCAGTCAATCAAAGGAGGTCAACTGTTCAAACTGTGTTCAAATAAGGCAAATGCCCACTGAGCTATTACCATTCTGGCTGTTTCTGTACCTCACTTCATTTTCTGTACATCACTTTCCTTTTTCTCTCCGTAACTTTTCTTCCAGGATTGAAGTCTCTCTGAACCTATTTTGGTTCCAGGGTTGCCTGATTCTCAAATTGTTCTTTGCTCAATCAAACTCTGTTCAATGTAATTTGGCTCAGATTTTTCTTCTAACAGCTCCAAGTTTGGCATTAAAATCCTCTGTTTCCATTTGCTCTGGTGTAGAGGCAGTGTATACACTGCTCCTGTATAAGAACATGCCAAACATGCTAGCCAGGCAGGAGCTCAATGATCCCCATGTTCCTCTGAATTCCTCTTTCCTCTCACTTCCACTCACTATTTCTTTTCTTTTCTTTCTTTTTTTTTTTTTTATTTTGAGACATGGTCTTACCCTCTTGCCCAAGCTAGAGTGCAGTGGCATGATCATGGCTTACTGCAGTCTCAACCTCCTGGGCTCAAGCAATGCTCCCACCTCAGCCTCCCAGGTAGCTGGGACTACAGGTGCTCACCACTATGACTGGATAACTTTTTATATTTTTTTGTAGAGATGGGGGTCTTGCCATGTTGCCCAGGCTGGTCTGGCACTCCTGGGCTCAAGAGATCTGTCCATGTGCAGGCATGAGCCACCGCACCCAGCTCTCCTCACCTTTTGTTTGAGGTTCACTGGAGACCAGGGAACTTTCTGAGATTCTGAAATTTCTGAGAAAGGCAGGCATGTCCCGCAGGAAAGGAAGAAGCCCCTGGAGGACAGAGGCCCCTGTCTTCACGGGGAACGAATTGGATGAGAGGCCCCCAAACAAGGCAAGTTAGGAGGGGTTTCAGAAAGTTCTTGGAAACAGAAGCAAGCCACATTACAGCTGCTGGCCAGAAAACCCTGCTGCAAATGCATGTGTACAGAGATGCTCCCCAGGATGAAATAAAGCAATGACAAACAATTAAATAATAGCATTACAGAACTCAAAGGATCTGCTCTGCCAGATGCTTATAGGCTATGTATTATAATCACCCTCTCTGGGCCTCAGTTTCCTCTCATTAAAACTGGAGTAATAACACCTATCTTTCAGGATTGTTATGAAAATTAAGGTGCTGAAACAACAGATGCTGGTAAGGCTGTGGAGAAATCGGAACAATTTTACATTGTTGGTAAGAGTGTAAATTAGTTCAACCATTGTGGAAGACAGTGTAAGACAGTGTGGCGATTCCTCAAGGATCCAAAACCAGAAATAGCATTTGACCCAGCAATCCCATTCCTGGGTATATACCCAAAGGATGATAAATCATTCTACTATAAAGACACATGCACACATACGTTTACTGCACCACTACTTAACAATAGCAAAGACTTGGAACCAACCCAAATGCCCATCAATGATAGACTGGATAAAGAAAATGTGGCACGTATGAGCAATGGAATACTATGCAGCCATAAAAAATGAGATCATGTCCTTACACCTTATACAAAAATTAATTCAAGATGGATTAAAGACTTAAATGTTAGACGTAAAAGCATAAAAACCCTAGAAGAAAACCTAGGCAATACCATTCAGGACATAGTCATGGGCAAGGACTTCATGTCTGAAACACCAAAAGCAATGGCAACAAAAGCCAAAATTGACAAATGGGATCGAATAAAACTAAAGAGCTTCTGCACAGCAAAAGAAACTACCATCAGAGTGAACAGGCAATCTACAAAATGAGAGAAAATTTTCGCAACCTACTCATCTGAAAAAGGGCTAATATCCAGAATCTACAATGAACTCAAACAAATTTACAAGAAAAAAACAAACAACCCCATCAAAAAGTGGGCAAAGGATATGAACAGATACTTCTCAAAAGAAGACATTTATGCATCCAAAAGACATGAAAAAATGCTCATCATCACTGGCCATCAGAGAAATGCAAATCAAAACCACAAGGAGATACCATCTCACACCAGTTAGAATGGCGATCATTAAAAAGTCAGGAAACAACAGGTGCTGGAGAGGGTGTGGAGAAATAGGAACACTTTTACACTGTTGGTGGGACTGTAAACTAGTTCAACCATTGTGGAAGTCAGTGTGGCGATTCCTCAGGGATCTAGAACTAGAAATGCCATTTGACCCAGCCATCCCGTTACTGGGTATATACCCAAAGGATTATAAATCATGCTGCTATAAAGACACATGCACACTTATGTTTATTGCAGCACTATTCACAATAGCAAAGACTTGGAACCAACCCAAATGTCCAACAATGATAGACTGGATTAAGAAAATGTGGCACATATACACCATGGAATACTATGCAGCCATAAAAAATGAAGAGTTCATGTCCTTTGTAGGGACATGGATGAAACTGGAAACCATCATTCTCAGCAAACTACCGCAAGGACAAAAAACCAAACACCACATGTTCTCACTCATAGGTTGGAATTGAACAATGAGAACACATGGACACAGGAAGGGGAACACCACACTTCGGGGACTGTTGTGGGGTTGGGGGAGGGGAGAGGGATAGCACTGGGAGATATACCCAATGCTAGATGGCGAGTTGGTGGGTGCAGCACACCAACATGGCACATGTATACATATGTAACAAGCCTGCACGTTGTGCACGTGTACCCTAAAACTTAAAGTATAATAATAATAAAATTTTTAAAAAATGAGATCATGTCCTTTGCAGGGACATGGATGAAGCTGGAAGCCATCATTATCAGCAAACTAACACAGGAAGAGAAAACCAAACACTGCATGTTCTCACTCATAAGTGGGAGTTGAACAATGAGAACACATGGACACAGGGAGGGGAACATCACATATTGGGGCCTGTCTGAGGGTAAGGGGCTAGGGGAGGGAGAGCATTAGGACAAATACCTAATGTATGCAGGGCTTAAAACCTAGATGATGGGTTAATAGGTACAGCAAACCACCATGGCACATGTATACCTATGTAACAAACCTGCAGGTTCTGCACATGTATCACAGAACTTAAAGTAAAATAAAAAATAAAAAGAAGAAAATTAAAGTGCTTAGAACAGTGTCTGGCATGTGGTGAGCACTCTGGAAGTGCTTGCTATTGTAGCATGTGGCGAACCACACTCTGACTCTGCCATTTATTAGCAGTGTAATCTTGTGCAAATTACTTTACCTCTGTGAGCCTCAGTTTCCTCCTCTATAACATAGGAGTAACCTCACAGGACTTGTTGCAGAGATTAAATAAAATTGAATGGATAATATGTGGGAAATTCTAAGCACAGTGCTTGGACTGAATAAATGTCCAATAAATGCCAATTATTTTTATTTCTATTATTTTATTGTCACATTTCTCTTATCAGGTCTAGACTTGCACCTCTTCAATCCAGTTCTTCCAATTCATTCCCCAATGGCAGCAAAAGTGGTCTTTTAAAAAAGTAAGCAGCCTCAAAATGAATCTATAGTGACAGAAACACATCAGTGGTTGTCTGGAGCCAGGGTGGAGAGGAGGGATGATTAACTGCAGACAGGTACAAGGGAACTTTCTAGGATGAGAAAAATGTTTTATATTTTGACTGGTGGTGGTTGTACAGGTGTATTCATGTGACAAGACTCATCAGATGGTACACTTAGATGGATGCATTTCTTTTTATGCAAACTTTACCTCATTAATGTTGATTAGAAAAAAAGGTAAGCAGCCTCCCTGGTCATCTATTACATTGTTATATTTTCTCTTCTCCATGGCACTTATCAGTATATAAAATTATTTCATTCACTTTTTATATGTCCGTTGGCCAACCCCTCCCTCCGTTAGAATGTAAACTCTTTGAGGGCAAGGACTCTGTCTTATACCCCACTATAACTCTAGAATCGGGAACCATGTTTAGCACATAGTAGGAGCTTGATAAATTCTTCTTGACAGACTGACTAATGATTAAAGTCCATCAATGGTTCTACCTCCAAATTATATATTGATTTCATCTATTATCATCATTTCTGCTAACACCATTTCAGCTTAGGGCACTATGATCTCTTGCCTGGATTATGCAATGGCCTCCTTGCTTCCACCATTGCTTCTTCATTTCAGTCTCCACAGAGCCCCCCAGTGATCTTTTAAACATATAAATCAGGCTCTCCCTCCCCTCCCCCTCCCCCTCCCTGTCCCCCTCCCTTCTAAGGTCTCACTCTCCCTCGTCTCCCCTTTCCATGGTCTCCCTCTGATGCCGAGCGGAGGCTGGACTGTACTGCCGCCATCTCGGCTCACTGCAACCTCCCTGCCTGATTCTCCTGCCTCAGCCTGCCGAGTGCCTGGGATTGCAGGCGCGCACCGCCACGCCTGACTGGTTTTCGTATTTTTTTGGTGGAGACGGGGTTTCGCCGTGTTGGCCAGGCTGGTCTCCAGCTCCTGACTGCCAGTGATCTGCCAGCCTCGGCCTCCCTAGGTGCCGGGATTGCAGACAGAGTCTCGCTCACTCAGTGCACAATGTTGCCCAGGCTGGAGTGCAGTGGTGTGATCTCGGCTCGCTACAACCCCCACCTCCCAGCCGCCTGCCTTGGCCTCCCAAAGTGCCGAGATTGCAGCCTCTGCCCGGCCGCCACCCTATCTGGGAAATGAGGAGCGTCTCTGCCTGGCCGCCCATCATCTGGGATGTGAGGAGCCCCTCTGCCCTGGCTGCCCAGTCTGGGAAGTGAGGAGCGCCTCTTCCCGGCCGCCATCCTGTCTAGGAAGTGAGGAGCATCTCTGCCCAGCCGCCCATCATCTGAGATGTGGGGAGTGCCTCTGCCCTGCCACCCCGTCTGGGATGTGATGAGCGCCTCTGCCCAGCCGAGACCCCGTCTGGGAGGTGAGGAGCGTCTCTGCCCGGCCGCCCTGTCTGAGAAGTGAGGAGCCCTCCGCCCAGCGGCCGCCCTGTCTGAGAAGTGAGGAGCCCCTCCGCCCGGCAGCTGCCCCGTCTGAGAAGTGAGGAGCCCCTCTGCCCGGCAGCCACCCCGTCTGGGAAGTGAGGAGTGTCTCCGCCCGGCAGCCGCCCCATCCAGGAGGTGGGGGGCAGCCCCTGCCCGGCCAGCCGCCCCGTCCGGGAGGGAGGTCGGGGGCAGCCCCCGCCCGGCCAGCTGCCCCGTCTGGGAGGGAGGTGGGGGCAGCCCCCGCCCGGCCAGCTGCCCCATCTGGGAGGTGGGGGGCGCCTCTGCCCAGCCGCCCCGTCTGGGAAGTGAGGAGCCCCTCTGCCCCGCCACCACCCCATCTGGGAGGTGTACCCAACAGCTCATTGAGAACGGGCCATGATGATGATGGCAGTTTTGTTGAATAGAAAAGGGGCAAATGTGGGGAAAAGAGAGAGAGATCGGGTTGTTGCTGTGTCTGTGTGGAAAGAGGTAGACATGGGAGACTCCATTTTGTTCTGTACTGGGAAAAGTTCTTCTGCCTTGGGATGCTGTTAATCTATAACCTTACCCCCAATCCCGTGCTCTCTGAAACATGTGCTGTGTCCACTCAGGGTTAAATGGATTAAGGGCGGTGCAAGATGTGCTTTGTTAAACAGATGCTTGAAGGCAGCATGCTCCTTAAGAGTCATCACCACTCCCTAATCTCAAGTACCCAGGGACACAAACACTGCAGAAGGCCGCAGGGTCCTCTGCCTAGGAAAACCAGAGACGCTTGTTCACATGTTTATCTGCTGACCTTCCCTCCACTATTGTCCTGTGACCCTGCCAAATCCCCCTCTCCGAGAAACACCCAAGAATGATCAATAAATACTATAAAAAAATAAATTAAAAAATAAATAAATAAAAAAGAAAACTAGAAAGTCCTCAAAAATATTTGGAAATCCAAAAAATAAAAAAAATAAAAAATAAATAGATCACATTACTCCCCTACTTTAAAAATGGAGATAAAAATGATTAAGAAGCTGAATAAATGAACAAGAAAAGGCAATTCAAAACTCCAGGAAAATACAAAAGTTATATAAGAAAGGTGATGGTCCTAATATGAAATCAACCAAAATGTAACTCTGGAGCATATATGAATCTCAGCTCATAAGTTCAAAAAATACCTCAGCTATTAATGATGAGGTGGAGAGATGGCCCTCAGACCAAAAAATTAATTCTTCTATCTTCTAAAGGTTACCACTTTAGTGTCTGCTGTTCCAGTCTACATGCCCTTTATATCTAGCAAATTTCTACTACCTTCCTGCCATGGTGGGACACATGAGTCTCCTGTGAGGTCATCTGAAGTCTAATCTGCCTAAACATACAATGTAGCTGTGACTCTCTTGAGTCTTGTCACCTCCCCATGGTGTGCCCCCAAGGTGCTCCAGAAAGTGGGCCCTGGTCCCTCCTGTCCTGGGAACCCCAAACATCACCTTCTTATCTCATCAGAGTGAATCTCTTTGTCATAGGGGAAAGTCTCTGTTTCTCTGAGTCATTTGGTACACCCATAAGTCACATTCTGTTTTACTTCTTTCCCAAAACTCTATAATTTTTCTAAATATATCAGGGTTGGGGGAAACTAAAGCTGGAGAAAGTGCAGGAAATTTATGTGTTTTATCCCATCAAACATCTCACCCTAGGTAAAGAAGTACCAAATTGGCTATTTGAATGGAAGAAGGGGAAATAAAAAAAACAGGGAGGAATGAAAAAGTGTAAATTACTATCTCAAAATATTACCTAGCCAGTTTCCCCTTAGTAAATTTTTGTGTCTTCAGAAAATTTATTTTTGACGTTTGTTCAACCCTCTCAACAGCATAATGTCTGAGTTTTGCATTTTCCAAGGTAGTAGACATTGTGACTGATTTCCTAACATCCCATCTGTCCCGTGATTAATCTAAGCAATTCATGGCAATTTACCTCTTTGCCAGGGGTGGACAAGCCTAAACCAATTTGGGCCAATGAGAGTCAAGGAGATACATGATGCGGGCTCTAAGAAAGAAACTTCTTCAATGTTGAATGCTGTGGAAAGGTAGGCTCTTTCTTCTTCTATAAGTTGTGAATGAGGAAATGTAGAGTTCCCTTTGCCTGGCAGTCACACCACAACAACAAAGGGTAAAGATAAAACTGTGGGCAGCGGAGCAAAGAAGTAGAAAGAGCCTACAGCCTCAATGCCATCATTCAGCCACTGGGCCCTGCCCTCACTCTTCATTGTCTAAGCCAGTGTGAGTTGGTTTTTCTGTTACTTGTTGAATGCATTCTATCTGATTTAGAATTTGGTGCCAGGAATAGAAGTGCTGCAAACAACAAACTGTAGTGAGTTGCACGGTAGCTCCCTAAAGATATATCTATAAGCTAACCCCTGGAACCCGTGAGTGTTACCTTATTTGGAGTCTTTGCAGATGTACCTGGATTATATTTTATTATTTTCAGATGTTGAGGAGACCCAAATTAAAGATATTTTAGTTAAAAAAATCATATTTGACCTTTATTACATGACCATTTATCAAGATAAAAAAAAAGTCTCTTCAACAGAATTTCATATGACCCAGGAGTTTAAGTCTTTTTTTAAAAAAATTAGTTCAATGACTTATTTGACAATGTTACTAATTTGAGAAATTGATTTTCCTATAATTGAAAAATAATTCTGGTCTGGGAGTCCGAATGCCTCATTTCTATCCTTGTCTTAGTTACTAAACTGGGGGCTTGGGTAGGTCACTTCCCCCTCTGAGTGTTAAGTTACTTATTCTATGGAATTATTGGTGGCTCCAAGTTGCTCGGGTGCATCAGAATCATATAGGTCCTTGTTATAAACACATATTTCTGGACCTTATCTCAGTCCTACTGAATCAGATTTTCTAATATTGGCACAGGAGTCTGTATTTTTTAATTGACTGGGTGATACAAGGTACAGCCAAGCTTGTGAAGTATTGGATGAAGACCTCCAGGGTCCTTCATAGCTCTAAAAATTTGTATTCTGATTTCTATTCCTTCTATCGCTGTTTGTCCTAACTCAGCTACTAGATATTGTGCTAAAACAAAGCAAAGCAAAACACAAACTAAACAATAAAAAACCAAGACCATGATTTAATCATCTTTATATTCCCCCAGCACCTACAAAGTGCCCGGTAGGTAGTAGGCACTCAATAAATATTTGAAAAATTACTTAATGGTGATTAAATAAATGAATGTTATTTCATGTGGATCCCAATAACCTATAGATAGAAGAATCTAAAAAGAAAGAAAATATTTTAAACTTTTGTCTGATTTAATCTTGCACTCCCTATCTGCCCTACTGCATACTTCAGTAATGGGTTATGTGAATGAAGTTATGCATATTGAGGGACCCAGTAGGAAGGTGGTTAGATTCTCCTGGAGGCGAGATTATCCCACAGTATTTCTCAGTGGCAGTGATAACTGAAAGGGGCTCATGATTCCACAGGAGTTGGTTTTCTTCTCCATGACTTTTCCAGGACCAGAAAAAGCTGTATCCTGATTGGGTGACAGATGTCCTTGGAGCCATTGCTGCAGATCGCTGAACCTGCAAAGACCACCTCAGGTTTCTGTGGGGTCCCAGAGGGTGGGAAGAGGCATTCACCTTCTGTTAGAAGTTACTGGTAAATTCGACAGCAGTGGGTGTCAGCTGAGCCAAGCTTCCTTTGCAGCCAATGCCCCCAGGATATCCGATACCACCTTTTGTGACCCCACGGTCCTTCCTTCCTCCCCCACTTCTAGGCTCCACTGACCCATTGATCCTCCCCAGTTTAGACACTGTCCGCTGGCCTTGGAAGGTACCGGCTTAGGATGAAATCTGTCACAGGGGTGGGCAGCTTAGCCAGAGGGATGTAGAGGAGTTTGGCATCCAGGCCAGGGTTGTAGCGGATGCGAGGGCTCCGGGAAACAATAGCATGCTCCATGCTGTTGATGACATCTCTGACTCTGGGCTCTGCCACCTGCATTATGTTTTTTAACTTGTCAGTATCTGTTTGAGGGCAGAGAGGGGAAAAAGGCTCTGTTATTCTTCATAAAAGATGGCTTCTTCCGAATTCCGTCCAAGTTCCCTTTCCATCAGATCCCTGATCTAACATTTCAGGCAGGTCTGCCACACCCTCCAGGTGGTCCCTTATACAAACACACATTTATAAGACTATTATAAATAATCTTAGCCTGGCCAACATGGTGAAACCCCATCTCTACTAAAAATATAAAAATCAGCTGGGCGTGGTGGCACATGCCTGTAATCCCAGCTACTCGGGAGGCTGAGATATGGGAACCACTTGAACCCAGGAGGCTGAGGTTTTAGTGAGCCGAGGTCACACCACTGCACTCCAGCCTGGGAGACAGAATGACACTCTGTCTCAAAATAAATAAATAAATAAATAAATAAATAAATAATCTTATTTATCTTTCTGAATTTAACAATTGTGCATTGAAGTCCTACTATTGCATTAGACTGGTGATGAGAAGAACTGTGCACATTCTTCTGATAACTGTGCCACTTATTAGTTATATGACTTTGAGCTTAAACTTTTATTATCTATAAAATGGAGATAATACTATCTTTCCTAAAGTTTGGGCATAGTGGCTCAGGCCTGTAATCCCAGTACTTTGGGATGCCAAGCCAGGCCAATCACCTGAGGTCAGGAGGTCGAGACCAGCCTGGCCAACATGGTGACACCTTGTCTCTACTAAAAATACAAAAATTAGCTGAGCGTGGTGGCGCGTGCCTATAATCGCAGCTACTCAGGAGGCTGAGGCATGAGAATCACTTGAACTCAGGAGGGGGAGGTTGCAGTGACCCAAGATCGCGCCACTGCATTCCAGCCTGGGCAACAGAGTGAGACTCCATCTCAAAAAATATCTGTCCTGGAGAATAACAAAGATGATTAACAGCAGGGTAGACACTGGGGGAGTACAGAATAGCAAACATGATGGGAAGACAGCCCCTTTTTTTTTTCTTCTATGTACTTCCTAGAGTTCCCACATTTAAACAAAAACATGCAGGAGAAAATATTATTTCAAAATAGTAATACTGCCCCTACCTCAGTCATAAGGCCACTGTGGACTCAAATAATCTAAGGCATAGACAAGCACCTCGTGGGGCCCTCACAAATGTGAGGGGCTGTTTTGTTTGCATTGACCCACAGGGGTGGAGATGGGGACAGAGCACCCAAATGGTACAAGTCTGCCAAAGTTCATGACATAAATGGGAGAAGGGCCACACCACACACCCACCAGGCCCTCATCTGCATCCTCACCCCAGGACAGGGGGATTCATGCTTCATTGAGAGCCCTGAGGACTCCAGGGAAAATGGTGCTTCAAAGTCAGACTGCCCTGATAAGGTATGAAAACTTGAAAATGGAGAGGAAGCCAAAGCTGCCCTGACTTTGAGAATGGTCCAGGCAGGCAAGGAATTCACCCGCTTGGGGCCAGGACCCTTGTGGGTGGTTGGTGAGAATGGGGCAGCGTCACTTCAGTCCCCTTCACCCCAGACTCCGAGAAACTCCATTTTCTGTTTCCTGGAAAGAAAACTGATGCAGGGGAAAAGCCAAACTACATTTTGGGATCTCAACAAGAGCCACACTAACTTAAAGCCAGACTGTCCATAAAGCAGTAATGTCTTAGGAAGCCACACCCTGACCTCTGACCGTAGAGCTGGCACAGAGGCCACCAGCAGCAGGGCTGAGGGTCGAAGGAATCGTTCAGGATACCCAGGGGGCTCTCTCTGCCCCCTCGGCGCCAGGGAAACCTTTGTGGGCTGAGGATGTGGAGCAAGCTGACATGGTGAGATGGGCTGGGGACTGGGTTCTGAGAGGTGGGGAGGGCTTGCACAGGCAGTGGGGTGGGAGAAGTTACCCCAGACATGGGGAACGGTATGAGGCACTTGCTTTTATTGTTTTCTCAAATAGATATTAGCTGCCATTCAGTGCTGGGCACCCTGCTAGGCATGGAGTAGGAAGGGAGACTGAGGGACCCATCCAGCCTTGTCACTCTCCTTCACAGTGAGGAAGGACATAGGCTTTGGAGTTGGGCATCTGGGAAAACGTTTTTTTATTGGGAGAATTAAGCAGGACAAAGTCTATAAAGTATCAGGCCTGGTCCTAGGGGTTACAAGCCAGGGGCCTGTTTGGTCAGTCACAGCAACTGGCTGAGTTTGTACCCAGCAATGCTCTAGGACTACTCCTAAATATCTCTTCTGTCTGTCACATAGCCACCCCCCACCACCAGAACCATCATGACTTACAACTTCATGTCTTTATCGTTCCTTCACTGGGTTTCTGCAGTAGTCCCCCAGGTGGACTTTTTATCCTTCCCACGGTGACACAAATCTGATCCTTCATTTCAGAGCCATTTACAAGGCTGTCTAATGCCTTTAGGATAAGAGCCATGCTCCCTACTATAGCAATCAAAGCATTTTATGATCTGACTCCTAATCTCTCCCCTCCTCAATCATCACCCACAGCACTCATGCCAGACTATAATGGCAATGGCAAAGGTTTGTTCAGCTCTTACTGTAGCAGAGCTGAGTACTTTGCATTTCTGTTTAATTCTCCTAACAATCCATGAGAGAGGAATTGTACTTTATAAATGGATAAACAAGTTTGGAGAGCTATACAACATGATTAGAGGGACTGATGGAATACAAGCCTGAATCTGCACTGCCTCCAAAAGCATACAATGCTATGTCACGTCACTAAAATGTTGCTCACACCCTTCCTCTTGTGTGAAACATCCGCCATCTCTTTCCCTTTTGGTGTACTCCTATTCATCCTTCAAAACTCACTAAGGCATTAACTGTCACCTCTGTAAGGCTTCTGTGACAGCAGAATGAAGTCTGCATTGCTGCTTTGTTTTGTACCCATGTCCATTATAGCAAGATTCTTCATGTGGTGGTGTATTTGCTTTCACATCTTCCCTGCTAGTTTCCTGGAGAGTGTCTCATCTCTGAATCCCAATAAACACTGGGCAACTGAAGCAAAAATTCTAGTATAACCACTTGGGAAAACGTTTATCTAAATGTAGTTGACCACTGCCTGAAAATTTTCCTCTGAAATTATGGTGTGGACTACAGGTGAATTGGCCTAAGATATTTTATAAACCCAATCCTTACTATTCTTTAGTACAATACTAGCTTTTGGACAAGGTTTTCGGAGGAGTTTGCCTTTATACATATTCTTTCATGGACCACACTAAAGATGCTACAAGCTCTCTTCACCCTGAGTGCTTACTTAGAAAATGACTTTGTGAGGTTTCCAGACACTGGCTGAACCCATTTCACCCCAGCCTCCGAGCAGCTCCACAAATAATTTGAACTACTCTTTGCTAAGAATGATCACACAGAGGATAAATATTCTTCCCCACACATGCTAACATCTTCTCTCCTTGTTCCCAACAGCTGCAGATTTCCCTTTGGGGACCTATGCCTCCCCCACACTGTGTCCATTGGTCTGGGCAGAGCACACAGCCCAGCCTGAGCCAATCACACCTTCACATTCCCCTGGGTGCAGTGATTGGTTTAGGGTTGGGTGCATCTTGTGGTCCCCCATGATGCGGTCACCATAGGTCCTCCAAGTCGGAGTGTACATTAGGACTTTTGGGAGAGGTACTGGAAATAACTCTCCTATTTTCCCAGCAGACCTCACCCTAAGTGGAGGTGAAGAGAGGCTGCAGCAATGTGGCTCCCACGGGGGAGAGAGCTTAGAGACTGGAGTCAGTGCAAAAGAAGCAGAGCCAAGAAATGGGTGGAACCAGGTCCTAGCAACATCATTTGCAGTCTGGGTCAGGTTGTACCTGAAGCTTATCTTGCTCAACTTTTTAGTCAGGTGAGGCAAGAAATTCCTTTTCTGCTTAAATAATTTGCATTGGATCTTCTGTCACTGAGTAAGTCCCAACTAGTGTAAATCCTTAGACATTTTCTTCTCACAGAATCCTAACATGTCTAGCACTAAAAGATGAATTTATCTAAGGAGTACTCCAAACATTTTTCCCTGAGGCTTCCCTAAATCAATGAATGAAGACACCTCCATTCACCATGTTCTTCAAGCTGTAAAGCTAACACTCACCGTTGATGGCTTCCTCTCCCTCACCCCTTAATCCTCAGTGTGCTCTGATGCTCGAATTTATTCCGTATACCCCAGCTACCTCCCATTGCTTCCCACCTGCTGGTTTCTTTAAAGTTCCTCAAATGGAGTTTTCTGCCTCAGAGCCTTCCTGCAGAAAAAAAGTCCCTACGCATCCCCTCTTTCCCCTTCCCAGCAACACCTAACTCTTATTCCTCCTCAAAGTCAACTCAGAAGCTCTCCCCTTCACCATAGTCTGAATTGGGACTGCAACTTCCTGCTCCACTCTTCTTTCACAACCCTGTTTCTCCTCTGTAGCACTTATCCACATCTACCATAAACACATGTGTTTTTATTAATGTTTGTCTCCCCTACTGGGCCATAAGCTACAGGCAGTGAAGGGCAGGCATACTGCTGTGTCCGCTCCAGCTCTCCAGCCCCACACAGGCTTGGGACATGGCAGCCTTGCATGCTTTGTATTACTGATTCAAAACAAAAACAAAAATGCAATAAAGTGTGTATGTATTAAGTGAAAAAAATGGCTGTCTTGGCTTTGTGCTCTGTTGACGTATGACGTCCAGCAGACAACTTTCGTGGCACAAAGTTTTGGGGCAGCAAGGTGAACAGCTGCCGTGTCCCACCTCTACCCTCCAAAAACACCTATGATTCACAGGAGACCCTCAGCTCAGGGAGAGAAAGAGAGTTGCCTAGAGACCCTCCCTTTTAAATCTCCATGTGCTCATTTTCTTCTTTATTAACAAGCACTCAGAATGTGCAAAGTACTTCACATATACTAACCCTCATAGCAACCCCATGAGGGAGGCACTATCTTTAGCTCCATTTTGTAAATAAGAAAACTGAGGCATGGGAAAACTAGGTAATAGGTCCAAAGTCTCCTAGCTGGTAAGTAGTAGAGCCAGGATTTGAATCCAGGCAGTCTGGCTCCAGCAGCCATGCCCTTGATCTCTTTGCTGTATTTATCTCAGTGCATTTTCACCTGATTCCCCTGCATCATGATGCTGTGGGGGCAGATGCCAGGAGTGGGCTGAATTGCCCTTAACTCCCCGGGCCGCTCCAGTAGTGATGATTCTGCCACTTGCTCTCTATTCTCAAACCCCAGCTCTGCCACTGTGTGACCTTGGGTCCTGAACTCCTCTGCATTTTGTCTCACCATCTGTAAATGGAAAGCCAGCTAATGACCCCAAGACCCACTCGCCCCCCTCAGAGACCCCTCTCCTGCCCCAGGAACTTACAAATGCGGAAATAATCCTCTCCGTAGCTGTCCCGGGTCTCCTGAGGCAGCCTCTCCCAAAGCTTTCGCATGCGTGACTCCAGGTTCTCCTTGCCGAGAATGGCTGTCCGATAGTTCCCTGGCTCAATGATGCAGACCTTCACCCCAAAGTAGTAGAGCTCACGCCTGGGAAAGAAGAGTTGCAGTCAGTCTGGGCCCCAAGATGGCAATCATCAGGGAGAGTCACCTCTGGATGGGCTGGTCTTTCAGGAACCTAGAGATGCTTCTCCCACCCCTGTACTTGGCCCTGGCATTGCCTTTGTGCAAATAAGCCCTTCCTTAGGGACTCAGCCCTTTCCAAAACTGGCCCAGCAGTCTCTGGGCAATTTGCATTAGGCATAACCAGCGGGAAGAAGTCAATAGAGAATCTAGGCCAAAGCCTTGCCTCCCACCAGGTCCCTCCCATTAGCAACCCCTCACTCAACACCCACATGGTGAATGGTGTGGATCTACACAAGGCCTGCATGCTCCTCTAAGGACATCCCAGAGGGGACCTGTGCCTCCAGCCCTGTCTGTCTGTTTGGGGGACTCTCCCTCCTCTCACAGGCCCAAACAGGGTTTCACTCACCCTGGTGCCGCTCAAGGGAAGGCCCACCTGATGCCTTGTATTTCCACCCTACCTCTTCTCCTCATCCCTGCTCTTGGTCCTTGGAGAAAGCACCTTGAGGTCTAACCTTCCTTCTGCTATTGTGTTAGCTTCCTATCTGCGGAATTCCCCTGCCCACATGCTGTCACTCCCAACCCTCTCTAATCTCCGGGATTTTCACCCAGAATGGTTTAGTACCAGGGCCCAGTTACCTTATGCTGTCAGAGAAGGCCTCAACGCCAAACTTGGAGACGCAGTAGCCACCACCAATGACAGCCACACGACCACCAGAGCTGGACATGTTGACAACCCTGCCCCGGGCTCTCTTGACCATGGGCAGCATGTGAAGGGTCACTTCGATCAGTCCCACCAGGTTCACATTAATCACCTTCACAAAGTCCTCCTTGGTCAGCCATTCGTTGGGACCACTGGGCAGGCCCACACCAGCATTGTTCACCAGGGCCCAGAGGCCTGGGGGTGAGATGAACCACACAGAAATCATCAGTGGGCCTGGGAAAGAACCAAGTTCTGCTCCCCACCGGCTCAGTGCCCTCAAGGATGGTTGAGCAGGTGCACAAGACATAACCCTGTCAGGCTATAACATAAAAGGAAGGTGTGTCTTTTACTAACTCGTTTTCCCTGAAGGGACACTTTTTCCTGATTCACATAAAGTCTACCGGCTAGCTGGCGCTCTGCACCAGCTACAATCGAGGTGTTAGGTAACAGCATTTCAGCTATCAGCTTTGGGATAAGAGTTTCATTTTCATACCAATGAATTAATGTTTAGATCCCTTCCCCATCGTACTTCTCCCTCTCTATTCACTTAAGTATAACCAACTGCATTTCACATACTACCAAAATCAATCCATTCATTCATTCATCTTCACACATTTATTCATGCATTTATCTAGTCTGTGACAATTACAGGGTGAAAGAGGCCAGGTGCAGTGACTCACACTTGTAATCACAACCCTTTGAGAGGCTGAGGTGGGAGGATCACTTGAGGCCAGGAGTTTGAGACCAGCCTGAGCAACAGAGTAAGACCCCCGTCTCTACAAAAAAAGAAAAAAAATTAGTCAGGCATGGTGGTATGTGCCTGTAGTTCTAGCTACTTGGGAGGCTGAGGTGGGAGAATCACTTGAGCCCAGGTTACAGGTTACCTTGTTCGAGGTTACAGTGAGCTATAATGGTGCCATTGCACTCCAGCCTGGGTGACAGAGTGAGACTCTGTCTCTAAAAATAAAATGAAATAAAACGATATAAAATAAAATAAAGTAAAATACAGGGCAAAGGAGACATAAAATGAACAACACAGCATCTTATCCCTCAAGGAACTCACAAGCCTAGAAGGAAATAATAATATTTATAAATAAATATATAAAATATTTAAATAAAATAATTATGGAAAATGTGATGAGGACTATCCTTGAGATATTTCAATTAGGTTGGTACAAATGGAAAGAAATAATGCTAAGTGTTGTCATTCAACTCTGCAGGGGCCCAGGGTTGAAGAGCTTCAGGTCCAGTCCTGGTTTTACCTCCAGCCTTGAACAAGTCACTTCCCTCTCTGGGCCTCAGGCTCTTCATCAGGTTGGACTAAAACGGTTGTTTCCAGGCTGTATTTTGCAAGCCTTCTAGGGGGAGGAAAATGCAGGAGAAGCTCTCCTTTCATTTGTTTTACATATTGGGGTTCTAAAAAAATTCCACCAGAGGGAGGGTGATGCTAAAGACACACTGTAAACCCCTCTAAACACTCCTCAAGGACCCCTTCCAGCTCCTTCATGCAAGGATTCCCCAAGTCCTACTGCCTGGTGATTCCCACCACAGCCCCAGCCTCAGCAGCCCCAAGATACTCTGCAGGCGCATCCCACTGTCTCCGGAGGGCAGGTCTCAACACAAACATAAATCCTAGTCCACCCCTCCCTCTAGGGCTGGGGTCCCCACCCAAGCCATGCCCCTACCCAATCTCCCTGCCTTTCTCCATTCAGGAGCAATGAGAAAGCATGAAAGAACTTCCTCTCCCATCCCCCTACCCACCCCAGTTCCCAGTGTTTCTTAGACCAGGATATTGCCAAGTGGCTTAGGCAAAATAATGGTCCCCCAAAGATGTCCCCATCCTCATTATCTCTGGAACCTGTGAATCTGCTGGATTACATGGGAAAGGGGAATTAAGGTTGCAGGTGGAATGGAGGTTGCTAATTAATTGTCCTTAAAGTTAGGGAGGAAGCTAACACAGGGAAATTATCCTGGATTAACCTGGTGAGCCCAATATAATCACAAGTCCTTCTAAGTGGAAAGAGGCAGAAACCGGAGAATCAGAGAGCTTGAGAAAAGTGTGAAAAAGACTGGGCCCAAACTTGCGGGCCTTGAAGATGGAGGTAGCAGGCCAGGAGCCAGGGGATGCCAGCTGCCTCTGGAAGCTGGAAAAGGCAATGAGACGGATTCTCCTCTACAGCCTCCAGAAGGAACACAGCTCTGCTGACTTTGATTTTAGATCAGTGAGGCCTATTTTAGACATTACTCCTCCACAACTACAAGATAATATGTTTGTATTGTCTTCAGACCCTACAGTTGTGTTATTTGTTACAATAGCAACAGGAAACTCACATGCTAAGTGAGGTATTAAGGCAAGTGGCTCAAGGCTGAATGTAGGGAACTGGCTGAGACAGCCTGCTGAAGACAGAGCCTCACTCTTGCTGAATTATTAATTAATTAGCTCACTCAAATCTATTTATTCAGTACCTTACTAGGTGCCAGACATTATTCTAGGTACTAAGGATGTACAGTAAATAAAAGGGACAAAAATCCTTGTCCCCAGGAAGCTTTATTCTAGCAGAGGAAACAGACAATAAATAAGTAAAATCTATTGTACATTGACTAGTGATAAGTGCTAAGGAGAAGAATCAAGCAGGGAGTTACTGTCTGGATCCCCCTGGCTCCAGGGCTCTGTTGCCCTGACCTGCGCATGGGCTCCAGACTAGTTCCTTTAGGAGGGAGGACTTCCTGTAGTCTGCTGCTTCTGCAACTCAGCCATCCTGTTCCTCCTGTTCCTGGGCCCACACCCTGTGTGCTGGAAGTGCATGAGGCAGGTCCCCACACAGTCCTGGGCCAGCCCCAGTCCACAGCTTCCTTTCCCAATAGGAGCAGCCACTGTGACATACATACTTGCCCTGAAGTCAAATCAACACCCACCATGATGTCAAGAAGAGACCAGATCTCTTTCTCCCCTGCCTGACATAGTCAAGGAGACAAACTGCACCCACTCATGGGATCCAACCTCCTGTCTCATTCCCCCTCCCCCATCCTGATCCCAACAAGAAATGTGTTTTTATTTCCCCAGGAGCTGATGGTTAGGACTGCTGAAACATCAGAGAGGCACATCCTTTTTTTTTCTTTTTTTTCTTTTTGAGAGGGAGTCTTGCTCTGTCACGAGGCTGGAGTGCAGTGGCGCAATCTTGGCTCACTGCAACCTCCGCCTCCCGGGTTCAAGTGATTCTCCTGCCTCAGCCTCCTGAGTAGCTGGGACTACAGGCACGTGCCACCACACCCGGGTAATTTTTATACTTTTTAGTAGAGATGGGGTTTCACCATGTTGGCCGGGATGGTCTCGATCTCTTGACCTCATGATCCTCCCACTTCGGCCTTCCAAAGTGCTGGGCTCATAGGCGTGAGCCACCACGCCCGGCCAGGCACGTCCATTTTTAGAGGTTTGGACACACAGAACACATCTTCCCCCCTCACTTCCTATTGAGACCTCTTTCCTGTTTCTCTGAGTTTCCAGGACAGAAAACTTCCTTGGGAAATCACCCCTTCATGTGAACAGGCCAAACCATGCAGTGGCTTCCAATCAGATTGAGGCAGGAGCCTTTCCCTACGTCACCCCTCCCACCCAATCTGGACATCAGGGTCTCTGATACTGTCAGATGCTTCGGGAGAGAGGAAGAGGAAAAAGGAGAAACCAAGAAAGCCAAAGAATGTAATTCGCCCCACCTTGTTCGCCCACTTTGTCCCTCACCCACTGGGCCGCCGCCTTGATGCTTTCGCTCTTGGTGACATCCAGTAGGGTGGTCTGCAGCCGATAGGAGGTATCCTGCTGAAGTTTCTGGGATCCCTCCTCGGTGAAGCAAGCAGCCAGCACCTGCATGCCCCGATCAACCAGCTGTTTGGCCAGCAGGTTCCCGAAGCCAGAGTCACAGCCTGTGATGAAGACGTACTTCTCTGAGAGGTTGCCAACCAGATTGCAGTTCTTGAACCAGCGATACATAAATGAGAGGTCTGTGAGGGCCGCCATAGGGCAAGGGGAATGTGACGGCCAAGAGGGACTGGGCTCAGGAGACAGCAGGGAAGAAGCTGGTCCTCTGAGCCCTAGCAGGCAGTCTGCAGGAACCCACCTGGAAGAAGAATTCTCCTTCCTCCCACAGCTTGCAACAAATCTAGGTCCCTGGGTGAGCCACGCTGTAATTTTTATAGGTGGATGCATCACCACAGCAATTAGCCCAGATGCAAGAAATTCAAGTCCAACCTGAAGCCTTGTCACCTCTGACAGCCCTGGTAGCTGCCTCCCTCTCTCCCCCTGCCCTGATGGGTAAAGCTGCCAAGAATTGGAAATAATCCACTTGTAATGTTGGTGATGAGTGGTGGCTCACCCAGGCGGTGTAAGGCAGGCAAATGAAAGATGAGGACTCACCCCAGACAGCTCCCCTAGAAATCCTGTCCCCACCCTGCCCCCAACCCAGCCTGGGGATTTTGGTCTCCAGGGATCAAAATCATTTGTCTTGAGTGCAGGTATGTAAATAAGTTTATTTTCAGGGAAAATACTCAAGACAAATTTATTAATGTAAAACAAACAACATTGGTTCTGTATCTTCCAAACCCCAAGAGAAACAAGTTGCAGGTCATCAGCTCTCTGGAATTCTTAGGTAAGTCTCCATCATGAGAGAGGATGAAAAGCAATGGATTTCTCCTAGGGTGGATGTACCTCCATTGTCCTGAGGCTAGAGGCAGCAGGGCCCTCCTATAGGGGAGGCTGGCATGTGAAGCTTAGCCACCAGAAAGCAGAAAGACCTGGGGGACTCAGGCCTGACGCCCTGTGGGGGTCATACTCAGGTCACCAGTAAGCAGCCCTGGGCAAGATGATGAGGAGGGATCATGAGTTCACTGGGCAGCTGAGGGAATTGTCTGGGCAGAGGCCTTGACTGTAAGAGGGGATGAGATATAGGAGGAGCAGAGAACTGGGGCCAGAGACATAGAAAATTCTCAGGGTCGGGACTTGGAGGAGAAACAGATTTTGGGCAATTTAGCAAATAATTTACAGAAAGCTAAGAGGTAAGGTGGTAAAGGAAAGGAAATAAGGAAACCAGAGGTGTGAGTAGTGAGGGGCCACACCCAGAATTGCATAAGATGCAGGGAATGATGCTGGAGCCTCTGTGGTTCTTTGGATCAACATCTAGGGTCACCATTCCTTGGGATGAGCCTGGTCCCAGCTCACACCTTCATGGCTTAGCGAGTCCGACACAGAAATGAGAACACAAAGTTCTCTAGTGTGAAGGGACAAAGGATGTATCTCTGTGATCCACCATTTGCCAAGTCTGACCAGCGTGGAATCACATAAAGCAGGTGTCACCTTGGGAAAGCCCCGCAGGGTTTGGCCGTTCCTTAACAAAGTAGGGGAGGGGGCCAGATTATGAACCCACCCCCAAAGAGCAGACCTAAAGCTTATAGGGGATGGAGATGGGAAATGGTAGAAAGCAAACCACACCTACTTCATAACCACCCCGAGGCAGAGCACCTCCTATGCGGGATCTGGGAACAATCTCCCAGTCTCTGTCTGCCTCCTGGGTGAATGAACAGAGAAGTCTTGGCTGGAACAGGTCAGACCATGTCACTCAAGACTGAGCAGGTCCGGGGCATTGGGTATCCCAGTTCTTGAGGACACAGGTGAGGTCCAGGAGTTGGGTCTGACTTAGCATAAGGATAACTCAGAACTGCCCCAGCACAGGCCTGGGCCTGACTCAGCACCTCCTGGGCCTCTATGCTGGCAGTGTTCCCCTGGCCTCAAACTAAACACACAGTCCATGAGGGTGGGGGGTGTGAGGGCGGTAGGACCACATAGAAGGCTCTTCTTCCCAGGGCTAGAAATGCCTCCTTCTCTCAGATGACAGCATTCCTTGCCAAGCTGGCCCCTAAGGTCTGATAGGTCAGGTTGGTAGCTGCACTCCCCATCCCCACCCCATGCACACAGGTATCTCAGAGGAGAGGAGCCCTCTCCTCTGCCAGGCCGTTTCCC
This sequence comes from Pan troglodytes, assembly GCF_028858775.2. NCBI lineage: Eukaryota > Metazoa > Chordata > Mammalia > Primates > Hominidae > Pan > Pan troglodytes. The sequence continues at coordinate 39,086,874 of NC_072408.2, read as the reverse complement.
TCCAGTGGGAGAGCATAGACTGCTGAGGTCCAAGACACACCCTGATGAGGTAGACAGGAGGAAGAGCAGGTGTGGGCTCACCCACCCCCAGTTGCTCAAGACCTTCCACAAGTGTGGATTCTTCAGGGTGACAGGTGGGCCATGAAGCTCAGAGCCCAAGGAAGTGGGATGCCATTATCTGTGATTGGGTCTCCCTTCCTAAGCAGCAAAATGTGGTTCTTTCCTCCTAATATCACCAGAGTCCTGAATAACGTCCCAGAAAAAAACTAGAACAGAGGTGAGGGAAGTGAGGTACATGACCCTGAACTTGAGAGCTCGCTCCCACCACTCTATTTCTCATCCCATGAAACAGCACCCCTCCCAAGTGCAATGATGTTAAAGTGAGGGCCGGTCACTGAGTGCTACAAAGAGGTCGCTACAAAGTGCTACAAAGAGGCCTGCCAGTGCCTTTGTGACATGTCATTGCTTCCTTGTCCCTCTGTGCACTCCTGTGACCCCAGGCTACTTGATTCACTCCTGGAAAGGAAACAATTGCCCCTCACCTTGGTGGCAGAAAGGGCTGAGACAGGGCAGGGATAATCGAACTTCTCTCTTCAATTTCCTCCTGAGTTCATCCCTCTTATCCCCAGATCCCCATGAAGGCACCTGCCTCCTCCTCCCTCTTGTTCACAGCCCATGCTCCCCTCAGACTAGAAGGCAACTTGCTGCACATGGCTGCACTTTTTAGCTTTTGCTCTAGAACTAAAGTAACCAGATGGTTTTTTGAGGGTCATGGTTTTAAGAGGGTCAAACATTGGTTCCTGTGTCCTCTGTCAGAATCCCTATCGAGAACACCACTGCCAGCCAATGCCCCCAGAGCTGGCACCTGAGGTCTAGGGGTCAGGCTGATGGCTGCCCTGTCGCCCCACACCTTATCCACAGGTATATTCAGAGGAGCCCCCATCCACTTCCTCCAGGCCATTTCCATCATGGAGAGAGTGTAATAGACTGGCCAGGTTGATGCACACCTGGGGAAGAAGCAGGAGGCAGAGAAGGTGTGGGCTGCGGATCCTTCCCCTCCTCACACGCTCCCATTGTGTAGACTCCTCAGAATTGGCCAAGAGACTCAAAGGCAACAGGACACCTATGAGCGTTACTGGGTCCCAATCTTTAGCAGAACACCTTGGTTCTTTCCTCCTATGTTGCCAGTCCTGAGTGATATCTCAGTGGAATTCTGTGGAGGGCATGAGGAAGAAGCTGGGATAGGCATCCAGATGGCAAGAGTGCTCCCTCCCACCACACCATTACTCTCCCCAAGACACATCACCTCACCCAGATCACCCAGCTCCACCCAACCATGCACCCCAGTCTTGGATTCACAGGGGCTTAGCCAGCCTTGGAGAGCCCCAGTGGAGCGTGACGTCCATAGGAAGGTAGGCATGTCACTCATGGGGAGGTAGAGAAGATTGGTGTCTCAGCCAGCTGAGTAGCGAGTGCTCCATGCAGTGGGTCAACAAGGATAGATTCGTACTGCATTTTGCCCAAAGCCTTCTAGATGCTTTTCTGATGCATGTTAAGGATGAGGAAAGATCTTTAAAGTTCTAGCACATCCCTTCCCTCCCATTTAGAGCTCTGAATTAGGAGGACAGTGTCTAAGAATTCCAGGCCCCCCAAATGATATGCCTCAAGTCTAATCCATCCATATTCCCCAGAGAGTGCCCCAACCTTCACCCAAGGAACATCCATTTCACTCTAAGCCCCCTCTGCCTCTCTTTTTGAGATATCTGGACTCATAAATTGAAAGTCTCTACTAACAGCCTAAGAATATGAAAATCAGCTATCTCTAAACCCAGCTGCCCATGAGCCCACTGGTAGCCACTGTCTCTGACTTTAGTTTCCTCTTCAAAATAATGAGGGATTCGGATGAGGCAGTGGTCCCAATTATAGAAAGCTTGGATGCTTCCTTTAGGTGAACAGTTGACCACATGGCACCCTGGGAATGGGGATAAATGTCCTCACTTTTTTGGGGAGGCAGAGTCTGGAGGACGACAGACTCTCATACTGTTGGAGACACTAATGATGGACCTGGACTTCCAGACAAGGATTTGTTTCTTGCCCCACTGTCCAGAACTCACTCACGGGATGTCAGAAACTTCAACCAATAGGTCTCCTTGACCTTGGGGCTGACCTGGTCCGACAGCTCCTTGAGGTCCTGTAAATGCCTTTCAGAGCTTCTCATATTGGTCTTGAAGTGACCAGGTTCAATCACAGACACCTTCACTCCAAAGTGGGAGAGCTCCCTCCTGCATGGCAGACACACAGAAGGGCAAGGACTTCAGAAATCTTGGGAGGCAAAACACAAAAAACAAACAAACCCAATACAAACCCAGCATGCAATGGCAGTGGGAGATGCAAGAAAGTTTGGAGAGTTGGGAAGGGCAGCACATAGCAGATAAAAGTTATGATGGTGGCCTTGCCTCTCTCTGGGGTTTCCATATTTTACATACCAAAGCTTACTAGCCCTAAATCCTACCAATTCAAGAGCAAGGCAGCACCTCAGTGCTATCACCTCCTATGCCCCTCACATCCAATGGATCACCAGAATTCCACATTCTACCTCCTCTGCAGTCCTCAGTCCCCTCCCTTCTTCTCCTGCCCCAGGAATCTCCCTGGCCTCTGAGCTTGGTGATGGCAGCTGTCCTCTAAGGAGTGTCCCTCTGCCTTCAGTCTGGCTCCCCACACTCACAGCCACTGGGTTCCCTGCAGTAAGTGGGTGTCTAGAAGCCGATTAGACCAAAGATCTCCCCTGAGCAAATCCCTTTTTTGGGAGTTCCACTGCCAACAGCATGAGGCACAGCTCCTGTCCAGGGCCTCCACGAGCCCATATGCGCCCACCTGCCCAGCCTCCTCCACAGGCCTGGCCCTGTGCTTCACCTCATGAGGACCCCACAGCACAGGCAGGCAGCTGAGGCTCCCCCTAGGCCTGGGCTGAAGATAAAAGTCATTCCCTCATTTCTGGTCAAGGCTGCCAGGTGGGGATCCTCAATCTCCAGCTCAGATCCCACTGCCAGGACCCTCCCCAGCTTAGGAGGCTGCCATGGCCACCAGGGCTGACTGGGTCACAACCCCTATGAGAACTGGCAACAATGGTTCTGGCTCTCTTGCCCCTCTCTCAGGTGTCAGAGCTTTTAGGTCAGAGCCAAAACCCTGTTGTTGTCCTAGGCTGAGTTTATTGGGTACTCTTCCAAGGGCCACAAGAGTATATTGTATGGACTCAGATGCTCTCCCCATGCCTCCAGGGCCCAACAAATATCTCTCCAAGGGAGAGAGACAGAGACAGGAAATAGGAAGACAGGAATGGGGTAAGACAGATAAACCAAGGGGAAAGGACAGAAGAGAAAGGAAAATGGAAGGAAAGAATAAGAAAAACACATAAATAATTGCTTTCTGCATCCTGGTTAAGAGAGATACACTTAAATCCTAAGACTGGGGGAAGTTAGAGAGCAGGCCTGCACTGGGCATCAGGGGATAAGCTATGCTACAACCTGCATCAATGTCAAAGCAATATCTGTCCTGGAAGAAAAGGTCACCTTGTGTACCTGGGAATCCCAAAGCTCACTGTGGACTGAATGGCCAGAGCAGGAGGGGAGGAGGGAAAGAGGTCTCATGCCACACAGGTGTCCAGACTGCACTCTCTTCCCCAGGAAGTACCACCCTTTCCTCCCACCATCTCATAAGGCCACCTCTGCCCTATCCCCATAGGGTCCAGCAAGCTTTGGGGAAGACTCTACAGAAGACATAGGGGAGCAAACTAATAGCATGAAAGATCGGGAGTAGTCAGAGCTACAGAACTACGGACTCCAGGCCAGCAGGGGCAGGGGTGTGAGTGGGTGAGGGCTGGGGGGTACAGGAGACGGAGATTCACCCTAGGAATATTGGAAAAACAATAAGGCCTGCAATGGTGGCCCTTCCCCTACTCAGAAACCTTTCCTGGACTTGAAGGAATGAGGGTTATTTGATTCAATAGTTTTACTTTTCTTGAATCGCACTGCTAAGCCTGTCAACAAACCTTGGTAGAGAATCGCTACTGAGATGTTATTTATGCCAGGAAAAGTGGATAACAAACTTTGGCATTCAACAATATAGAATCCCTTTAACAAATTATGGCCTCTCCACATGCTGGAATATGGAGACCTTGAGTGTTATGTTGGGGAAGAAACTTGATGATGAAAATGCTGACCCCAGAATGTGTAAAGTAGAGGGAAATTAACCCTGGAGGCTGGGATTAGGGGGAATGTTTTTTCACCCTTATCCTCTTCTATGATTTCTCCAATGAGAAATCCTATCTTATCCTCCTATCTATCCAATCTTATCCTCTTCTATAATTTCTTCATGTTTTCCATTTACAATCAGAACAAAGCAATCAATGATCTCCCTTTCCCCAAAAGGAACAGGATTCATCACTCGGTGTTTGATGTGAAGTCCCTTCAGCTCTCCAAGCCCCAGTGTCCTCGTGAATCAAGTGGAGATCATCTTAAAGCCCTCAACAGGGACAAGTGTGAAGGAACCAGTAAGAGAATGCTGAGATCAGAAGCCTGGATCCTGCCCAGCCCCATCCCCGATGGTCTCATGCCAACCGTCAGGACCCAACGTTATCCAGAGACTGGGCTCTAACCACAGCCTGGACTCCTGTAACCCTGGGCCCAGCCACAACCACTCTAGGACTTCTGCTCTGGAAGATGGAAAGCTCAAGCCCCTGAAAATAAAAGTCTTGGGAATGTTCCCAGTTAGCAGACACTAGGTCTCCCCTAGTGACACAGAGAGAGGAGAAACAAACAGGCACTAGGAGGGATTGAGGTGGTCCCTCTGTCCCCCACACACTCCTTCACCCACTGGGCAGCTGCAGCAATGCTCTCTGTCTTGGTGATGTCCGTAGTCACTGTCTCCAGCCTGTCTGAAGTCTGGCCCTTCAACTGCTTGGTCCCCTTCTCTGTCCTACACGCAGCTCCGGCAAGCCTCGTGCATCCAGCTTTCTCGCCAGCAGGTACCTGAAGCATGAATCACAGCTTATGATGAACACTATGTGTCTCTCAGCTGGCTCACCACCTGCCTCTCCCGGTATGAGCACAGAAGGTAGTACAGGCCCTGGAGGACCACCAGGTAGAGCCACATGGCTTTGCAGAGGACAGACCCAGGTAGGCTGGGGTGAAATGAGAGTCTGGCCTCTGTTCAGACAGGAGGATTTAAGAACACATAGGGCTGAGGTAGGCAGAGAAGCCCTCAGGCATTTTGGCAGAAAGTCTTCACTTTCCTCCCTGATCACTGTCTTTCTGCAACATTTTTTTTTTTATCCTGGCTTCATCTCTCTACTATTTTGAACTGCCTTTGCAAGTACTCATGCATGCAGTTGCAAACCCCAAGTCCTGCCCAGTAGGAAACTACTGTGACTCAGCAATGCTTCCCTAGTCCACAAATTTCTCTCTGCATTGCTGTGCCCACACAGATGTTTATGTGGGTGCAAACGTGTATTGACACAGGCTCACACACAGCAGCCCCCACACACTCTCCATAGCAAACACACCCCTCTGCTCTAAGTACAAGGGTCAGAACTGTCTCTACAAAGCTGCTGTACTGACACTTCTGGTCCATGACCTTCTGAGCACAGAAAGACCTTATTGGGAAGCTACATATGGTTTCCAGCCACATTAGGTGGAAATCCCTCTCTGAGCCTGAGATTCCTCATCCCGCTCAGCACCCAGAATCAATCACTCCTCAGGAAACTGGGTCATGGTCAGGCTGTCTAGGATGAGAAGGAGAAGCCGAAAGAGTGGACAGGAACAGATCCTCTCCTGCTATAATAGTTTTTTGGGGCAGAAGGAGTGAAGGATCCCATGGGGGCACTGTAGAAGTCCTTCCATTCCCCCTCCCAGCAGCCCTGGGTGTTTCCTTCCTGTGGGTTCCAAATCTCCATTCCTTTCCCTGCCACTGGAGGAGGGGGTGTGTTGGGATATGGTGGAGGACCTGAGAGATGGCACAGGAAAAGTGCAATGACTTTTAAGTGAGGATCAGTCCCTGAGGGCCACAGAAGGCACAGGTGAGGGGGAGAGGCCTCAGTTGTCCCAGGGAAGGGACCTGGGGCCTGTCAGTGCCTATTGACATCTCCTTGCTGCCTCGTCCTTAGGTCTATTTCTGTGACCTGAGGTTACTCCAGCATCCATGGAAAGAAAACAATTCCTCCTCATCTCGGTGGCAAGAATGGCTGGGAGAAGGCAGGGATAACTTTCCTCTTCAAATCCATTCTCAGGTCATGCCTCTCATCCCTGGCCTCCAGGAAGGCACCTGCCTCTTCCTGCCACTGCTCTCTAAGGCCACCCAAAATGTGGAAGCTACTTTGGAACTGGGTAACAGGCAGAGGTTGTAACAGTTTGGAGGGCTCAGAAGAAGACAGGAAAATGTGGGAAAATTTGGAACTTTCTAGAGACTTGTTGAATGGCTTTGACCAAAATGCTGATAATGACATTGACAATGAAATCCAGGCTGAGGTTCTCTCAGATGGAGATGAGGAACTTGTTGGGAACTGGAGCAAAGGTGATTCATTACATTTTAGCAGAGAGACTAGCAGTATTTTGCCCCTGCCCTAGAGATTTGTGGAACTCTGAACTTGAGAGAGATGATTTAGGGTATCTGGCAGAAGAAATTTCTAAGCAGCAAAGCATTCAAGAGGTGATTTGGGTGCTGTTAAAGGCATTCAGTTTTAAAAGAGAAAAAGATCATAAAAGTTCACAAAATTTGCAGCCTGACAATGCAATAGAAAAGAAAATCTCATTTTCTGAGGAGAAATCCAAGCTGGCTACAGAAATTTGCCTAAGGAAGAAGAAGCCAAATGTTAATCCCCAAGACAATGGGGAAAATGTCTCCAGGGCATGTCAGAGGTCTTCACGGAAGCCCCTCCCATCATAGGCCAGGAGGCCTAGGAGGAAAAAGTGGTCTCATGGGCCAGGCCCAGGGTCCCCGTGCTGTATGCAGCCTAGGGACTTGGTGCCCTGTATCCCAGCTGCTGCAGCCACAGCTGAAAGGGGCCAATGTAGAGCTCGGGCTGTGGCTTCAGAGGGTGCAAGCCTCAAGCCTTGGCAGCTTCCACATGGTGTTGAGCCTGCCAGTGCACAGAAGTCAAGCATTGGGGTTTGGGTACCTTTGCCTAGATTTCACAGCATGTATGCAAATGCCTGGATGTCCAGGCAGAAGTTTGCTGCAGGGGCAGGTCTCTCATGGAGAACCTCTGCTAGGACAGTGTGGAAGGGAAATGTGGGGTGCTGGGGCACTGCTTAGCAGAGCTGTGAGAAGAGGGCCACCATCCTCCAGACCCCAGAATGGTAGATCCACTGAGAGCTTGCAGTGTGCACCTGGAAAAGCCAGACAATCAACACCAGCCTAGATTACTTTTCTATGTCTGTAAAAAATGTCGTTGGTATTTTGATAATGATTTCATTGAATCTGTACATTGTTTTGGGTAGTATGGCCATTTTAATAATATTGTGTTGATTCTTCCAATCCATGAACATGGCTATTTTTCCAGTTTTTGGTGTCCTCTTCAATGTTTCGCCTCAGTGTTTTATAGTTTTCATTATAGAGATCTTTCACTTCTTTGATTAAGTTAATTCATATGTATTCAGTTTTATTTGTGGCTATTGTAAATGGGATTACTTTTTAAATTTCTTTTTCATGTTGTTTGTTGTTGGCATATAGAAATGCTACTGATTTTTTATGCTGATTTTGCATCTTACAACTTTACTGAGTTTGTTTATAAGTTCTTATATTTTCCTTGTGGAGTCTTTAGGGTTTTCCAAATATACGATGATATCATCTACAAACAAAAATAATTTGCCTTCTCCCTTTTTAATTTGGATGCCCTTTATATCTTATTCTTGTCTAATTGCTTTAGCTAGGGCTTCCAGTACAATGTTGAATAATAGTAGTGATGGTGGCCATCCTTGTCATGTTCCAGATCTTAGAGGAAAGGCTTTCAGTTTTTCCCCATTCAGTATGATACTAGCTGTTGGCCTGTTGTATATGGCTTTTATTATCTTGAGATTAGTGTGTTCCTTCTATCCCCAGTTTTTTGAGGGTTTTTATCATGACTAGATGTTGAATTGTATCAAATGCTTTTCAATATTGATTGAAATGATCATGTGGCTTTTATGCTTCATTCTGTTGATATGATATATTATATTGATTGATTTGGTATGTTGAATTATCCTTTCATGCAAGGGATAAATCCTATTCATCATGATGAACTATCTTTCTAATGTATTGTTGAATTTGGTTTGCTAGTATTTTGTTGAGAATTTTTGCATCAAAATTTATAAGAGATATTGGCCCATAGTCTTTTTCTGATGTGACTTTGTCCGGTTTTGGTATCAGTGTAATGCTGGCCACATAGAATGAGTTTGAAAGTATTCCCTCCTCATCTATTTTTTGGAATAGTTTGAGTATGATTGGTGTTAGTTATTCTTGAAATGTTTGGTAGAATTCAGCAGTGAGGCCATCAGGTCCCAGGTTTTCTTTACTGACAGACATTTTATTGCAGCTTCAATCTCATTACTTGTTATTGGTTTTAAATAATAAGGTTTTAAATTGCTTTCTGGCTCAATCTCAGTAGGTTGTATGCATCTAGGCATTTGTCTATTTATTCTAGATTTTCCAATTTATTTGCATATAATTGCTCCTAGTAGCCACTAGTGATCCTTTGAATTTCTGCAGTACCAGTTGTAATGTCTCCTTTTTCATTTCTGACTTTATTTATTTGGATCTTCTTCTATTTTTTTTGTATTTTTGCTTAGTCTGATTAAAGATTTGTCAATTTTGTTTAACTCTAAAATTGCAACTTTTTGTTTCATTGATCTTATGTTGTTTTTTTTATTTCAATTTCATTTGTTTCTGCTCTGATCTTTATTATTTCTTTTCTTCAACTAATTTTGAGTTTGGTTTGCTCTTGCTTTTCTAGTTCTTTAAGATACATTGTTAGATTATTCATTTGAAGTTTTCCTTTTTTTTTTCTTGATGTAGGCACTTATAGCAATAAATTTCCCTCTTAGTTCTGCTTTTGTTGTATCACATAGGTTTTGGTATGCTGGGTTTCTATTATCATTTGTTTTTAGAAATTTTTCAATTTTCTTCTTAATTTCTTCATTGACCCACTGGTCTCTCAGGAGCATATTTTAAAATTTCTATGTATTTGTGTAGTTTCCAAAATTATTATTCTTATTTCCAGTTTCATTCTATTGTGGTCAGAGAAGATGTTTGATATTATTTCATTTTTTTCAATGTTTTAAGACTTCTCTTGTGATCTAACATGGGGTCTATCTTTGAGAATGATCCATGTGCTGAGGAAAAGAATGTGTATTCTGCAGCCATTGGAAGAGATGTTCTGTAAATATCTATTGGATCCATTTGGTCTACAGTGCAGATTAATTCTGATGTTTCCCTGTTGATTCTTCTGTCTGGAAGATCTGTCCAATGCTGAAAGTGGAGTGTTGGAGTCTCCAGCTATTATTGCATTGGGACCTATTTCTCTCTTTAACTCTAATAGTATTCCCTTTATCTATCTGGGTGCTTCTGTGTTGGGTGCATATATTACATATTTAAAATTATTCTTTTATCCTCTTGCTGAATTGACCCCTTTACCATTATATAGTGACCTTCTTTGAAATCTATTTTATCTGAGATAAAACTCCTGCTCTTTTTGGTTTCCATTGGCAAGAAATATCTTTTTCCATCCCTTTATTTTCAGTCTATGTTTGTCTTCATAGGTGAAGTGTTTCTTCTGCAGGCAACAGATCAATGGGTCTTGGTTTTTCATCCATTCAGCCAGTCTATGTCTTTTGATTGGTCAGTCTAGGATACTTACATTCAATGTTATTATTGATGGGTAAGGACTTACTCCTACCATTTTGTTATTTGTTTTCTGGTTGTTTTATGAACTTCCTTTCCTTCTTTCTTTCCTTCTTGTTTTTTTCTAGTGAAGATGTTCTTCTCTGGAGATATGATTTAGTTTCTTGTTTTTTATTTTTTGTGCATCCATCGTATGTTTTTTGGCTTGAGATTACCATGAGGCTTGCAAATACTATCTTATAACCCATTATTTTAACCTGATAACAACTTAACATTATTTGCATAAACAAACAAGCTCAAAGAAAATTAATAAAAACTCTACACCTTAACTTTGTTCCCCAACTTTTTGTTGTTTCTGTTTATAGCTTATTGTACTGACTATGTCTTGAAAAGTTGTTTTAGTTACTTTTTTTGATTAGTTCATCATTTAATCTTTCTACTTAGCATAAGAGTAGTTTACACACCACAGTTACAATGTCATAATATTCTGTGTTTTTCTGGGTACTTGCTACTACCAGTGAGGTTTGTACCTTCAGGTACTATGTATTGCTCATTAATGTCCTTTTCTTTCTTACTAAAGTACTCCCTTTAGCATTTCTTGTACAATGGTACAAGCTTTTGTTTGTCCAGGAATGTCTTTCTTTCTCCTTTATGCTTGAAGGACATTTTCACCACATATACTATTATACTATTATAGGCTAAAAGATTTTTTCTTTAGCACTTTAAATATATTATGCCACTCTCTCCTGGCCTGTAAGGTTTCCACTGAAAATCTGGTGCCAGATGTGTTGGAGCTCCATTGTATGTTATTCATTTCTTTCCTCTTGCTGCTTTTAGGGTCCTTTCTCTACCCTTGGCCTTTGGGAGTTTGATTACTATCTTCTTTGGGTTAAATCTGCTTGGTGTTCTATTACCTTCCTGTACTTCCATACTGATATCTTTCTCTAGGTTTGGGAAGTCCTCTGTTATTATCCCTTTGAATAAACTTTCTACCCCATATTCTCTTTCTCTACCTCCTCATTAAGGCTCATAACTCTTAGAATCGCCCTTTTAAGTCTGTTTTCTAGATCCTGAAGGCATGCTTCATTGCTTTTTATTATTTTTTCTTTTATCTCCTCTATGTGTTTTCAACTGGCCTGTCTTCAGGTTCACTAATTCTTTCTTCTGCTTTATCAATTCTGCTGTTAAGGGACTCTGATGCATTCTTGAATATGCCAATTGCATTTTTCAGCTCCAGAATTTCTGTGTGATTCTTTTTAATTATTTCAAACTCTTTGTTAAAATTTTCTGATAGAATTCTAAATTTCTTCTCTATATTACCTTGAATTTCCTTGAGTTTCCTCAACACAGCTATTTTAAATTTTCTGTTTGAAAGGCCCCATATCTGTTTCTCCAGGATTGGTCCCTGGTCCCTTATTTAGTTCATTTGGCGTGGCCGTGTTTTCCTGCATGGTGTTGATGCTAGTAGATGTTCTTTGGTATCTGGGCATTGAAGAGTTATGTATTTATTGTAGTCTTCACTGTCTGGGCTTATTTGTAGCCATCCTTCTTGTAAGACTTACCAAATATTTGGAAAGACTTCAGTGTTGTGATCTAATCCGTATCTGCTCTAGGGGGCACCCCACACCCAGTAATTCTATGGTTCTTGCAGAACCTCGTAGATGTACCACCCTGATGTTTGGGACAAGATCTGAGAGAATTCTCTGGAGTATCAGGCAGAGACTCTTGTTCTCTTCCCTTACTTTCTCCCATACATACAGAGTAACTCTGTGTGTGTTTGTTCTGAGATAGCTAAAGCTGGGGGTGGAGTGACACAAGCACCCCTGTGTCACCACCACTATGACTGCATTGGATCAGACTTGAAGCCACCACAGTGCTGGGTCTCACTCAAGGCCTGTTGTAACCAGTCCCTGGCTACTGCCTATGTTTGCTCAAGCCCAAGGGCTCTACAATCAGCAGATAACAAAGCTAGTTAGGCCTGTGTCCTTCTGTCAGAGCAGTGATGTCCCCCAGTCTCCGTGTGGTTCCAGAAGTGCTGTGCAGGAATCAAGGACTAGAGTCAAAAACCTTAGAAATGTACCTGGTATCCTGTTGGATTGCAGCTGAGCTGGCACTCACTCCACACAACAAATCCTTCCCGCTCTTCTCTTCCTTGTCCAAAGACAGAGGAGCCTGACCTCATAGTCACCACCACCCCAGGCCACATGGAGTACCGCTAGACTCCCATCAATATTCCCTTAAAGCCCAAGATCTCTTAAGTCAGCTTGTGGTGAATGCTGCCTGGCCTGGGACACACCATTCATGTCAGTGGGCTCCCCATTGGCCCAGGGCGGGTCCAGAAAGTGCCATCCAAGAGTCAAGTCCTGGAATCACAAACCACAATAGTCTGCTTGGTGCTCCACTCCACTGTGGCCATGCTGGCACCTAAGGTGCAAGACAAAGTCTCCTTTACTTTTCCTTCCACTTTTCTCAAACAGAAGGTGTCTCTCTCCATAGCCACCACAGCTGGGAATGTCCTGAGTCTCACCTGAAGCCAGCAAGTCTCAGAGGCTCACCCAAGGTCCTCAGTATAGCACCTGCCCATCAATGCTGGTTATTTGGGGCCCAAGGTCTCCTCAGATAGAAGGTGATGAATGCTGCCAGCACTGGGTCCTTTCTTTGAAAGCACTGGGTTGCCTTCTGGCCCAGGGTCTGTCTAGAAATGTCATATGGGAGCTAGGGATTGAAATGAGGGCCTCCTGACTCTGATCATTGCCCTATCTTGCTGTGGCTGAGCTGGTATCCAAGATGCATGATAAAATCCTCCCCACTCTTCTTCTCTCTCCTCTCCTCAAGTGGAAGAAAGGGGTCTCCTTTGGATCATCAAGCTGTGCAGCCTGGGGTTAGGGGAGGGGAGATACAAACATTCCCCTTTGCTGCCCCAGCTTGCGTCTCAATATGTCATGTGTCCCCCTAATCCAGTGCCTCTGGGCCTAGTTCTGCACTACCCCTAGCCTATGAGGGGCAGTCCTTATGGCCTAGACTGCCTTTCAAGTTTACTTGGAGACACAGAGCATTGTAGCCCTTGGTGGCGAGGTTTGCAGGCACTCAAGTTAGGTTTGCTGTGATCAGAGACTCCCCTGTGGCACTAGGCCTCACCTATGAGTTGCAGTTCTTATGGCCTAGACTGCCATTTAAGTTTATTTGGAGACATGGAGCATTGTAGCCCTTGGTATTGAGGTTTGTGGGCACTCAGGACTGCTGGGATCGGTGATTCCCCTGTAGCTAGGGCTGGTTTAAATGCTCCCTCCATGAATGGGCATCAGCTGACTTTGGTCTGGTTTTTCTTCCTGCTCTAACAGGATAGCACTGAGTTCAGTGCCTCACAATTGCTGTGTTCTCCCTCCCGCAGCACCCAGAGATGCTCTCAGCACTGTGCCTCCACTGCCAGGGTTTGGAGAGCGGTAGGGTCTGTGATTCACGACTGTTTTTTTCTATCTCTTCAGTGCCTCTTTCAGCAATATGAGGTTAAAACCAGGTTAAAGAGTTATCATCACCTGATTATTGGTTCTTATGAAGGTGTTTTTTGATACAGAGACAATTGTTAACTTGGTGTCTTGGTGTGGGGTGGGGAAGAGAGAATGATCCGTGAAGCCTTCTACTCTGCCATTTATCTCCACCCGCTCCTCACTGTGTGTGTTTCATTTGCTTGTTTGTTTTATTTTGTTTTTTTTTTTGAGATGGGGGTCTCACTCTATCACCCAGGTTGGAGTGCAGTTGCACAATCTCAGCTCACTGCAACCTTCGTCTCCCAGGCTCAAGTGATCCACTTACCTCAGCCTCCCAAGTAGCTGTAACACAGGCATACACCAACACACCCAGCTAATTTTTTGTATTTTTAATAGAGACCGGGTTTCACCATATTGCCCAGGCTGGTCCCTAACTCCTGAGCTCAGGTAATCCACCCACCTCAGCCTACCAAAGTGCTAGGATTACGGGCATGAGTCACCATGCCAGGCCTCATTGCGTGTTTTAAATTCAGTGGCCCTGCAACATCTGACCTCAATCTCTGTTTCTACAATAAATACTGATTTGTTAAACAACATGGGGCTTCCTAAAGGCTCCATATCCTAGACTTTTATCCTGAAGAAAGAAAAATGAGAATCCTGGGGAGTTACCTCCCAACTACAATTTGTGTTGAGTCCAGGATTCTACACCCCTTTCCCCTAATGCTTTCTGTGTTGAGTCCACACTTGCGACATCATCAGAAAACTGAAGACATTGAGGATGAGGACCAGGTCATTCAAGGGAATTTCTCTCCAGTACACAGCAGGGGCTCAACAAAGGGAGGGAAAATATGAAAGATGAGTCCAGCAGTGACTCTCACTCCCTGTCACTGGAGGAGTGGGTGTGTTGGGATATGGTGGGGGACCTGAGGGATGACACAGGGAAAGTGCAATGACTTTAAAGTGAGGGTCCGTCACTAAGGGACACAGAGAGGGCATGGGTGAGGGGAGGAGGCTTCAGTTGCCCCAGGGAAGGGATCTGAGGCCTGCCTGTCAATATGGCTGTTGAGGTCGCCTTGCTGTCTTGTCCTTGGGTCTATTTCTGTGACCACAGGCTACTCCAGAACCCCCTGGAAAGAAAACAATTGCCCCTCACCTTGGTGGCAACAAGGGCTGGGAGAGGGCAGGGATAGTCCAACTTCTCTCTTCAAATCCATTCTCAGGCCATGCCTCTCATCCCCTGATATTCAGGAAGGCACCTGCCTCTTCCTGCCACTGCTCCCCAAGGCCACCAAAATCTAGGGAAAGGACATCTTCAGGAGTGAAAGTGTAAAAACTCTTGAAACCCTCTTGTGTAAGTCACTCCATTACTCCCTCCCAGCAGCTTGGGAGTTCCCATCCCCATTTCCCTTTTTCCCCCTTTCTTTGCCTCTAAGATCAGACTTCCCCATTGGGATCTTGTTCTCCTTCTAGCAGAAAATTCAATATTAGGAGGAGATCTATTCCTGTTCACTCTTTTCTGCCTTTGACTTCTAGTCCTAGGGAGGCTGACAGTGACATGACTTTCTGGATGGAGTGACTCTGGGTGCTGAGCAAAGGTGGGAACCCAGACTCAGAGAGGGATTGCAGTCTCATGTGCCTGGAATCCAAGTGGAGCTTCACAAGAACATTCAAATCACCGCACATGGGTGAAACTATCAACTTTTTCAACATCAAAAGAGTCAAAGGAAGTCCATGCTTTCAAGACAAATCAAAAACTGATTTATTTGTCCTCTGCACAGATCCTTACTTAGGACACCACCTCCCAGCCACTGCTTCTGGGATGACTCCTGAGGCCTATGGGGCCGCATAATGGTTCCAGTCCCAACACCACGTGTACAGGGATCTTCAGAGGAGGAGTGCCCTCATATCCTCCAGGCCATTTCCACCCCGTGGGAGGGTGTAGACTGGCCCAGAATTAACACACAGCCTGATAAGGAAGCAGGAGGTAATGGCATGGGCTGAGGCTCCTTCCACCTGCTCACACCCACCCCAGTTGTTAGCCCAAGGATGGCCCTAAAGGCTTGGACCCTTGAGTGGCCACCCACGGTGACAATGCACCCAGGAGCACTATTTGGTCCCTGTTTCTCAGCTGCGTAACTTGAAACTTTCCTACCAACATCTCCAGAGAGCAGAATTATCTCCCAGGAGAATCATGGACAGGAGGTAATGAAGGAGGTGGGATTGGTGCCCTACTGACCGGACGGCTCCCTCCCTCCACTTTATATCTCTCCCAAGGATACACCACCCCTCATAGCACACCCCAAATCCATGCAACCATGCATCCAACTCTTAGCTTCATAGAGCCTTGGCCGGGCTTGGAGAGACCCAGTACATAATGGCATCCACCAGGAAGGTGGGCATGTAGCTCATGGGGAGGTAGAGAAGCTTGGCATCCCAGCCAGCTGAGTAGCGAGTGCGGGGGTGGCAGGCAATCAGCGCATGCTCCATGCAGTCGGTCACCAACGACAGATCCTGTGTGCACTTCTGCTCCATTTGTTCAGCTGATTTCTTATCTGTTAAGAATCAGAAACAATCCATGTATATTTCCACCTCTAACCGCTCCTGCTTTGGATTCAACTTAGAGTGGAAAGGGTCTAAGAACTCATGCCACCCCACAACCCCCAGTCAAGCAATGCCTCAAATCTCTTTTATCCAAATTCCCTGAGCTGGAGCCCATCCATGTGAAAGTAGCAAGTGTCCCACACTAAGTCATGTCTGTCTCTCTTTGGGAATATCTGGACTGCATAAATGATGGTCTCCACCCACAGTAGAAGTCTCAGCACATAAAAACAAGCTGTCTCTAATGCCAGCTTGTGATCAGCCACCAATGTCTTCCCTTTCTGGCTTCCCTTTTTTCCTCAATAACGATGGGTTCAGATAGACACTGGTCCCAAGTTCTGAGAAGCCTGGACACTTGCTTTTCATGACCAGTTGACCACACAGCACCCATCATGGAAATGGGGCTAAAGGTCTCCACTTTGTGGGGAAGGGAGAGCCTGGGGATCAAACTCTAATGCCCTTCAGACACCAATGGTAGACCAAGGATTCCACACGAGGGTTTGCTTCTCTCCCCACTGTCCACAGCTTACTCACAGTCTGCAACAAACTTCTCGCCATAGGCCTCCTTGACCTCTGGACTGGACCGGTCCCAAATCTCCAGGAAGCTCTTTAAGAATCTCTCCTTACTGGTCACAGCAGTCTTGAAATAGCCAGGTTCAATCATAGCCACCTTCACCCCAAAGTAGGAGAGTTCCCTCCTGCAAGACAGAGAAGCAGAGGGGAAAAACTTCGGGGGTCTTGGAAGGTAAAACACAAACAATAAAAGTAAAACTATGATATCACAACATATGAGGACAATGGGTGAAATAGAAAGCTTGGAATATTTAATTTCCAGCAATCAAGGGGTCATAATTATCATGGTGGCATTCCCTCTGTATGGAGTTTCCATATTTTACACACCTGAGCTTACTAGCCCTAAATCCTACCAATTCCAAAACAAGGCAGCACCTTAGTGCTGTCTCCTCCTATGTCCCTCACATCCAGTGGATCACCAGAATTCCCACATTTTGCCTCCTCTCCAGTCCTCAGTCCCCTCCCCCATTTTCCTGCCCCAGGAATCTCCCTGGCCTCTGAGCTGGGTGATGGCAGCTGTCCTCTAAGAAGCATCTGTCTTCAGTCTGGCTCCCCACACTTACAACCACTGGGCTTCCTGCAGTCAGTGGGAGTCTAGAAGCTGACTGGACCAAGGAGCTCCCCTGAGCAAATCCCTTTTTTTGGGGGGTTCCACTGCCAACAGCATAAGCCATAACTCCTGTCCAGGGCCCACAGGCCCTCAAGGAGCCCACCTATGACCACCTGCCCAGCATCCCCCACCAGGCTTGGCCTTGACCTTCACCACAAGAGGATTCTGCAGTACATGCAGGTGGCTAATGCTCACTCTGGGCCTGGGCTGATGGCATTCCTTCATCTAGGAGCCTTTCCCAGTCTTCCTTACCAGGCTGCCAGGTGGAGTTCTCAATCCCCAGCTTGAGTTTTCAATCCCCAGCTCAGATGGAATCTCCAGGACTCTCCTCAACTCAGGTGGGTACCATGGCCAGCAAGGTTGACTTGGTCACCAACCTTATAAGCATTGGCACTTGATTCTAGATCTCTTGTCCCTCTCCCAGGTATCAAGTTTTAAGTCACAGACAAAACCTTGTTGTTGATTAAGGACGGATTTTTGGCCACTTGGACAAGGGCCTAAAGTGTCTGTTGTGTGGACTCAGATGCTCTACCCATCGTCAAAGGGGCTCTGGACATGAATTCTGCTGGGAAAGACCATCTCCTGCATGCTGTCTTTGGGCCCCAGAGAGCCATGAAGGAATGGCCTCAGGGCTTGAAGCATTTCTCTCCCTAGAGAGGAAGAGCCCCAAAGCCAGGCACCCATCTCCTGGTGTGGAAATATCTTTCCGTTTCTGACTCAGTGAGTGCTCTTGCGTCTGCATGAGCTTGTGTGTGTCCGCAGCCCTAAGGCATGCCCCAGGTTTACAAGTATTTCAGATTCCAGGGAGGAGGGGTTGGGGTCCTTCTACTACAGCAAGAGAGGGGTGTGAGCAAGCCACATGCCCAGTGTCAGCTGCTGGGAGAGCCTCCCTGGCCAGGGGACCAACACACACTGCTGTAGCTGATCTTTCTCTGCTCCTTCTCTAGGGTGCAAAGCATTCTTCCATCCAGCGCTGACTGCCTGGTCTGCCTTTGTGGCTCCAATACCAAGGTGCAATGGGAAGAAGTGTTTAGGGTCCTTCCCTGGGATTAGTCATTGATACACAGTGTTCCCCTGTCCTGGGCTTGGTAACCTCAGTACTGTGTTCCTCTTGGTAGGATCTGAAGCCAAAGATCCAGGTCCAATTCTGCCTCTGGCAGTTTCTGACCAAGAGATCCATCCAGGGAAGAGGTATCGTTCAAGAAACTCTCTGACCTGGGGCCCCTCCTGTCGCCCAGCACTCAGGAAGGTGCTTCCCAGTGAATGGCCAGCCCAATCCAGAAAGAGGAAGATGAGGGTGTCACACATGAAGACAGAGAGGGATCTCATGAAAGGACCTTACAGGCTGGGATTCAAGGAACTCCCTGGAAAAGACTTCCCCACAAGGACAGGAGCAGGAAGACTAGGGTGGGCCCCGTCCCAGACCCATACCTGAGGGAGTCGGAGAAGGCTTCCACGCCATACTTGGAGATGCAGTAGCCTCCACCAAAAAGTGACACCCGGCCCATGACACTGGAGACGTTGACCACACGGCCCTTGGCCCTCCTCACTAAGGGCAGCAGGCTCAGAGTCACATCAATCACCCCCAATAAGTTCACGTCCAGTATGGTCATGAAGTCCTGCTTGGTGAGCAACTCATTGGGAGCCGTGGGCAAGGAGATGCCAGCATTATTCACCAGGCCCCAGAGTCCTGGGACAGTGGGAAGATGAGAGAGCATCACTGTGTTGTGCCTGTGCAGGTGGACAGATTTAGGGTGCAAATCACATCCCAATAAAGTGAAGGCAGAATGACAGGTGTGGGACGGGGAGGAGGGTATAACAAACACCACAGTATCACAGGGGTGGGGGCTGAGCATTCAGCAGCTGGTGGGCCACAAAACCCAGGTCTTTCTCCATTTACTCTTCATGGACCAGCCTACTGCCTGAAAGACAATAAGCTATTACCCCTATTTAAGGATTGCATGAAATCATGTTAAAGAACTATTGTCCGTGCACTAGTCTGGAAACATGAAGAACAATGTTTGGTTAGTTAAACATGAATGTTGCAGACATTACAGACATACAGCTGCATTTTCAGGTGTGCTAACACCTTATATAGTGATTGTCCAGCAACTATCTGTTGATGGAATAAGAGACAAGAAAGAGGGAGAGTGAGGGAGACAGGGAAGAGAGAAAGAGACAGACCTGAAATCCTAGGCTTGGGGGAACTTGGGAAACATCCTGTGTTTGACCTCAGGGCACTGGTCTTGAAACATCCTGCATCAGTAACATTTTATAGAAAGCACAGGGGAATTCCAATGCACAGGCTTTGGGAAGAAAGCAAGGTTGCGTCACCCCACTCAGTACATAGACTCCACCCTCTGCCCCAGAAAATGTCACCCTCTCCTCCTACTGCATCAGAAGCCCACTCTTCATCCTTCCCTTTAGTCCCAAGTTCACCCAGCTCTGGGAAAATCTCTCTGGAAGATGCAAATACACAATCCCCAGGACTTCAAGTCAATAGAGTTTTCAACCTATAGAGCTAGGGGGCAGGAGCACAGGGTCCCTTGAGTCCAGGCAGGGGGTGGCAGTTGTTGATCTAGAAGGGTTGGCCCAGGCATATGAATCTGTCCCCTGCTCAATAACAGGCCCTGCCCTGATGCAAATGCAGATTCCTCCAGCAAGACATCTCATTTTTAAGAATCCAATCAATACTCACACTTACAGAGATGTTGGCAAATAAAAGTCCACCAAGATGACATTTATGATGATAAAAAGCAGGAAGGAATTTCATATCCAACCACTCAGTATGGATTACATAGGTAAGGCTATTGGAAGGATACAGTATTCTAAATAATTAAATATAATTTTATAAAAACAGTCATTATGGTGGAAAAGTGTTCATCTTCTCCAGAGAATTTAAGGTGACTGAAACTAAGAACAAAATATAAAATCCTAATTATGTATAATTGTAAAAAGGATTTATATGTGGATGACAATTTCAGGGAAACTTTTGTTTTCATCTTTATTCTTTTCAGTGTTTTCCACAAAGATCATATTCTGCATTTATTGTTACATAAAATAAATCCATGTTTCTTTCTTCCTCTATAATAAGACAGATGAATTAGTGTAGTGAAAAGAAGAATGAAAGAAAAAGTAACCCCTTACTAGTTCTGCCTTCCTTAAGCAGTCCTTATGCTGATACTCTCCTCTGAAGATGGAGATGATCGTAGCTCTCAGTGGACGCTGATGGGCCCTAGCAAAAACAAGGTAAAGTGCTGGGAACATGAGCCTGGCTCCAGCACAGGCACAGCCTCCGTGCACACTTGCAGCCCTGTGCTCCCTTCTCAACCATGCTCCAGCAAGTCTCCAGATCTCTAACGCAGGCTCTTAGCATCAAACAATCCATGACTTCTGCTTAGACAGGAGGGAGAGGATAGAGAGGAATTCTGGAGAGAAAATCTCATCAGGGCAAACTCTCCCCAAGACTAGACACCTCCAATGTCGGGAGAGGTTAAGGATTGAAAAGAGATGGGGCTCAGGCAGCCTGTTAAGTGAGAAATATTAGAAAGCTACTGTTACTTCAACCTGGAAAGACACTGTAGAAATCTTCCCAGGGAGCAGACAGGAGGTGGTCCCTTCACACAGAGGGAAGACACAGACAGACTTGAGAAACCTGGGTGGTTACCTTTGTCTCTCACGCACTCCTTCACCCACTGGGCGGCTGCAGCAACGCTCTCTGTCTTGGTAACATCCAGGGTCACCGTCTCCAGCCTGTCTGAAGTCTGGCCCCTCAGCTGCTCGGCTCCTTTCTCCGTCAGACACGCAGCCAGCACCCGCAAGCCTCGTGCATCCAGCTGTCTGGCCAGCAGTTTCCCGAAGCCAGAGTCACAGCCCGTGATGAACACATACTTATCTCTCAGGTGGCTCAGCACCTGTCTCTCCCGGTACCAGTGCAGAAGGTAGTACAGGCCCACGAAAACCGCCAGGTAGAGCCACATGGCTTTGCAGAGGACAGACACAGACAGGCTGTGGGGGAAACCAGAGTCTGGCCTCTGTTCAGACAGGAGGATTTAAGAACACAGAGGGCTGTGGTAGGCAGGGAAGCCCTCAGGCATTTTGGCAGGGAATCCTCACTTTCCTCCCTGATGACTGCCTTTCTGCAACATATTTATTCTGGCTCCACCTCTCTGCCCTTTGAACTGCTTTTGCAGTACTCATGCACACCTTTGCACACCTCAAGTCCTGCCCATTAGGAAGATACTATCTTCCTACTGGGCAATGTGCCCCTAGTCTCCTGATTTCTCTCTGCCTTGCTATGCCCAGTACATGCATGCTGTGTCCATGAAGGAGCACACACATATATTCACACAGGAACATACACAGAACTCACACAGGCTCACACACAGCTGCCCACACACACTCTCCATGGCAAACACACCCCTCTGCTCTAAGTACAGGGGTCAAAACTGTCTCTACAAAGCTCCGATACCAACACTCCTGGTCCATGACCTTCTGAACATAGAAAGGCCTTACTGGGTAGCTACCCATGGTTTCCAGGCACATTAGGTGGAAATCCCTCTCTGAGCCTGAGTTTCCTCATCCTGCTCCGCACCCCAGAATCAATCACTCCTCAGAAAACTAGGGCACGGTCAGGCTGTCTAGGATGAGAAGGAGAAGGCAAAGAGTGAGCAGGAACAGGTTCCCTCCTGCTATAATAGTTTTTTGGGGCAGAAGGATTGCAGGATCCCACAGGGAGAATCCAACCTCAGAGGTAAAGAAAGCAGGGAGAGGATGGGCAAATAGGAACAGCTCCGGTCTGCAGCTCCCAGTGTGACTGATGCAGAAAATGGGTGATTTCTGCATTTCCAGCTGAGGTACCTGGTTCATCTCACTGGGACTGGTTGGACAGTGCATGCAGCCCACAGAGGGTGAGCTGAAGCAAGGCAGGGCATTGCCTTACCCAGGAAGTGTAAGAGGTCAGGGGATTTCCCTTTCCTAGACAAGGGAAGCCATGACAGACTGTACCTGGAAAAACAAGACACTCCTGCTCAAATACTGCACTTTTCCAATGGTCTTAGCAAATGGCACACCAGGAGATTATATCCTGTGCCTGGTTTGGTGGGTCCCATTCCCACAGAGCTTTGCTCACTGCTAGTGCAGTAGTCTGAGATCAACCTGCAAGGAAGCAGCCTGGCAGGAGGAGGGTTGCTCACCATTGCTGAGGATTGAGTAGGAAAGCAAAGCAGCTGGGCAGCTCAAACTGGGCGAAGCCCACTGCAGCAAGGCAAGGCTTTCTGCCTCTATAGACTCCACCTCTGGGAGCAGTGCATAACTGAACAAAAGGCAGCAGAAACTTCTGCAGACTTAAACATCCCTGTCTGACAGCACTGAAGAGAGCAGTGGTTCTCCCAGTATGGTGTTTGAGCTCTTAGAATAGACAGACTGTCTTCTCAAATGGGTCCCTGAACCCTGTATAGACTAACTGGGAGACACCTCCCAGTAGGGGCCGACTGACATCTCATACAGGCGGGTGCCCCTCTGGGACGAAGTTTCCAGAGGAAGGATCAGGCAACAATATTTGCTGTTCTGCAATATTTGCTGTTCTGCAGCCTCCGCTGGTGATACCCAGGCAAACAGGGACTGGAGTGGACCTCCAGCAAACTCCAACAGACCTGCAGCTGAGGAAACTGTTTGAAGGAAAACTAACAAACAGAAAGAAATAGCTCAAAATCAACAAAAAGGACATCCACACCAAAACTCCATCTGTAGGTCACCAACATCAAACACCAAAGGTAGATAAAACCACAAAGATGGGGAGATACCAGAGCAGAAAAGCTGAAAATTCAAAAAACCAGAGTGCCTCTTCTCCTCCAAAGGATCACAGCTCCTTGCCAGCAACAGAAAAAAGCTGGATGAAGAATGACTTTGATGAGTTGACAGAAGTAGGCTTCAGAAGGTCAGAGTAACAAAATTCTCTGAGCTAAAGGAGGATGTTGGAACCCATCACAAGGAAGCTAACAATCTTGAAAAAAGATTAGATGAATGGCTAACTAGAATAAACAGTGTAGAGAAGTCCTTAAATGACCTGATGGAGCTGAAAACCATGGCATGAGAACTACAGGATGCATGCACAAGCTTCAATAGCCGATTTGATCAAGTGGAAGAAAGAATATCAGTGATTGGAGATCAAATTAATGAAATAAAGTGAGAAGAGAAGTTTGGAGAAAAAAGAGAAAAAGAAGTGAACAAAGCCTCCAAGAAATATGGAACTATGTGAAAAAACCAAACCTACGTTTGACTGCTGTACCTGAAAGTGACGGGCAGAATGAAACCAAGTTGGAAAACACTCTTCAGGTTATTATCCAGGAGAACTTCCTCAATCTAGCAAGGCAGGCCAACATTCAAATTTGGGAAATACAGAGAACACCACAAAGATACTCTTCAAGAAGAGGAACCCTAAGACATATAATTGTCATATTCACGAAGGTTGAAATGAAGGAAAAAATGTTAAGGGCAGCCAGAGAGAAAGGTCAGGTTATCCACAAAGGGAAGCCCATCAGACTAACAATGGATCTCTCAGCAGAAACTCTACAAGCCAGAAGAGAGTGGGGGCCAATGTTCAACATTCTTAGAGAAAAGAATTTTCAACTCAGAATTTCATATCCAGCCAAACTAAGCTTCATAAGTGAAGGAGAAATAAAATTCTTTACAGACAAACTAATGCTGAGAGATTCTGTCGCCACCAGGTCTGCCTTATAAGAGCTCCTGAAGGAAGCACTAAACATGGAAAGAAACAACCAGTACCAGCCACTGCAAAAACATGCCAAATTGTAAAGACCATTGATACTAGGAAGAAACTGCATCAACTAACGAGCAAAATAACCAGCTAACATCATAATGACAGGATCAAATTCACACATAACAATATTAACCTTAAATGTAAAAGGGCTAAATGCCCCAATTAAAAGACACAGACTGGCAAATTAGATAAAGAATCAAGACCCATCAGTGTGCTGTATTCAGGAAACCCATCTCACATGCAGAGACACACATAGGCTCAAAATAAAGGGATGGAGGAAGATCCACCAAGCAAATAGAAAGCAAAAAAAGAAAAAAAAAGCAGGGATTGCAATCCTACTCTCTGATAACACAGATTTTAAACCACCAAAGATCAAAAGGGACAAAGAAGGCCATTACATAACAGTAAAGGGATCAATTCAACAAGAAGAGCTAACTATCCTAAATATATATGTACCCAATACAGGAGCACCCAGATTCATAAAGCAAGTCCTTAGAAACCTACAAAGAGACTTAGACTCCCCAATAATAATGGGAGATTTTAACACCCCACTGTCAATATTAGACAGATCAATGAGACAGAAGGTTAAAAAGGATATCCAGGACTTGAACTCAGCTCTGCACCAAGAGGACCTAATAGACATCTACAGAACTCTCCACACCAAATCAACAGAATATACATTCTTCTCAGCACCACATCACACTTATTCCAAAATTGACCACATAGTTGGAAGTAAAGCACTCCTCAGCAAATGTAAAAGAACAGAAATCACAACAAACTGTCTCTCAGACCACACTGCAATCAAATTAGAACTCAGGACTAAGAAACTCACTCAAAACCACACAACGACATGGAAACTGAACAACCTGCTTCTGAATCACTACTGGGTAAATAACGAAATGAAGGCAGAAATAAAGATGTTCTTTGAAACCAACGAGAACAAAGACACAATGTACCAGAATCTCTGGGACACATTTACAGCAGTGTGTAGAAGGAAATTTATAGCACTAAATGCCCACAAGAGAAAGCAGGAAAGATAAAAAATCGACACCCTAACATCACAATGAAAAGAACTAGAGAAGCGAGAACAAACAAATTCAAAAGCTAACAGAAGGCAAGAAATAACTAAGAGCAGAACTGAAGGAGATAGAGACACAGAAAACCCTTCAAAAAATCAATGAATCCAGGAGCTGGTTTTTTGAAAAGGTCAAAAAAAAAATGGATAGACCACTAGCAAGACTAATAAAGAAGAAAAGAGAGAAGAATCAAATAGACACAATAAAAAATGATAAAGGGGATTTCACCACTGATCCCACAGAAATACAAACTACCATCAGAGAATACTATAAATGCCTCTATACAAATAAACCAGAAAATCTAGAAGAAATGGATAAATTCCTGGACACATACACCCTCCCAAGACTAAACCAGAAAGAAGTGGAATCTCTGAGTAGACCAATAACAGGCTCTGAAATTGAGGCAATAATTAATAGCCTATCAACCAAAAAAAGTCCTGGACCAGATGGATTCACAGCCCAATTCTACCAGAGGTACAAAGAGGAGCTGGTACCATCCCTTCTGAAATTATTCCAATGAATAGAAAAAGAAGTAATCCTCCCTAACTCATTTTATGAGGCCAGCATCATCCTGATACCAAAGCCTGGCAGAGACACAACAACAAAAAAGAGAATTTTAGACCAATATCCCTGATGAACATCGATGCAAAAATCCTCAATAAAATACTGGCAAACCAAATCCAGCAGCACATCAAAAAGCTTATCCACCATGATCAAGTTGGCTTCATCCCTGGGATGCAAGCCTGGTTCAACATACACAAATCAATACACGTAATCCATCACATAAACAGAACCAATGACAAAAACCACATGATTATCTCAATAGATGCAGAAAAGGCCTTTGACAAAATTCAACAGCCCTTCATGCTAAAAACTCCCAACAAACTAGGTATTGATGAAACATATCTCAAAATAATAAGAGCGATTTATGACAAATCCACAGCCAATATACTGAATGGGCAAAAACTGGAAGCCTTCCCTTTGAAAACTGGTACAAGACAGGATGCCCTCTCTCACCTCTCCTATTCAACATAGTGTTGGAAGTTCTGGCCAGGGCAATCAGGCAAGAGGAAGAAATAAAGGGCATTCAATTAGGAAAAGAGGAAGTCAAATTGTCCCTGTTTGCAGATGACATGATTGTATATTTAGAAAACCCCATCGTCTCAGCCCAAAATTTCTTTAAGCTGATAAGCAACTTCAGCGAAGTCTCAGGATATAAAATCAATGTGCAAAAATCTCAAGCATTCCTACACGCTAATAACAGACAAACAGAGAGCCAAATCATGAGTGAACTCCCATTCACAATTGCTTCAAAGAGAATAAACTACCTAGGAATCCAACTTACAAGAGATGTGAAGGACCTCTTCAAGGAGAACTACAAACCACTGCTCAATGAAATAAAAGAGGACACAAATAAATGGAAGAACATTCCATGTTCATGGATAGGAAAAATCAATATCGTGAAAATGGGCATACTGCCCAGGGTAATTTATAGATTCAATGCCATACCCATCAAGCTACCAATGACTTTCTTCACAGAATTGGAAAAAAACTACTTTAAAGTTCACGTGGAACCAAAAAAGAGCCCACATTGCCAAGACAATCCTAAGCCAAAAGAACAAAGCTGGACGCATCATGCTACCTGACTCCAAACTATACTACAAGGCTACAGTAACCAAAACAGCATGGTACTGGTACCAAAACAAATATATAGACCAATGGAATAGAACAGAGCCCTCAGAAATAATACTACACATCTACAACCATCTGATCTTTGGCAAACCTGACAAAAACAAGCAATGGGGAAAGGATTCCCTATTTAATAAATGGTGCTGGGAAAACTGGCTAGCCATATGTAGAAAGCTGAAACTGGATCCCTTCCTTACACCTTATACAAAAATTAATTCAAGATAGATTAAAGACTTAAATGTTAGACCTAAAACCATAAAAATCCTACAAGAAAACCTAGGCAATACCATTCAGGACATAGGCATGGGCAAGGACTTCATGACTAAAACACCAAAAGCAATGGCAACAAAAGCCAAAATTGACAAATGGGATCTAATTAAACTAAAGAGCTTCTGCACAGCAAAGGAAACTACCATCAGAGTGAACAGGCAACCTACAGAATGGGAGAAAATTTTTACAATCTACCCATCTGACAAAGGGGTAATATCCAGAATCTACAAAGAACTTAAAACAAATTTACAAGAAAAAATCAAACAACCCCATCAAAAAGTGGGCAAAGGATATGAACAGACACTTCTCAAAAGAAGACATTTATGCAGCCAACAGACACATGAAAAAATGCTCATCACTGGCCATCAGAGAAATGTAAATCAAACCACAAGGAGATACCATCTCACACCAGTTAGAATGGCAATCATTAAGGCCAGGCACGGTGGCTCAAGCCTGTAATCCCAGCCCTTTGGGAAGCCAAGGCAGGTGGATCACGAGGTCAGGAGATTGAGACCATCCTGGCTAACATGGTGAAACCCCATCTCTACTAAAAACACAAAAAATTAGCTGGGTGCAGTGGCAGGCCCCTGTAGTCCCAGCTACTCAGGAGGCTGAGGCAGGAGAATGGCGTGAACCCAGGAGGCGGAGCTTGCAGTGAGCTGAGATTGTGCCACTGCACTCCAACCTGGGTGACAGAACGAGACTCCATCTCAAAAAAAAAAAAAAAGAAAAGAATGGCAATCATTAAAAAGTCAGGAAACAACAGGTGCTGGAGAGGATGTGGAGAAATAGGAACACTTTTACACTGTTGGTGGGACTGTAAACTAGTTCAACCATTATGGAAGACAGTGTGGCAATTCCTCAAGGATCTAGAACTAGTAATACCATTTGACCCAGCCATCCCATTACTGGGTATATACCCAATGGATTACAAATCATGCTGCTATAAAGATACATGCACACGTATGTTTATTGTGGCACTATTCACAATAGCAAAGACTTGGAACCAACCCAAATGTCCACCAATGATAGACTGGATTAAGAAAATGTGGCACATATACACCATGGAACACTATGCAGCCATAAAAAAGGATGAGTTCATGTCCTGTGTAGGGACATGGATGAAGATGGAAACCATCATTCTGAGCAAACTATTGCAAGGACAGAAAACCAACCACTGCATGTTCTCACTCATAGGTGGTAATTGAACAATGAGAACACTTGGACACAGGATGGGGAACATCACACACCAGGGCCTGTTGTGGGGTGGGGGGAGGGGGGATGGATAGCATTAGGAGATATACCTAATGTAAATGACGAGTTAATGGGTGCAGCATACCAACATGGCTCATGTATACATATGTAACAAGCCTGCATGTTGTGCACATGTACCCTAGTACTTCAAGTATAATAAAAAATAAAAAATTTCAATTTTCTTCTTAATTTCTTCATTGACCCACTGATCATTCAGAAGCATATTTTAAAATGTTTATGTATTTGTTTAGTTTCCCAAATTCTTGTCATTTCTAGTTTTATTCTATTGTGGTCAGAGAAGATGCTTGATAGTATTTCAATTTTTTGAATATTTTAAGATTTGTATTATGATCTAACATGTGATCTAACACTGAGAATGATCCATGTGCTGAGGAAAAGAATGTGTATTCTGCAGCCATTGGATGAAATGTTCTGTAAATATCTACTAGATTCACTTGGTCTACTGTGAAGATTAAGTCTGATGTTTCTTTGTTGATTTTTTTGTCTGAAAGATCTGTCCAATGCTGAAAGTGGAGTGCAGAAGTCTCCAACTATTATTGCATTGAGGCCTATCTCTCTCTTTAGCTCTAATAATATTCTCTTTATATATATATGGGTGCTCCTGTGTTGGGAGCATACATTACATATTTAAAGTGGTTACTATATCCTCTTGCTGAATTGACCCCATTTACCATTATATAGTGACCTTCTTGGAAAGAAAACCTTTTCTTCTTATCGTTTTTGTTTTGAAATCTATTTTATCTGTGATAGAACTTTTGCTCCTTTTTGGTTTCCATTGGCATGAAGTATCTTTTTCCATCCCTTATTTTCAGTCCGTGTATGTCTTTATAGGTGAAGTGTGTCTTTTGTAGGCAACGGATCAATGGCTCTTGTTTTTTCATCCATTCAGTCAGTCTATGTCTTTTGATTGGAGAGTTTAGTTTACATTCAATATCATTATTGATAAGTAAGGACTTACTCCTGCCATCTTGCTATTTATCTTCTGGGTGTTTTATGATCTTCTTTACCTTCTTTCTTTCCTTCTAGTCTTCCTCTAGTGAAGGTGATTTTCTCTAGAGATGTGATTTAGTTTCTTGCTTTTTACTTTTTGTGTATCCATTGTATGTTTTTTGGTTTGAGGTAACCATGAGGCTTGCAAATACTATCTTATAACTTATTATTTTAACCTGATAACAATTCAACACTATTTGAATAAACAAACAAGCACAAAGAAAATTAATAAAAACTCTGCATCTTAACTTCATTCTCTGACTTTTAAACTTTTTATTGTTTCTATTGATATCATATTGTACTATGTCTTAAAAAGTTGTTGTAGTTATTTTTTTTGATCATTTCATCATTTAGTCTTTCTAATTAGGATAAGAGTAGTTTACACAGCACAGTTACAATGTTACAATATTCTGTGTTTTTCTATGTACTTACAATTACTGGTGAGGTCTGTACCTTCAGGTATTATGTATTGCTAATTAATGTCCTTTTCTTTCTGACTGAAGTACTCCCTTTAGCATTTCTTGTACAACAGTTCTGGTCTTGATGAAATCCCGCAGCTTTTGTTTGTCTGGGAAAGTCTTTTTCCTTTATGCTTGAAGGATATTTTCACCAGATATACTATTATCAGGTAAAAGATTTTTTCCTTTAGCACTTTAAATATATCAGGCCACTCTCTCCTGGTCTGTAAGGTTTTCACTGGAAAGTCTGCTGCCAGACATATTGGAGCTCCATTGTACATCATTTATTTCTTTCCTCTTGCTGCTTTTAGGGTCCTTTCTTTATGCTTGACCTTTAGGAGTTTGATTATTAAATGCCTTGAGGTGGTCTTCTTTGGGTTAAATCTGCTTGGTGTTCCATTACCTTCTTGTACTTGGATATTAATATCTTTCTCTAGGTTTGGGAAGTCCTCTGCTATTATCCCTTTGAATAAACCTTCTACCCCTATCCCTTTCTCTACCTTCTCATTAAGGCCAATAACTCTTAGATTTGCCCTTCTAAGTTTATTTTCTAGATCCTGAGGGCATGCTTCATTGTTTTGTGTGTGTGTGTTTTTTTTATTTCCTCTATATGTTTTCAACTGGCCTGTCTTCAAGCTCACTAATTCTTCTGACTGATCAATTCTGCTGTTAAGGAACTCTGATGTGAACAGACACTTCTCAAAAGAAGACATTTATGCAGCCAATAAACATATGAAAAAAAGCTCATCATCACTGGTCATTAGGGAAATGCAAATGTAAACCACAATAAGATACCATCTCAGGCCAGTTAGAAAGGCGATCATTAAAAAGTAAGGAAACAACAGATGCTGGAGAGGATGTGGAGAAATAGGAATGCTTCTACACTGTTTGTGGGAATGTAAATTAGTTCAACCATTGTAAAAGATAGTGTGGCAATTCCTCAAGGGTCTGGAATGAAAAATACCATTTGAACCTGCAATCCCATTACTGGGTATATACCCAAAGGATTATAAATCAGTCTACTATAAAGACACATGCACACGTATGTTTATTACTGCACTATTTACAATAGCAAAGACTTGGAACCAACCCAAATGTCCATCAATGATAGACTGGATAAAGAAAACATGGCACATGGCTGGGCGCAGTGGCTCCTGCTTGTAAACCCAACACTTTGGGAGGCTGAGGTGGGCGGATTACGAGGTCAGGAGATCGAGACCATCCTGGCTAACACAGTGAAACCCCGTCTCTACTAAAAATACAAAAAATTAGCTGGGCGTGGTGGTGGGCGCCTGTAGTCCCAGCTATTCGGAAGGCTGAGGCAGGAGAATGGCATGAACCCAGGAGGCAGAGCTTGCAGTGAGCCGAGATCGTGCCACTGTACTCCAGCCTGGGCGACAGAGCCAGACTCTGTCACAAAAAAAAAAAGAAAAGAAAAAAACAAGAAAAGAAAATGTGGCACATATACACCATGGAATACTATACAGCCATAAAAAAGAATGAGTTAATGTCCTTTGCAGGGACATGGATGACACTAGAAACTATCATTCTCAGCAAACTAACACGGGAACAGAAAACCAAACACCACATATTCTCACTCATAAGTGGGAGTTGAACAATGAGAACACATGGACACAGGGAGGGAAACATCACACATCATGGCCTGTCAGGGGGTGGGGGGCTAGGGGAGGCATAGCATTAGGACAATACCTCATGCATGTGGGGCTTAAAACCTAGATGATGGGTTGATGCGTGCAGCAAACCACCATGGCACGTGTATACCTATGTAACAAGCCGGCACGTTATTCACACACATCCCAGAACTTAAAGCAAAATAAAAAATAAAAATGAAAAAAGAACTCTGCTGCATTCTTGAATATGCTAATTGCATTTTTCAGCTCCAGAATTTCTGCTTGACTCTTTTTAATTATTTCAATCTTTTTGTTAAATTTGTCTGATAGAATTCTAAATTTCTTCTCTGTGTTATCTTGAATTTCTTTGAGTTTCCTCAACACAGGTATTTTGAATTCTTTGTCTGAAAGGTCACATATCTGTTTCTCCAGGATTGGTCCCTGGTCCCTTATTTAGTTCATTTGGTGAGGTCAAGTTTTCCTTCATGGTGTTGATGTTAGTAGATGTTCTTCAGTGTCTGGGAATTGAAGATTTAGGTATTTATTGTAGTCTTCACTGTCTGGGCTTATTTGTAACTGTCATTCTTGGGAAGGCTTACCAAATATTTGAAAATACTTAGGTGTTGTGATCCAACTTGTATCTGCTTTAGGGGACACCCCACGCCTAGTAATGCTATGGTTCTTGCAGACTGGTAGAGGTACCACCTTGATAGTCTTGGACAAGATCTGAGAGAATTCTCTGGAATACCAGTCTCATTCTCTTCCCTGACTTTCTCCCAAACATACAGAATCTCTCTCTCTGTTCTGAGCCATCTAAAGCTTGGGGTGGAGTGACACAAGCACCCCTGTGTCACCACCACTATGACTGCATTGCATCAGACTTGAAGCCAGCACAGTGCTGGGTCTCGCCCAAGGCCTGCTGTACCCGGTCCCTGGCTACTACCTATGTTTGCTCAAGGCCCTAGGGCTCTGCAGTCAGCAAGTAGCAAAGTCAGTTAGGCCTGTGCCCTTCCCTTCAGGACGGTGAGGTACCCCATACCCCATATGGGTCCAGAAGTGCTGTGAAGGAGTCAAGGACTAGAGTCAAAAACCTTAGAAGTGTACCTGATATTCTACTAAATTGTAGCTGAGTGGGCACTCAAACCACAAGACACAGTCCATCCCACTCTTCCCTTCCTTTTCCAAAGGCAGAGGAGCCTCAACCTGCAGCCACCACCACCCCAGGCCACAGGGAGTACTGCCAGACAACCATCGATGTTCCCTTAAGGCCCAACATCTCTTCAATCAGCTTGTGGTGAATGCTGCCTGGCCTGGAACTCACCCTTCAGGTCAGCAGGCTTCCCACTGGCCCAGGGTATGTCCAGAAAATGTCATCCAAGAGTCAAGTCCCAGAATCAGGAACCACAATAGCCCACTTGGTGCTCTACCCCACTGTGGTCTTGCTGGCACCTAAGGTGTAAGACAAAGTCCCCTTTACTTTTCTCTCTGCTTTTCTCAAGCAGGAGTCTCTCTCCATAGCCAACATAGCTGGCAATGTCCCGAGTCTCACCTGAAGCCATCAAGGTTCAGAGGCTCACCCAAGGCCTTTGATTAGCACCTAGGAATTACTGGTTATTCAGGGCCCAAGTTCTCTTCAGATAGCAGGTGATGAATGCTGCTAGCATTGGGTCCTTTCCCTTCTGGCCCAGGGTCTGTCTAGTAATGTCATATGGGAGCTAGGACTTGAAACAGGGGCCTCATGACTCTGATCATTGCCCTATCTTGCTGTAGCTGAGCTGGTATCCAAGATGCAAGACAAAACCCTT
Source organism: Pan troglodytes (assembly GCF_028858775.2). Lineage (NCBI taxonomy): Eukaryota > Metazoa > Chordata > Mammalia > Primates > Hominidae > Pan > Pan troglodytes. The sequence goes on along the minus strand of NC_072408.2, from coordinate 39,053,760 downwards.
CCCACTCTTCCCTCTCCTCTGCTCAAGTAGAAAAAAGGGGTCTCCTTTGGAGCCTCAGGTTGTGCAGACTGGAGTTAGGGGAGGGGTGATGCCGACATTCCCTTGGCTGCCCCAGCTGGTGTCTCAGTATGTCACGTGTCCCCCTAATCCACTGTCTCTGGGCCTAGTTCTGCACTAGGCCTCACCTAGGTGTTGCGGTCCTTATGACATAGACTGCTTTTCAGGTTTACTTGGAGACACAGAATGTTGTAGCCCTTGGTGGCGAGGTTCATGGGCACTCAAGTTAGGACTGCTGGGATCAGCGATTCCCCTGTGGCTAGGGGTGGTTTAAATGCTCCCTCCCCAGGCAGGCATCAGCTGAGTTTGGTGTGGTTTTCCTCTCTGCTCTAACAGGACAGCCCTGAGGTCAGTGCCTCACAATTACTGTGTTCTCCCTCCCTCAGCACTCAGAGGCACTCTCAGCACCATGCCTCTGCAGCCAGGGTTTGGGGAGGGACAGTGTCTGTGACTCATGACTGTTTTTTTCTATCTCTTCAGTGCCTCTTTTAGCAATATGAAATTAAAACCAGGTAAAATGAGTGCTCACCTGATTGTTCGTTCTATGAAGGTGTTCTTTTCTGTGTAGATAGTTGTTAACTTGTTGTCCTGGTGTGGGGTGGGGAGTGGAGAAGGATTTGTGAAGCCTTCTATTCCACCATCTTTCTCCATCCTCTCCTCATTGCATGTCTTTTGTTTGTTTGGGGTTTTTTTCTTTGTTTGTTTTTGAGACAGAGTATCATTCTGCCACCCAGGCTAGAGTGCAGTGGCGCCATCTTGGCTTACTGCAACCTCTGCCTCCCAGGCTCAAGTGATCTTCCTACCTCAACCTTTTGAGTAGCTGAACTACAGGCATGCACCAACATGCCCAGCTAATTTTTGCATTTCTGATAGAGTCTGGGTTTCGCCATGTTGCCCAGGCTGGTCTTGAATGCCCAAGCTCAGATAATCCACCCGCTTTGGCCTACCAAAGTGCTAGGATTACAGGTGTCAGCTACCACACCCAGCCTCATTACGTGTTTTAAATTCAGTGGCCCTGCAACATCTGACCTCACTATCTGTTTTTACACTGAACATGATTTGTTCAATGACACAGGGCTCTCTAAAGGCTCCATATCCTGGACTTTTAACCTGAAATCAGTAAAATGAGAAACCAGAGACGGTACCCTGTAACTACAATTTGTACTGAGCCCAGGAATCTGTACCCCTTTCTCCTAATGCTTTCTGTGTTGAGTTCACACTTGCAACATCATCAGAACACCGAAGACACTGAGGATGAGGACTAGGTAATTCAAGATAATTTCTCTCCAGCACACAGCAGGGGCTCAACAAAGGGAGGGAAAACAAGAAAGATGAGTCCAGACGTGACTCTCACTCCCTGCCACTGGAGGAGGGGGTGTGTTGGGATATGGTGGGGGACCTTGAGGGATGGCAACAGGGAAAGTGCAATGACTTTAAAGTAAGGGCCGGTCACTGAGGGCCACAGAGAGGGCACAGGTGAGGGGAGGAGGCTTCAGTTGCCCCAGGGAAGGGACCTGGGGCCTGCCAGTGCCTTATTGACATCTCCTTGCTGGCTTGTCCTTAGGTCTATTTCTGTGACAGGGGTAACCTATTTCTCTCCTCATGATACATCGCCCCTTATGGCATACCCCAAATCCATGAAAACATGCACCTGAGTCTTGGCTTCACAGGGCCTTGGCCAGCCTTGGAGAACCTAGTGGAGCATGGCATCCACCAGGAAGGTAGGCATGTAGGTCATGGGGAGGTAGAGAAGCTTGGTGTCCCAGCCAGCTGTGTAGCAAGTGCAGGGGTGGCAGGCGGTCAGCACATGCTCCATGCAGTCAGTCACCAATGATAGATTTGTATTGCATTTTGACCAAAGGCTCCTTGGTGCTTTTCTGAGGCCTGTTCAGAATGAGAAAACATCCTTAATGTACTAGCACATCCCTCCCCTCCCATTTAGAGCTCTGAATTGGAAGGAGAGTGTCTAAGAATCCCTGGGCCCCTCAATGATATGCCTCAAGTCTAATCCACCCATATTCCCCAGGGAGTGCCCCAACCCTCACTGCAGCAAAACCTGTTCCACACTAAGCCCCCTCTGCCTCTCTTCCTGAGATATCTGGACTGCATAAATTGAAGGTCTCTACTAACAGCCTAAGAACATGAAAATCAGCTATCTCTAAACCCAGCTGCCCATGAGCCCATAGGTGTCCACTAAAGCCCTCTCTGGCTTTAGTTTCCTCTTCAAAATAATGAGAGGTTCAGATTAGCCAGTGGTTTCAATTACAGGAGCTTCAATTCTTCTTTTAGGTGACCAGTTGACCACACGGCTAAATGGACTAAATGTCCTCACTTTGTTGGGGAGGCAGAGTTTGGAGGACAGATTCTCATACTGTTGGAGGCACTAATGATGGACCCAGACTTCTAGACAAGGATTTCTTTATCTCCCCACTGTCCACAGCTCACTCATGGGATATCAGAAACTTCTCCCCATATGTCTCCTTGACCTCGGGGCTGGCCTAGTCCGACAGCTCCTTGAGGTTCTGTAAATGCCTCTCAGAGCTGGCCATACTGGTCCTGAAGTGACCAGGTTCAATCACAGACACCTTCACTCCAAAGTGGGAGAGCTCCCTCCTGCATGGCAGACATGCAGAAGGGCAAGGACTTAAGAAATCTTGGGAGGCAAAATACAAAAAACAAAGAAACCCAATACAAACCCAGCATGCAATGGCAGTGGGAGATGCAAGAAAGCTTGGAGAGTTGGGAAGGGCAGCAGATAGCAGATAACAATTATGATGGTGGACTTGTCTCTCTCTGGGGTTTCCATATTTTACATACTGGAGCTTACTAGCCCTAAGTTCTACCAGTTCAAGAGCAAGGCAGCATCTCAGTGCTATCACCTCCTACGCCCCTCACATCCAATGGATCACCAGAATTCCCACACTCTACCTCCTCTGCAGTCCTCAGTCCCCTCCCTTCTTCTCCTGCCCCAGGAATCTCCCTGGCCTCTGAGCTGGGTGATGGCAGCTGTCCTCTAAGGAGCGTCCCTCTGCCTTCAGTCTGGCTCCCCACACTCACAGCCACTGGGCTCCCTGCAGTAAGTGGGTGTCTAGAAGCCAACTAGACCAAGGAGCTCTCCTGAGAAAATCCTTTTTTGGGGGGTTCCACTGCCAACAGCATGAGGCACAGCTCCTGTCCGGGGCCTCCACGAGCCCATATGCGCCCACCTGCCCAACCTCTCCTGCAGGCCTGGCCCTGTGCTTCACCTCATGAGGACCCCACAGCACAGGCAGGCAGCTGAGGCTCCCCCTAGGCCTGGGCTGAAGACAAAAGTCATCCCCCCATTTCTGTTCAAGGCTGCCAGGTGGGGATCCTCAATCTCCAGCTTAGACCCCATCTCCAGGAGCTTCCCCAATCCAGGTGGCTGCCATGGCCACCAGGGCTGACTGGGTCACAACCCCTATGAGAATTGGCAACAAACATTCTAGCGCTCTTGCTCCTCTCTTAGGTGTCAGAGCTTTTAGGTCAGGGCCAAAACCTTGTTGCTGTCCTGGGCTGAGTTTATTGGGCACTCATCCAAGGGCCTAAAAAGTCTGTTGTATGGACTAAGATGCTCACCCCATGTCTCCTAGGCTCCCTGCAACTGCATGTCACAGTGGCTTCATTCTGGGCTCTGGAGCCAAACATGCCAGTTCCAGTCTGCCTCAGACATTTTCTGCCTATGGGACCCCCTCAATAGGGTCAAAAGTGAGTTACAGGAACTGTTTGGTCTGGGGCCCCTTCCTCCCCAGAACATGGAGAAGCTGTTCCCAAGAAGTGGCTGGCTAAATCCATAAGGGCAACAGCACACACAGGATGAGAGAGAGGGATCTCAATAAGGGGCCTCTAAGGCTACGATTACATAAAACTACTGCAAATGGTTCCCACAGAAGAACAGGTGCAGGAGGATGAGGGAGGGCCCTGTCCCAAGCCAATACCAGAGGGAGTCGGAGAAGGCCTCCACGCTGTACTTGGAGATGCAGTAGCCTGCACCAAAAAGTGAAACCCGGCCTGCGATGCTGGAGAGGTTGACCATGCAGCCCCTGGCCTTCCTCATTAGGGCAGCAGGCTCAGAGTCACATCAATCATCCCCAACAGGTTCATGTCCAGTATGGTCACAAAGTCCTGTTCCATCAACTACTCATTGCAGCTGGAGGGCAGGCAGATGCCAGAGTTATTCACCAGGCCCCAGAGTCCTGGGATGGCCAGAAGATGAGAGCATCACTCTTGTGTTTGTGCAGGTGGACACAGTTAGGGTGCAAGTTCATTTTCTAGTTCAATGTATTTATTGAGTCAACAAGTGTGCTACATGGAATAAGGGAAAGGAGTGGAGGAGAGGAAACAAGGATGGGGAGGCTTCAGAGTTTCAAGATTTGCACGCATTTCAAGGTACTGGGGGGTGAAGGGTGGTCCTTCCCATCTCTGCTCCTAGTGCCTGGCACCCAGCATGCAGTAAAGCCAATGCTGTGAAGTGCATGGACAGAACTTGAGAAAACAGAATGAGGGCCCAACAAATATCTCTCCAGGGGAGAGAGACAGAGACAGGAAATAGGAAGACAGGAATGGGCTAAGACAGAGAAACCAAGGGGAAAGGACAGAAGAGAAAAAGAAAAAGGAAAGAATAAGAAAAACACATGAGTAATTACTTTCTGCATCCTGGTTAGGAGAGATACACTTAAATCCTAAGACTGGGGGAAGTTAGAGAGCAGGCCTGCACTGGGCATCAGGGGACAAGCTATGCTACAACCTGCATCAATGTAAAGGCAATATCTGTCCTGGAAGAAAAGGTCACCTTGTGTACCTGGGAATCCCAAAGCTCACTGTGGACTGAATGGCCAGAGCAGGAGGGGAGGAGGGAAAGAGGTCTCATGCCACACAGGTGTCCAGACTGCACTCTCTGCCCCAGGAAGTACCACATTTTCCTCCCACCATCTCATAAGGCCACCTCTGCCCTATCCCCATAGGGTCCAGCAAGCTTTGGGGAAGACTCTACAGAAGACATAGGGGAGCAAACTAATAGCATGAAAGATTGGGAGTAGTCAGAGCTACAGAACTACGGACTCCAGGCCAGCAGGGGCAGGGGTGTGAGTGGGTGAGGGCTGGGGGGTACAGGAGATGGAGACTGACCCTAGGAATATTGGAAAAACAATAAGGCCTGCAATGGTGGCCCTTCCCCTACTCAGAAACCTTTCCTGGACTTGAAGGAATGAGGATTCTTTGATTCAATAGTTTTACTTTTCTTGAATAGCACTGCTAAGCCTGTCAACAAACCTTGGTAGAGAATCGCTACTGAGATGTTATTTATGCCAGGAAAAGTGGGTAACAAACTTCGGCATTCAACAATATATAATCCCTTTAACAAATTATGGCCTCTCCACATGCTGGAATATGGAGACCTTGAGTGTTATGTTGGGGAAGAAACTTGATGATGAAAATGCTGACCCCAGAATGTGTAAAGTAGAGGGAAATTAACCCTGGAGGCTGGGATTAGGGGGAATGTTGTTTCACTCTCATCCTCTTCTATGATTTCTCCAATGAGAAATCCTATCTTATCCTCCTATCTATCCAATCTTATCCTCTTCTATAATTTCTTCATGTTTTCCATTTACAATCAGAACAAAGCAATCAATGATCTCCCTTTCCCCAAAAGGAACAGGATTCATCACTCGGTGTTTGATGTGAAGTCCCTTCAGCTCTCCAAGCCCCAGTGTCCTCGTGAATCAAGTGGAGATCATCTTAAAGCCCTCAACAGGGACAAGTGTGAAGGAACCAGTAAGAGAATGCTGAGATCAGAAGCCTGGATCCTGCCCAGCCCCATCCCCGATGGTCTCATGCCAACCGTCAGGACCCAACGTTATCCAGAGACTGGGCTCTAACCACAGCCTGGACTCTTCTAACCCTGGGCCCAGTCACAACCACTCTAGGACTTCTGCTTTGGAAAACGGAAAGCTCAAGCCCCTGAAAATAAAAGTCCTGGAAATGTTCCCAGTTAGCAGACACTAGGTCTCCCCTAGTGACACAGAGAGAGGAGAAACAAACAGGCACTAGGAGGGATTGAGGTGGTCCCTCTGACCCCCACACGCTCCTTCACCCACTGGGCAGCTGCAGCAATGCTCTCTGTCTTGATGATGTCCATGGTCACCATCTCCAGCCTGTCTGAAGTCTGGTCCCTCTGCTGCTTGGTCCCCTTCTCTGTCCTACATGCAGCTCCCGCAAGCCTGTGCATTCAGTTGTCTGGCCAGTAGGTTCCTGAAGCGTGAGTCACAGCTCATGATGAACACGTACTTGTCTCTCAGGTGACTCACCACCTGCCTCTCCCAGTACCAGTGCAGAAGGTAGTATAGGCCCAGGAGGACCGCCAGGTAGAGCCACATGGCTTTGCAGAGGACAGACCCAGACGGGCTGGGGTGAAGTGAGAGTCTGGCCTCTGTTCAGACAGGAGGACTTAAGAACACAGAGGGCTGAGGTAGGCAGGGAAGCCCTCAGGCATTTTGGCAGAAAGTCCTCACTTTCCTCCCTGATCACTGTCTTTCTGCACCATTTTTTATCCTGGCTTCATCTCTCTGCTCTTTCAACTGCCTTTGCAGGTGCTCATGCATGCAACTGCAAACCCCAAGCTCTGCCCAGTGAGTAGTTATCACTACTCAGCAATGCTTCCCTAGTCCACCAATGCCTCTCTGCCTTGCTGTGCCTACTCAGGTGTCCACACAGGGGCCCACACACACACACACACACACCATGAAACACACCACTCTGATCTACAAACAAGGGTCAGAACTTGTCTCTACATATCTTGTGATATGGTTTGGATATTTGTGCCACCAAAATTGCATGTTGAAATGCATTCCCCAATATTGGAGGCAGGGGCTGGTGGGAGGTGTTGGGTCATGGTAGTGGATCCCTCATGGCTTGGTGCTGTCCTGGAGACACTGGAATGAGTTGTGATGGGATCTGGTTGTTTAAAAGTGTGGCACTTCCCCAGCTCTCTCTCTCTTGCTCCCACTCGCCATGTGACAAATCAGCTCCCCCTTTGACTTCTGCAGTGATTATAAGCTTCCTGATGCCTCACCAGGAGCCAAGCAGATGCATGCTTGTACATACAGCCTGCAGAACCATGAGCCAATTAAACCTGTTTTCTTTATAAGTTACCCAGTCTCAGGTATTTATTATAGCAACACAAGAACGGCCTAACACACATTGTATACCAACACTCCTGGACCATGGTCTCCCAGAAAACAGACTTTACTGGGAAGCTACACATGGTTTCCAGGCACATTCAGTGGAAATCCTGCTCTGAGCCTGAGTTTCCTCATCCCACCCAGCATCCAGAATCAATCACTCCCCAGAAAAGTAGGGCACAATCAGGCTCTCTAGGATGAGAAGGAGAAGGCAAAAAAGTGAACAAGAGCAGGTCCCCTCCTGCTACAGTAGTTTTCTGGGGCAGAAAGATGTGGAAGACCCACAGGGGGAGTCCAACCTCACAGGTAAAGAAAGGGGAAAGAAGGGAATGGAGCCTTGGAACCCACAGGAAGGAAGTACCCAGGGCTGCTGGGAAGGGGAATGGAATGACTTATGCAGGTGTCACAGGGCTCACCTGCTCACCTCCTGATATGCCCTGGGTGCTGGCTCCACTGCCCTCTGCCCTCCCCTGTCAGGGCCCACATCCAGGATCTGGACCCCTCAGACACTGAGAGGCTAAAAACATTGCTCATTTGAACAAGGACAATGAGGATGGTGGTCCAAAACCTTGCCCAAGCAGGGAAGGATATGAACCCTAGTAACTGTAAAGGTATTACTTCAGTTTGTATCAGGGTGTTGATGGACAGGAGGGATCTCCTTCTCAGGAGACTACAGAAAGGGGTACAGACTGGACCTCTGCTGTCCATGGAGGGTCCCTCCGGGTGAGGTCGAGGAAACTATTTCATAACTGGTGGGCAGGATGTAGAGGGGCAGGGAGCTGGGGGAGTAGGTGTGGGACAGAATAATCCAGGGTTTCTTTGCACTGGGCGTCTCTCCCACTGTCCATGTTTGCCCAATTTCTGTCCCCTAATTGAAGGAAGAAGTGGAGATGGACTGGGAGGGAGAAGGAGAGGTTTCCTGCAGAAACCAGAGGCTAGCAAAGAGCCGCGCGCCCCCTGGTGGTTCTTCTCTAGCCCTGCAGTCACGACGTGGGCATCGGCCTGGGATCAGCCAAGGCTCTTCAGCTCATCCCAATGGCCACTCTCTCCAGCATCGGGGAGCCCCCATATCTCCCTGCACGGATCCTCCAAGAAGGAGGGAAACAGCAAGACTGCTGGCTGGTAAGAGACTGGACTAGTGTTAATTAAGCAACATGGATGGTGCCTTGAGTGTGCTGCATACTAGAGGTTTGACAGACTCAGAGCCCCTTGAGGGCTCCGAGACTGAGTCCAGTCATTTTTGTATTTCCAGCCCCGGCAGTGCTAGCTTCTAGCAGAGATGAAGGAATGTTGAGGTAGCTGACACTGCAACATCTGGCTTCGCTTTCCATTTTCATCACTATTTCTTACATCATGCGACAATATGAGATTTCCTAAAGCCTCCATTTTTCTCATCTTTATAACGAGGGAGGAGAATCAAGATGACTTTGTCAAGTCCTCCCATCTCCAATTTCAGGGAGTCTAAGAATCCATATGCCTTTATTAAAATGGTGAAAACTTAGAAAGATGGGGTCTTGGGAAGCACTGGAGAATTTCTGACCAGCATACATTAGGTGCTCAACAAAAGTTAACAGAAACGGAAGAAATCTGGAACCAACAAGAGACTTACCACATCTACAGAGAGGCTGGGGGAGGGGTGCAGATCAGGAGATGGGAGAGTGAGGGAGAAACAGAAGCTGGGAGAGATAGGAGACCAAAGGAAGGGGGAAGGGTGGTGGCATGCGGGGAGGCTGCTAGTGCTGTAGGCGGCAGAGGGATATTAATAGTACCTGGGGCCCTTCCAGTCTCTTATCAGTCTTTTCAAGCTTCCTCTTCCTTAGACTGATGTCACACCCTCCCTTCTCACACTTGGGAAATCACAGAGGAAACAGTTGTCCTTCATCTCGTGAAAGATAGGGAATGGGAAGCAAAGACATTCACTTTCCCCTTTTCGAATCCCTCCGAGATCATCCTACAAATCCCTCAGCCTTCATGAAGGAGACACCTCCTTCCTCATGCAAGAAATTTCCTAGAATTCCCAGGGCTGAGTCAGCTCCACACAAGTGGATACCCAACATTGCTGTTTTTATCCTGACCCTAGTCTAACAGAAGCTCTCTAAGGGTCATTTTTTTTTAAAGCTTTTGGACATCATGGGCCCCTTCGAGAATCTAAGGAAGGTTATAAGCCCCCACAAAAATGCACATAACACAACAATCAAAAACTTGCTTATACTTTTCATACAGTTCACACCTAAAACCATTAGCTGCATGGAATCCAGCTCAAGAATCCTTGTAATATGGGCTTATTGACCTACTAGCTGTGTGACTGGGGCAAGTTATTTAAAGTTTCTGTGCTTCAGTTTCCTTGTCGATGGTAGTACCCACTCCATGAAGTTGTTATGAGGACTAAATGAGGTGATATGGATAAAGCCCCTTACAACTGTGTCTGGCCAATGGTGCGTATTCGACAAACATTAGCTGTTACTATTACTACATCTCTCTGTGGTAATTCATAGTGACATTTGGGAATGTTCCCACCCTTCTATGTAAAAAACACAACCCAAGACAGCCAAATAAAAGAGGAGGCTCATGTTGATCTAATTCAGAGAGGAAAAAAATGGCTGGTGGTAATAGGACTAGAGAGGTCTCTCAATGTCAATTCCACAAGATGGGATTCCTTTTTCCTTATCCCCATGAAGTGGAAAAGGGGCATGCTTGTATATATTATCTCATGTATCCCATATAATAACCTGTAAGGGAAGCATCATTATCCTCACTTTATATATTAAGAAACTGACATTAAACTCCTATCTCTCACCAGACACAAAAATCAACTCAAGATGGATTAAAGACTTACATATAAGACCCAAAACTATTATTAAATTATTAGAAGAAAATCTAGTATTGCAGGAAAAATCTAGTATCTAGTATAAGGAAAAGTCTCCTGGACATTGGACTAGGCAAAGAATTTATGACTAAGATCTCAGAAGCACAGGCAACAAAAACAAAAATAAACAACTGGGACTTAATTAAACAAAAAAGCTCTGCACAACAAAAGAAATAAGCAACAGAATGAACAACCCACAGAACTGGAGAAAATATTTGTAAACTATTCATCTGACAGGGGAGATATCCAAAATATACAAAGAACTCGAGCAAGAAAAAAAAAAAAAATCCACAAATAATCCCACTAAAATGTGGGCAAATGACATGAATAGACATTTTTCAAAAGAAGACATTTTTCAAAAGACATTTTTCAAATGGCCAACAGATATATGAAAAAATGCTCAACATCACTAATCATCAGAGGAATGCAAATAAAAACCATGATGCGATATCATCGTACCCCAGTCAGAATGGCTATTATTAAAAAGATAAAAAAATAACAGACGTTGGCAAGAATGTGGAGCACAGAGAACTCTTAGACATTGCTGGTGGGAATGTGAACTAGTACAACTTCTATGGAAAACAGTATGCAGATTTTTCAAAAAACTAAAAGTAGAACTGCCATTCGACCCAGCAATCCCACTACTGGGTATTTACTCAAAGGGGAAGAAATCAGTACATTAAAAAGACACCTGCACTAGTATGTTTATCACAGCCCTATTCACAATAGCAAAGACATGGAATCAACCTAAGTGTCCATCAACGAATAAAAGGATAAAGAAAATGTGGTATATATACACAATGGAATACTATTTGGCCATAAAAAGGAATGAAATTATGTCTTTTGCAGCAATGTGGATGGAACTGGAGATCATTATTTTAAGTAAAACAATCGAGGCACAGAAAATCAAATATTGCATGTTCTCACTCATATGTGAGTGCTAAAAGATGTGTACACATGGATATGGAGAGTGAAATGGTGAACAGTGAAAACTTGGAAGGAAGAGGGAATGGGAGAGGAGTGGATGATGAGAAATTAGTCAATGGGTACAATGCATGCTATTCTTGTGGTGGATACCCTAAAAGCCCTGGCTTGACCAACATGCAACCTATTCATGTAACAAAACTGCACATGTACCACATCAATCTGTACAAATAAATATTTAAAAACAAAAAACAAAAGAAAAGAAACTGAGATTCAGAAAGGTTAAGTGACCTGTCCAAGATCACACAGCTACCAAGTGGTGGAAAAAAGTGTCAAAAACAGGTCTGACTCAAAAACTGGTGTTATCTCCACAGTGTCTTGTGAAGGGCCGGTGAAGAGGGAAGAACTGAGCAGAGAGAGCCAAGGACAGGGGAGTGGGGCACAGGCTTTGAGGAGCCTGGAAAGCTCCTAATCTGGTACTTCTAGGCAAACCAGATTCCTCTCTAGCTTGGGGAAGCTGGTGGCAGGAGGGCAGAGCAACCTCCACGACTAGACTTGGCTTCCTGACTCAGTGGCCTTCTGGAAGTTCACACTGTGGACGTGAGTGCAATTACTGCCAAATCCCTCAGCCTTAACCTGTCCACAAAGCACCTGCCTCCACCCCATAAGCCAGGCACGTGGGTTGATCCCTGGGACAGCCTGCCTCACCCCTTCTGCCAGGGTCCAAGCACAGCCCTTTGCCTAACCCGACCCTGGAAAGTCGTCTGCGTTTATCTCTGCCTCCCAATACCTCCTCCCTGGTACCTTCCTTCCTTTCTGATTGTTGATCGCAAAATCTTGTCTACACTTTTATGGGGAAAAAAAGTGGGGCGGGGAGGAAAAAGAGTAAATTTCCAGGAATTGTTTCACTGCTGCTGTTTCTGCTGCATAGGGCAAAGCTGCTGGCCTGCTCCTTTTGCCCAGGTTGGCGAGGAGCCTGGCCTCCTGCTCCTCCCTCTTTCTCTTCCTCCCAGTCTCTCTCTTTCCAGCTGCACCCCACCCCCTAAAAAGCCCCACATGAAAACTGCAGAGCTATCACTTATTTCTTCCTGAGGGAGGAGCTTTCCCTCTGAGCCTCTGCCAGAAGGAACCACCATCACTTCCTCTTTCTACAAATACACATTGGGTGACAGGAATAGATGGGAGAAGGCAGCAGGTAGAGGGGAGGCTGCAGGGGGGGGTGTCTCCATATGGGAAGGACAATTCAGAGACCCAGGAGACAGGAGCCACTAAAGGGCAGTCTTGTGAGGAACGGAAGTGGTCACAGATGTGGCCATCTGGAGAGGACAAAGACCAGACCAGGGCCTTCCTTGGAGGGTGCTTGGTCTAGGACAGGCTTCATTTGCATGGGTCAAAAGCATGTAGTGGGAAGGGAAAATTCTCAGAAGGCTCCTTACTGAAGAAAAATATCAATGGGATAGAAACTAAGACCCTAAAGAGAGAGAATAAGCAAAACTAACTGAAAAATCGAAGTAAACCACATTTCACACTGTCGTGGTTCATCATGATTGTTTTTTGTTTTTGTTTTGTTTTGTTTTTTTGAGACAGAGTCTCACTCCACGGCCCAGGCTGGAGTGCAGTGGCGTGATCTCAGCTCACTGCAACCTCCACCTCCTGGGTTCAAGAGATTCTCCTGCCTCAGCCTACTGTGTAGCTGGGATTACAGGCATGCACCACCACGCCTGGAATTTTTGCATTTTTAGCAGAGACAAGGTTTTACCATGTTGGCCAGGCTGGTCTCGAATTCCTGACCTCAGGTGATACACCTGTCTCAGCCTCCCAAAGTGCCAAGATTACAAGCATGAGCCACCTAGCCTAGCCCATGATTGTTTTTTTTTTTTTTTTTAGGAGATGGGATCTAGCTCTCTAGATCCCATCGCCCAGGCTTCAGTGCAGCAGGGTGATCATGGCTCACTGCAGCCTTGAATTCCTAGTCTCAAGTGATCCTCCCACCTCAGCCTCCCAAATACAGACTGTACCACCACAACTGGCTATTTTATTTTTTGTAGAGATGGGGGTCTCATCTTGTTGCCCAGGCTGGTCTCAAACTCCTGGGCTCAAGCAGTCTTCCCACTTCGGCCTCCCAAAATGCTGGGATTACTGGTGTGAGTTACTGCACCGGCCATGATAGATTTTGTGATCTTGGAGTGATCTGATATGTAAGTGGAAGGTTTAAGAAAACTACAAAACTACAAAATTAAAAATATCCCCTTCCATGGAGATAAATGGCGCTGATGGTTGCACAGCAGTGTAAATGCACTTAGCGCCACTGAATTGTACACTTAAAAATGGTTAACGTGGTAAATCTTACATATATTTTACCATAATAAAAGAATCAATGAGCAAACTTTTAAAAAATGTTCTCTTTGGATAAAGAAAATGTGTGTGTGTGTGTGTGTGTGTGTGTATATATATATATATATATATATATATATGGGAATATTACTCAGCCATGAAAGGAAATGAAGTACGGATGCATGCTCCAAAGTGAATGAACCTTGAAAACATGCTAAGTGGAAAAAAAAAACACACAGACACGGAAGGTCACATATGATATGGTTCCCTTTCTATTAAGTATCCAGAATAGGTAAATCCACAGGGACAGGAAGCAGAAGGTTGGTGGCGGGGGGAATAGGATTGACTGCTTAATGGTTATGGGGTTTTCTTTGCGGGTAATGAAGATGTTTAGCACGTAGACAGAGGTGGTGTTTGCACAATGTGCATGTCTAAATGCCATTAAATCACACATTTTAAAATGGTTAATTTTATGCTATGGGAATTTCACCTCGACTTAATATATACTCAATCCCGTCCAGCCAACACACCTTTGGCTCAGGCCTAGGCCACTCTGCCATCTGCCAAGTGTGGCTTGTGTAACAGACAACCTCTCTGGGCCTCAAAGAGGGTGAAGAAATCCATCCTCCCCACAGGGGTATCTCCAGAATCCAACGAGATGAAGTGAGGTGAAAGCGCTCTGAAGGGCAGGAAGCTCTGCTGACACAAAATGTTTACCCATAACACGTGGCTCAGAGTCCCTTACCCTCTAGCTTGGCGGGAGAGAGAAGTCTGCTCTCCCTGCCCCACGCCCCATCCCCTGCTCATCCCCTGCCAGCCACCCACCACACCCTTCACGCAGAGAAGTATAGAGCCACAGGGGGAGGGTGCCATTCTCTCTCTCCCTCCCTACTCAGGAATCTCCCTGAAGCTTTGACAAAGCCCCCTTGACACCCCGCATTCAATCTTTTTTTTTTTTTTTATTAACTCTGTCACCTAGGCTGGAGTGCAGTGACCTGATCTCAGCTCACTGCAACCTCCGCCTCCTGGGCTCAAGCGATTCTCCTGCCTCAGCCTCCCAAAATGCTGGAATTACAGGCGTGAGCCACCATGCCCAGCCATTCAATCTTTTCTTTCCCAGATTCTCACCTCCAATCACAAGATGAAGGCAGGGAGCTCACAGCCCTGTGAGGGGCTGGGGAGAATGGCAGGGGTGGGCCAGAGTTATTAAAAGCCCAACTGATTTTCAGATTTATTTTGACCCTCCCCTATACCCCCACATCCAATTTCACTCTAGTAGGAATCAAGACAGGGGAGAGAGGGATTCCAAGCTGACTTAGGGAGAGGAAAATACATACATACGTAAAGCATTTGCCACAGGCCCCACCTGAGCTAAGCACTTTCCCTCCCTCAACAGCTCCTTTAATTCTCAAAGCATCCCTTTTAGTAGATAATAGACCCCACTTTGCAGAGGAGAGCACTGAGGCTGAGGAAAGAGGTAAATTCATTCAGCGGGTGAGGGAGGAGCTGGGATTTTAATGCTGGCAGTATGACCTTCCCGCCACTGGCACACTGGGTCTTTTGCTGGGACATCCCCTGTAACCGGATTGGGGGAATGCAGGAAAAACCCCATCCCTCCCCACAGCGCCTCAGCAGTGACAGCTACTTCCCGGATGAGAAGGGCGGCTGTGAAGCCAGCAGGGAAGCCAGCCCCACAGCCAAGGGCCCCCCAGCCTCCTCACAGCTCCCCATAGCCTGGACCTGCCGGCCCTCCCTCCAGGACCGAGGGGCTCCCAAGGGAAACTCAGGTGAGTGTCGCCCTCTCCCAGGGAAGATGGGAATCAGGGCTTGGAGACAACTGGCTATCCTGCGTGATCCACAGGTTTTCCTAGGGATGAATCAGATTGTGTGGTGTGCGTGTGTGTGTGTGTGTTCCACACTCACGGTCCAAATAACAAGACAGAAAAAGAGCAATGAAGATCTGTACAAAAGGGCTGAGGAATGAAGTGCCAGGAGAGAAGTGGAGGCTGGAGACCACCTAGGAATGGTGGGTGTGGGGGGATTGAGGGGGTTGTTGAGGGGGAACTGGCTGGGGGTGGGAAAAAATGTTGGTGGACACCAACAGTCCTGGCCTCTTCCAGCTGAAACCCCTTAAGAAAGTATCTCTGCTCTTGGGTCAGAGCTAGCAAGTGAGTTGTGTATTATTTATTCACAGTTTGAAAGCTAAACTTCCCTTTCTTGCCTTGTCAGCCCCAGAATCTTTCCCCAAAGCCCCCGACTCCCTCTGGCCTCTACCTTGAGGACACAAGGCTCTCGAAGTCTGCTTTCCCTTCCAACCCTCCCTTCATCCCAATAGGCGTGTGCTGGTCCCAATGTCAGTGAAACCCAGCTGGGGGCCCGGCCCCTCGGAGGGGGTCACCGCAGTGCCTACCAGTGACCTTGGAGAGATCCACAACTGGACCGAGCTGCTTGATCTCTTCAACCACACTTTGTCTGAGTGCCACGTGGAGCTCAGCCAGAGCACCAAGCGCGTGGTCCTCTTTGCCCTCTACCTGGCCATGTTTGTGGTTGGGCTGGTGGAGAACCTCCTGGTGATATGCGTCAACTGGCGCGGCTCAGGCCGGGCGGGGCTGCTGAACCTCTACATCCTCAACATGGCCATCGCGGACCTGGGCATTGTCCTGTCTCTGCCCGTGTGGATGCTGGAGGTCACGCTGGACTACACCTGGCTCTGGGGCAGCTTCTCCTGCCGCTTCACTCACTACTTCTACTTTGTCAACATGTATAGCAGCATCTTCTTCCTGGTGTGCCTCAGTGTCGACCGCTATGTCACCCTCACCAGTGCCTCCCCCTCCTGGCAGCGTTACCAGCACCGAGTGCGGCGGGCCATGTGTGCAGGCATCTGGGTCCTCTCGGCCATCATCCCGCTGCCTGAGGTGGTCCACATCCAGCTGGTGGAGGGCCCTGAGCCCATGTGCCTCTTCATGGCACCTTTTGAAACGTACAGCACCTGGGCCCTGGCGGTGGCCCTGTCCACCACCATCCTGGGCTTCCTGCTGCCCTTCCCTCTCATCACAGTCTTCAATGTGCTGACAGCCTGCCGGCTGCGGCAGCCAGGACAACCCAAGAGCCGGCGCCACTGCCTGCTGCTGTGTGCCTACGTGGCCGTCTTTGTCATGTGCTGGCTGCCCTATCATGTGACCCTGCTGCTGCTCACACTGCATGGGACCCACATCTCCCTCCACTGCCACCTGGTCCACCTGCTCTACTTCTTCTATGATGTCATCGACTGCTTCTCCATGCTGCACTGTGTCATCAACCCCATCCTTTACAACTTTCTCAGCCCACACTTCCGGGGCCGGCTCCTGAATGCTGTAGTCCATTACCTTCCTAAGGACCAGACCAAGGCGGGCACACGCGCCTCCTCTTCCTCCTGTTCCACCCAGCATTCCATCATCATCACCAAGGGGGACAGCCAGCCTGCTGCAGCAGCCCCCCACCCTGAGCCAAGCCTGAGCTTTCAGGCACCCCATTTGCTTCCAAATACTTCCCCCATCTCTCCCACTCAGCCTCTTACACCCAGCTGAGGTAGAGGCCAGACTCCTCCAACAGTGAAGGAAAAGGCACAGGTGAGAGTATAGGTGGGAGATTTGGGGGGATGTAGAGGGGAGGGTCAAAGCACTCGTGGTCAATTTTGAATCTATCTTAAAATACTGAGGTGTGGAGAGAGAGACAGGATCGGGAGGGATAGAGAGCAGGCCCTCAGTGTTGTACTATTTGTCTCGGTCCTTGTGTCTAAGGAGCCATGCAGAAAAAAAGGTGAAATAAATGGAAGAGATAGCCATGGACTCTGGATCTTTTAAAAATCTGCACTTCCAGCTGGCATTGGGAAGGGAGCTGAGGCTAAAGAGGTGCTCGGCAGAGGAAACTAGACACATTCATTTCATAAATCACTCTGGCTGGAAACAGTGAACTCCGCAGGAACCTCACAAAACTCCTTTTGTGTTTGTGAGCTTGTTGATCTTCCAGCTCACTATGCAGGTTATGGGGACAAGAGGCCAGAGGCCAAGGAACCAGGCGGCCCCAGCAGGACGTTCCCTAGCTGTGCATCCTATGCACAGCCATGATAAGTGAAGGCGGATGGGGATGGCAGGGGTGGGGGCGAAGCCAAGGTCTGAGACCTGCACCCTGCAGCTGGGTCAGCAGGATGGTATCTCCACCCGCGGCCATCCAGGAAACACAGCCCCATTTCCTTGCTGACACCCTCCCCTCCCCGTTGTCCATCCTGCTCCCTCCCCACAAGCAAGAGGAGTTGTCCCAGAGTCAGCTCCTCATAGCTGACCTCTTCCCAGCTTCGGATCTAGGAAACTTCCAGACTTCTTCTAGGGAGACACAGAGCTACCAGAAAGCCCAACCCACCCCCATCTCTTTCTCTCCAGATCATAGGAAAGTATCAAGGGATGTCATTCCGGGAGCAGCCCTTGGGACAGCCAGCAGCAGGTGCTGGCAGATGCTCTGTCCTTCACCCTCTGTCCCCGGCAGCAGATGGGGAAGGCCACAGTGGAAACTTCTCAATTCCGTCACAGGGCAGAGCTCTGACACTGTTACAAGTCAGTTCTCCCTGGCCATGTCTTTTCCTAATTTTCCTGTCCCACAACTTAGGTTCCTTAACACTTGTTCTACAGATGGAACAAAAAAGTCCTCTTTTAACAAGTAGACCTTCTGGAAAAGGATCACTTATGTTTGGGAGACTAGGACCCTGTCCATGAAGAACTCTGAAGTAAAGGCCTAAGAACAGGATCTAGTTTCCGCCTTCCAATTCCACGTCCTTTGCCTCTTAATCCTGCCCGTGGTGAGGGGACTGGATGGAATCACTGATAGCCTCTTCACCATCTCCTCTGTCCTGCTTAAGTGCTCCATGTGTCTGGAATGTTTAACTTGGAGTAACTACTCACTGACTTGGAGACCACCTGTTCTGCTCTGAGAAATCAGAACTGTTCTGTGGATGCACTGACAGCGTGCTCCAACTGCATATGCACCCAGGTTTGTCAGGAGCATGGAAGGAAACCTGCATCTCCCTGTTCACTGGGCCCAAACCTGAAAGGGTCTTAAGCTGCAGACAGCTTCTCAGTAGCACAGAGCTGAAGGCTTTTTGAACCAGGAGTCTGGGTTGTGGCTTGGGTCGCAATAAGGGCTTAGCCTACCAATGCAGAATTCACATTGAAAAAGACTTTCCTCTCTTGTCCCAACATAAAAAAGCAAGCCAAGATCTGATGCCCATATCACTGCCTCCTCTGACTTGGGCTACAGGAGTTTCCTGAAGGAAACCAAATTTTACATCTCTGTCATATTCCAGATCACCTTAGAGGCCACGCTCCCAAGATTAGTTATCACCCTGGCAGTATGAATACTTGCCTAAGGCCTCCCATCCATGGAGGGGAAGAGTGGGAACCAGCTGTTACACTCAGCATCTACTGAGCACTGATGGGAGCCCTGCCTGGGCCATGTGCTCTGGGGCCAAATGGACATCACTCCCTAACTTCTTGAGGTCTGTCTCCTCTGTGGAAATACCCATGTATCAACCTCATTAAACTATGCCAAACTTTTGCCTCCTCCCTGTTTCAATCTGCCTCGCTCCACTCAAAGACACACCATGTCCCAGCAAATCAAATGGCATTGGCAAGACAAATTGTAGCAAAATCTCTCTTAGTAACGTTAGTCCAACTAGACACGGGCAGGGACCCACCACTCTCTCTGGGCTGACGGAGGATCCTCTCAGGGATACCCCCTGAAAAGGTTGAGTCTTTGACTTAATTTCCCACTAAGAATAGGTCAACAAGTTAATCCTGGGGAATTCCAGCTACAGGAAAGGAAAATGTGCTACCTGAAAGAATTCTGGCATCTGCTGGGCAGAAATGTGCTGCTGAAAGGGTGATGAGCCCAGATATTCTGAACTCCAGGTATGAGCATATTCATAGTAGGTAGGAAGAGAACTCTCATTTCAAATTTCTTTTTTTATTCTAAATAAAAACCACACTTTGTGCTGAACAATGGAATATAAAAGAATCAGATGTACAATGATTTTAGACATCTACTATTTGGGGAAAAAAGTTTACAAAATATACAAAACTTTACAGCAATAGATAGTAAACACTTAAATATTAGGAGGTCAGTACTTATTAATTTAATGGAAGGAGTTAGACGTCAACAACTCTTCTCTGTTTCATAAGAGACTTTAGCTATTCAAGGTGGGGGCGGCGAGTGGATTGGACAGGGGAAGGGTTTTAAAGAAACATCAAAATCGAGTTTCATTTTCATTCTGATGTTAAGCTTATGATGCATAACCACATCGAAACTAATGCTGTGCACCCTGCCTCCTGACTCATTTGGTGCAGGATTTAGGGAAAAGAGTCCCAGATGGGTACAGACCACCCCATAGAGCCCACTCCCATACCAATAAATACAGTGTCTATCTAGAATTTGCTTTGGAAGTTAAGCAGTCTTGGGCTTGGGGAAAGGGGCACAGAAGGAGGCCAGAGGAAGAAGAAAATTCAACACTAGCAAAAACCTGTCTAGGAAAAAGATATTTAAGCCCAAAGGTTTGGCCTGGAGACAAACAGGTACTCACAGATCAGAAAAGCAGAATATAAAAAAAAACTTTTACCCATCTCCTGGCTCTTAGGTGTCACCTGGGCCTGACCCTTATCCCACCTCCTTTCTTCCTAACTAGCCATGGACTACGGGAACTCCATGGAGTCATAAAATTTAGGACCAAATACTAAGGTTTACCAGAGCTTCCTAGCGGGTGCTGTGGCATCAGTGAGTCACCAGTGGGTCACTGGAGTGCCAGGATACTAATCTCTGCCTCTGGCCACATGGAGCCTCTGCTGTTTAACCCTGGGTGCCACACAAGTATTACCATTTTCCCCTCGGAAAACAAGTTGGGAATGGCCTCATATTTGGTTTAATGCTCTATGACCACCACCTTGAAATTCTTAGTAATTTGTGAATAAGAGGGCTCCACAAATGATGTAGCTGGTCCTGAGTACATACCAAGAAAATGGGAGAAGAGGATGTTCAAGGCTTAAACAGAACTTCAGAGTAACACAGAAGAGAGTAGTAAACTAGGCTCCAGGAGAGAGGGAGCAACAAAATCAAATGAACAGAAAGTCAAAACAATTAAAAATGCAAAATAAAATGAATACCTTCTACCAGGTATCCCAGGGTGCCCTCTGCCACAATATAGTGTTTCAAGCAAAACCATTCAGAAGAGGGTGAGCTGGAGGCAGAGGAAGCAGACATGACTTTGGTGGGGTGGGGGGAAACGGGAAGTTCAGGTGTGAATACAGGGGTCACCAACAGGGAGAGGGTTTGGTCAACAAATCTCATGAGCTACTGATCCTATGACGTATCTGACTGGGACCAACTGGGCCACCCTGATCAATCTGATCAGCCCCCGGGGGATCAGGGGATGCAGTTTTCTGTTTCGTGTTTCAAGGGCAAAGTTTCAAGGATCTGCTTTTTGGTTTACTGGCAAAAAGGGAAAACTTCACAGTTTCAGGTTAAGTACACAGACCACCCAGCATCCATGATGCCCTCTGTTAAGGAAAAAGATTTCTCCAGCACATTTATCTGCTCTCAGCCACTCGGCTGGTTCCTGTAATTACCACCTCTCTCACACCAGCATTTCAAAAATCAGTCCTCACCAACAGTCTGGGAGGGATTGCTCATGCTTGAAAATGTAGCAGACACTTGACTGTAGTCTGTTACACATTTCCTTCTTAAATTCTAATGGTCAATGTGAGTAAGAAAGGGAGAAGCCAGTCAGCAATGAAGAGTCTCAACACTGCTTTCCTGATGAGGATGTCCTCAGGGGACACTGAACAAGGTGGGTTTAGATGGTCAAAGGTGGACCTTTAAACTGGCCACTGTACAAGTCCCTTTATCTAATGGTCACCCCACCAGAGAGCCAGGCACTCCAACTCTGAGGCTTTATCAGTTCAGGGCTGGGGAGAAGCAGCAGGTCCAACAAGGATGGAGCTTTGGTTTGTCTGACATCTCAATATAAATAAAGACAGGAGGCTTCCAAACTGTGCAAATAGGTCATTCATGTCACTTGTTCCCCTCAACCCTGTCCCCAATCTACTCCATCACAGGAAGGAAGGGGGATGAAAGGCCTGGAATTTAACTGTCCTGAACTTTATAGAACATACACCCATGGCCTAAAGTGTTCCCTGGGTTTATTATGCTAGAGACAATCTGGAGAAGAAGAATTTGCTTAAGGGCTTGACACGTCTTCCCTTAGTTATACCCTTGGTTCTCCACATCTCTGGTCAAGGCTGTTCTCTGGAATATGGCTACTTGCTGGGGAGAAACTCATTTTCCTAAAGTCTCTTATACAAAAGAGATGCTGGGTAATGTGTATACAAAAACAAAAATAAATAAATATTAATGTCCAAAAAGGCTTTGTGAGTTAATGAAAACCACTTGCTTGTGAAACAGCCCGGGGTGTTGCTGAATCCCACGAGGGGCAGTGTCAGGGCTGAGGCCAGGGACTCCCAGAGCTCACCTGAGCAGGGTGAGGTAGTATGAGCTACTGAGGTGGCACCTCGCAAGTATGCAAGATCGAGGGCCCTATCCCTCAAGACTTCTTTGGGCAAAGCCCCTTAGAAAACCAAGTAAGAGTGGAGCTAACCAGCTGCGTGGGCTGTGCCGGCACACTCTGCAGCCACCCACGGAGGGCCTGAACCAGCTGCCATCCAATAGCGCCCCCTGGAGGTGATGGCAACGACAGATCAGGATAAATTCCAGCAGGTCAAAGGTGAGCTGACAAAGCTCCGGCACTGTTAGCACAAAGTAAACAACAGGTTACCCGACTAGGACAGACAGTCAGAACGCACACCCTGCTACACACCACCAGTTACTCAGGTCCCTTTAATCCTGAAGGGCTCGCGGTCTGCCACTCCACCACTTCATGGAGTCAGCTCATCTACACCACGGGCCAAACACTTCTGGACGGGAGACCAGATATAAATTAAGGCAAGGCTGCTGCTGTCAGAGACATCCCCACCTCTCCACCAAGACACTCATGGCCAACAGAAGTGGCCAAAACAGATGACTATATCAAAGTGGTTCCCTATCCTCTCTGCCCCACAGAAGGCTGGACGTCCCGGGCCATCACTCCATAAAATCCTGTTTCTTTGGAAATGAGGAGAAAAGAGAAACCTCTCCTGTCCATCCAGGCTGCCACTTCTGGTGGCACTGCAGGACACCCCTTCTGGCTGGCAGGGATTCATCCCAAAGCTTTCTGACCTAAATAGAAAGCTCTGTGCCTAGTATGGATCTAGCTGCCAAAAGATTTTCACTGCTCAATCAGCAGATTAGGGCTGTAGATAAGCAGACACCAACATCCCTGATATCTTGTCCCTGCTGAGGGCTGGAACCTGAGGGGACTGCCCTGCTGACCTGTCTTTTCTGAATGACCACATTCCCAAAATCTTTCTCATAGCTGGTCATCCCAGATGGAGGCCTGCAGTAACACCCACAGTGAAAACCTCCCTTTACCTCCTCTGTTAAGTGAGGCTGTTGGTTGGATTCTTAGCAGCATAAAACCTATCAGTAAACTAAAACTAGAGAGGCTGGGGAAGGGGGTCTAGTGGACACCAACTGCTTGACTAGATCCCAAAACCAGCCTCAAAAGAATGAAAAACACAGCCCTGCATGGGCAAGAACAGGTATGGAGGTAAATGTGATAGGGCTGTTGCTTCTCAACAACAGTAACAGCTTATGTGCTATTTCTTCTTCTTTTCTTCTTTAAACACAACACAGAACAGAATTCCTACCAAGGCAAAATTATAACTTCAGCTGGGGAGGGACCAACACCTCTTAGATATCAGCATCCTGGCTGCTGCTTGGGAGCTCCCCGTGGCTCTGCTGGGACCCAGTCAACTGTCCGGGTTCTTATCCGCCTCTTTGGAATGGATGATGTACATGAAGGTCTGCTCGATGGTGAAGTCAGGGGGGAGGCTGCCTTTGTGCACACCAACATGCTTGCTCATGAGGTTAAGGGTGGAACTGTAGTGCCCACAGACTGTGCAGCGGTACATGAGGGCCCCCGAGTGTGTCTTTAGGTGGCACTTGATGGTCGAGCGGCCTCGAAAGAACTTGTGGCACACCTTACATTGGTATGGCTTCTCCCCCGTGTGGATCCGCCGGTGGTAGTTGAATTCGCTTGTGTGGGCAAATCTTTTGCCACAGACCTTGCAGCTATACTTGCTGTTCCCAGGTTGGCCCTGCAGCGCCAGCTCTTCACTCAGAAACTCCTCTGCTGGCAGCTTCCGCTTCTGGAGAGCTGGGTGCTGCAGCCCAAAACCAGACCGTGCATCAAGGCCACTGTTGCATTTGTGCTGGCTGACGTGGTAGCGATAGGCAGCCTCTGACTTGAAGCTCTGGCTGCACAAGCGGCAGTGGAAGAGGGCGTCTTCCAGACTTTGGTGCACAGCCATGTGCTTCTCTAGAAGATGCCAGTCCACAAAGCTGTTGGCACAGACAGAACAGGAGAAGACTGAGATGCCGAGATGGGACAGCGTGTGCCACATGAGGCTGCAGAGGTTAAGGTGACGCTGGTCGCAGACACTGCAGGCCTGGCCCTTCAAGTTTAGATGGTCAAGGATGTGGCCCCGGACCACATGGAAATCTTTGGCCAATACTTTCCCACAGGCAGCGCATTTCAGCTCTGGGGAGGCTGCCCCTGAAAAGAGACCCAGCTTCCCTGGCAGGGCATCGTTGGGGTGGACAATGATGTTGTTCTCAAATATTCCATCCCGTCGGTGAAGGGTCAGCTGCCACTGGGTAAAGAACTTAGTTTCACACATGTCGCAGGAGAAAAGGAAAATACCAATGTGGGACAGGACATGAGTTACCCGGGAGTTTCGGTCCTGGAAGTGGGTCTCGCAGACCTTGCAGTTGCCCGTCAGCAGGTCCACGTGGTCCCGAGCATGCTGCCGGATCAGTTGAATGTTGGGCTCTAGAACTTTCTTGCACACCTGGCAGGGCATGGCCTTATTCTCCCGATTGTCATTCTCTCCAAAAGTCAGCTCATCCTCACTGTCATCACTCAGCTCAATCACCTCCTCAGTTGTGCCTATATCCTCAGCAGGGTCTTCAAACTGCAAGTCATCATCTCCCAGGTCCTCGAGCTGGAGCTCATCCATCTGCCCAAAGCCGGGATCTTTGGAGTGCTCACTATTGCTCAGACAGGAATTGGTCCCAGTGGTAATGTCTACTGCATTGTCAGGGGTGAGGAAGCTGTTTTTACTGAAGTCTCCATTGCTTTGAACTTTGTATGGCTGGCAGGAGCTTGTGCTGGTCTGGATGCCCGTGCTGACAGTGCCTAGGACTGGCTGGGTCATCATGCTAGGAATGGACGTGAAGGGAGCAGGGGTGTCATGGTCTTCTGTCTTTGGCGGTGGTGGTGGCGGTTGCGGCAGATGCAGGCTATGGTTAGCGTCACTGGCAACATTCTTCTCTTCCTCTTTATAGCTCCCTCCAGCATCACTGGGCAACACATAGTTTCTATCAGCACCAAGGTGGTCCCCACCACCTCGGAGTTCTCCAAGGGGATGGGCAGGTTCTGCCGAAGGACAACTCAGGATACCAGAATGGCTCTCACTGGTGCTGGTCAGGGGCTTGGCCCTGGCAGTGCTCTCCAGATCAGGAAAGGTAGAGTGACAGGCCTGGAGGAGGTCCTCCATACCCAGACGCTCAGCTACCTCGTAGATGACCCCAACATTGATCAGGTCTGTGAAGAGTTCTGAAGTGTAGACAAAGCTCAGAACCTTCTCAAAGTTGGCAGGGGTGATGAAGTCCACCACATAGGTCCTGGCAGCATCAAGCCCAGTATTCAGGAAGAGGTTCTGGAAGTAGCCAGCTGCACAGGCCAGCACAGCCTTGTGGGCCGGGAAGGAGCGGCTCCCCACCACAATGGTGACGTCGCACATGGTCTCTGAGAGCCGGCACTTGTTGAGTTCCTTCAGGAGGTTGTTGGGGTGGTTGGTGCTTTGCAGTTTGATCCTCATGCCCATCTTAGCAGCTCCTATGAAATTACCTCCTTATCAGCACAGTTAATCTGTGGACAGCAAGAGAAAAAGATGGATGGCCAAACACATTCGTGCAAAAGAGGGGCTATGCAGGAGAAAATACCACCACTCTGAATGCTTCCAAGCCCCAGGTAGGGATCAGGAGTAAACTGGCATGGAGAGTTCCTCCACTATGACAAGGCAATGACATCTCCCCCTGTATATACTCAAAGAGTTATGACAAAAACCAAAAGGACTGATGACAATCTGATAGCTTGGTCTTAAGCTGGTGCCTAGAGACGAACCAGAGGCATTCCTTCGGACACAATCTTATACTTCATTACCAGAGCCACTGGATCAAATTTTTCTCCTATTAATTTCCTCCCAAATACAAGCTGTCCTAATTCATTGAGCATATTCTTTTCCCTCATGATGCCAAATACCATGCACATGCTTGAACACAACTATCAAAGCTCCACTAGCTACTGAGGAACATATAAGGTAGTTCCGTTTTTTAGCTTTGTCATTGCTGTGTCTTCAACCTCTCAATAATCTCCAAATAAATCTCACGTTCTTGAATCCCCATCTCTCTCTGCCTATACTACATACCCGCTCTCTGGCCTTTCGATAACCCAGAGCCCCTCCAGATATTGCTTCATCACAGTCCCTGTATTCTGTGAAGTTAAAACACTCAGAATGCACAGTAAGAAAAGTAGAACACAACTGTGGTAGTATTTAATATTACTTTAATATGTTGTATTCTTTTTCGCCACCCTTTTCGGGGTTTATATTTTGTTGTCCCTGCACTAACAGATTTACTTGATGCCGCAAGAAAGACTTCTAATTATACAGGTAAGACTCCTAGAGGCTTGTTCACTACCACTTTCTGCCCTTTCTGACTCCTGCACGACTAAGGAAGAAGAGCTACTTGCATCCCTGTTCAGTCTCACAACTCTGCCCAACACAGCCCCTTTCTCCATCTCTCCAGATTCTAACAACTCCCAACTTTTTCTGGGGCCCAGGAAGAGTCTAAGTATTGTGGGGTACCGGCCAAGCATCTCCCGGGCCCTGGTGGCCACCCCTGAACGATCGGCGGGTCGGAGCACTGGGCAGCCAGAGGGGAGGGTGGGAGAGGGGGAAGCTGGGAACTTCCAAGGACACCCCAACAATCCCCAGGCGCCGCGGTCTCCCCTCCGGAGTCGCATCTGGGAGGGAAGGGCGCTGCATCGGCTGGGGCGCTCCCTCTGGAGGCAACGAGCGCCTCAGTCCCTCGACAAACAGCGCGGGGCTCACCCGGGTGAGCCTGTTGGGGGCATGGGGCTGAATAAGGGGCCAAGCGAGGGGCGGCGGGGCCGGCCGGGGTCGGCGCGCGGGCGGGGAGGATGGGTCCGGCCGAAGGGAGCGGGCAAGAGGGACCCCAGCAAGAGCGAGATAAATGCCGAGCCGGAGGTCGGGCTTCGGCCAGGGGCAGCCCTCGGCCTGGCCGCGCTTACCCGGCTCTGCGGGGCCCCGAGCACCATCGCCGCCGCCGCTTCACACAAAGGCCCCGGCCCGCCGTGCCCGGCCCGACGAGGAGGCGGCGCCGCCGGCCGCGGCCAGACTCTCCATCCGCCGCGCGGCTCGCCGCGCCGGCCCGGGCCGCCCCCGCCGCCCGGCCCGCAGCGCCCCCCGCCGTCCCGGAGGAGGCAGCGCCCCCCGCCGCCCGGCCGCAGCGCCCCCCGCCGCCCGGGAGGAGGCAGCGCCCCCCCACGGCGGGGCCGGGTCCAGGACCCGCGCGAGGGGTGCAGGGGCTTCCAAGTCCCCAGGCTGGCTTTTTCTAAGCGCCCATCCACTGTGCGCGGGACTTGGTGCCTGAAGAGTGAAAAACCCTGTCCAAACTCTCTTCACCTCCCCTATTCTACGCTCACAGTTCCAAAAGCTTCTCCTCAGAACATCTACTATGGGCATTTTACAAAATGTTGTAAGATTGTTTGATTACTATATATCTCCTCCACTAGGCTGTGGGCTTCCTGAAGGCAGGGATCTGTGGCTTTGCACACGGCTGCATGTCCACACTGACCCTTACCACACTTCCTGGCACAATAAGTGCTTAATACATTAAGTCTGCTTGAATGAATGAAGGAGCACTTGAGGGCTAGACCGCTACTACTGGACCCTTGTGATAATCCACTGCTGTCCCTCCTTCCATCTAGGTGGCCAAATGAAGACAGTCACCGGATCTCACTGTACTTTGGCACCCCAAGCCTGTTTCCTGAAGCCTGCCCTCCCCAACTCTGTGTAGAACTCGATCACTCTTCCTCCCCACCCTTCTCCCAAATCATCTTTTCAAATGCTCCTGCCCAAGAATTGTCATCAAACCAAAACCACCTACACTGCCTGCCCCACCCACCACCACCAAAGACATTAGAAGTCTTGGTCATGTCACCCTCCCTCCCTCAGTACAGAGGAAGCTCTTAGGCTCCAAGACCCTGCAGTTTCATCGTCTCTCCCATCCCATCCCAGTCACTGCCTGAAAATAGCTTGCAGCCAAGGACAAACTCCCAGGACAGGCGCATGGTAGGATTCAGTAATTCCTTGATGGATAAGTGGAAAGGAAGGGACACACTGAATGTTGCCAACAGATCTAAGCCAGTTTGGCCATTCAGCAATTGTCCATTCTCTTGATGAATTTGGGAGATTGTGTGTCCTCCTTTCCACAACCTCATTAACTGGTGGTAGACTATACTGAAAGCAAGCACTATACCAAATGCTGCCAAACATGTAACATTTGTTAGCCAGGAGATACAAAAACAGCCATAGAACTGTTCTTATAGTTTGGGGATGAGGCATCTCACTTTACCATCTAGTGAAAGGGTCACTTAGAGGTTGACACAATGTTTCAATGGCAGGCCCAGCTCTCACAGTTGTGCAAGGTGACTGAGTCTCCCTAAAGTGGAATATCACACAGCCAGCAGGTCCAGACCTCCAGCATGACTCTGGAGACAGAGGGCTGCTGGGCTTGCAAGGGCCTGGGCCTGTTCAGTCTTTCTAACCAACTGCCCCAGCCATCTCTGGAGGGTTGACCCCAATAAACTTCACATGAAAACAAATCATCCAAAAGACGCAGGTGAAAGTATATACCACTTATACTGAAGTCTTTTTAAGGTAAATCACCATATAGTCACAATAACAAACATATACAAAGTTAAATGGAGAAGAAAGGGCCAGGAATTTAGTCAAGGTCTTGTGGACCAGATCTCTTTAGGCATCAACTATTTTACAACAGGAAAGGAGGGTCAGGATCCCTTCACACATTCTTCAAGTACAAACACAGGAATCTAACTTAACATTTGTCTTCATTTTTTTCTGGAGTCCCCAGTACTGCAATTTTTGTCAGTCCCACTAGAGAGCAATCTTTCTGCACTTAATGTTCCTTCTTGCAAAGCAATTGTCTCATCTCAGCCTATAAGCCTAACTCCCACCAAGTCTGAGCAGAACCAACTCTTGTAGCTTTCATGACCCAGAGAAAGCCCCTAGACTCTGCAAAAGTGTCCCCAGTTTTAAGCCCTATAGATAGATAATTTTGAAAAGTCAAAGAGATGATTCACTAGAAAAAGGGTCTAGGCTCTGGGGTGGGGGCATTCTTTGACCTCTGGCTATAAAGCTGACATAAGTAATACTAGGGTGAGTATTCCCTCCTTTCCCCGCCCCCCACTATACAGCTGTCATTCCAAAGTGGCCCCAAGTCAGGCTGTAGGAAGATAGAATTTTCAGTAGAATGAAAGGACTGCAGGAAGTGGCCTCTGGCTCTGTGGCCCTGTCCTTACACTGCCTTGGGAAATCTATGTGTTGATGTTTTATCAGTGCAATTCAGGGGCATAACCAAGGCCCCTGTACCAGGCTAAGATAAGGAGCCTGAGGATTTCACTGGCTGTTCCATTAGGGTACAGAACCCCCCTTAGGATGGCGGGTGATAGTTGACATCATAGATTAATAAAAGACATCCATACCCATGCATACCACATGTAAGTGCCTTACACATTCTGGGGACTGTTAAGTCAGAGCTGCAGGAGCTGGTAACAGGCACTTTAGAGAGGAGTGGGAATTAAATGTTTTCCCTTTATAATAACTAAGGCAGCCAGTTAACGGTGAAGATATCTGCTCCTCTCTTTCTTGGCCTCGGTAGTAACTTCCCTGTCCACACCCCATCCTAGCTGGATCAAGTTCTGTTTGCTTGTCCACAGCCCTGCTAAACTGTAAACTCTGTGTATGAGTTATCATTTCACCCCCAGGATCTGTCACAGAACCCAGGCTCAGCATTTGGAGACACAAAAATTGTATAGGGTCATAGATTTGTCCTCCTCTGTGGCTGGGTCTCCAGACAGCCTTGATCCCCACCTCCTTCTCTAATTAAGTAGGGTCAGATTCAGGAATGAATATCTCCCAGGCCCATCCTAGTAATACAAGTCATTCTGAATATATTTTTTCTTTTTCTTTTTTTATTGTTTTTTGTTTGTTAGTTTTGTTTCGAGATGGAGTTTTTTGCTCTTGTTGCCCAGGCTGGAGTGCAGTGGCATGATCTCGGCTCACTGCAACCCCCGCCTCCTGGGTTCAAACGATTCTCCTGCCTCAGCCTCCCAAGTAGCTGGAATTACAGGCATGCGCCACCATGCCCGGCTAATTTTTGTATTTTTAGTAGAGATGGGGTTTTACCATGTTGGTCAGGCTGGTCTCGACCTCCTGACCTCGTGATCCACCCGCCTCGGCCTCCCAAAGTGCTGGGATTACAGGCATGAGCCACCGGGCCCGGCCTGTTTTTTCTTTATCTAAAACTGGTCTGTAAAAATCTTTGTGTGTTAGAAACCATCTTCCAAATTCGTGTATTTATTTTAATCACTAAATAAATCTGATACTCATCGTGCAAAGCACTGTGTAAGGCACTGTTCAGGAAATAGATATATACAAAAAGATATGTAAAGTTATTTACATTTAAATATGAAGTGTGTGTATCATAAGTATGTGTGTATTTACCATGTAGCTGGAGGAGTCAAGGAACAGAAAAACCCACTAACCAAACAAGTAAACACACACACCACATCATTCATATGCAAAAATCCTTTATTGTTGAGGAGTAGAGAGAGACATTATATTTTTAATGTAGGACACTACAGGAACTCTAGGGTATTCTACAGTCAATGCCCATTGGGGTTGGGGATATTCACTATGCAGTTTCCACACCAGGGTCAGGTAGAAAAGATGGAGAAGGAGTCAAAGCACAAGAATGTTACAAGAACAGGGAAGAGAAAGGGTAACAGGAGCGTGCACACCTGGGGATTGGGACAGGGAAAGAGGTCTTCCTGATGCAGTCCAGGAGTCCGGAAGTGGAGTACTGAGGACAAAAAAAACAAAACAAAAAAAAAACACTGAAATCACATCTTATGTCCTGTAAAAAAGTCCCACTGAAAACCTGCTGTGGCAGCAGGAGAGAAGGGGAGAGGCGTCTGTGAGAGAGGAAAGAACAAGAGTTTTGACCCTCAGCCTGCCCTCCAGGCTCTGGGCCTGAGGATGGAACTCTCCTAGCCGCAGGTACTTGCACCTTCCCAGCTGCCATATTTACATTACTCTACACACCTGTGTGCATGGCCAGTGGGGCCCATGTGGACCAAAGATGTAGGAACCAAGTTCATGCCATCCTAGCACCACCATGAGCCAGACATACACACAGCCCTGCCCAAGGTGCCCTACTATGAATGCTCCCCCTGCCCTATCCAGTTCCTCCTCTTCCCAGAAACCTCCCAGAGGAAGCACAGGCCCAGGGATTACTTACAGTTTCACATGAATGAAATCAGATGACACAATGATCTGTGTTGATCCATCTCATCTAATCTTTAAATGCCAGCTCCCAGAAACCTTATGTCCTATTCTGCCTGACACCTAACAGGTAGGGAATGCTCCCTCAGTGGTAAGATTATGAAGACTGCAATTATGGGTCCCTCTGAAAGAGCCTGGATGCACAAACAAGCATTAAAAGTAGATTTCCACAATGCACTTGTTTTTGCCATTTGTATAAAATACTATAGCAAAATTGCACTGTAATTATCTTTATGGCCAGTGCATAACGCTGGAGGAGAGTATGTCATCCAGATATAGCTGCTCGTATAATTATCTGGCCGTCGGCAGGACTGAAATAACCATCTAATGAGAGCAAAATGATACAGTAACTACCATGTAATCAGCAAGTTACAGTTATTATAGCTCTTTGTGCCCTCTCACCCAACACTAAATGGGGGGCCAGACTCAGTCTCTGGTCCCAGGAATTCATGCACAGGCAGCATCATCAAGCACCAGCTCCTTGGGTCTTGGGCGTGCCACCTTGAGACCAGTGAGTATCGGTAACAGGGACACAGGGAGAAAAGCAGGAGGCTCTCCATGATTACGAGCCTTCCCAATCCCTCTCCCTCTCCTTTTCACTCCCTCCACCCCAATTCTTTGGAAGCTAGTGAAAAGAAAGCCATTGGTGGAGCTGCTCTTGCTGTGTGTGGGAAGACAGTGTCAAGGCGGAAGGTTCGTGTTTTGACTAGACACTTCCCTGGGGGACTCTTACACTCGCATACCAAGTGAGGAATCTGTCAGCCCACTCAGGCCTGGGGTCCAGACAGAGCCAGTCAGGGGAAACATTAGGACATCCCCCATACCTCCCAAACTGGGACAATTATCATAAAATTGGCACACAGCACTGTGCACCCGGCACTGTTCTGAACACTTTACCTATACTCAATCTTCAAAACCACAACCCTGTGAGATACTATTATCACTTTCATTTTTCAGATGAGGAAACTGAAGCACAGGAGGGTATGTACCTTGGCCAAAAAGATACAGATAGAGTGGCAGATCCAGGATTCACATTCAGGCCATTGTTCTTATTCATTATGCTAAAGAGAGATTCAGATATGGTTTCCTGCTAATCCCCATTAGATTTCAGAGTTCCTTGCATTTCTTCCTGAATCATCCTTGTGTATGACTACCCTCTGGACCCCGTAACCCAGGATTCTGAGTGATTTGAAAGGCTCAGCCTGCCTGGGAGGCAAATGCTTGCCTGTGAATTGGTTGTGGTATTTGTAATTATCAGATAATAATTTCTCCATCTTTTTGCATGGATTACAAAAGAATGAAGTCCAAACAACAGAAACTGCCCATCGGGGAAGCCCCTCTCTCCTCATCTCCCAACACTCACTCCTGCTCAATAGTCAGCTGCCGTCCATGATCCAGAGGAAAGAGATGAAAGACGGGGGATGTGTACAAACACACGTGCCTCTAAGTGTCTTTGTGTTTGGCCGACAGTGTGCTGGGCATTGGCAGTGTATTTCAGGGCAAATCTATGAGCTTTAATACCTGTAGCATGGGAGGAAATGCACAGCTGGCAACCCCCACAGCCCCCTCCCCAGTCCCCTCTCCCCTCTCTAATGAACAATCCTTACCCTATTCTGCTCTCGGGGGATACTTGAGGATGCCAAAGCTGGGGACGTTCTCTTGATTCACATCCGTAGGAGAGTCTAGAGTAAAGCGAACAGTGTAAGTAAGAGGGATCTTTCTGAATGTGAACTACACCCTGATCCAACAGCAAAGGGCTGGCTATGAAGGGCAGTGTTCAAAGACAGAGTTGGGAGACTGGGGAGGAAGCAGAGTCTCCCTATCCTTCCTCCCAGCTGCAACAGGACTACCTTATAAAGGTCTTTGCTCCTCTGTTCCCAGGGAAGACTTTCCTGTGGATCCAAGCTGATTGGAATGAAGGGGCCGAGGAACCCTCACTGAAGGTAAGAAAGGTCCTGTCTTTCCCTCTGGTGACAAATATGAGGCACGTGACTTCTGTCATACTCTGCCAGTACCCTAAGCCCTTCCACTGTACCTCCACACACTCCTACCTGGCTGGACGCTCCTCTTGCCCATAAGTCCCACAAAGAAGTCATGCATGTCACCTGCAGAAAAGGGCCAACATTGTCAGCAGTGATGATGAGAAAGTGAAGCATCTCCCCAGACATGGGTCAACACTTCTGAGACTGGGTTTCTGGTCTCTGTTCCTTTTTCTTGTCAAAGCATGACTCCTCACAGTTAGCAAGTGCCTCCCCTAAACCCACTCTCTCTGCCCACCTTTCCTTCCTCCACATTTCAAGAATTTTCTGCTCTAGCAGGTGCCTGATTTGGAATTTTCAGGGCCACGAAGAGATCCCCTTGTTTTCCAAGGACCAGCCAGCAGAGGCAGAGCCCACCATGCCCCTCACACTAGCTTCCTCCTAGTTCCGGATGGCCTCTCCCTTTCAGGAAAGGTTGGCTGAGCAGTGGGAGCTGGCATATTGTTTGTACCAGGTGAGAAGGGGCTGGACAAAATGGGCCCTGGGCCCAATGCCCCACAGAGCTCTGGGCAAGTGGCAAGAGATAGGGAGGGAGAAGAGGGTACTTACGTTTCTCGGGAGATGTTGATTCCTTAGGATCTGTGAAACCAAGAACAGATGTCTAAATGGGGAGTGAAGTTGGAAAGTGTTGAGAGCGGGGTTCAGATCACAACCCTCACCGATTCACTAAGCTATCCCCCATCTCTCTCCCATCTGAAAGGATCTCCCAGGCCTCTTATCTTCAGAATCCTGCCCCTCATTCCCCTCTCCCCTAGGGCCGCCTCCTACCTGTGCTAGCCTGGCTCAGGGCTTTGAGCAATCCCTCCAGAGATGAGTGGCTTTTGAAGAGTCTCTGGAGCAGCCGGTAGAGATCTGGATCCCTCTAGGGAAGAAACAAAGAGGGCTGAGGCAGGAGGCTCCCACCCGGATCCACTCATCCTTTTCCCACAAGAAACAGCCTCTTCCTGAGCCCATCCTGAATCCGACACCCTATTTCTTTCAGAGTTTCCTCTGGTTCACACTGGACGAGAAGTAGGTGCTCCAGGAGTGACCTGTGGACCAACAGCAACACCAGCACTACACAGAGCCTGTTAGAAATGCAGACTCTTGTTCCTACCCCAGACCTCCTGAGACAGAATCTGCATTTTAAGCAGCCCCCCAGGTGATTCACATGCATGGTGAGGTTGGAGGCACACATCTGCACCTGTGACTCCCCCACTCTGCACGATGTCCATGGATGTTTCTCTCCCTGTTTTCCACCGCCTCTTTCTCTATTCTCCATGGCTTTCCGCCTCTAGTTTTCTCTCCCTCTCCCTTTTGGCCCTAGGTCTAGAATTCCAGGAAGGCAACATGCTCAGAAGGCACGTCTTCTTCTCTCCACAACTGAATCCCAAGTTCTAGAGCTGTTGCCCAGCACGGGCTCTTGATTGTCCCTGTGATTTTTTTTTTTTTTTTTTTAGCAACTTGCGTACAGCAGGGTGGTGGGCACACACCACACAGCCAGTTAATTGCAGCTGCAGAGAGACAATAACAATGATCATGGCTGGAGATTTTCATCTCAAATCTCAAGTCTCAGCAGTGCCTCTCTTTTCGAGGACCCAGGCATCCTTCGGCTGTTGTGCACACACAGAAGTGCATTTACACAGAACACACCCCCACACATACCGACCCAGTTGCCTAGGCACACCTATGCCCCAATTTCCCTCATCCTCACAGACTCTCAAGGAGAAGGGGTAGGATGGCAATCCCTCTCATTCATTGACCAAGAGGGGCAGAGGGGACATCTCATTGGCCAAGGTCTTGAAACAAGTTTGTCTCAGAAGAACTCAGATACTCTAACTATCCTGGGCTGGAACTTTGTGGCTCCAAACGGTGTCCAGCCCATACTTGGCACTCCCCTGGGTGTTTTTTTTTTTTTAACGGTTCTGGCCTTTTGGATATGGCACAACTGCTGCCACCTGCAAGGCCGTCCTGGTGATAACTCCCTTGGCCCAGCATGTGGTGTTCAGGCAGCCACTTTTCCCAAATTGTTGAATACTCTGCCCACCTCCTGTAATGAGATGCTAAACAGATTTGAGCTGAAGAGGCAGTTAAACTTCACACATTGAATTTGTAATAAGTCCCACCCGCAATCATCTTAAAAGCATTTGTACCGATGTAATTGCTGTCATTTCAAAACCTTGAAAAGACTTCCTCCCTATCCTCCCCCTGTACCTCTACCCTGACAATTCCTATTCTTTCTCGTAAAGGAACTGTGGAAATCGAGGCTCAATCTGGTTTTTTTGCTGTTGTTGTTTTCCTATCCTGACTAAGCAGAGGATAGAGGCGGGCAAGGGAGAAAAGAGAAGAAGGAAGGGGTTGGGATCTTAGAAGCACCTGAGGTTACTGGGGGTGGATGAGCAAAAGATAAGGGAATTTATCTGCATTTTGAAAATAAAACAATACACATAACTGATAGGTAAAATAGCACACAAATAGCCATTTGGGAAAGAAATTCTGACTGTTTCATACCATCCAGGAAATAGAAGAGATCTGTCCCTTGCAAAGGGACCTGAGGTAGACTATAGAGAGCCTTAGACCACCCTAGCTCACCCCTCACAGTACCATCCAATCACCAAGTCTCCCATCAATCAACCCACCAAACAACATATTTGTAGGGCACCTTTTATGTACAAGGTGTCAAAGACATGCAGAGATACAGAGACACAAACACACCTGGAGACAGTGGGAACATGAAAGGACCAGAGAAACAAAGAAATCCAAAGGGAGGCAAAATGCCCTCTGACGGACAAACCCACCCACCCCAGTTTCCTCACTACAGCTGTCCAGACAGGCAGAGTCCCAAGTTCCCGTGATGTCCCCAGTACTCTGCCAGGGGAGACTTACCTTGCTGCGGCCCCCGCCAGGAACCACCTCCTCCTGTGGCTCCTTACAGACAGCCCCAAAGCTCTGAGCTAGGCTGAAGGCCAGGATGGCTGTGAATAGCAGCATGATCCTCATGGTGCCTGGGAGAGCAAAGGGACAGGACTCAGGTAAAGGAGAGAAGAGGAAGATACAGCATGGGTGAAGACACAAGAGACATTCATTACCAGCAGCTTGGCTTGACCCTGCTTCCCCAGCCCCCAACTCCACTGTCCAAGCCCTGGTCTGGAGAGAGGGTGGAAAGTATTTCTGAGAAGGGGGTACAGCCCTTGGGCTTAGTTTCCCTGCTCCCCCATCAGATATCTCCCCAGGAGATGTGCAATGCTATAGTGGTGCCAGGGGGACTCTAGCTCCCAAGAAAGATGATAGATTTGTAGGACATGGACTGGTCTGTTTCCTCAGTCAGCTGGAGGAGGGATCCTGGATGCTATTTTCCAGTACTAGATAATCCCAAGACTTAGGCAAAAACTTTCTGGTATGAAAGAATGAGTCTGTAGCCACAGGCTCCAAACACCAACCAGCTCTCGGCCCTACAGGTGCTTTGTGCTCACCTTCCCAGTCCCCTGCTCCCCTATCAGAGGCTGCCATCTGCTTTATTCCCTCCTGACGCTGGCTCCTGTCCCCTGGTGCCAGCTCTGGTCCATCCAGCATTCTCCCACTCCCCTACCTGTGGAGCAGCTCTGTGCCGGGGGCTGGGTGGTCTGGCAGGATCAAGGAACTGGCTGGGACCGCTGCCTGCTCCCCTCACACACTGGTGCTGCCGGTGCTCCTGCAAAGAGAGAAACCGAGTGGAGGGGATCTAGGAAGGCTGCAGTCACTCAGTCCCAGCTCCCTGATAAAGGCTCTGGGAGGGTCTAGGGGAGCTGAGGGGAGGGGCTGAGAGTCACCAATCCCAGGGTGGCTGGAGGGGAGGCGGGGAGGCTGTAGGGGGGAGGAGGATGCAGACAGTAGCCACACACACAGACACACACATACCCCACAGACCCAGCAGTGAGACCATTTCCTAACAGCACCCGAGCTGGCTGCTGTGTATGGTTTGTGTACAGTTTGACACTGCTGGGGCTTAGAGGACAATATCGCAAAATGAAGGCCTCAATAGCCGCCTCAGAAGCAGAAGTTTTTCTCTGACCCTCTCTTGTCCTCTTGTCACTCGGTTCCATTCTCCCCCAAGACCAGCTATAAAAACCAGAACCCCTTTGCCCCAAAGCCAGCCATAAAACCTAAAATTACTCTATGTAAAAACTGGCCAAAAAAATTATCTGACCGGCCGAGTGCAGTGGCTCACGCTTGTAATCCCAGCACTTTGGGAGGCCGAGGCGGGCGGATCACGAGGTCAAGAGATCGAGACCATCCTGGCCAACATGGTGAAACGCTGTCTCTACTAAAAATACAAAAATTAGCTGGGCATGGTGGCGCATGCCTGTAATCCTAGCTACTCGGGAGGCTGAGCCGAGATTGCACCACTGCACTCCAGCCTGGTGGCAGAGCAAGACTCCATCTAAAAAAAAAAAAAAAAAATTCAGAAAAGATGACACTCACCCCTTTTTTGGGGTCTCCTACTTTCGTTGTGGAGTTTCACGAGTCATGGGCAGATTCTTCTTAGGTCTAAAGCTCTGCTCTCTTCTACACTACATTACCTAATCTCTTTGGTTTTTGAGGATGCCAAAAATAAATTACTTTGTATTATTTAAAAAACTAGACATATAGCTAGTCATATATAATAACTAGATAAAAAATACAGTTTTAGAGATGACTTATGACAGTTATTCACAACAAAGTATTACTACTATACAGGGCTACTTATTTCTTTGTGCATTTAAATTTTTAAAAACATGGTCTGGGGCACCTAAAGACAATGAAAGCACTCACCATTGAGGATGAAACTCCCATTAAAAATAGGCTAAGCACGCCAGGCACGGTGGCTCACGCCTGTAATCCCAGCACTTTGGGAGGCCGAGGCGGGCGGATCACTTGGGGTCAGAAGTTCGAGACCAGCCTGGCCAACATGTTGAAACCCCATCTCTACTAAAAATACAAAAAATTAGCTGAGCATAGTGGCGGGTGCCTGTAATCCCAGCTACTTGGGAGGCTGAGGCAGGAGAATCGCTTGAACCCATGAGACAGAGATTGCATTGAGCCGAGATCACGCCATTGCACTCCAGCCTGGGCAACAGAGCAAGATTCCACCTCAAAAAAAAAAAAAAAAAAAAAAGACTAAGTACAGAGTGGGCTAATCGGCACTGGGCTGCCTGCCAGCCTTGGGGGAGCATCTTTACAGTGGGGCACTCGATAAAAATGCCACACATCTCGTCCCATGACATTTCCCTCTTTTGGGGGGCCTAGGATTCAATATAAAAATGAGATCCTTGATTAGGGGGGTTCTGTATTCTGCCTTCCAGCTATGCCTGCTTTACCCATTTAAATATGAGGCCCTAAAACCTATGTTTTCTTCCCCCTTTTTATTAAAGGGCTCCACCCTAAAGGCAATAATCTAATTAAAAAACAAGCTAGTTTAAAAGCCCAAAATACAACTTTCTAAAAAAAAAAAAAAAAAAGGCCGGGCACAGTGGCTCACGCCTGTAATCCTAGCACTTTGGGAGGCCGAGGCAGGTGGATCACAAGGTCAGGAATTTGAGAGCAGCCTGACCAACAAGGTGAAACCCTGTCTCTACTAAAAATACAAAAATTAGCTGGGCGTGGTGGCACACCCCTGTAATCCCAGCTACTCAGGAGGCTAAGGCAGGAGAATGGCTTGAACCCAGGGGGCGGAGGTTTCAGTGAGCCAAGGTCATGCCACTGCACTCCAGCCTGTTGACAGAGAGACTCCAGCTCAAAAAAAAAAAAAGAAAAAAAATTATCTGACCTACGTTATTTGACTTAGGTCATAAAACCTCCATTCCAGAGAGGGTCCTGCCCCACACCCAGAAGGAAGGAATGAGAGAGGCTAGGAGGAATCTCAACAGACAGGCCTTGCTGGGTTTCCCCACTCAGTCTGTTAACATTAGATCGTGCCCTTTCTGTCCAGTCATATTTCTACACAGCTGTCCATACTTTGTTAAACCTAAACATAAAAATAGACAATTTCCCCTATAGCTTCAAGGCTTCATTCTAAAGGCTCCCATTCGTATTTAATAAATTTGTATGCCTTTTTCCCTATTAATCTGCTTCATGTCAGTGATTTTCACTGAAACTTTAGGGGGCCAAGACCACAGTTTGGCATCACAAATAAGACCACCAAAGCTATTGTGCTTTTCTGGAAGCCACAGAGAAGGAAATACAGGAACATGGCAAGCCAGCAGAGGAGTGAGAATTTCCTGCCAGACTCCCAGTTTTCCAGTTTTCCTCTCTCTCTCTGTGGACTCTGGATGAGTGGACAGTAAAAATCATTGTTTCCCTTTTC
Organism: Pan troglodytes; assembly: GCF_028858775.2. Taxonomy (NCBI): domain Eukaryota; kingdom Metazoa; phylum Chordata; class Mammalia; order Primates; family Hominidae; genus Pan; species Pan troglodytes. The sequence goes on along the minus strand of NC_072408.2, from coordinate 39,014,137 downwards.
CTTTCCAAATGTAAGATTAATGAGAGAACAGGTTTTGTGTGTGACTAACCTTGGTATAGTGAGTCTGATATATTTTTTAGTACTTTGTGGTATAAGTATTCATATTGTTTGACCCCATTCCCTTCAGAAATAGCTTTTTTTGTTGTTGTTGCCATTTTCCTTTCAGAAATAGCTTTTTTGTTGTTGCCGTTTTCCTTCGTTTTTGTCTTGTCTTTTGGTGTTCTGTCATAAGGAGGGGTACCCTAGGGTAGAACAGGCCTGCAACCCACTGTTTGAACCGGCCCTGCAAACTGGTCAGTTTCGTGGTTCTGGTTATGCTGACTTCTGTTATGACAAACTTTGCTGCCAGTCCCTGAAATAAAAACAGGGTGAGAGGTTTCCCTCTTGTCTCATGTCCTTGAGAGCATGACGTGACTAGATGGGGATATTCCCGCTTGGTCTCCACCATCCAAAGGATGTGATTTTTCAGGTAACATCACAGCCAGTATGAAAAGATTGGGAGCCCAACACATGTATTTTCAAACATTCCAAGCTCCTAGGGGAGTTTTGTCTTACAAGGTCTCATCCCTCCTGGGCTTCTGTTTTCTTTGACATAAAGAAAACTTTGGATTAAGTTGCTACTGGAATTAAATACCCCATTAAAAATTCTAATTGTCAATGGCCAAAAGATAAATCCTTTAGTAAAATTCCTAAATTTAAAAAAATTACTTGTCCTAAAGAATTGATAGATCAAATTAAAAGGACACATAATAGTGTCACAGCTATCCTTAAAAATTGTCTTGATTAAATTAAAGCACAAAAACCTGACCTAAAACAATTACACTCAAACTGCCACTTTGGATTCCATATAAAATTAACAATGGAGGCTGCTCCATTTTACAGTTTAATAATTAAAATTCCCACCGTGGCTTAGGGTTTCCTTCCTAATCAGAAATCAGTCCTTTTCGGCTTAATATTTATGTGACTTTTAAAATATCAGCATTTGTCCCAACTAAAATCTGGTAACAAGAGATTTAAGGTGAGTCGCAGTGGCTCACACCTGTAATCCTATCACTTGGGAGGCCGAGACAGGCAGATCACTTTAGCCCAGAAGTTGCCCGGACTTGAGACCAGCCTGGGTAACAGGGCAAAACCCCATCTCTACAAAAAGTTTTAAAGGAGGAGAGAGAGAAATTTAAAAGAATTTTTGTTAAAGAGCTCCATGGTTAGAAGTCAGCTTAATTAAAAGCTAATATTCAAGCTATGTGTATATTTTTAAAGCCTTCCTGTGTTTTCTCTTTAAATCCTATTTTTAAAAATTTTGTTCGGTAGACTAAAATCTTTTTTTTTAAATGTGTTTGATGTCTCTATTCACTTCCTTTCTTAAAAACTATCCTCCCATTTACTTTTGCTCCACCCTATTCCTCCTTCCTCTTTGCCATCTTCAATACCACATTTTTTAAAAATCTAGAAAAGACTTCTAATGACTCAGACTCCTTAAAAAACTCAGAAAAGGCCAGGTGCAGTGGCTCATGCCTGTTATCCCAGCACTTTGGGAGGCCAAGGCGAGCGGATCACCTGAGGTTGGGAGTTCGAGATCAGCCTGGCCAGCACGGTGAAACCCGGTCTCTACTAAAGATACAAAAATTAGCTGGGCGTGGTGGCACACAGCTGTAATCCCCACTACTCAGGAGGTTGAGGTAGGAGAATCACTTGAACCCGGGAGGCGGAGGTTGCAGTGAGCGGAGATCGTGCCACTGCACTCCAGCCTGGGCGACAGAGCGAGACTCTGGGTGACAGAGCAAGACTCCATCTCAAAACAAAAACAACAACAAAAATTCCATTTGTAAAGGCATCTCCCTCTCTACACCCAAACCTCCAAAACCTTTTAGAATAGAAAAGACAATGGCTTAAAATTTAGATAACTTTACCTTTATTTAGATCTAAATTCTATGCCTTTGAAATATACATTTTCTATCTTATTTCATCTAAAAGTCATGTCTTAGAGATACAAGTTTAGAGTTGCCTAGTTAATAATTAAGACATAAAACAGATAATTTAAAAATTGATAGTCTGAAGTTGGGAAAAACTACCTAGAAACTGACAAATAAAAAATCTGGTCTGGCGTAGTGCCTCATGCCTGTAATTCCAACACTTTGGGAGGTCAAGTTAGGAAAATTTCTTGAGCCCAGGAGTTCAAGACCAGCCTGGGCAAGATGGTAAAACTCCCCATATCTACAAAAAATACACGAATTAGCCAGGCATGGTGGCACGTGCCTGTAGTCCCAGCTAGCCAGTCAGGTGGAAGGATTGCTTGAGCCTTGGAGGTCGAGGCTGCAGTGAGCTGTGATGGCACCACTGCACTCCAGCCTAGGTGACAGAAGGAGAACCTGTCTCATTAAAAAAAAAAAAAAAAAAAAAAAAAAGTATAAATCTATAAGCTCTACTTCTGTTTATGTGTCTATATATTTATATGTGCCTGTGTATGTAATGTTCCATTATCAAAATATATAAAAGAGCTCTAATTAATTCAGTTAAAAAAGTGCTTAAATCAAATATTTTATTAAAAAATAAAAACTTTAACTCAAATGTCTGTTTAATTCACATTACTTTGTAAACCAAAAATAAAATCCTAATGCTTCCTAACCATCTGAATGGACCACTCCTCATAGCCAAGGGTGTTCTAAAACTAACCTGAAAACTAGGTCAGGCCATGATGGGAAGGGGGAATCAGACCCTCCTCCCTTCTGGAATTAATGATAGAACAGACGTAGTCTGATAAGAAACATACATTCATTTATTCATATATTTTTATTTATTTATTTTTTGAGACAAAAATGCCTCTTACTAAATAACTGATTACTCATATCATATAGAGGCCTGGCTTTGGTGGAAGCCCATCTGCAACACACTGCCTAATATTAGACACAACTAATAACTATTTAACTAGACTGGCCTATTCTCAGGACTAAGAGACTAGTTCCATGGCTTATAAGACAATTCACCAACTCAATTTCTGGACTATAAAGTTTCTTTAAAATTTTTCACACCGAGGAATGCTGGGCCTCAGAAGACAATACCCTAAAATGAAGGCCTCAGTAGCAGCCTCAGAAGCAGAAGTTTTTCTCTGACCCTCTCCTGTCCTCCTGCTGCTGGGCCCCATTCTCCCCCAAGGCCAGCTATAAAAACCAGGACCTCTTTTCCCCAAAGCCAGCCATAAAACCTAAAATTACTGTATGTAAAAACTGGCCATAAAAAATTATCTGACCTACCCTATTTGACTTAGGTCCTAAGATCTCCCCATTCCAGAGAGGGTCCTGCCCCATACCCAGAAGGAAGGAATGAGAGAGGCCAGGAGGAATCTCAACAGGCCTTCCTGGGTTTCCCCACTCAGTCTGTTAACATTAGAGCATGCCCTTCTGTCCAGTCATATTTCTACACAGCTGTCCATACTTTGTAAAACATAAACATAAAATTGGCGATTTCAGGCTGGGTGCGGTGGCTGACGCCTATAATCCCAGCACTCTGGGAGGCCGAGGCGGGCGGATCACAAGGTCAGGAGTTCAAGACCAGCCTGGCCAGCATGGTGAAACCCTGTCTCTACTAAAAAATACAAAAAATTAGCCGGGCATGGTGGTGCATGCCTGTAGTCACAGCTGCTCAGGAGGATGAGGCAGGAGAATTGCTTGAACCCAGCAGGCGGAGGTTGCAGTGAGCTGAGATCATGCCACTGCACTCTAGCCTGGGAGACACAGTGAGACTCCATCTCCAAAAAAAATAAATAAATAACTGGCAATTTCCCCTATATCTTTGGGTTTTCATTCTAAAGGTGCTCATATATACATATTAAATAAATTTATCTACCTTTTCTCCTATAAATCAATTAGTCTCATGTCAGTGATTTTCAGCAAACTTTTAGGAGGCCAAGTGTCTTGGCCCTCACAACACCAATTCCCATGCCTGAGTCCAGCTCAGTAGATGTGGACCCTGGGCCTCTTTCCCCACCTTGTTCATCCACCAGCTCCTTGCCCTTTAACCTTCAGGCCTGACTTCTGGGCTAAAACAGTTTCAGGCAGGCGCCCCTCCCCACTCAGGACAACCAGACTCAGGCGCCTGAAGGTTAGAAGGTCAGTTTAGCATCCCCTCCAGTCCTCTCCTTTCCCCCTCCCAGAGGGAGCTGCGCCATTACATTGGTCCTCAAGAGTGTCACACCCCTCCTCTGCTGTTGGGCAAAGAAAGCTCCAGTGTCGGCCTTCCTCCACTCCTCACCAGTGGTCATGATGCCTCTCCCACCTCAATCCTTCTTGAACCCTGAATCAGCTGGACTTAGCTTCATCCTTCTAGAGTTCTTTTACACCTCCTGATGTAATCTCACAGAGGATGAACAGAACTCCATAGCTATGCCACCCCTGCCCCCTCCCCGGCCTTGATTTTTTTTTTTTTTTTTTTTTTGGAGACAGAGTCTCACACTGTTGCCCAGGTTGGAGTGCAATGGTTCAATCTCGGCTCACCGCAACCTCTGCCTCCCGGGTTCATGCAATTCTTCTGCCTCAGCCTCCCAAGTAGCTGGGATTACAGGTGCACACCACCATACCTGGCTAATTTTTTTGTATTTTTAGTAGAGACGGGGTTTCACTATGTTGGCCAGACTGGTCTCGAACTCCTGACCTCATGGTCTGCCCGCCTCAGCCTCCCAAAGTGTTGGGATTACAGGCATGAGCCACTGCCCCCGGCCTTGATATCTTAATTGCTTCCCTTTTTCCTCAGTTACATTTTCCCCACTCTAATCTGTCTCCCTGCAGTTCAGGCATCTTCTTCTCTGACCTTTCAAGCCTCTTGTTCACACCACACACAGATGAGGGAGATTATCTGCTTATTTCTCACCCAAGGGAGAGAGCTCCAGGGGAGAGTCAGAACCAGGATCAGAGCCGAGAGCCAGAGCCAGATGCTGCTGCTGAATGAGACAGCGGAGATGCAAAAGCAAAGCCAGAGCCATCCGTCAGCCCAGTATTTGTAATGGGTGCAGGGTTTGAATGTTTGCAGGGTGCTTTGGCGTGGAGCAGTCCATCTGGTTTTCATCACCATGACCATGTAAGTAGGAAATATTCTGATTTTCCAGATGAGAAAACAGGCCCAGAAGGTTCAGTCACTTGCTCCAGTACATATGGCTACTAATCAGTGAAGAACAGCCTCAAATCCAGGTTTGTCTCACCCCAGGTCTCCCACTCTTTTTACTGCACTGGCATAAACTTTGACCTGTGAGGGAACAGTTAACTGTCCCAGACGGAATGGGTGGCCCCCCTCTCCAAGAGACTTGAAGATTTGGGACCTTCTACTCTTCTACATTTTGAGTTTGGGAGAGAACCGTATCTTTATCTCATATTTACTACAAAAACAATCTGTGCAACAAAGCCTTCCCCAATCACCCTATTTAAAATTATCACCACCCCAAAACTCCATATACCTCACTCCCATTTTTCCCTTCATGAACTTATTACATCCACTATGCTAAGTATTTTACTTATTGTCTTTCTATCACCACTGCCACCCAGGAATATAAGTGTCATGATGGCAAACATTTTTGTCTGTTTTGTTTGCTACTGTATCCCTCACTTTATAATGTTTGACATATAATAGGTGCTCAATAAAAATGTATTTACAAGGCTGGACATGGTGGCTCATGCCCATACTCCCAGCACTTTAGGAGGGCGAGGTGGGAGAATTGCTTGAAGCCAGAAGTTCGAGACCAGTCTGAGCAACATAGCAAGTAAGACCCCATCTCTACAAAAACATTTTTAAAAATTAGCCAGGCATGGTGGTGCATGCCTGTGGCCCCAGCTATCCCAGAGGCTGAGGCAGGAGGATCACTTGAGCCCAGGAGGTTGAGGCTGCAGTGAGCTATAATTGCATTGCTACACTCCAGCCTGGGCAACAAAGTAAGACTCTGTCTCTTAAAAGAAGAAAAAATGTTATTTACAAAATGAACAAGGAAGCCAGAGCCAAGTTTCTTGTATCACAGTCAAAAACATGGATCCACCATGGAACCTCTCAAGTGCTGCTGGGGTCCTGAAATGTTTGTCTCCCACCCCACCCGAGAACTTAGACTGTACTGACAGAAGTCACTGGCTACACAGGGACCCGTGTTCATCCCAAAGTGAGGACAGCCGCTGGGTCTCAAGGCCTCTTTATTACACGAGATGCTAATGGGACTCATTAAAAGCTTCTCATTACCCAGCTAATTACAGGGCTGTGTGGGCAAAGAACATGGGCCAGAACCCAGGGTTGGGAGCATTTGGTAGGATGAGGAGAGAAGTGGGAAGCTGTTTACATGCAAATGGCATGACTGGTTCATTCCTGTGAGGAGCCCAGGTGCTGTTCCTAATTGGTTCCATCCATCTCCCTCCTCCTCCTCTCCTAACCCCACCAATCTGGAGCTGAAGGCCCAAGCTGGGCAGGCTGGAGGGAGTTGGGTGTGTAAGAGGAGGAGGTGTTAAGCCAAGAGCTGAGGACTAAAAGCCTCCTGGATCCAATCTCTGCATCCACCCCTCTCCCCCACCAACCCACCCATCCCTGCTCCCAAGCCCTGGCACCAGGGAAGCAGGGCTTCAGCAAAGGTACACCATAAATAATGTCCTTTGATGATGCAGCATCTCAAAGAGGATGGCAGGAGCCAAGGATGGTGGGGGAGCCGGGGCAGGGGGGGCGGGGAACAAGGGGATGGCAGGGAGAGTTGATCACCCCTTGATCTCTGGGATTAGCAAAGACTTGAAAGAGCTAATGCTAGGCTATGTTGGAGAGGTGATGAGAGAGGGAGGTATTGGAGGGCTAGGACAGCCTGGGCTTCATTTTGCCTACAAATCATATGGAAATGACATGTAAAGTGGGTGTTGCAGCTATAGAGTCCCCAAGTGTTTTTTCTTGAACACCCACCCTTTATTTGAGCCACATCTCAGATGATGTCCCTGGCCTAGAGGAGCAGGGTACTTGGAGTCCAGGGTCCTTAGCAGCTCCTCCCCTGCAACTTCCCCTCTTTGCTGCTATGATGGGTTAGGGATGAGGCCAGGAAAAGGTGTGTACAGTTGTGCTGTGTTGAGACAGGTTAGTCAGCAATTCACTGAGGGACAGAGGTGGAAGCAGACCCTCTAGCTTGTACACACGAGATGGCCTGAATATATCCACCACATGCACAACTTGTGGACTCTCGCAAAATCCCAGAGGGGTACTGGCAAGGGGAGAGCAGGGCTAGGGTCATATGTGACACTGGGTGGAGATGCCAATGAAGAGTGGAAGGATGACAGCATTCTATGTCCTGCCATGTCCTGCAGCCAGGAGACAACTGGAGAAAACCCCACAGAGCAAGGAACAAGAGGCCCTCAGAGCCTGGGGAAGAAAAATGGACTAAGCCAGGAGGACTGAGCTAGAGCTGGTTTAAGCTGTGAGATGCTAGAATGGCTCCTCATGGGGTTAGGGGAATCCAGGATGGCTTGTGCCCCTCAGAGGCTGAAACAACCCAGACTCTCAGAGCGCTGAACTGGCTGAAGGGAGAGGGCTGGGAGAGAAGAGGCAGGGCTGGGGAGGGGAGGACTAGTAGCAGAACTCCAGCTTCTCCCACAGTGATGGAGCCAATTCCAACCCTGTAACACAGGTGGGGAAACTGAGTCCCTATTTGTTTCAGGGGATGAAAACACACACTCCTAGGCTCCAGAAAAGAGAGGCAGAGACAGGAAAGAAGAGGAGGAAGAGAGTGACAGAAGAGTAAAGGAGGAGGGGAGTGCCTGCCCTTCCTTGAACTCCAGTCCATCTACATGATGGGCACAGTGAGGACAGGGGTGAGGGCCCTAGCCCTTCCCCTCTCCCATCACCCCCAGCCCAGGGAGCTGACAGTGCCTTCAGCCCTGTGAAGGGAAATGCAGGATAGGGAGCAGCAGCTGCATGTTCTCCTGAAATTGCTTCTGAAAATGACCAGACACTTCACTGGGAAAGTGACGACAATTTGGGCCCTGGGAGCAGGAGATGAGATGGAGAGCGGGGGCGATGAGGCGCAGGTCACCACCCCACTCTCGGCCAGATAGGCTCTTCTCGGCCTGATTCTGAGAAGTCAAGGATGGGGGGAGCTGTTGGGGGTGGGAGAAGGCTGGCCAGAGCCTGAGCTACCCCTATTCTGAACAGAGCCACCCTCCTCCCAAACAAGGCAGGCTCTAGCCCCTCACCCGCCTGAAAACAGATGATTCCCCAGGTTCTATCTCAGCTCAAAGCAGGGTGTGCCAGAAGCACGTGGCTTGTGCTCAGACAGCAGATTAATCTGCAGGCAGGAAGAGAAGTTAATCAGTTCTCCCTGGCCAGCATGATAGCCGGCCGTGAGCTGCCTGCAGTTGGAAGTCAGGTGGAGGGAGACCCCAGCCTCAAGGCATAGTGAGTTAAGGGAAGGAAGCGGGAAGAGGTAGGCAAGGTAGAGATCTTGAGAAGAGGAAGAGACAGCCAGAGACAAAAACAAAGGCAGACCCTGCTAAGCTCTCACAGACCACAGATCTAAATTTTACTGTGACTATATGAGCAGCTTGTTCCCCAAAGGTAGAGGCCAGGATGGTGAGAGGCTGAGACAAGACAGAATCTATGAGAAAATAGATATGAGGGGGAGTAGGAAAATATTTAAAGCATTTTACAAAATATTACATATTGATATTAGTCAGAGCTCACAGAAACAGCGACAATGAGATGGTGTGAGATAGTTGGGAGGGTGAGAAAAAGATAATGACAATGACGCAGGAAAAATAAAGGAAGAGGAGAGGAAAGGGCCAGGTCACAGGGATGGGAGGGTCTTGATGAGGGAGCCTCATCAAGTGAGTGATGTGAAGTGCCACCTGCTGCAGGCCCCAGCTGTGGGACAGAGACGAGCAAGATAACTGTTGGCAGCAGTTTGGCATCTCGGGTGTGTGAGAAGGAAGGGGGTGTCGGGGAGGCTGGTGTGATGGAGCCCTGTGCTGTGTGTGGGAGTAGAAGGGGTGATGGCGTTCCCACGTACAGGAGACCCTGCATTCCCCAGCACCCCAGCATACATAAGCCCTCCAGCCTTGGGCCGCTTTTCAGGCTAAATCGCCAAAGGACCCCAGTTTCTGCCAAGACAGGGATGCTCACTTCTTCCCTCCAGGGACACACTTAATGAATCAGTCCACTGGCCACCTGCGACCTGAGCCCCATCCTTAACTCCCCCCGCAGCCCCTCCACCCACCGCAGTCTCTCTAAACACCCCCCCAGAGCTCAGCCGGTCAAGGAGCCCGGAGACAATTTTCCTTCTTTTCCTTTCTTATTACCTCACTAGCTGGCTCCAAGGAGCTTGAGGAGGAAAAAGGGCATGGGGGCAGGGGTCTAAGTACACCTGGGTGAAAAGATAGGGGGAACAGGGACCCACCCACCCTGACTGAACCTTTCCAAGCCACATGTTTTATTAGTGAGCAGAGAGGCTGCGGGTTGGAGGAAGCTACTTTTGGAGGAGAGAACAAGAAGGGTTTGGGACAAGGGTCCTCTTCAAGGGTAGTTTAATCCCCAAGCCATGCGCCACAATCAGAGGGGTCAGAGATCCTCCGACACAGGAGGGCAGAGGGGAATTAGTGCTGGTTCAGGAGGAAGCAACTGCCGTCTCTGCAAGGTTCCCCCTCCTCACTGCACAGTCACCTCCAAGCAATGACTCCCCTTTTTTTTGTAGCGTAGCTTGCTGTTGTCACCACCTGCAGGGCCCTGGACGACCTTGACAGCCACACTGTTCTCCTTGAACCTCACTGAGAACCTGGAGAGGGAACAGAAAACCAAGTCTAGTGCCCATCCCCTCACCCCGACTCCCGCATTTCCATGATGGCCCCCCCATCATGCGAGTCAGAGGACTTGAGGCCCCAGAGAACCTGGGTGGGGGCCTGAGAAACACCTCCAAGCCCCGGCCTGCACTGCCCTACATGCTTCGCTTTCTGATCCTGGTCACGATGACCATCAGCCTGGCCATCTACCGTAAGCCGCCCCTCACCCCCAGTTCATGGCCTCACTTCTCAGTCACGGTGACTGTAAGCTGCCTCTGCGTGGCATCCAGCACAGCCCGGTACATTTTGGTCAGCAGTTCAATCACATGCTCGCTGACCAGCAGGAAGTCCCCCTTGGAGCCCACCGATGACATCTTAGGAAGAGGGAAAAATAGCAGGAAAGGGATTCATTTTTTCTCTTCAGGAGCACCTGAGGGACATCAAAGGCCCAGAGCGAAAGGTCTGGTCCCCATCACCTCCAGCCTGCCCCAGCCCTGGGATGCATACCACCTTCTCCAGTCCAAGGCCTGCCCCACCCAGCTCTGATACCTCACTCAGATGCAAGCTAAAGAGCCCATCCTTGAGGCTGGTGACTGACACCCCAGCCACATTGTCTAGCCCAATGACAATTTTGGCCTGGGACTTCTTGGTGTCTGTGAGAATCACATGGCCCTTGGTCAGGAGGAGAATCCGAGAAGAAGTCTAGGGACGGAAAAGGCAAGGGTGAGGAAAGGCAGGATTAATTGCCCCCACTCCACCTGGCAGGGCGCAAACACAGCCTGCCATCCGCTCTCCAGATGCCAGCCCACAGCTCTGCACTAGCTGCGGGAGGAGTTCAGCCTGCAGGCCCTTACCTTGCCATTGCCACGATTGACCTTCTTCACGGCCTCTGCCATCAGAACAGGCCCCTCCTCCCCGCCTTTCAGCTTCTGCAGCTTGGGGTTCCCTTGCAGCCCAATGTAGTCACCACAGAATGGAATGGGGACACTGAGAACACATGGGAGGTGTGCAGCGCGACAAGGCCCGGAGGCCTCTTCCCCACCCCCAGAGTTCCCATCCTAGTCCTCCCGGGCCCTTCCCCCACATCCACGTATCCTCTGTCAGTGTCCACAGAGCACAGTCCAGGACCAAGACATCAGCACCACCTGGGGAGTTGTTAGAAAGGCAAATTTTGGTCCCCACCCCAAGACCTGCTGGATCAGAGACTCTGAGGAGGGACACAGCACCTGGGGGTGACAATTCTGCCAGGTGATTCTAAGGCACGCTCAAGTTTGAGAACTGCTGCGTGATGGAACTGGCTGTGCAGGGTCTGGGAGGCCCTCACCTCTGGGGATATGAAGCCTTCTTGCCCTTGAACAGTTCACTGGCACAGAGCTTTTCCCTCAGGATCTCTACCTGCTTCGGGGACAGCTGATCCCGGAACCTCTTGCACTGTGAGGAAGGAGGGACAGGAGCTAAAATCATAGAGTGGGAGGCAGGGCTGGGAAGGGAGGTGAGAAATATTGACTAGAAGACACTAGGAGAGGAGAGAGACTGAGGAAAAAGGACAGGCACTAGACACCTCAGGGAGAGGCCGGGGCTGGAGGACCATTGAGGAGGAGTGCGAGAACTGAGGGAGGCTGGGGGAGGGAATGGACACCATCAAATAAAAGCACCAGGAGGGCTCTATGCTCAGCTCTCAGGGCAAGGCTTAGCCCCAGACAGGTGCTCAATAAGCATTTCCTGAATAAAAGAACAAATTACTTTATGCTAAGTGAAATAAGCCAGACACAAAAGGACAAATATTATATGATTCCCACTTATATGAGGCACTTGGAAAAGTGAAATTCATAGAAACAGAAAGTAGATTATAAGATATCAGGGGCTAGGGGAATGGGAGAATAGGGGGTTATTGCTTAATGGGTACAGAGTTTCAGTTTGGGGTGATGAAAAACGCATATGGAGATGGATGGCAGTGATGGCTGCAGAACAACATGAATGTCGCTCATGCCACTGAACTATACACTTAAACACCGTTAAAATGGTAGATTGTATGTTATGTATATTTTACCACAATTTTTTTAACGGGAAAAAAATAGAAGAGGGAGGCAAAAGAGGAAAATCAGGGGGAGGGAAAAAAAAGACGAAATGAGAGGAGGGGTGCCTGGGCTCCACTTGCCTTCCACTGGTAGAAGAGCTGCTGCAGCTCCTGATTTGCTGTGCTGAGGCACTTGTAGGGGGCGGCTGGCCATGTCTTGTCTAAGACGTTTGTGGATGGCAAATTGTTCTTCAGCCCCAGTAGGAATTTCTGTACCTAGTTTGGGACCAGGGGGATTGGGAGTGGAGTGATAAGAAACACTTCCTGACAGGCAAACTGGCACCCAGATCCTGCCACTTCAAAGGAGGAAGTTAACCCACAGTGAGAAGCAAGGGGTGGAGCTGAAGAGATGGAAGGGAGTCACCTCTTGGATCTTTTTCAGCAAGAGGTGCAGGCTTGAGGCCGGGAGGTAAGAGCATGAATAGGAGACTGGAGGGAGAGAACGATTAGTTCCAACCAGAGACCTGCTACCCAGGGCAGTGAGGTAAGAGGAACCAATATGAAAGCTGGTCTCAAAGTTTTGCTCCTGTAGCTTTCTATTCCTTCTGTTCACAATTGCCTACAGGTGGCAGCCACTGTCTGTGTCAGCTGTTGGCTAGGTACCAAATTTCCCCTCCTCTCAAATCAGTCAAGTCCAAACATGTCAGCCTCCATTCAAAGGACGAAGGAGCAAATAAAGGAGCAAAGGAGAAAGAGCAAATGAATTCAGGGAGACAATGAAGAGGCCCAGAGCTTCAGAGCCCCCATTCCTCTCTTAAGCTGAGGGATCCAGACCCTCGAACAACAAAGAGGGGCTGTAAGCAAATGTGTCTCATGTCTGAATGAGCAATAGTCAGGGTCCTAACCACGGTCAAAAATCCAATCAGCGGAGGTCAGTTACAATTTGCTCCAGCCTCTGTCCAAGATCCCATGCTCTTCCTCCTTCTCTCTGGCCTTTCCCAAGGTTTCACTGGAAGTGCTTTTCTCTCCTGGGTTTCCTCCCTGACACTTAGAGCCCAGCCTCATGTCGCAGGACCCCTGCATTCCCTGGGCACACCACCCGGACAGGACTCTTTCCCATGCCCCTACCCAGCCCATGCGTGATCACTGTGTGCCTTAGCTCTCAATGCTCTCTTGACTCAACTCTGCCAACCTGGGAGATCAGCTCAAAGCCCTCCCTGATTCCCCAAGCCCCGGATTGCCTCTCCTTTCTTTGAAGCCCCATAGCAATTTGCCTACACTCGTCTTTGTACTATAGTTATTTGCATGGAAAACAGCTCCCTTTTCTAGACACTGAGTCCTTATAAGGCAGGATCCCAGGTCTCACATTTTTTTTCACTAGTCAACATTTATTGAGTGTCTACTTAGTGCCTGGAACTGTTCTAGGTACTGGGACATAACAGTGAACAAAGTCTTCATTTTCACTGGACTTACATTCTACTGTAGGGTGGAGAAGGGGACCAACTACACAAGCAAATAAATATATAGTGTGATGTCAGATAATGGCATCTGCTGTGATGCAAAGAAGTAGACCCTGAGGCAGGAATGAGTGGCAGCATATTCCAGAGACATTAAAAAGCCAGGGTGAGCAAAAATTAGCTGGGCATGGTGGCGCATGCCTGTAATCCCAGCTACTCTAGAGGTTGAGACAGGAGAATCGCTTGAACCCGGGAGGTGGAGGTTGCAGTGAGCCAAGATCGCACCACTGCACTCCAGCTTGGGTGACAGAGCAAGACTGTCTAAAAAAGAAGAAAAAAAAAGGGTGGCCAGAATTAAGCAGGAAGAGAGAGGATCAGAGAGTAGGTCGGGGCAGATCATGATGGGTCTTGTAGGCTGTGGTAAGGAGTGAAATGGAACACCATTGGAGAATTTATACAGAAGAATAGCATAATATGATGTTTTAAAAATTCAATACAGCTTATTATTTTGAAAGTTTTTTTAACTTACAGAAAAGTTGAAAAAAGATACAATTAACATCTGTATACTGTATGTTCCTCATCTAAATGCACCAACTGATAATGTTAACACCTTGCACTATCTGTGTGCTCTAACACACACATATGTGTGCATATAAATACATGCATATACACATTTACACAAATCCTTGCTACCCTACCATCCTAAAGTAGGTTATAGATATCATGACATTTTACCCTAAAATGTCAGCATGCCTCTCCCAAGAACTGGAACATTCTCTTACACAATCATAACTCCATCACCACACCTAAGAAAATCAACATCACTCATCCAACAGCGATCCACTCTCAGATTTCTCTACATGTCCTTTATAAACTTCTAAACATGTCCTTTGAAGCTTTATTTTTCCTTTTCCAGGATCCAATTAAGCTTCATCCATGGCAACTGACTCTTTAGTCTGCCCCAATCTAGAACAAGGATTCTTAAGTTTTTGTTTTTGCCTCTTTTTTTGAGACAGGGTTTTGCTCTGTCGCCCAGGCTGGAGTGCAGTGCCACCATCACAGCTCACTGCAGCCTTGCCCGCCTCCCGGGCTCAAGCGATCCTCCCACCTCAGCCTTCCAAGTAGCTGGGACTACAGGTATGAGCCACCACACCCACCTAATTTTTAAATTTTTTTTGTAGAGTCTAGGTCTCACTATGTTGCCCAGACTGGTCACAAATTCCTGGGCTCAAGCAATATTCCCGCCTCAGCCTCCCAAAGTGCTAGGATTACAGGAGTGAGTCACCTTGCCTGGCCAAGGTTTTACATCCCATAGAGCACCTAGCAATCTGTTTGTTTATGGCACAGAATTACTGAAGATATAAAAAATGACTTGATTTTTGGCACTTCCAAATGTCTGGAATTTTTATGAAAAAGTTTTACTAAGATATCAGGTTAAAAAATTAAAATAGAAAGAGGCAGAATACATAGTATATTGCTGTTAACTGCAGGAACTATCCAAGCTCATTGTAGCTTCCACCGCAGGTCTAGTGGGTTTGGTGGGTTTGGGATCTGGGCCTGTGAAGGCCTCCAAGACTGGAGTCCCCAGTCCCTAGTCTGATTTTATTTATTAATAATTCAACAAACATGCCTAAGCATCTGTCATAATCCCCTTTGTTCCAATTAATGTGGAGCCTCTGAAGGCTTTCTTCTTTTTATTGTTTGTTCTAGAACTAGAAAGTTCTGCCCTTTCCTATGCAGCCCTCCTACCCCCAGGTCTGCCTAGGGCCATGGGTTGCCCAAGCCTCTATTGATGAGGGGCAGTCTTAGGCAGTGGTTAAAAGCTCTAGAGTCAAATAGTTTGTAACCCAGCTTTACCACTTACAGCTGTGGAACCCCCGGCAAGTTATTTAACCTCTCCGAGCCTTGGCTTTTTAACTACAAAATGGGAGAAAGAAAAGAGCCTACCTCACAGGGTTATTGAAAGTATTAGAGTTAATGCATGTAAAGAGCTTAATGCATAGTAGATGTTCAAAAGATAATGGGTAAGGCTGGGTGCAGTGGCTCACACCTGTAATCCTAGCACTTTGGGAGGCCAAGGCGAGTGAATCACTTGAGCTCAGGAGTTTGAGACCAGCCTGGGCAACATGGTGAAACCACATCTTTACCAAAAATACAAAAAATTAGCCAGGCGTGGTGGCATGTGCCTGTGGTCTCAGCTACTGGGGAGGCCGAGGCTGAAGGATGGCTTGAGCCCGGGAGATGGAGGTTGCAGTGAGCCGAGATCATGCTTACTGCATTCCAGCCTGGGCGACAGAGCAAGATTCCATCTCAAAAAAGAAATAGGCTGGGCGCAGTGGCTCACACCTGTAATCCTAGCACTTTGGGAGGCCGAGATGGGCGAGTCACTTGAGGTCAGGAGTTCAAGACCAGCCTGGCCAACATGGTGAAACTCTGTCTCTACTAAAAATACAAAAATTAGCTGGGCATGGTGGCGCATGCCTGTAATCCCAGCTCAGGAGGCTGAGGCAGGATAATCACTTGAACCTGGGAGGCGGAGGTTGCAGTGAGCTGAGATCGCGCCATTGTACTCCAGCCTGGGCGACAAGAGTGAAACTCTGTCTCAATAAATAAATAAATAAATAAATAAATAAATAAATAAATAAAAATAAAAAAATGATAATGGATACTAGCATTAGTTACAGTCAAGGCAGTGGCAAACTGGAATAGTCAGAAACACTGGGGGAATCAGTGCCCAGTGCCCGCAGGCTTCTGTGAGGGTGTGATTTATTGAGACCCTGGTCTAAACCCAGCAGCTTCTGGGTTGACAATTAGTAGCTGCCTGACAATATACAGATGAAAGAAAAGAAAGAAGAAGGGCAGTCAGGAGATAACAGCAAAATCAGATTACAAGTCTCAGGTGTGTAGCAAGAAGCATGTATGGTGGGAAGGCAGACACTCTGGCACCAGCACAAGAGGTGATCAGGCAACTGAAGAGACCTGGAAGATGGAACTTCCCTGGGAAGGGGAAAAAGACGAGCAAATGAAGGCTCAGGAAGGCAAAAAAGAGGTCCAGAGCTTCAGAGCCCCCATTCCTCTCTTGAGCTGAGGGATCCAGACTCTCAAACAACAAAGAGGGGCTGCAAGCAAACATGTCTTATGTCTGAATGAGCACAGTCAGGGTCCTAACTATGGTCAAAAACCCAATCAGCGGAGGTCAGTTACCAATTTGCTCCAGCCTCTGTCCAAGATCCCATGCTCTTCCTCCTTCTCTCTGGCCTTTCCCAAGGCTTCATTGGAAGTGCTTCTCCCTCCCTGGTTTCCTCCCTGACACTTCTCAGAAGCACTATTGCTATCTGACTGAAGTCTCCAGAAGTTACTCTTCTCTGTCCCTGTTTTTCTCCCCCTGGGAGCTGTCTGTAAGTTTGAATGTGTAGGCCTTCCAGGTGGGTCTTCCCATCCAGCCTGACCCACGTCCTCCAGAATTAGGATAGGTCCTTCCTGAGATTTACTTTCTGACTTGCTGACAATAGTTTCAGAGGAAGTAGAAGGAAGATACAATTCACCTACTCTCACCCCAACCCTAAAATGGATCTTGGGAGGTTGAGCTAGTTAATGTGTGGATCACTCTACTCTTCAATGAGGCTTAGCCTCTTCAACAGTTGTTAAACATCCAGCCCCAGGCTCTTCACAAGGCTATTTGACCATAGACCAGATGGTGGGTGTGCTGAGACCCCTTCCTGCCACAAGGTTGCCTGGATTGTCCACTCATGCCAAAATGCTATCTGATTCTGCCCCCGAGTCCAAGGCACTGGGGCCTGGTCCCTGCAGGTAGCTGCCCTCTTCTCCTAGGACTTAAGTACATGCAGACTGAGGAAACTCTTGGGGGAAAGCTTTGGGTTGCCTCTTCTCAAACCCCTCTCCCAAACCTGTGCCTCCCTGCTCCATTCCTAACATCCACCCTAACCCCTACCACTTACCATGCTCTTGTAGATGAAATCTGCCAAGGTGAGGGCAGCCTCTGACCGGAAATATTTGCGATAATTCTTTCGGGCCTGGCAGAAAAGCACAAGAAAGGAGCCAAAGTGAAGATAGGCAGATTCTAGAAGAGGTTGTACTATTTTTCAACCACGCAAAGACCTGAGTAAGATAAAGAGCTGAGACTGTAGCTGGAAGTTGGAAGTAAAATCAGACAAGTTGGCAGTGAGGACACTTAGAGCAGAAGGCAAAGTTCTGCTGCCAAGTTAGGCATCTACCCACCCAGACACCTCTACAGGTCTCCCCTACAGGCCTCTCACTCCCAGACACCCACCCACACATGGACGGGCTGATACACAGAGGTGCGGCCTGGGTGCAGGCAGGACTAGCTCTCTGCTGCTCTAGCCAGCAGGTGACACAATCCAGGAGAAACAATGTGAGGAAACCTCTCTTCCACTCTCCATTACCTTCCACCCTCTCACAAAAGCCTGGATCAATAACACGGATGCCTTTATCTTCCCATAGCATTTCTTTTGCTGTAGAAAACATAGGAGTTGTTAGAAAAATGGTACCTCCTGAGCCACCTTCCATCTTCCCTATTAGAGTGAACAGAGTGGGACTTTGGGGATGACCATACCATGTTTCCCCGAAACCAAGAGGAGATGAGGATCTGACTCTTTCGCATCAGTTGGTAGTGGGTGCGGCAGCGCCAGCCTCGGTAAATCTTCTGTATGAGTGTGGCCAGCTGCTGGAGTCTCAGGCGCCTCTGTTCTTCAAGGTAGAAAAGCTGTGGAGAGGTGGAAGGGGGTGACAGAGAGACTGGCTCAGGGGAACAGTGCTGTCCTCTCCTATACCCCACAGTACTGAGGCTTCCCAACCAGGCCTTATTTGATCATTCCTTTGTCTTCTTAGTTCGCTCATTTATTCATTCAGTAAACAAGTATCTACTTAACTCTAACTTTGTAGCAGGCAGTAAGCTAGATGTTGATCACCCCAACCCTCAAGGGCTCTGCCTCAGGCAAAGGCACTTAGAGCCATGCAGCACCAAGCTCCCCAGGCTCAGGGCAGTGTAGGAACCCAAGAGTTCAATTCCCAGGGATACGGTTCCTGCAGACAGGAAGCTTCCCATCCACTGGACAGTGATCCATTCCAGGTTATACACGCTCCCTCCCCCTCCAGCCTTTCTCAGGTGGGCTCTTCCACCTTCTACCCTCACCAAATGCTAGTGCACTCTCTAACTCACAGTCTTGGGGCTTCTAATGAAGATCTTTGTCTTGCCAAAGGCCAGCTCCCCTGAGGACATGCTCAGCTCCCCCAGGACCTTCTCAACACCTTCCCTATGGAAGCAGATGACAGAAAGCTGCAGAGGGGTATCTCAGGAGAGAGTCCCCTTCCACCTTTCCCCTAATCCTTTCAGCCTCCAAGAAGTGATCATTCAATTCATTTCTCAAAGTATCCATTCACCCAGCTTCAGCAGATGTGCACTGCACCTCCAGGTCTCTTCCCCCAGAGACGTTTCCTGCACTGCCCTTTCCTGATGCCCAGTCTCCCCATGGGGTCTTACCGGTCTCCCCCATTCCAGTGAGGCCAGGTGCTCCGGCTCAGCAATCGGTACCTTTCCAGGAAGGGCCCATAACCCTGGCGGTGGGCATAGCCTGCCCGTCGCACCCGTACGTTCTCCAGCAGTCCCAGGTACCGAGCCTGGGTTGCCACCAGGTCTGAAGAGAACTGACCTCGCTGCTGATGCTCATTGGGCTTTATGCACCTGGTGGGAGGTGGGGTAAGGCACAGGCTTCAGGAGCTGACATCATTGCCAGTGTAACCCATCATATTCCCCTATGCTGCACACGATCCACTTCACTGAAAAGTTTCAAAGAAAGTAGACACGCTGGCCTCCCCAGTTTCACTCACTTCTATGTATTCCCTATCGAATCTGATGCTCTCCCCCTGTGGGATTCTCAGCTCCTTATCTGACTGTTTTCTGTGAGGAAAGGACCTCTGACATCCTTATTCCAGAAGCGCCCCCACATGGACATGTTCTACAGCGCATGGACCCTGCACGTGCCATCACATATGTAGCATGTTGCCCTGCATGCCAGCATGTCACCTGATGTAGTTGGGGCTCTTGGAATACAGATTCTTCATGAGGATGGCCACAGAACTCTTGAACTGGGCCCCAGCAGTCGGGGGGCGTTTGAGAGATGCCTGCTTAGGATTGCCCTCAGGAAACAAGGACCGAAGGAGGGGGTGCTGGGCCTTCCACATGGCCTGTGACAGGTCTCGGAAGAGTAGGTCATTATTCTTGTCAATAAAGCTGGTCACGTTGTATGTCACCTGTAAAGGAGCAGCTATTGGTTTGGAGACCCCACAACCTTGTCCCAGCACTTGGCCCTCCCAGTCTCATTGTGAAGTATTCCAGACTCTCACCTTCCCCGGGTTCCTCCCCCATTGACTTCAGTCTGGGCCTGAGCCCTAATCTCTGCCCTCCAGCCCTGCCATTTCACCTTGCCCGCATAGTGGCAGATGCGGAAGCAGCTGAGGCCCATGGTGTGGTCATACTGACGCTGGGCATTCTGGGTGACTTTGCTCTCGTAGTGGCCATGCTTGGAGAAGAGCTGGTTCAGCTTTGCTAGGAAAGTGGAGTCACTGACCACCCCAGGCCGCAGGCACTCCTCATCCAACATGGCCAGGATACCTCGCTGATTCTGGGCCGGGGGAACAAAAGAAGCCCAACCTAAATCTGGTCCTCCGAGATGTCCACGTTCTCATTGCTGCCCCCTTTCTCCACTCTTATCTTCTGCCCTCTTTACTGTCCCTACCAAGTGGGGAATCAGGGAGAGAGACAGGGGAAGGATGTTCAGGCAGTCTGGAAGGGGAAGTCCCACAGATAAGAGAATGACAACTCACATGCTCAATGAGCTTACAAATGATGCCATTATCAAAGTAGTCCACCTTTGTCCACGGTATGCCCTGGTCAGGGGAGACAACAAATTACAGGGAACACATCCAAGACAAGCCTCCAGAGACCTCACCAGATCTAGCCTTTCACCCACCCAACAAAGGACATCAGAAAGCCCCATAGTTCACAGGGGTCCTTGGTATGATTTCTATTTATGTCCCCATCCCTCCAAGGTTGGTGGAGAATTTGTGGGGTGGGTAGACAGACACACGGAAGGAATTGGAGCAGCTGTGAGAGAGGGTGAGACAATGCAGAGATCCCTGTAGGTGGTGTAGGGTGGAGAGGGAAGTGTAACATGTTGAGTGAAGATTAGGATAGAGATTTCTTGTGTGGGAGTGGGGAAGGATCCATGTGTATGTGCAACAGCGGCCACACTACTCTGTGCTCTATAAAACCACAGCACGTGAGAGTTTATCATCAAACAACAAGGCTAATTTGATACATCTTCAAAGATCTACATCAGTGATTCTCAAATTTGAGTGTGCAGCACAACCACCTGGAGGGCTGTTAAAATACAGATTTCTGGGTCCCACTCCCCAAGTTTCTGATTCAACAGGTCTGGGATGTGGGCCTGGAATCTGCATTTCCAACATGTTTCCAGGTGATTTTGATGCTGCTGGTCCAGGACTACCCTTTAGGAACCACTTTATCTACATGAGACTTTGAGACTATATAATGTTTTGAAAAGCAAGAATGGTACAAAAGCAGAAGACCCAAAGATAATCGTTCTCTACTTTGGGGATTTGCTGGGCATCAGGCCTACAGACAGGATAGCTCCTGATCCCACCCAAGGGTCAGACGCTCCAGGCTGGGACATTCTCAGGTATGGCTGGGAAGCATAGGTCTTTCTTTCCTCCCTCTATCACAGGTCTTTAAAGAAAACAAAATTAAATTAAGTTGCCTCCCACTTCATCCCCCAAATACCTTCCCCAACCAGTTAAAGGAATTATGATATTCTTAAAATACTGTGTTGCTGTAAAAAAGCATCCTTACATACTGACATGGAAAGATCTCGTTACGTGATGACAATAAGGTACAGAACAGAGTGTATTTACTGCCATTTGTATAGATTTTGTGGGGAAATATATTTACAAATTTGCTTGCATATGTGTAAGGACTTCTGGAAGGAAGCCCATGTTGGTTGCCTCTGGGTGGGGAGGAGAACTAGGAGGCTAGGGGCAGAAGTAGGAGGGAAACTTTCCTTATATACTTTCTAAGCTTTTTGAATTTTGAAGCATGGGAATGTATTATGTATCTGATCATTTAAATCGTTAAAATTAAAACATACAAAACAACTAAAAAAACTTTTTCACACATTGTGACCACATTGCCTGAAATTCTGTTATAACCTATTCCTGAGAGCTCACAAGGGAACATCCCTGGGAGGGTTTTGATGAGTGAGACTCTCAGCCATTCACACTTTGAAGGTAATGAGCTCAATCAGAGAGCTTTTCTAACACTTAGCCATAGAAATTGGAGCCATGGGGTACTTCTGGTGAGGAAGTCTGGGATCATGGTGTTACAAGAAAGGACAGCAACTCTAGCTAGGGCCCGGGGGAGACCAAGGACTCTGAGATGTTAGAGAAGGGCATAGAAAGAGATGTGGTTGGGCCAAACCCAGAAGAAATGTCCTTTTTATATTTGGCTCACAGTCTGCCATAGGCCAAGCACAGCTGTCACTTCCCTCTTGTCAGGACTTCCCACACATGTACCCTGGGAGGCCAGGGAAGTGAAGAATGGAGAGCAGAGGATTAGGGCTACTTGGTAATGCTGGAATGATCTACTATGCAAGGGAAACATTTTGTCCTCTGTGTTCCCATCTGGGGACGATGTAGAGAAAATTGTGATCAAGGAGAAAGGAAGCTCTGGCATATGCCTAGAAGTTGTTTAAGAGGGGGAAGTAGAAAAGACTTGGTTTACTTCTCTCTTATATTCCTCTTGCTCTTCTTTCAGGGTCATCTCTATGAACACCTGCTGCAGCTTCTCATTGCAGTAGTTGATCACAAATTGCTCAAAGCTATTATCCTGAGAGAGGGAGCACAGGTCAGAGAGCTCACTCCAAGACTGTTTCTCCCTCTCAGTCCTACCTCCCCTCCCTCACATCCCCCCTGTGAGCCTGTCCACCTCTAATCCTAGGGGAGCAGGGTGCTGAGGTGAGGCACTCTCACCTCTAATATCTCAAAACCGTAGATATCAAGGACTCCCATTACCTTCTTCTTTTCCCCGATGCCCACCTGAAGAGGAGAGAAAGACAAATCTGAGGACAGGCCCCCTCTGCACACCAGGCCAGGTCCTTCTGGAGCGGATGGGATTGGAGTAGGGGGCAAACAGAACTAGCAAGAGCTTTGCCAAACTGGAAAGGAATTGTTGTGATTTTACTCTCCCTCCTCCACATACTAGAGAACAAGCAAAGAGGGAGGAAAGGAGGAAAAGGAAGATACAGATAGATTCCAGGATGGTGCTCCGATGGTACCAGGTAGAAAGACAATAAAACCTCTCAGGACAATAACCATCTCTTATATTTGTAGAGCATTTTACAAAAGATTTCATGTCTGTATTTATCATAACCTTATAAGGTATTATTGTTCCCATTTTACAGATAACAAAGTCAAATTTCAGAAGGATAGGTACTTACCAAGCCTAGACTCAAATTCCTTCTTATTCTACTACCTTTCAGTAATAGCTTCTAAATAGATGGCACTTCCATGAGGATAATTTGTTAATAACAGCTTTACTGAATATAATTCACATACCGTGTACAATTCAGTGGCTTTTTAGTATATTCAAAAGGTTGTACAACCATCACCACTACCTAATTTCAGAACATTTTCATCACCCCACAAAAGAAATCCTATACCCATTATTAGTCACTCCCCATACCCCTCTCCCCCCAGCCCTTGGCATTCATTGATCTACTTCCCATCTCTATGAATTTGCCTATTGTGGACATTTCATATGAATGGAATCAAACAAAATGTGGTCTTTTGTGACTAGCTTCTTTCACTCAGCATAATGTTTTCCAGGCTCATCAATCTTGAAGCATGTATCAGTACTTCATTCTTTTTATGGACAAATAACATTCTTTTGTAAAGATATACCACATTTTGTTTATCTCTTCATCAGTTGATGGACATTTGGGCTGTTTCTACTTTTTGGCTATTACAAATAAGGCTTCTGTGAACATTTGTGCACAAATTTTAGTGAGGACATCTAATTTCAGTTCTCTTGGGTATATACCTAGGAGTGGGAATTGTGGTATCATATGGTAACTATTTACATAATTTATCTGATCCTTATTAAACCCTGTGAAGCAGGTAGGAATGCATTAGTGTTTCTTAAATAGTTTTTTATTTAACTTATTTTTTTTCATAAAATATAGAGTTGGGGTCTCACTATATTGCCCAGACTGGTCTTGAACTACTGAGCTCAAGTGATCCTCCCACCTCAGCCTCCCAAAGTCCTGGGATTACAGGCATGGGCCACCACACCCAGCATATTAGTGTTTCTTAGTGGGCATTTCCAAATCAGGACACTGAGGCCCAGAACCTTTGTGAAATTGAAAGTCCACATGACTTTTTACTTAATTGAAAGTCCACATGACTTTGAATTAAGTAAGTAGATGATATATCCAGATTGTCTAACTCAAAAGCCAGTGATGTTTCCATGACAACACACTGTTAGAAGGAACTGTACCCTCCCCATCATCCTCCCTACTCTGCTCATCTCAGAAACCAAGATATAGGGCTGGTGACAGGGCAGGAAGGTGAGGCAGACAGGAGAGCATGGAGAAAGGAGAGCGGCCACTTGCCTTGATGCTCTCATTGATTCGATTCACTATCCAGTCAAAGAGGCGGCTGTAGATGTTCTTAGCCAGGGCGTCCCGAGCATACTGAGCCTGTGGGTGAGGCCCAGCTGATTAGGGTGGCATCACAGAACAGGGTCGAAACAGCTCCCTCCACTCCAGTGAGCTCCTTACCTGCATAACATTCAGTGCAGTGACCACCTTTTCCTTGGCTGTTTCCATGGTCCTCGAGCACAAAGCTCTCTCTACTTCTTCTGAATTCAAGCCCACCATCTCCCCAATCTCCCGAACACCTGGGGTAATGAGAAAGTACAGCATGTCCTTAGAGGCAGCTTTCTCTCAGGGGAGGGAGTGCAATCTGATAAGTGAAACTGCCTGAGACACTGGTGTCCTGGGGTCTCACTGGAGAAGTCATTGCAGCCAACCCAGAACATGGCCCTGGAGGAATCTCAGGGAGTTGGGGGACGGGAGAAAGGGGATCTGGGCATTTTGCATGTATCATCTACTTTAACATGAAAATCTCCTGAATTAGGTGTGATTATCCCCATTCTGCAGAAGAATCAACTCAGACTCAGAGAATTTCCAGACCTAGATATATCAAATTTCAAAAGCTCATTCCAATATGCTTCATCAGGAGTTCTCAGTGAGTCTGTTTAGGGGAGAACTCAGGAGTGGGCTGAGTGGGACTGCATCAGGGTGAGATCAATTATGCTAGAGATGGTAGAAGGACACGACTTGTAGTAGGAAATTCAGGGTCTGGGTAGGAGCTCCAGCAGGCTGGGATGCAGACCTCTCCCATCACGGATGCCACTTGCTGGTATCCCATTGGCCTGGAACTCATCAGCCACCAACACGTTCCCCAGCTTTAGCACCATGGATGTCACCTCTAGCACTTGTCGAATCTCCTCCTCCGAGAACCCAATCACTGCCATTGCACTCTTAGGCAGAAAGCAGAAATCAAAAGCTGAACTGCTGGTGCCAGTCCAATGCGAATAGAGGATGACCTAAGGGCCCAAGCCTGCCTCACCCTGGGCACCCACCTGTACAGCCCTGAAGCTGGAGGCGTCGTCCATGCCATCCACCCTGGATACTTCATGATTCAGATAGGCATAGCCAGTTGTATCCCGCTCAAGCTTCAGGGCCTCTGGGAGGGCCAGTGTTGGGGAAGATGGTTAGTACCCAGGCTCTCTGGAGCCCTCCAGCCTTGACATCTCACAGCCCTTACCCTAATGGATTCATTCATTTATCCAAAGGAGTCATTTTTGTTTTGGGTTCTTCCCCTGCCTCCTTTGTTTTGGGATCATTAATTCCTGTGATGATAGACTAATTTTTGTTGTTGTTGAGACAGGGTCTCACTCTGTCACACAGGCTGGAGGGCAGTGGTGCGATCTCAGCTCACTGCAAGCTCCACCTCCCAGGTTCAAGTGATTCTCATGCCTCAGCCTCCTGTGTAGCTGGGACTATGGGTGCATGCCACCACGCCTGGCTAATTTTGGTATTTTTAGTAGAGATGGGGTTTCTCTATGTTGGCCAGGCTGGTCTTGACTCCTGCACTCAAGCAATCCACCGGCCTTGGCCTCTCAAAGTGCTGGGATTACAGGCATGAGTCACTCGGCCTAACAGACTAAATTTTTAAGTATACTTTTAAGTAGTGTTTAGGGTTTTGATGCTCATATTGATTGGGTTTTCCCCCAACTTTTATGAAACAAAACCCTCATTTTACTCTTCTCCCTACCCTCAGGGTTCTAAACAATAAAAATAAACAAGCAACCCTTCCATCCTACGCAGGTGCCTCTGGACGGTGAAGGTAAGGGGAGAAGGGTAAGCGCATATCTCCTGCCTGCCCCCAGCCTCAACTCTTGGCGTGGGTTGCTCATTCATTGTTTGAACACCAAACACCAATAAAGTGGCAGGTAGCATGTTCCCTGACCCTGACACCTCTTCTGAAAAGTTTTCTCTGATGCTGAGGGCCTGAGCCAAATGGCTGTCTTGCATTCCCCACTGGTGAATCTATATCCCAGCCCATATCATATGGGCTAGGTTTTGTTTTTTTCTGTCTCTCCCATAAATGAGCAACTTGTGCGTTGGGACTGTGTTTCTCATCTCCATATTCTGTGTGCCTTTCTGGCATGCAGGAAATTTTCTCTTTTTAATAAATGAATCAAGTGAGTGATCAAAGCTGTTTCCCTAGGATGGGAGGGATTCGGTTAATCATGGAGTTTGAGGGATGTCAATTATCTGGTATGCAAATGATCTGAAAATCAGGGAGTATCCCTCAAACTATAGTCTAATGGCAGCTCCCCCAGCACACAAAGTTTGAAACAAGGGCCTGCTAAGGAGGGGTATCTGGAGGGAGAATGAGTCAGAAAGTCTGGGGATGATGATACCTGGGAGACCTCATCTAGAGTTGATTTAAACCAATAGATGACAGACCAACCAGAACAAGACACAAATGCCCATGATGCAGACAAGTTGAACATAACCAAAACTATTAAGCCAGGAAAGAGCATGAGATCTGCAGGGGTTCCTGAAGATCATAGAGATCTCCAAGAGTGGAAAAGGAGATAGCACAGGTCTAGCATAGAATCACCAGAAACCAAAGAGACATTCTTAGGGGCCAGACACCCACGGTGCTCACAGCCAGAGAGGAGATTGGGAGGCAAACTCCAGTAGGGCTTAAAGTCCACCAGACACTCCAGTGATGCCCACCCAGAGCCACTTCAGGCCAGTCCAGCATCCAGGCTGTGATGGACCCTTCCCCAGGCCAAGCCAAGGGGCTCTAGGTCTTCTGCTCTTATAGCCAGCTGCACAGGCCTGATGGCTCCGATCACACAATATTACAATGGATCTGCTCACACACCTCTTATCCCTAGAAGACTACAAGTTCTTCGAGGACAGGGTCATGTCTTACTCAACTCTGTATCCCTAGAGGCTAGCATAATATTTGATCATAGGTGTTCAAGAGATGTTGAATGAATGAATGAATGAGTGAGTGAATGAATGAATGAAAAGAAAATCAGGAACAGGGTCCTAGGTAAGGCAGATGTAGACCCAGGACAGCTTCAACTAGAGTTCACTGAAAGTTCCTGAACACTTACAACATTCTGCCTGCTTCCCTGCTTTAATTAAATCCCCTTAAGTTGAAGGTAGGAAGGAAAGTAGATGGATATAAGTGTTTTATATTTGAAGCCAGCTCAGGGAAAGCAGAACCCAGGCAGGAAAGAGGAACGAGAACAGTGAAGAGGCAAGAAGGCATATCCCTGGCAATAAAACCCCAGAAAAGGAAGAGAACACAGGGGTAAAGGAATTTGTTCCCGACAATGAGTGGGTGAGGCTGAGAATGGGAAATGCAGCAAGGAAAATCTGGGAGGCTCAAGGGAAGAGGGCTGTAGGGGCCCAGAGGGAACAGGGGTTCTGGGACTGAATGGAGGTTGGGGACTTTGCCATGTGTCACTCATGAGGACACATTCCCCATGCAGGCACATACTCAGCAGCTGTTCATCTGCTCCAGCCAGCAGCTGATAGAAGATATGGAAGTTCCTTTCTCCTTTGAGCTGCTTCACCACTCGGGATTTCTCAAGCAGATCTGGCAGAGAATTAGAAAAATAATATCCTGAGGGCCTGGGAGATGCCGTAGCTTCTCCAGCCCTACTGGAGAATGCCCCCACCGCCGGCATTCCTAGTGGTTGGGAAGTCTCCTTGACATCTAACATTCTGCCTTTCTACAGGAACAGATTAGCAGAAAGGGCCATGGGAGGCAGGTGGAAGACAGGTGAGTGGAATTGGGGAGACACGTACAGTTTGTGATGACACCACCGAGGGGGGATCCCTTGAAGTCAAATTCAATATCCATGTATTTTCCCTTCAGAGAGAGACCAGAGAGAGAGACTTAGCTTCTTCCTCTTCTCACCACCCTGCCTGGAAGGGGTCTGTGCCACATTCCTCCCTCTTAAGCCCCCACATCCTCTCTTCCCAGGTGGGGAGACATTTACTCACAAATCGGGAGGAATTGTTGTTGCGAATGGTCTTGGCATTGCCAAAAGCTACAGAGATGAGGAGGGGAGAAGTGAAACTCTAGAGAAGGGAAAGGAGGAAGGGCTTCCAGTCCTCATGACAATCTCAGATTTTTCTGGGCCGAACAAGAGAGGTGATTTTGCAGCACTGGGGAAGAGGGTCTAGGGCTCAGTGATTCTGGGGGTTAGATGGAGGGTGGAGAGGGCAGAGAGCAGAATTCTCACCCTCCAGCACTGGGTTAGACTGTAGCAGCTGCTCCTTCACAGAGTTCACCTGCTCTCCTTTCCCACAGACGGCAGCCACATAAGACATCACCAGCTTGCTGGCCTCTGTGCAGGCGAAACGCTCTCATGGGTCCCCACCCAGGACTAGCCCATCCCCCCACCTCCTTAACTTGCTTCACCCCAGTGCCTCACCACCCCTTGGAGTCAGAAAAAGTGGAAAGGAAGTTCTGTGGGGTGGAGGGTCAGGTCTAGGTCTGGCTTGCAAAGAGACAAGGAAGCAGTTCCAGAGGTGACTCCATGTGTTCCCCCAGCCAGGGGCCTCACCAGTCTTCCCGGATCCACTCTCGCCTGTGATGAGGATACACTGGTCTCGGTCCCTGTCCCTCAGTGACTGGTACGCCACATTTGCCAATGCGTAGCTTGTGGGGAGGAAGTGGGCAATGACTATTGTGAAACCAGTTCAAGACACCATCTTTCACTCAATCTCCAGCACGCAGGTTCATCCACTCTCTCTACTTGGAGCAGACTGGGCAAGATGTGACAGGCCTTGGAAGGGGCCTCCAGAAGGCCAGGGAAGGAAGGGGCAGCTGGAGAAGCCCCTTCAGGGGAAGGGACAAACGAAATTAGGATGACTCAGGGTCAAGAAGCTGGGGCCCTGTCAGCCTTCCCTTGGTCCCCCTACTCACATATGGGGCTTCAGCTCATAGAAAGTATAGTCTTGATATTTGGCAATGAACTCTGGCCCATAGATGGGAAGCTGTTGATAGGGATTCACCGAGATCACCACATTCCCAATGTAGGTCTGGAGCCAGGAAGAAGGTGAAGGGAATGAGCTTGAGGGTGAGGTGGGAGCCTGTGACCTCTCCAGCCACATATCCACAGCCAGAGGCACCCATATGACACTCACATAAATCTCCTTGTTTTCATAGCGAAGCTGAAGATTCTTGAGCAGTGACTCCTCCACCAAGGGTTCCAGGAGGACAAGATCCTCCACCCCCACAGAACCTTCCAGGAGAGGCATGTCCAGAGGGGCCACTGATCCTGGGAATAAGGGGCACAGTTTGCTGATGTCCACTCAGCTTTAGGGGCCAGTAACTGTTTAAGGGGAGGATGGCAGAAGGACCAAAAGAGCCTTCCTCTCTTCCTACCCTGGCCCTAAAGAGAGCCCCCAACCTAGGAGAGGCCTCTGGACCAGCCCAAGCTAATAGGGAGGCTGAAACTCTCAGCAGGAGGTGGGGGAGATCCTCTGCTGCCTGGGTTACAGTTGGTGGGGGTGGGGCAGGGATGGAACAGGAACACCTTCCTCTGACCACCAGGGGAAGGCAGGCACCCAGTGGGCTACAACTGGGGGAGCAGAGTTGTGACTGAAGGAGAGAGGGCTGAGGAGGAAAGTGTAAGCAAAGACTTGTGCTGCCGCCAGGTACAGAAAGCCCTCTCTCTCCTACAATGGGCCCTGGCCAGGGTCCAGACTCCCCATCTCCCCCCAGTGCTTCTTCTCAACACCTTACCTCTCACAGCCCCTATTAAAGACACCCAACCTACCCATATCCATTTCAGAAGTTCTTCCAAAGGTCTCTCCTTCCCTGTCATTGCTACAGTGAGCTTCATTTTTAAAATGGGAACTGGACAAGGCAGAATTATAGAGGATAGAGGCAGGATTCCTCCATAAGAGATTAGAATTTCCCAAAGAAAATGAAAGTGGGGTTTGCTTCCCCAACAAACAGGCAGTTGTGAGGACCTCTGGATGTGCTACATGTCTGTCTCTATTTTTCCATCTCCAGCTTTTACACCCACTCCTGTAAACTTCTGGCATGGACTTTGCCCCAGAGGGACACACCTAGCTTCTTGCGGGAGTGGGCAAGGAGGAGCAGAGTTGGAACTACAGGGAGGGTGGTGGGACTTGGCCCCCATGCAGTAGGCACATGGCAGGTGTTCCCTAAGGAGGAAACCCGGCCCTCCTCAGTCTTTCCTGTGAGACTGAGTAGGCAGAGTGGCCAGGCACAGGACAGAATTATTAGTACAATGGTCAATGCCACTCCCGAACAGGAATGAAAGAGACACATCCTCCTATGCTATTGCATCTCTGAACCCGGGTGGAGGAGCGGAGGAAGGAGGAATGGAAGTGGGGCAAGAAGGGGCACAGGCTTCCTTCTCCCTTCACTTGGCTTTCCCCAAGCTCTAGGAAAAGAGAGCACTTGTCACTTACCAGAAGGACACAACTGAGGAAGCAATAAGAATATCAATAATAGCAGTCTCTAGGAATCATGCAGCGTTTACCACGAACTGGGCAGGGCTCTAAGCACTGTACATACACTAATTCATTTAGTGCTTACAATATCCCCATGAAGTAGATACTATTTTTGTATTTTCTAGATTTTACAAAAAGCTAAGTCTTTTAACTAACTTGGCAGGGAAGGGTGAGAAGCAGAAGGTGGGTTGGGAGCAGTCATCTTCTTTGGATTTGGATTTGAAGGGAGTGGGAATGTGACTGGTTGAGGGTGGGGAAGGGAAAAAGGCAACAGGCCCCAGATGGGGCGCCCCAAGGTGTTAAAGAGAAGCAGTGACAGGTCAAGGCAGGACTCACCCAACACTGGAACTAAGGTATAACTTCACTGTCCTTGGAGAATGGTGGATGAAATCTCAATATGACAGGAATGGGGCATAAGAGTCCCGGCCCCAGGATGGAGAGGTGGCTTAATGGGAGCTGTCCATGGTGCAAGGAAGCTGGGAAAAAGGCTGCCCTCCTCTTGCCAGTGCCCACTCTTCTGATTTTCCCTTTCGCTGCCTCTTCCAGCCCAGGCTCCCTGTGCCAGTCAAACCAGGAGAGGCCGGAGATGGCTGATCAGCACAAAGTCCAGACTGTTCCTGCTGAGGGTGTGGCTCACTTAACCCTTCACAGGCCTGAAGCCCCAGAGGGAGACACTCAAGCTCCCCCTAGGTAGGAAAGGGTATCTGGCTGGCGTTAGCTGAGAGGCTTAACTAAAGGAAGGTTCTTGCTCCATTGTCTCCCAAATTTGGAAATGAAAGCTGGAAGAATGTAATTTATAGCCAAGGAAAATATTTCCCAAAGAGAAGTCAGGAATTTTGTCAAGGACAGGTAGGGCCAAGTGCGGTTGCTCATGCCTATACTCCCAGCACTTTGGGAGGCCAAGGCGGGAGGATCACTTGAGCCCAGGAGTTCAAGACCAGCCTAGGCAACATGGCGAGACACGTCTTTACAAAGAGTGTCTTCCTAGCAAAAAAACAGTACCTCCCTCATACCTACTCTTCCTATCTTATCGGGAGTCAGGGGATGTTAATGAGATTACTTGGAGAGCTAAGCAGACAAAATCCCCAAATTCTCCACTTCCCTTCCCCCATGAATCAGACCCTATCATAGAGACCCAAAGATTAAAGTGATTAGTAATAATACCTCACATGTGTATAGATGTCCCAGTTTCACTGAACTCCCCCTTGCATTGCCTCACTGAATAGCACCACCCCGAGGAAGGCAATACAGATACTCCATTAAAATGGAAAACTAGGGACAAACACCAGACTCAGAGAGGTTACACAATGTGCCCACAGTTCCATGCTAGTGCATGGCAGAACCAGGAACAGAATGCAGCTAACTAAGTTTGCCAAAAGTTGCAGCCCAAGTTCTGAAGTTTCTAATTTTAATTCGTCAGCACTAGGATACTGAGTAAGACCCTGAGCTAATGTAATAGCTCCCTCTGATAGATAAGAAGTACCCCTTCATCCAGCCAGGAAAATTCCTAAAAACAGCAAGCCCCCTCTGCCTACCATCCTCTCTCCCAGGCATGCAGAAAGAACAAATTAGGTAATTATAGACACTTAACTGAAGAGAGACTTGATTCCCCAACTCTCAGCTATGGCTGCTTGGTGCAAGGTCCAAACTCTATTGCTCTCACAGAAGCACTCTGCGTAAGCCTGGCCCATCAGCAGTTCTATTATCAACCTGCCTTTACATAATTTATTGATCTACTACATATATTTGAAGGTGGAGGGGGGCAAGGAAAAGAGAGAAAGCTGAGTGGAAGTGACATCAAAACATAATGCTATGTGTAGGTGGAGCAGTATCCATATCCTAGAGGCAGAAGTGACAAATATCACCTATTTACCAGTGGAGGAAACAGATCTAGAGTGAGAAAACCACTTTTCCAGGGTCACACCACTGCAAACCTGGCAGAGCTGGCACCAAAACCCAAGTCTCATGTTCTCTAGGCCAGGAATCTGCAGCCATCTGGGGTTTACCTGCATGTCCACCCATTCAGTCAACTGAATGCCTACTATGTGCTTACTCACGAGAAAAGTGACTCTAAAATGAGATGGCACTCTCAGGTGTAAGAACAATGACATGAACATCACAGCTAGGGCAACCAACTGTACTGATCCGCCTGTGGGACACAGTGGGGTTCTCTGGACATGGGAATTTGAGTGTTAAAACTAGGAAAGTCCCAGGCAAACTGGAGCCAGTGGGTCACCCTAAATGAACAAGATATGAAATACACATCCAAGTCAGCTGGGATTTTCTGATCTCCTGCTTTCTAGGCAAAACTGAAGCAACCAGAGCGTATTAGTCTTCCTCTACTTTGACTCCTAAATCACCTTCCTTTTTCCCCCATTAACATTTCTAGACCATGGAAGGGGCAAGAGGGAACTTTTTGGGGTTACAGAAATGGTCTATATCCTGATTGTGGTAGTGGTTATACAACTGTCTCCATTTGTCAAAACTCAGCAAATTTGTACACTTAAAACTGGCAAATTATATTGTTATGTAAATTGTACTTCAATAAAACTGGCAAAAAAAAAAAAAAAAAAAAATTCTAGGCTGGGTGCAGTGGCTCACGCCTGTAATCCTAACACTTTGGGAGGCTGAGGCGGGCCGATCACTTGAGGCCAGGAGCTCAAAACCAGCCTGGCCAACATGGTGAAACCCCGTCTCTACTACAAATACAAAAAAGATTAGCCGGGCATGGTGGCGGGTGCCTGTAATCCCAGCTACTCAGGAGACTAAGGCAGGAGAATCGCTTGAACCCGGGTGGTGGAGGTTGCAGTGAGCCGAGATCACGCCATTGTACTCCAGCCTGGACAACAAGAGCAAAACTCCGTCTCAAAAAAAAAAAAAAATTCCAAATCACTTGGTGCTAATTTCTGACAAATTGGGAAGGCAGCAATCTGATTAAGCCAATTCACTCATTAATCTTCCCACAGGTACTAACTTTTAAAAAGATGTTACACAATAAAAAGGCAGGTATTTTCAGATATGGTGAGGAAGACATTTGGTGGTAGAGGGTCTTCTCGGCTCTCATAAACTATCTGGTACTAATAACATTTATCATACTTAGACTGGACTAAGATGTGCCAGGCAACAAGCTAAGTGCTTTACATCATTGCTATTCAAAATGAGGTCCACAGACCAGCACCATCTGATCAACTGGGAGCTTACCAGAAATCCAGAATCCTTGGAAGGCTGAATTGGGAGGTCTGCTTGAACCCAAGAGTTCCAGGCTGCACTGAGCTATGAGTGTGCCACTGCACTCCACTCCAGCCTGGGCAACAGAGCAAGATCCTCTCTCTTAAAAAAAAATAATAAATGCAGATTCTTGGGCACCACTGATTTACTGAATCAGAATCTGCATTTTAACAAGATCGCCAGGTGATTCCCATGCACTTTAAAGTTGGAGAACTGCTTTACACAACTTACCATGTTTTTTTTTTAATTATACTTTAAGTTCTAGGGTACATGTGCACAACATGCAGGTTACATATGTATACATGTGCCATGTTGGTGTGGTGCACCCAGTAACTCATCATTTAACATTAGGTATATCTCCAAATGCTATCCCTCCCCCCTCCCCACATCCCACAACAGGCCCCAATGTGTGATGTTCCCCTTCCTGTGTCCATGTGTTCTCATTGTTCAATTCCCACCTATCAGTGAGAACATGCAGTGTTTGGTTTTTTGTCCTTGCGATCGTTCACTGAGAATGATGGTTTCCAGCTTCATCCATGTCCCTACAAAGGACATAGACTCATCATTTTTTATGGCTGCATAGTATTCCATGGTGTATGTGTGTCACATTTTCTTAATCCAGTCTATCATTGTTGGACATTTGGGTTGATTCCAAGTCTTTGCTATTGTGTATAGTGCCGCAATAAACATACATGTGCATGTGTCTTTATAGCAGCATGATTTATAATCATTTGGGTATATACCCAGTAATGGGATTGCTGGGTCAAATGGTATTTCTAGTTCTAGATCCCTGAGGAATCGCCACACTGACTTCCACAATGGTTGAACTAGTTTACAGTCCCATCAATGGTGTAAAAGTGTTCCTATTTCTCCACATCCTCTCCAGCACCTGCTGTTTCCTGACTTGTTAATGATCGCCATTCTAACTGGTGTGAGATGGTATCTCATTGTGGTTTTGATTTGTATTTCTCTGGTGGCCAGGAGGGATTAAAGACTTAAATATTAGACCTAAAACCATAAAAACCCTAGAAGAAAACCTAGGCAATACCATTCAGGACATAGGCATGGGCAAGGACTTCATGTCTAAAACACCAAAAGCAATGGCAACAAAAGCCAAAATTGACAAATGGGATCGAATGAAACTAAAGAGCTTCTGCACAGCAAAAGAAACTACCATCAGAGTGAACAGGCAACCTACAGAATGGGAGAAAATTTTTGCAATCTACTCATCTGACAAAGGGCTAATATCCAGAATCTACAATGAACTCCAACAAATTAACAAGAAAAAAACAAACAACCCCATCAAAAAGTGGGCGAAAGATATGAACAGACACTTCTCAAAAGAAGACATTTATGCAGCCAAAACACACATGAAAAAATGCTCATCATCACTTACCATGTTTTTTTATCCTCACTATAACTCTATGATGTACATCTAGCAATTATGCTTTAAGTTTTTATTAGTTCAACCATTAACGATCACCTATGTCTCTTATTTACCTAGTGGTAGTTATGGAAGGAAGAGGAGAAGATGTCATTAGTGTACATTAACATAAATTTACTTATGTTCTACATCCTGTTTTCTTCCTACTTTGCCAACTTTCTGTCTTAAAAAAAATAGACAATGGATTTCCATGTAGTCCAAATAACTGAGATGAACTTTGGGAGGCTGAGGTGGGCAGATCACCTGAGGTCAGGAGTTCAAGACCAGCATGGCCAACATGGTGAAACCCCATCTCTACTTAAAAAATACAAAAAGCCGGGCATGGTGGTGGGGGCCTGTAATCCCAGCTACTAAGGAGACTGAGGCAGGGAGAATTGCTTTAACCCAGGAGGCGGAGGTTACAGTGAGCCAAGATCCCGCCTCTGCACTCCAGCCTGGGTGACAGAGTGAAACTCCATCTCAAAAAACAAAACAAAACAAAACAAATAATAATAATAATGATAATAAATAGGCAGGGTGCAGTGGCTCATGCCTGTAATCCCAGCACTTTGGGAGGCCGAGGCGGGCAGATCATTTGAGATCAGGAGTTCAAGACCAGCCTGGCCAACGTGGTGAAACCCCGTCTCTACTAAAACTACAAAAATTATCAGGGTGTGGTGGCAGGTGCCTGTAATCCAGCTACTTGGGAGGCTGAGGCAGGAGAATCACTTGAACCTGGGAAGCAGAGATTGCAGTGAGCCGAGATCATGCCACTGCACTCCAGCCTGGGCAACAGGAAGAGACTGTCTCAAAAAATAATAATAATAATAATAATTAATTAATGAGATGAAAAAACACAGGTACAGAGTTAATATGAATATTACAAAGGATTCCCAGAGCAAAGAAGGTAGCCAATACATAAAATGAAAGGTACCAGACTCCTATGATAGAAGCTGGGCCTAGACATAATTTAAGTTTTTATTCAATACACATAAGGCTCACTACAGCCCTACTCTTTCTTCCACCCTATACAGAGCTCTTGGTAGGGATCCCATAGCTGGAGCCATAGGTCTTCTCCCCATCCCAATGGACAAACAAAAGAGATACTTTATGCCATAAAAAAAAAAGAACTAAAATATAATCAGAGTAGTTCCTTGGGCCAAGAATAACCTGTATTTTGCTTTTCTATGAGACAGCATGGTAGTACAACCTGCTGCTCCTGCAAGAATACCCCTTAGAGATTTTGCATCCTGGGAAATCATCCAGTCCAAGGATGAAAGTAGACCAGTACAGACTCAGGACAGGAAGGGGTGGCTAAGAAAAAAAGGGAAATCAGTGGCATGCAAAACCATCTCATTAGAAAGATGAAACTGAGGAGTAAATTGCTGATTACCTGAAAACAAGAAATCCAAACAAGAAAATATTATGTTCATTAAGAAAGACCACGATATATCTATAAAACTTTTATTAAAATTGGAATTAGAAACTATACCAAAAACTTTAAAAATACATTAAGACATTGTTCTTTTTTCTTACAGAAAAGAGGGTGAAAATAAGACCCATGGCAAAGAGCCATCCCTGATAATTTTGTTCCTTTCAAACATTCATGAACATTTAAATAAAATTACAAATATTTAAATAACCCTAAGGTATTACCCACAGGCTAAAACTTGCCAGTAATTCCTTAGCCCTGCTATTTCAATATCAATTCCACAAACATGGAAAATTACGGTAACTGCAGGCTGTAACAGTTTCTAATATTCACATTACGAACTATTTGTTATGTTGTCATAAGAATGTGCTCATGCTATAGGCAAATTCAGAGGTGATTTCACCATTTTCAAATTATCATCAAGAGTGTGAAAGAGGAAGATGACACACACGTGGGGTGGTGTGGAAATCCAAAGCCCCACATTTTGGGAGTCTGTGACCACTCCCATCCGCCACTAAAGCTACGAGTTGGTGTTGGCATGAATCTGCTTTGTTTATTCCCAGCAGGCTCTGGCTCGTGTCACATAAGGCACCAACATCCTTTTCAAGGTAGTAACCATCTAGAATCAACTCAATTGTAACCTGAATTCATAAGCTTAAGTCACCAAAAGACATCACTGGGTCATAATTATATAGGTTCCCCTAAAAAAATAAAAAAAAAATCAATTTCTGCTATGTAGAAAAAGAAACAAAAGGTTTAGGTGCCTTTGCCTTGTGCAATGGATATTTCATATGTTTATTAATTGGTTTCAGTTAATATGTAATATGAAGGCATGATAAATGTGTCAAACTGTTCTCTTGTTTCAGATACAATTCTTGGCATTTCAATATAGGTTATTATCTCATATGTCAGACTTGAGTTCAGAGAATACTAGAAGGACATTTAATTTCCTTTCCTCCTACTTCCTTTCACTACTCAATTCAAAGAAAAGTTATGAGTACACAGCTAGGAACCATTTTTACGTAGGCATCCATCTAAGCCCATCTTGTTTTTTTTTTCTAAAACAACAGAAAGACTAAGGACAATTACATAATGCATTCCCAAGCCTTTTATGGATATCAGGGCCTGGGGGGACTATCTGGCCTATTTGGGTTCTTTCATTCACCAAAATTCTATTATACATGCCAAGGGTTAAAGGGAACACCATCAGTCAAGAGACAGCTGGGCCCTAGAATGGAATCTATTAGCATAAAATGGAACCGTGGGACCCAAAGAGCTATCAGCAAAATTCCCTTTGTAACAGACGTAAAAATCATGAATTTGAGGGGAAAAATAAACTAGTTTTGGTGGGATGCAGTGGCTAACAGGAATTACTTATTAGAAGGTAATGAAGTTGCTAAATTTTCCTTGTTTTTGATCCCTGTGTTCTGTTGGTCTCTTGAAGCAATCTGAGTGGGAAAGGAAAGTGAAAGAAATGTTTTATGCCAGCTGCCTCTTGTATTCCCATTAATGGGAGTCTCTACATTAATGCTCTACATAATTTGGTCAGACTGATGAGAGGCAATAGATTTCCAATGCTGATGAGATCCAGAGCCCTGGAGCCCATTTATGGCTTGACATTCACCCAGCAAGACGCTGACGTGGCAGCAAACACGGCTCCAATGTCCAGCTTACCTCATAGTTATCCCTTCAATCCTTCTTGATGAGATTGGTCTGAGAGATGAGACTGTACTGAAATCACAAGAGCTATAACTGCCAGAGAAAAATTAAATGGGGTCTTCAAGTAGTGACTGAGCCAGCAAACTAAGTGGCCAAGAGGGAGACAAGAGCAGCTCCTAAAGAAGGTTGAAGTCAAGCAATCTCCGGAACACAGAGGATCTGAAGCATCTGGGCAGAGCCACAGGCAGGCAGGGCAAGGACACACAGCACACCAGAGCAGCACCGTCCTTCACTGTGTGAGAGCAATTCTCAGGCTGCAGAACCAATTGCCATCTCCACTGCCTACAGCTCAGGTCTCCAACTACCAGATAGGGAGTAAAAAACAGTTTGATTTTATTCACCTCAAATCTAAACACGGTGGAAAAAAAACTGGTCTAGAGATGGAAACTATATTTCATGGGGGTTTATTAAACAGAGAAAGAGGAGAATCTTTCACAATTCCACAGTGCTTTCTCATTGAAATAAAGACATGATCAGGAAAAGTCACCCTTATAGGCAAGCTATCACCTCCCTAAGTAGGAGAGGCACCAAAATCTCCAGAGAATCCTGAGACCACTTGCACGAGTTGAATTATTTTTAAAAATAAACTTATGCTTAAATATGCTAGGTCTCAATTTCTATAAATAAGGTAAAAAATAGTATATTTCAGAAGTGTTAATAGTTCTTTGTAGAGAGAGAACATTTTACCATGTACATAATTCACAAGGGTATAAAGGTTTCCCAATGTAAAGTTCCTTTTACCCTTCAACTGCAACCCATAGCATCTGCCCAAATACTGCTCATTTTTCACTTTCTACTATATGTCTCTTTCCTGTCAACTGAGGTAGTTGTCACTTTAGGACAGTTTAAGGCTCTGGAAAACACTGGTGGAAATAATCAACTGCCCACCTGGAGGGCAGTCTCAGAGCTGACCCTTTGGAAGTCTGCAATGGAGCTAGGCCTTTCAAAATTACCACGCTAAATGGCTGGTCTAAAGGAGTCATTACGGCTTTTTAAAAAATCATCTGCCTTTTTCCATGATCATGGTGAGCCAGTAAGTCTGGTGCTGTGCGCTTGCCATGACCATCTATCTTCCTGGCTAAGGTAATTACAGATTTTTCCAGGGTATAAGGGTGAAGATCACAAAGAAAAAGAACAAGTAAATGACAGACACTTGAGAATTTGCTTCCTCACAGATTACACTGCTGGTTTATAAGGGGTACTTTGCAATGGCAAAAGAATCTGAAACTAATGCTACTGCAATAACAGGCAGCATACATCTCAGGTCAGAAACGCAATCATAAATAAGTGTAAGTTCATGGAAACTTGACAGCTGAATGAGCACCCAGAGGCATGAAGATAACCTGGAGACTATTTCCTGGCAATGCAAATTGTGGCTGCTGCATAACTACAAATTGTGTATCAAGAAACTACATAGTTTCAAGGCTTAAAAATTACCCAGATTTGGGGGAGTATGGGTGGTGAGAAAAGGCTGAAAGGAATGGACAGAGCATGTAGACAAAGGAAGGGAAAGGAAAAGGAGACAGTTTCCTGATTTCATAGCAACTCAAAGATACATGACCCAAGGAAAATGGAGAACGTGTAAAAAGCATCCAAATCCCCTAAACAAGATGACTTCTCCTAGCTAGCAGGAATAATGCTACTCTGAACATACATAGTTCACAGGTAAGGGAACTGACCCTTCCTGAAAGGGCAAAGGCAGGGCAAGGAAGAATGGGAAGAGAAGAATACGAATGTTTTTTAAGATGGAATTGAAAGTTGAATATAATAAAAAGCCCAATACACCTCACCTGCAGAAGAGCCTACAGGCATGTTCCTAAAGGCAAATAGGACTTTCTATCATATGTATGAGAACTAAATCAAAGCTTAAAACAACAGCTCCTGGGGCTTTAATGGATAATCCATATTAATAAATATGTAGGGGCCTAGGGGGTGTATCACTCTGGAGCACTTGCTGGTTCTGGAACATGAGTTTGTTATGTTTTTTAAAAGACATTCGTTTAAAAAACAAAACAGTAAAAATCTATTTTCCTCCCAAAACAGTTAAATCAATAATTATTCTAAAGTCACTGAAATAAAAGCTGGAGTGAAGGAGGCTCAGATTTGTGGATTTCTCTC
Organism: Pan troglodytes; assembly: GCF_028858775.2. Taxonomy (NCBI): domain Eukaryota; kingdom Metazoa; phylum Chordata; class Mammalia; order Primates; family Hominidae; genus Pan; species Pan troglodytes. The sequence goes on along the minus strand of NC_072408.2, from coordinate 38,973,772 downwards.
TGGAAGTTGCAGCCTATAGTCTAAAAGCATTCCTGCACTTAACAACAGTTCTTACTTTGGAGAGCCAGCCAGTGACAGAAATGCCATGATTGAATCAACTTTCAAGAAGGAGCTAGAATGCCATGCTAGCTGTGGCCATCCAATTTCTCTGGAAACATAAAAGTGGGCTGTTAGCTTAACCAATGGGAAGTGAACTACCCAGCATTCACTACTTTATCCACTCTCCTTCCTCAGGGATCCCATAGAGACCTCCCATTTCCAAAGGGAGGCCTTTTTAGGCCTCTTATTTCAGTAGGAGAATTTCTACCCTATCTATCTCACTCTGTTTCAAAGGGTTGAAAGCAATTGCACAACACATGCAACATGGACCAAGGCACCAAGCCAGTCCACGTAAAGATAACTGACCACTACCTAGGTTAGAAAGCTGTTCTGTGTGATAGCAGGACACCGAGAATATGAGTCCTCCTCCTCAGAGGATGCTTCCTCATAGATTTCATCCTGGGCAATAATGCTCCCTAATCCATACTCCTGCTCATGGACAGAAACTTCATTTGGCGTGAGGTGGGAAGAGCCTTCCACAAAGTCAGCAAATCTGGAAAAGAGAAGATAATACTCGTTAGAAATATCCTTCTATCCTTTCTGGTCTTCTTTCAAAATAAGAACAAATTAAAGCCCTCGATATGCTCGCAACTCAAATTATATTAAGTCTAGCCAACATCCTTGTCCTTACTCTGGCAGGTAAGTAGACTAAAGCATGAAGTTAAGGAGAAAAGGAAAGCTGGGATCATAGGCCAATACCCCTGCAACTCCATCCTGCTTAATAAGCACTTGCCTATCCTTTCTAATTATGAAAGTGCCAAGGTTCCTTTAGTCATCTGTAACCCTGATAAGAGAAGATTAAGGGGCATTACAGTTATTCACGTTTATGGCCCTGTAAACTTTATGCCATCATGATTCCAAATTGAAGCTTCACATACTCATTGGTACATTTGCCCCCAACTAAAAAGTGGGTAGGGGGGGAACCCTACGAACTCAGACAGCAATGCAAAACTTTCAGAAGGGAAACTTAATATGGTACTGGAGTCTTCCCATCTTAATGCTACAATCAAAGCTAGAGTAGATAGTTCCCTGAGGAAACAGGTTACTGCTTAATGTGTGATTATATATCCACCTTTCTCTTGACTACTTGAAGATTAACAGGAAAACAAAGGTCACAAGTGCACGATTCTCTAGAAGTATGATCTCTGGTAGAACTCAAGGTCACAATTACCCTGTTAGATGCTTGGTATATCTGGCTGAGTTTACCTTTTTGGAGACTGGATTCGAGAAACAGTCTTCCAAGCAGAGCAGTCTGGACTGTTACAAAATTCTCGGAGCTCCTCCAAAGCCTTTCGGGTTTCTACCTCTCCTTGTATCCGATATTCTTCTTCTGTCAGGAGACGAGGGGGAACAGGCTTTTCTGCTCCCTTACACACCTTTCTGTGCTCACCAAAATAACATTATGAATCATTAATCAGTAATCTATATCCATCCTTACTTCTAGCTCCCTTCAGTGGGCCAAGAATACAGCAGACAGCCTGGACATTAAGAGTCATCACTCCTAAAAATTCCATGGACATCTTTAGTTATAATGAACTCCTGATATATTAGACTATGAGTGACAATTCATAGGCGACAGAGCGAGACTCCATCTCAAAAAAAAAGTGATATAATTTGCACCACCTTGTGGTAACAGGAACACATGACATTTTACTAGACCTTTTTATTTTATATAAAATGACTAGAATAAAAATATAAAAATGCCTATAGAAAGTAAAAAATTATTTATAGTCAATATTATTCACTAATGTGAACAAACTCACTTTATTTTCCAATAAATGATAAAATACTTACTTATTTTCTAGTAGATGGGAAAATAACAGAAAATCATGGTATAAGACTGTGATCCTAGCCAGGCACAGTGGCTCACGCCTATAATCCCAGCACTTTGGGAGGCCAAGGCAGGCAGATCACCTGAGGTCAGGAGTTGGAGATCAACCTGACCAACACAGAGGAACCCCATCTCTACTAAAAATACAAAATTAGCCAGGCATGATGGTGCATACCTGTAATCCCAGCTATTCGGGAGGCTGAGGCAGGACAATCGCTTGAACTAGGGAGGCGGAGGTTGCAGTGAGCCGAGATCATGCCATTGCACTCCAGCCTGGGCAACAAGAGCAAAACTCCATCTCAAAAAAAAAAAAAAACAAACAAACGCCGGGCAAGGTGGCTCACACCTGTAATCCCAGCACTTTGGGAGGCCAAGGCGGGCAGATCACAAGGTCAAGATTGAGACTATCCTGGCCAACATAGTGAAACGCCATCTCTACTATAAAAACGCAAAAATTAGCTGGGCATGGTGGCATGTACCTGTAACCCCAGCTACTCAGGAGGCTGAGGCAGAAGAATCGCTTAAACCCAGGAGGCAGAGGTTGCGGTGAGCTGAGATCGTGCCACTGCACTCCAGCCTGGTGACAGAGCAAGACTCCATCTCAAAAAAAAAAAAGATTGTGGTCCAGTAACTTGGTTTCCCAAACTGAAAGCATCACCTTGACTATCTATAATAGACAACTTCAGGACCTAGTAACATTCCATATTTATTATGCAAGGTGACAAAACATGCTATGAATTACATCTTAAAATAAGACTAAGACCTCCAGAGCAATCTGAAAGCCACCGAGAAATAGTCTGAAATGGGCTGGGTGAGGTGGCTCACGCCTATAATCCTAGCACTTTGGGAGGCTGAGGTGGGCAAATCACCTGAGGTCAGGAGTTTGAGACCACCCTGGCCAACATGGTGAAACCACATCTCTATTAAAAATACAAAAATTAGCCAGGCATAGTGGCGCCCACCCGTAGTCCCAACTATTCGGGAGGCTGAGGCAGAAGAATCACTTGAACCCGGGAGGTGGAGGCTGCAGTGAGCCGAGATCACACCATTGTGCTCCAGCCTGGGTGACAGAGAGAGACTCTGTCTCAAAAAAAAAATCTGAACCCAGGAGACCTCAATGAGCATACGGTATAAAAGCGATACAATTTGTGGCGGGGCGCAGTGGCTCATGTCTGTAATCCCAGCACTTTGTAATCCAAGCACTTTGGGAGCTCCTCAGCACTTTATGAACTCCTGACATTTGAGGTCAGGAGTTCAGGACCAGCCTGGTCAACATGGGGAACCCTACTAAAAATATAAAAATTAGCTGAATGTGGTGGCGCATGCCTGTAATCCCAGCTACTCAGGAGGCTGAGGCAGAAGAATCGTTTGAACCCGGGAGGTGGAGGTTGCAGTGAGCCGAGATCACGCCACTGCACTCCAGCCTGGGTGACAGAGCGAGACTCCATCTCAAAAAAACAGTGATAGAATTTGCACCACCTTGTGGTAACAGGAACACATGACATTTTACTAGACATTTTATATAAAATGACTAGAATAAAAATATAAAAATTCCTATAGAAAGTAAAAAAAAAAAAATAGACTCGGGAAGGAACAAAAGTGGAAGTACAATACAATGACTTTTCATTAACAAAGAAGCTCCCAGGTCAACACCTCTGTATCCTCTTGCTGCAACTGCATCCCACACTGTACCTGTCAATATTAAGTTACATTGCCTTTCAGTCACCTGCAGGTGATGTACAGCCACTGAATAGGGTGTTCCAGGTTCTTAGTACAAAGAGCAATGATGATAATGGCAAGGGCAATATGTGGTATCTGGATGCCAGAATACATGAAACACAGGCCCATCAGCTGCAAGGTCCAGGTCAGCAGGTTGATACTTCGTTCATTCTCCAAGGGCCCATACTTGTAACATACTGCAAAACTCATGAATCCAACTGTGAGGACATAACCTATGAGAAGAGTTATCAGAAGACATTTTTTCATCTATACTTGGTAAAAATAATTTGTGTGGGAAGCAGTAGTTAATTTACTATATAGCACCAATTGAACTAGGAAATCAGATTTTTACTTAATTTTTCACACTTTTTTCTTAGAATATATTTCTCTAAGTTTCTATCCTTTCTGCTGTCCCAAATTTATTTGGTTCAAACAGAACATTAAAGGTACGTGTTGAACAACCCTGAAATAGACTATTTTAAAAAACCAATATACAGAAATCCAGATTAATCACCCTTCAAAGGATAACTCAAAGGTTACTATCTATATGACCAAGGATTTTTACTTTGTAAATAAAATCTACAGCAGTTCATTCAGAAATGAAGGAGAAAAAAATTAACTGCAGAGTCTTTTACTTAAGGTCCCCAAGTATATTTAAAATATGATTCCATTAATAAAGTCAACTTACAGCTTTTCAGAAAGATGTTTATTGTGTAAAGAAAGGTATATTTATAAATACCAATAAATGAACATCTTCGCCTTAACAGCACCATTCTAATTTAAGAGAAGGTGATAATTGTAGAGGGGTTAGAAATAAGCAAAAAACTATGATTTTTAAAAGTTTAAAAAAATGACATGAACTATTAAATCCCATAAGCAGGCAAAATCTTTTCATGATCAAATTAACTGAAACAGCCTATAAACGTACAAAAGGAAAGCAAAACCGACAACACTTACTTAAAAGATACTGCCAGTAACACCTCCAGATCTCTTGTAAATTTTTAAAAACTAGTTGAATGAGGTACAGAGAAAAAGACCAGCCTCCCACCAGGATGACGTAAATGGGACTTTTCTAAGACAGAGAGTAGAAGTGAAAGCAAAAAGTTACAACAGGCTTTCCATACATAAAAGAAGCAAAATGGAACTATGATTTTGTTTTAAAAAAATTCAACCTACTCAAAATGCACAAAAAATACTTCTCTTAAAAAGATGTCCTTTATACTTAAAATGGTACAGTCTGCAACGAACACTGGGAAGATGAAATGCTAAATAACTTAAAAGCCTGGCTATATAATTAAAAAACAGGAAGCAGACTTTAATCCCCCTCTGAGCACAGGATTTTATATAAAAAGAAAGAATTTGTAATCAGGCTCCAAGTTTCATCGTGGAAAGTACCTTTCTGAATCAAGGACAGTAGGATATTGACTCATCAGCCATCAATACACATTTTCAGTTTTCTAAGATTACCCAGGAAAACAGTCCTTCAGCTATCCAAATTCATTCTAGCTGCACATGAAGATTCTGATACTTACCTTAGGCATAAACTTAGATAGTATAAAAATGATGATTAGCAGAGAGGCCACAATTCCCACACTCATCCCAGTAGAGTAGTAGAAAATTTGACTTCTGCAGAAAAAAAATGTATTTCATGACCATATGTATATATTTCATACATAGCACTGTTGAAACTAGGACAACTAACCCAGCCGAAAGATTTTAAAAGGTACAAGATTAGAGCAGTACAAGCATCAGAGACATTTCAAATTTGGTTCCAGACCACTGCAATAAACCAAATATTGCAATTGCAGTAAGTAAGTCACACAAATTTTTTGGTTTCCCACTGCATATAAAAATTGTTTACACTATATTATAGTGTATTAAGTGTACAACAGCATTATGTCTTAAAAATATATATTCCTTAATTAAAAATACTTTGCTAAAACCTGCTAAAGATCATCTACGCCTTCAGTGAGTCATCATTTTTTTTGCTGGTGGAGGGTCTCACTTCCATGTTGATGGCTGTTGACTGATGAAGGCGGTGGTTTCTGAAGGCTGGAGTGGCTGTGGCAATTTCTTAAAATACAATGAAGTTTGCTGCATTGACTCATCCTTTCAATGAAGATTTCTCTAAAGCATGCAATACTGTCTGATAGCATTTTACCACAACTTCTTTCAAAACTGGAGTCAATCCTCCAACAGCATTAACCCTTAACAAGAGGATCACCCCTCCTTTGAAGCTAGGCACTGACTTCTCTCTCGCTATCAAAGTCCTCAATGGCATCTTCTTCTAGTATAAGGCTATTTTGTCTACATTGAGGAGCTCTTTAATTGTAGCCACTTTCAACAATGATGTTAGCTAGATCTTCTGAATAACTTGCTACAGCTTCTATATCAGTGCTTGGTTCATCTTTTTTTTTTTTTTTTTTTTGAGACAAAGTCTCACTCTGTTGCCCAAGCTGGGGTGCGATGGCGTGATCATGGCTCACTGCAGCCTTGATCTACTGGGCCCAGGTGATTCTCCCACCTCAGCCTCCCAAGTAGCTGGTACCATGACTGGCTTTTGTATTTTTTGTAAAGGCAGGGTTTCACCATGTTGCTCAGGCTGGTCTCGAACTCCCTGGGCTCAAGTGATCTGCCCGCCTCAGCCTCCCAAAGTGCTGGGACTACAGGCCTGAGCCACCACGCCTAGCCTACCTTGCACTTTTATGTAATAAGACAGCTTCTTTCCTTAAATCTCATGAACCAAGAACCTTCACTAGCTGTAAACTTTTCTTCTGAGGCTTCCTCACCTCTCACCCTTCACAGAATTGAAGACAGTTAGGGTCTTGCTCTGGATCAGCCTTTAGCTTTAAAAAAGTTGTATCTGGCCGGGCATGGTGGCTCAAGCCTGTAATCCCAGCACTTTGGGAGGCTGAGATGGGAGGATCACGAGGTCCGGAGATCGAGACCATCCTGGTTAACACGGTGAAACCCTGTCTCTACTAAAAATACAAAAAAATTAGCCGGGTGTGGTGGCAGGCGCCTATAGTCCCAGCTACTAGGGAGGCTGAGGCAGGAAAATGGCATGAACCTGGGAGGCGGAGCTTGCAGTGAGCCGAGATCACGCCACTGCACTCCAGCCTGGGCAACAGAGCAAGACTCTGTCTCAAAAAAAACAAACAACAAAAAAAGAGTTGTATCTGGTTTAATCTTCTCAACAGCCAACTAAAACTCTCTCCATATCAGCAATAAGGCTGTTTCACTTTCTTATCACTTGTGTGTTCCCTGGAGTAGCACTTTTAATTTCCTTCAAGAACTTTCCCTTTGCATTCACAACTTGGCTAACTGCTCAGGACAAGAGGTCTAGCTTTCGGTCTGTCTTGGCTTTTGCTGTTCTCACTAAGCATAATCAGAGAGATGTATGACTCTTCCTTTCAGTTGAAGACTCACAATCTACTCTAGGGTTATTAATTGGCCTAGTTTCAATATTGCTGTTTCTCAGGGAATAGGGAGGCCCAAGAAGAAGGGAGACGGGAATAACCAATTGGTTGAGTTGTTAGAACACCCATGACATTTATCGATGAAGTTCACTGTCTAATATGGTTTGGCTGTGTCCCCACCCAAATCTCATCTTGAATTGTAGCTCCCATCATTCCCACGTGTTGCAGGAGGGAACTGGTGGGAGATAATTGAATCATGGGGGCAGTTTCCCTCATACTGTTCTCATGGTAGTGAATAAGTCTCATGAGATCTGATGGTTTTATAAGGGGTTTCCACTTTCACTTGGTTCTCATTCTCTCTTGCCTGCCGCCATGTAAGATGTGCCTTTTGCATTCTGCCATGATTATGAGGCCTCCCCAGCCACCAGGAACTGTGAGTCCATTAAACTTCTTTTTCTTTATAAATTATCCAGTCTTGGGTATCTTTATCAACAGTATGAAAATGAACTAATAGGCTGGGTGCAGTGGCTCACGCCTGTAATCCCAGCACTTTGGGAGGCTGAGGCAGGCAGATCATGAGGTCAGGAGATCGAGACCATCCTGGCTAACACGGTGAAACCCGTCTCTACTAAAAATACAAAAAATTAGCTGCACGTGGTGGCAGGTGCCTGTAGTCCCAGCTACTCGGGAGGCTGAGGCAGGAGAATGGCATGAACCCGGGAGGCGGAGCTTGCAGTGAGCCGAGATCGCGTCACTACACTCCAGCCTGGGCGACAGAGCGAGACTCTGTCTCAAAAAAAAAAAAAAAAAAGAAAATGAATTAATATACTGTCTTACATGGACATGTGGTGCCCCAAAATAATTGCAACAGCAGCATCAAAGATCACTGATTATGGATCACCATAACAGTTATAATCATATGAAAAAGTTTGAAATATTATAAGAATTACTAAAATGTGACACACAGACCCCAAGTGAGCACATGCTGTTGGGAAAATGGTGTGATAGATTTACTTGACCCAGGGTTGCCACGAACCTTCAATTTGGAAAGAAATGCACTATCTGTGAACCACAAAAAAGTGAAGTACAATAAAGTGATGTGTGACTATATTTGCCCAAAACTTGAGGTCAGAGAACTGTAGAGACTGATGCTATGTAGTTACTGCCAGATTATGAAGATTAGGATTAAAGGTCTTCCCTCATATATTTCCCAATAATCAGCCTTTACGTAATGTCCTATTCACATCCCCATCATCTCTCCCGACCTGAATATTATTATTTTGTCACCCAGGCTGGAGTGCAGTGGTGCAATCACGGATCACTGCAGCCTCAACCTCCTGGGCTCAAGTGATCCTCCTACCTCAGACTCCCAAGTAGCTGGGACTACTGGCATGCACAACCATGCCTGGCTAATTTTTGTATTTTTTTGTAGAGGCAGGGTCTCACTATGTTGCCTAGGCTGGTCTCAAACTCTTGGGCTCAAGTTATCCTCCCCCTTCAGCCTCCCAAAGTGCTAGGATTACAGGGGTGAGCCACCACAACCAGCCCCCCATTCCAGATTTTTTCTACCAGTTATTCCTCCCTGTTTCTCTCAGCATCACCAAAATAACAACTTCCAGCAACCCCACTCCAGCCCAACTTCAAACTCCAATTGTTAATCTTGCATTCACTACTCCACAAATACTTTTTACTTGTATACAAACTTAATGTTGATTTTACCTTCATTCAATGTTTATTTAGTTACCTATATATTTTCTTCATATTTGTACATGTCAGTCTCACCTGTCTTAACTAGTAGGTTCCTAAAGGAAGAAATGAATAAACACTTGATTTTTTTTTTTTTTTAAACAGGGTCTCCCTCTGTGGCCCAGGTTGAAGTGCAGTGGTGTGATCTTGGCTCACCGCAACCTCCGCCTCCAGGCTCAAGCCGTTCTCGTGCCTTAGCCTCTCGAGTAACTGGGATCACAGGCACATACCACCACGTCCAGCTAATTTTTGTATAGACAGGGTTTTGCCATGTTGCCCAGGCTGAGCTGTGATATTTGTTTTTTTTTTTTTTGAGATGGAGTCTTGCTCTGTTGCCCAGGCTGGAGCACAGTGGCACGATCTCGGCTCACTGCAAGCTCCACCTCCTGGGTTCACGCCATTCTCCTGCCTCAGCCTCACGAGTAGCTGGGACTACAGGCGCCCGCCACCACGCCTGGCTAATTTTTTTGCATTTTCAGTAGAGATGGGGTTTCACCGTGTTAGCCAGGATGGTCTCGATCTCCTGACCTCATGATCCGCCAGCCTTGGCCTCCCAAAGTGCTGGGATTACAGGCGTGAGCCACCGCGCCCAGCAGCTATTTGTTTCTTTACGTCTGAACAAAATGAAACTCACCAACCCATGGACCTGTAAAGATGACACCTTAACACATTACTTCTAGCAATAGAAAGGGTGATGATGTTCCATTTCATTGTATTGGCTAACTCCTATCAACCTAATGATGGGCCAACCTAATGTGGGAATTTCACTATTGTCAACATTGTTCAAATAAGAAAAAACAAAAATCATAATACACATTAAAGTATTTTTTTAAATATCCAAGCAGGCAACGGCCAAGCCATAAAGGTCCTGGAAATGGGAATGGCAGTACTTAATAGTTATTATAAAACCCAGGCAGGATAGGTATGAGCCGTTTCATTCTGCACACTAGCCTTGGAACCTACCTGCTCAGCAAGTCTCCACAAAAAAATAGCATAAGTCCAAGAAGGAAAACAAGAAAGAGTTTGGGATCAAATCCTGAAATAAATAAAGATTTTTGCTTAATAAGGGAACAAAACTGCTTAAGGTATTATAGAATAAAAGACAATGTTGGCACTATTGGTCAGCTACAGTAAAAATAAATGCAAACAGCCCACCTAAAAAGCATTTAAATTTCACCTAAAGCCTGGGCACCCTTCCAATGTATAATTAGGTCTGTCTAATCTGTATTTGCCTGAAGATCTTATTTTTATTTAGGCTACCTATGCTAAGGTTAAAAGAAACTCAAGCTTCGTTTTGGACAAAGCTAGACACAGTACCATCAGCAATTCATGCAATCACCCACAAGGGGTCTCTATCACTCTGGCTTTCAAGCTTTAAGTCACTCACAGTCATGGAACTCAGCAGATTTGCCCAGAACTGTGGGTCAGGGCCTTGTGTTATTCTCTAACTGGCTGCTTTTCTTGCCCAACAATACCACCTACTTCCCTTTGCTACAGAACACTGTGCTGGAAAAGCCTACACGCAAATACCTCTCACTCAGGACCAGGGGGCCCTAGCAAAGGCCCCTTAGTGGCATACCAGATACTCCCACAGCTTTCACATTCAAGAGTTCTACGGGAGGCCCACAAACAGAACAGGAGCAGAAGGAATCAGTAATTGTAGAAGGAACGTCAAAAAACAAGCCAACCCTACATAACCAAAGAACCCCAGGACAAATGGAAGGGCACAACCTATTTCATACTAAACCTAGAAACATTTCTACTACTTACAACATCCCAGGACCCTGTGTAGTAACCAAGGGGAAACAAAGTCAGAGAGAATTCAACAGGATCCATCTCCCCTGAAACTTTCTCAGTCATCTTCAGAAAAGAGAAAACTTCTCCCAGTTCCACTGAATAAGTTTTAAACTGCGGTGGTCTTCATCTTTATTTATGGTTCCATTAATACTCTTTTTACTTGTGAATGATTAGTTTTCAATTTTACCTTTCTTCAATTTTTATTAACCATTCACGTCTTTAAATGTAGGCATGTACACATCAGATAGTTACCTTTGTCTAGAAGTGTCCAGAAGGTAGAACACGTCTATCTGATTTACTCTAAGAGTATTTGGCATATATGCTCAGGGACATTAGCAGCACAATGTAACTAGGAATAAAAGAATAAAAGTCTTCACAGTTCCAGGTAAGGAGGTACTCAGAATTTCCTGAGGTGGAGTTTCAATTCTAGGCCTGTCTGATAGGGGTGAAGTCTCCATGAACTGTTTGGAGCAGTGGTATACTCAGGGTTATAATCAGAACCCAACTGGAGCTGTCTTAGGCTGACTTCTCAGTCTCACTAATTATACCCTTCAGAACTCAGTCCTTATCACTACAGAATCCATCAGAAAAACAGAGGTGAGACTTACTCCGGATCACAATGACACTGTACTTGGTGTCCTTCTCTATAATCTCAACTTTGAGGCAGGTTTTTGTGCTGTATAGACCCACGTTAACATAGGTGTCATTCAATTTCTCTTTTAAAAAGGAGGAAAAAAAGTTCCAGATACTAAACTGCTCTAGCTCCTTCAGTTTCTCCTCATTCTCCACCTGGGTGACTCGAACCAATCTGGAACTATTTACTCGGATCTGTAACACAAATAAAATCAGGATGAGAAAAAAGGAAGTAGGAATTTTAATTTTTCACAAATACAATTTTTTAAAAAACCCTCAGACTAACAACCAAATCAGTAATGGTGCCAGTTTTCCACAAAGCTTATCAGAAATATAGAAATACAATGGCTAAAACATAATTGGGCAAATAACACTGCACATGTTACAGAGAGACAGCTGTTAGAATACCTTCTTGTTAACATGATCTGAATCTACTATTAGGGCAGAACATATAGGGAAAAAAGACTTCCAAACTGAAAGAGTTATCAATACAGCTATTTATTAGAGATCACACAAAGCAAAGGTCTATAATATTAAGAAAATTGCCAGGCATAAACTGCCCCAGAAAACTAAAAATGTTTTCCATAATGACAGGCTGAGTTCAATCCATTGTCACAAGCCACTGATTATGAGTAAATGTTGGTTATAATGTGCCCCAGATGGAGTATCACTTTTTTATCAGATAATTTTTTTTTTTGAGATGGCGTCTCGCTCTGTTGCCCAAGCTGGAGTGCAGTGACATGACTTCAGCTCACTGCAACTGCCACCTCCTGGGTTCAAGCGATTCTTCTGCCTCAGCCTCCTGAGTAGCTGGGACTACAGGGTGCGCGCCACCATGCCCAGTTAATTTTTGTATTTTTAGTAGAGACGGGGTTTCACCATATTGGCCAGGCTGGTCTCGAACTCCTGACCTCAAGTGATTCGCCCGCCTCAGCCTCCCAAAGTGCTGAGATTACAGGCATGAGCCACTGCGCCCGGCTTATCAGACATTTTTTTTAAAGAATTTTTTTAAAAAATCCACAAGTTGGCTGGGCATGGCCCCCAGCTACTCAAGAGGCAGAGGTTGCAGGGAGCCGAGGTCGTGCCACTGCACTCCAGCCTGGGTGACTGAGCGAGACTCCGTCTCAAAAAAAAAAAAAACAAATCCACAAGTCCACCCTTAGGTTTTTGATGTGAACAACAAATGTCCTTATCAGTAACTATGCTTATAACAACTACAACATTTCTGAAAGGACCTATTTTGTACAATCACTGTTACAGCCAGACATTCCTGTTTGCCAGGTGACTTAACAGTGTTATGAAATAAATGAGACCAAAGTCATTCTTCAGCTCGGGGGTTTATGAAATATCTCATATAGAATCAGAATAGGAACAGTGGGGCAAAAGAGTTTACATCCTCACAGGCACATAACAGTTTCCAGCCCAAAGAAGGCATAAGGCCTTTAAAAAGAAAGAAGGGGGCTGGGTGCGATAGCTCATGCCTATAATCCCAACACTTTGGGAGGCCAAGGTGGGCAGATCACCTGAGGGCAGGAGTTTCAGACCAGCCTGGCCAACATGATGAAACCCCATCTCTACAAAAAATACAAAAAAATTGGCCAGGTGTGGTGGCGTATGCCTGTAATCCCAGCTACTTGGGAGGCTGAGGCAGGAGAATCGCTTGAACCCGGGAGGCAGAGATTGCAGTGAGCCAAGATGGTGCCACTGCACTCCAGCCTGGGCGACAGAGGGAGACTCTGCCTCAAAAAATAAAAAATAAAAATAAAAAAAGAAAGAGGGGTGTGTGTGCGTGCACACACACATACTGCAAAACGAAGGACAAGAAAACAAAGCAGTTTCTTTGGGAAAAGGAGGGAGGAGGAAAGTTTACCTTAGAATACCGTAATCTACTTGAGGGAGCAGAGAGGAATACAAAGTAGGCATAAATGCTTATTGATGAAAACACAACTCAGGATAATCTCAACCCTAACAAGATTGTTAACAACATTTTTTTTAAGCATGTGAAGGGGAAGAAAGTGTCAAAATACTCACTAATCACCAACAGAAATTTACAGAAGCTGCCACTGCCAGAGGATTCCAAGTTATTACCTGTATCCGTGTCCATATATCATGCCATTTTGGGATAAGCACATTTGTGTAACAGAATTGTTGGCTGGCACGCTTTTCACAAACTTGGGATTCCTGAAGCATGACCACATTTACATCAGTTTCAGCTTTATGCAAAGAAAGGAAACAAGAATTAAACATAACAAGCTAATAACTATAACTCATTTCATGAAAAAGATTAAACTAACCACTTTCCTAAACTTTGGGTTAAAACATTAGCCAGACTGAGAAATAAGAAAAAAAACTGAGAAGAAAGAAGAACTAAGGCAGAATCTTATTTCTGTCGTTTATTTAAATATTACACAGTCATTCAGTCAGAAAAGTAATAATAAAAACTACTATTAAGTATCTTTTTTTTTTTTTTTGAGACAGTCTCGCTCTTTTGCCCAGGCCGGACTGCAGTGGGGCTATCTCGGTTCACTGCAAGCTCCGCCCCCCGGGTTCACGCCATTCTCCTGCCTCAGCCTCCCGAGTAGCTGGGACTACAGGCGCCCGCCACCGTGCCCGGCTAATTTTTTTTTTGTATTAAGTATCTATTAAGACAGTATGCTGCCAGGCGCGGTGGCTCATGCCTGTAATCCCAGCACTTTGGGAGGCTGAGGTGGGCGGATGACCTGAGGTCAGAAGTTTGAGATCAGCCTGACCAATATGGAGAAACCCCCCCGTCTCTACTAAAATACAAAAACATTAGCCAGGCGTGGTGGCACATGCCTGTAATCCCAGCTACTCGAGAGGCTGAGGCAGGAGAATCACTTGAACTTGGGAGGCGGAGGTTGCGGTGAGCCGAGATCACGCCATTGCACCCCAGCCTGGGCAAAAAGAGCAAGACTCTGTCTCAAAAAAATAAAAAATAAATACATAAATAAAAGAGACAGTATGCTGTCTCATTTAATGCTCCCAACAATGCTATGAGGTAAGCACTCTCATAATCCCTATTTTATAAATGAGGAACTGATGTTTAAGAAAGATTAAGTAATTCGCTCTAAAATCACACAAATACTAAATAGCCTATCTGAGATTCACCCCCAGGTCTGACTATGGTCTTAAACACTAGATATACTTCCTGTCCTATAAAGGAATAAAGTAAGCTAAACTACTCCATCTGTTGATTTTCTCTATCCCTTTCCTGAGTAGAACAGAATTGGCAGGTTTTTTATTTTATTATTATTATTTTTTTTTTGAGACAGGGTCTGGCTCTGCTGCTCAGGCTGGAGTACAGTAATGTGATCATAGCTCATTGCAGCCTCAAACTCTTGGGCTCAAACAATCCTCCCACTTCAGCCTCCCAAGTAGCCAGGACTACAGGTACACACCACCACACCCAGCTAGTTTTTTTTTTAAAGAGACAAGGTCTTACTATGTTGCCCAGGCTGGTCTTGAACTCCTGGCCTAAAGCAATCCTCCCACATTGGCCTCCCAAAGCACCCACGCTGACCTCCCAAAGCACTGAGATTACAGATCTGCCACCACGCCCAGCCAGCATTTTTTTTTTTTTTTTTCAGACAGGGTCTCACTCTGTCACCCAGGCTGGAATACAGTGGTGCTATCTTGGCTCACTGCAACCTCTGCCTCCCAGGTTCCAGCGATTCTCCCACCTCAGCCTCCTGAGTAGCTGGCATTACAGGCATGAGCCAACTCAATTGGCTAACTTTTTTTTTTTTTTTTTTGTATTTTTGTAGTAGAGATGGGGTTTCGCCATGTTGGCCAGACTGATCTAGAACTCCTGGCCTCAACTGATCCACCCACCTCAGCCTCCCAAAGTGCTGGGATTACAGGCATAAGCCACCACGCCCAGCCAGCAATATTTTTAATATATAGTACTTTCGGAGGATACTAAAAGATTTCAAGGTTGTTTCCTTCCAGCTGTTTTGTGTCACTTCAAATTTTAACAGCAGGCAATGATTACATGCAGTCCCTCTGATTTACCAAAACAGAAGATTCTCCTCTCAATTTGTATTTAATATCAGCTAATTCAAGGTTTAAAAGTGACCACTGTCCAGCCGGGCATGGTGGCTCACACCTGAAATCCCAGCACTTGGGGAGGCCAAGGCAGACGGATCACTTGAGGTCAGGAGTTCAAAACCAGCCTGGCCAACATGGTGAAACCCCGTCTCTACTACAAATACAAAAAAATCAGCTGGGCATGGTGGCGGGCGCCTGTAATCGCAGCTTCTTGGGAGGCTGAGGCAGAAGAATCACTTGAACCTGGGAGGGGAGACTGCAGTGAGCTGAGATCGCGCCTCTGCACTCCAGCCTGGGTGACAGAGCAAGACTACGTCTCAAAAAAATAAATAAGGGGCTGGGCGCGGTGGCTCACACCTGTAATCCCACCACTTTGGGAGGCCGAGGCAGGTGGATCACCAGGTCAGCAGATTGAAACCATCCTGGCTAACAAGGTGAAACCCCATCTCTACTAAAAGCACAAAAAAAATTAGCTGGGTATGGTGGCGGGCGCCTGTAGTCCCAGCTACTTGGGAGGCTGAGGCAGGAGAATGGCATGAATCCGGGAAGCGGAGCTTGCAGTGAGCCAAGATCACACCACTGCACTCCGGCCTGGGCGACAGAGCAAGACTCCATCTCAATATCAATAAATAAATAAATAAATAAATAAATAAATAAATAGTTGGGCCCAGGCGTGGTGGCTCACGCCTGTAGTCCCAGGACTTTGGGAGGCTGAGGCGGGCAGATCACTTGAGGTCAGGAGTTTGAGACCAGCCTGGCCAACATGGCGAAATCCCACTCTACTAAAAATACAAAAAAATTACCCGGGCATGGTGGCACACACCTGTAATCCCAGCACTTTGGGAGGCTGAGGCGGGCAGATCACTTGAGGTCAGGAGTTTGAGACCAGCCTGGCCAACATGGCAAAATCCCACTCTACTAAAAATACAAAAAAATTACCCGGGCATGGTGGCACACACCTGTAATCCCAACTACTCGGGAGGGTGAGGTAGGAGAATCGCTTGAACCTAGGTGGCCGAGATGGCACCACTGCACTCCAGCCTGGGCAACAGAGCAAGACTCCATCTCAAAAAAATAAACAAATAAATAAATAAAAATTTATAAACAAAGATGTTCACAAACTTACAACAATGAAAAACTAGAAATACCACAAATATCCAACCAACAGTACAAACCACCAATATCCAACCAAATGTTTAATCCACAACATTAATAATGATTTTTACCAGGCAGATGGCACGTGCCTGTAGTCCCAGCTACTTGGGGAGACCGAGGTGGGAAGTTACAGTGAGCTATGATTGTGCACTGCACTCTAGCCTGGGTGTCACAGCAAAACCACGTCACTAAAAAATAATAAATGAAGGCCAGGCATGGTGGCTCACGCCTGTAATCCCAGTACTTTGGTAGGCTGAGGCGGGCGGAACACCTGAGGTCAGGAGTTCGAGACCAACCTAGCCAACATGGTGAAACCCTATCTCTACTAAAAATACAAAATTAGCTGAGTGTGGCTGGGCGTGGTGGCTCACGCCTGTAATCCCAGCACTTTGGGAGGCTGAGGTGGGCAGATCACGAGGTCAGGAGTTTGAGACCAGCCTGGCCAAACCCCGTCTGTACAAAAAATACAAAAAGTTAGCCAGGCATGGTGGCATGCGCCTATAATCCCAGCTACTCGGGAGGCAGAGGGAGAAGTGCTTGAACTCTGGAGGCTGAGGTTGCAGTGAGCCTAGATAGTGCCATTGCACTCCAGCCTAGGCAACGAGGGCGAAACTCTGTCTCAAAAAAAAAAAATTAGCCGAGTGTGGTGGCACATGCCTGTAGTCCCAGCTACTTGGGAGGCTGAGATGGGAGAATGGCTTGAAACAGGAACCGAGATTGCACCACTGCACTCCAGCCTGGGCCGGACAGCAAGACTACATTCTGCGGGGCGGGGCGGGGGGTGGAGAAAAAAAATTAAATGAACATCTGCACATACATTGGAATGTAATACAAGTAAGACAACATTTATAAAGAATTTTAAGGCCGGGTGTGGAGGCTCATGCCTGTAATCCCAGCACTTTGGGAGGCCGAGGCGGGTGGATCACGAGGTCAGGAGATCAAGACCATCCTGGCTAACACGGTGAAACCCGGTCTCTACTAAAAATACAAAAAATTAGCCGGGCGTGGTGGTGGGCGCCTGTAGTCCCAGCTACTCGGGAGGCTGAGGCAGGAGAATGGCGTGAACCTGAGAGGCGGAGCTTGCAGTGAGCCGAGATCTGGCCACTGCACTCCAGCCTGGGCGAAAGAGGGAGACTCTGTTTAAAAAAAAAAAAAAAAAAAAAAATTAGCCGGGCGTGGTGGCGGGCAAGTGTAATCCCAGCTACTCAGGAGGCTGAGGCAGGAGAATCATTTAAACCCAGGAGGCGGAGGTTGCAGTGAGCTGAGATTGCACCACTGCACTCCAGCCTGGGCAACAAGAGCAAAACTCCATCTCAAACAAACAAACAAACAAAAAAAAACAAAAAAAAAAATTTAAATTACTTGGGAAAATTATTGTACTACAAAATCAAACGAGAAAACTATCTCTGGTAACGACTGGCAGCCTCCAGGGAAGAGAACTAGAGTACTAACTGGATACAAATTATCAATTCATAAAAAATTAAAAATATGTGGAAAAAGATCAGAAAAAAGTGTGCTAAAATAGATTGCTTCTGAATGGATTAACAGTGTGGTTTCTGCCTGCTTCTTTATACTTAATTGTGCCTTGCCAAATCATCTAAAATAAACATGCATTATTTTGGCCGGTCACGGTGGCTCATGCCTGTAATCCCAGCACTTTGGGAGGACCAAGGCGGATGGATCACGAGGTCAGGAGTTCGAGACCACCCTGGCCAACATAGTGAAACCCCATTTCTACTAAAAATACAAAAATTAGCCGGGCGCGGTGGCAGGTGCCTGTAATCCCAGCTACTCCGGAGGCTGAAGCAGGAGAATTGCTTGAACCCAGGAGGCGGAGGTTGCAGTGAGCGAGATCGCACCACTGCACTCCAGCCTGGGTGACAGAGCAAGACTCCATCTCGCGGGCCGGGGGCGGTAAGGAGTCAAGGTTTTACAAGAGCAGAAGATAGTAGAGATCACTGCATTTCTGTCAACTACATCCGTTCTGCCACCCGTGCCCTGCGTCCTGACAGAGCATACGCTCAGATGGTGTTTGCTGATTTGCCGAATGAATGAGATGGTCCCTTTCCCGCGGCTGCTCTGCCTGCCCAGAATGGTCCCCAGGTTTTCTCGCTTTTAACCAAGAAACTCGAGGCTTCTGCAACGAGACACAGCCCCCAGGACTGCTTCTCAACGAGTCTAGGCCTCCCTTCCTGTCTCCGCCAAAAGGCTTCAGGCTCCTCCCCACTCTGGAAGCTGCCCCAGCCCGCTGCAGGGCCCAGACCCTCAGTCCCGACGCCCACTAGCCTGCCAAGTTTCTTCCACCACACTACGCCGGCGGCCCTCGGTAGAGCCACCGCCCTTCTGCAGAGTAACGGCCCGCGCCCTCGGGACAATCCCTTTTCCAAAAATAACCCCCTCGGCACCTGCCCCCTTGGCAGCTGCTGCCCGGGCGGTACCTGTGCCGTAGACCAAGCAGCCGGAGAGGATCAAGAGTAGCCGCACTGTCCCACCGCCCCCGACTCCCGAGCCCCAGGGCCCGGGACCAACTGCCGGCGAGACCGCCACTTTCATTCCTCCCGCCATGGTTGCCTCAAGCCACCTCCTCCTCACGTGCCTTACCCCAGCAACTAACTCCGAACGGGCAACGACAGCAGCCTATCCTCTACGAAACCCGCCCCTATCAACCAATGGGATGGGCAGGGCTTCGAGCACCCAGCCCTCCAAGGGCCCTATGAGTCCCGCCCCTTAGCAACTGAAGAGAGAGGGCGGGAAAAGCAGCTTTCAGCCTATTGGAAAATGGGTTCTCACCCTAGCAGTGGCGACAGGAAGATCCCACCCCGCTAACAACATGCTTCCGTCTTCAGTTTATTTACAACTGGTGTGATTGATGGTAAGCTTAACCAATAGAAAATCGGAATGGGAGAGGCCTCCTTGACCAAACTCGGTATTTCCATAGAAGCTGTCTGAAGTTCCTTCCGTTTTCTTTCGGTTACTTTTTATCACGACCTTTCTGTTATGAGACGCCTACAATTGAGATCGCTTTATGAGTAGGACCCTGATAGGACGATTTTTAAAGTCGACTGACAAAAGTGTGGTTCTCCAAAGTCCTAAAGGATTTAAAATAGAAGTCACAAAAAAGTGTGTGTCAATATTTTATAAGCATAAACATTAGCTTTTAAAAATGTATTCATAGGATTTTTATTTTTGGAAGTAAAATTAATGTTAGGATTAAGAAAGATTCATTTATTCCTCTTATCGTCTTGTGAGACAAATATAATTCTCTCCATTTAAGAAGCCAAAGCCAAGACAGCCACAGGAACCTGCCCAAGATTTCATAGTTCATCTGGTCTGTGATCCCAACCTAAATCCTACTGACTCCAAAGCCGGAGTTATTTATATGGATTAGCTGCTTCCCATTCAATGATTTAACACAGGGCCCAGCAGAGATCCAGGTGTTCAGAAACTGTTAGTAGAAATTGAAACTTTTTTTTAAGAGGATCTGATGGTGATGGGTAGGAAAACTACAGATGATAGAGCCAAATGAATTGAGGAATTCAAGGAAGGGGGCATCTCCTGGGGAAGGTTCAAGCTTTCAAAACAAGAATTTTTTTTTTTTAATGTTTTTAGAGACAGGGTCATTCTCTGACACCCAAGCTGGAGTGCGACAGCACCATCACAGCTCAGTGTAACCTTGAATTCCTGGACTTAAACCATCTTCCCACCTCAGCTTCCTAGATAGGTTGGGCTACAGGGATGCACCACCATGCCCGGCTATTTGTTTGTTTCATTGTTGTTGTTGTTGTTGTTGTTGTTATTGAGACAAGGTGTCCTTCTGTAACCCTCCTGGAATGCAGTGGTGTAACCACAGCTCACTGCAGCCTCGAACTCCCAGGATCAAATGATCCTCCCACTTCAATCTCCCAAGTAGCTGGGACTACAGGCATGAGCCACTATGTCTGGCTTAATTTTTTTAAATTACTTTTTGTAGAGACAATATCTTGCTATGTTGCCCAGGCTGACCTCAAACTCCTGGCCTCAAGTGATTATCCCACCTTGGCCTCCCAAATTACTGAAATTACAGGAGTAAGCTACTGCACCTGGTCTAAAACAAGGAACTTTTTAAAAGTCAAAATGGGCCGGGCATGGTGGCTCAGGTCTGTAATCCTAACACTTTGGGAGGCCGAGGCGGGTGGATCAACTGAGGTCAGGAGTTCGACACCAGCCTGGCCAACATGGCAAAACCCCGTCTCTACTAAAAATACAAAAATTAGCCAGGCATGGTGGTAGGTGGCTGTAAGCCCAGCTACTCAGGAGGCTGAGGCAGGAGAATCCCTTGAACCCAGGAGGCGGAGGCTGCAGTGAGCCAAGATCGCCCCATTGCACTCCAGACTAGGTGACAGAACAAGACTCTGTCTCAAAAGAGAAAAAAAAAAAAAAGTCAAAATGGGCTGGGCGTGGTGGCTCATGCCTGTAATCCCAGCACTTTTGGGAGGTTGAGGTGGGAGGATCACTTGAGGCCAGAAGTTCGAGACCAGCCTGGCCAACACAGCAAAACCCTATCTCTAATAAAAATACAAAAATTAGCCCAGCATGGTGGCGGGTTCCTGTAATCCCAGCTACTTAGGAGTCTGAGACAGAAGAATTGCTTGAGCCCAGGAGGCAGAGGTTGCAGTGAGCCGAGATCTTGCCACTTCACTCCAGCCTGGGCGACAGAGCGAGCCTCTCTTGTCTCAAAAAAAAAAAAATAAAGTCAAAATGGAGCTGAGCTATGGGCAAGAGAAGAAATTTCATTCGCAGAAGGAAAAGTCTAGGCCAACAGTGCTGATATGGTCATCCTGTATTTCACACACACACTCCCTCAGCTGACCTAGGGAAGTCAGCATCAATCATGTTGATACTATGTACCCTTGATAACATGAGATGAAAATGGCATTTTAACTCTGTGGTTTTCCTTCCCAAAACCCATAACACCACTCTAATCTTGAGAAAAACATTAGACAAATTCCAATAGAGGCATCCTACAAAATACCTGACCAGTACTCCTCAAAGCTGTCAAAGTCATCCAAACATCATTATGGGTTTTTTTGTTTTTGTTTTTTGAGACAGTTTCACTCTTGTTGAGCAGGCTGGAGTGCAATGGCACAAACTTGGCTCACCGCAACCTCCCCCTCCCAGGTTCAAGCGATTCTCCTGCCTCAGCCTCCCAAGTAGCTGGGATTACAGGTGTGTGCCACCCCGCCCAGCTAATTTCATATTTTTAGTAGAGATGGGGTTTCTCCATGTTGGTCAAGCTGGTCTTGAACTCCCGACCTCAGGTGATTTGCCCGCCTCGGCCACCCGAAGTGCTGGGATTACAGGCATGAGCCACCATGCCCAGCCCATTATGTTTTTGAGAACTAAACATAATGTGGTGGTCTAGATGGGATCCTGGAACAGAAAAACACATTAGTTTAAAAAAATGAGGCCGGGCACGGTGGCTCATGCCTGTAATCCCAGCACTTTCGGAGGCTGAGGCGGGCGGATCATGAGGTCAGGAGATGGAGACCATCCTGGCTAACATGGTGAAACCCCGTCTCTACTAAAAATAAAAAAAATTAGTCGGGCGTGGTGGCAGGTACCTGTAGTCCCAGCTACTCAGGAGGCTGAGGCAGGAGAGTGGTGTGAACCTGGGAGGCGGAACTTGCAGTGAGCTGAGATCGCTCCACTGCACTCCAGCCTGGGCGACAGAGCAAGACTCCGTCTCAAAAAATAACAAAACAAAAAAAAACACGGAGGCTGAGCATGGTGGCTCACGCCTGTAATCCCAGCACTTTGGGAGGCCAAGGCGGGCGAATCACGAGATCAGGAGTTCAAGACCAGCCTGGCCACCATAGTGAAACCCCGTCTCTACTAAAAATACAAAAATTAGCTGGGCGTATGGCGGGCACCTGTAAACCCAGCTACTCGGGAGGCTGAGGCAGGAGAATCACTTGAACCTGGGAGGCGGAGGTTGAAGCAGTGAGCCAAGATCAGTGCCACTGCACTCCAGCCCGGTGACAGAGTAAGACTCAGTCTAAACAACAACAACAACAAAAACTCAAAGGAAATCTGAATAAACTGTAGACTTTAGTTAATAATAATGTTTCAATACTGTTTCATTAATGGTGCCAAATGTACCATACTAATGTCAGATAATAATTGGGGAAATTGAATGTAGGGTATATAGGAATTCACCATATTATCTTTTCAATTTTTCTGTACATGTAATGTTTCTAAAAATAAAGTTGGCTAGCCTCAGTGGTTCACACCTGTGATCCCAGCACTTTAGGAGACCGGGTCTGAGGATGGCTTGAGCCCAGGAATTCAAGACCAGCCTGGGCAACATAGTAGGACTCTGTCTTTACAAAAATACAAAAATTAGCCAAGTGTGTTGGCACGTGCCTGTAGTCCCAGCTGCTCAGGAGGCTGAGATGGGACGATCACTTGAGTCTGGGAGGTTGAGCCTGCAGTGAGCCATGATCGTGCCTCTGCACTCCACCCTGGGTGACAGAGTAAGACCTTGTTGCTAAAAAAATGAATAAATTGGGCAGGTGCAGTGGCTCATGCCTGTAATCCCAATGTCTTGGGAGGCCGAGGCAGGTGGATCACTTGAGCCTAGGAGTTTGAGACCAGCCTGGGCAACATAGTGAAACCCCGTCTCTACAAAGAATACAAAAAAAAAAAAAAAAAAATTAGCCAGGTGTGGCATGCACCTGTGGTCCCAGCTACTTGGGAGGTTGACGTGGGAGAATCACCTGAGCCTGGGAAGTCAAGACTGCAATGAGCTGTCATTGCACCACTGTGCAGCCTAGGTGACAGAGTGAGACCCTGTCTCAAAATAAATAAATAAAATAAAATAAAGTCTACTAATATATATGTGTAGATATGCATATGTATTTTTTTATGTGTAGGTATATATACACATATATATACACATACTTCATTTTTTTTACCAGGCCCCATTCTCACCATTCAGAGCTTGCTCTTTGGTTTTCACTAAAGCAAATCCAGGGGAACTAATTTCAGAAGATCACTGACCACTGACTATTAAAATATATAAATGAAGTGTATGGTAATGAGACTGGCTGTCCATAAACACATTACAACTTATCATCCAAATGAGGGCTGTCATTTCAAGATAGTCATTCAAGAAGCTTTTAGCTTTGTTTTAATGAGGACACTGCTCAAAACAACAAGAATCTCCTTCAGAGTCTATAACACACAATGCAATGAATATTCATTATCTGCAGGTGGATTGGATTTATGCAAATAGCCAAAAGAACTCAGGCCAACACTGATGAGTAAATGGGGTGGGAAATCTGGATGGTTAATGTGTTTCAAAATTTTTTGGATTTTTGAAAGATAGTATGGTGCATATACAAAATATAAAGCAACAATCCCAATGCATCAGGACAGCACCCAGTAATCAAACAAATTAATATTTCTGGAATGACACATATGATTTCATACTGTGGTAAGTGAAAGATGGAAAAGTGAAAACTATAAATAACCTTATGTAAGTTTAGGTCAGGTTCTGCCACAAAATAAATTCAGTTCAGATTAGGTTTTATTGTCAAATATGTTATGAAAAAGATTTTGTTTTTGTTTTTGAGACGGAGTTTTGCTTTTATCGCCCAGGCCAGAGTGCAATGGCGTGATCTCGGCTTGCTGCAACTTCTGCTTCCCAGGTTCAAGCGATTCTCATGCCTCCACCTCCCGAGTAGCTGGGATTACAGGCGCCCGCCACCACGCCCAGTTAATTTTTGTTTTCTTCTGTTTTGTTTTGTTTTGAGACCGAGTCTCACTCTGTCACCCAGGCTGGAGTGCGATGGCGCGATATCAGCTCACTGCAACTTCTGCTTCCCAGGTTCAAGCGATTCTCGTGCCTCCACCTCCCGAGTAGCTGGGATTACAGGCATGCGCCACCACGCCCAGGTAATTTTTGTATTTTTAGTAGAGACGGGGTTTCGCTATGTTGGCCGGCTTGTCTTGGACTCCTGACCTCAGGTGATCCACCGACCTCAGGTGATCCACCCACCTCAGCCTCCCAAAGTGCTGAGATTAAGGGCATAAACCACAGTACCCGGTCAAGCTTTTGGTTTTCATAATTTTTTTAAATTTAGGAATTGTGGATAAAGGATTTGCAGGCCACGAATATTTGATGAAGGCGATTCCAGAGTTTTGAGAAGGAACACTCCATTCCACATACTCAGTCACCCAAGCTAGGAGCCTGAGAGTCACCCTAAACCCTCATTCTCTCCTCTCAACCCCTCAGCCAATCAATCAAGTCCTGTCGATCTTATTTTCTATCTTTTGAATCTGTTCTTTCCCCCCATGCCAGTGCCTTGCCATCTTTCAACTGAGAGGGTCCTTCAGTATTTTTCAAGCTGACCTTCCTACTGTTTTTGCAGCCATAAATCCCTCCTCCACTCTGCTCCTAAGTGCAGATCTGACCATGCCATGAGTCTTTGTTTCCAGAGTCTTTATGGTTCCAGTAACACCACAGGATGAAGTCCAACATCCTTAGTATGATCTAAAACTCAGATGCAAAGACACAAATAACTATAATAATGTTATTCAATGTTTGTCACCAATCTGTAATGAAACAATTTCAGAAATTAAGTGTAAGCATTTAGAAAGTTTTATAGGAATTTGACAGAGAAATTTTATATTTATTGAATCTAACAAAATGGTAGTTTATTTTGTTTTTTGAATAATTCATTTTTAGTGCATTCTATAAAAGTAGTGGACAATAATAGATTGGAAATGTTTTAAAAATTGGTCCTTAACCATACTTTGAAAAGCACTGGTCCAAAATATTTTTAATGTAATGTACCTGTACACCTCCCTAGGCTCGTTTCTAACCACCTCCACCCACCACCCAGCAATAATGAACAACCTTTTATAGTTTCTGAAACATATCACTCTGTTTCATACCTCCACCTCCATGGAAATGCACTTTCTGGCCTCTCTGACTTGACTTCCCTTCCTCCTAGAATTTTTGTTTTTGTTTTTGTTTTTTGTTTTTGAGACTCACTTTTTGCTCTGTGGTGCAGGGATGCAGTGGCGCCATCAAGGCTCACTGCAGCCTTCAACTTCTGGGCTCAAATGTTCCTCCCACCTCAGCCTCCTAAAGTGCTATGATTACAGGTGTGAGCCACCGCCCTGGCCACTCCTGGAAATCTCATACTGACTGCATCATCACCTCCTTTGGATGCCTGTCTAAACCAAGGCCCCTCACAACTCCAAGCAGAACAGATCACTCACCCTCTTATACTTCTGTCATTGTTGTACCCATATTATTGCACTATGTTGTAATTATTCGTTTATAGGTCTATTTCCCCTATTAGTCTGTGAGTTCCTTAAAGGCAGTGGTTAGGATTATCTGTCTTTCAGGAGTGAAACATTTCTTATAAAATAACTAACTTGAAGGACAACATTCCTTAGATGATAAATTCTGGCATGTTACTGAAAGAGAAAAAAGGGATCATTACTTTATACTTTTCTATTACCAGCCAGGACTTTAGCCTACTACCTTTAGCATCTGAGTGTGAATTAATTTACCAGAATGGTGGACATTTTAGAAGGCCAAGGAGCCAGACTGTGGGACTCACTGGAAACTTCACAAGTGAAAGAGATATGGAAAACAAATGTCTTCACTTAAACAGTTTTGCCCAGGCTCAGCCCCTTTGGGAGTAAAATCTGTGTCATGTGCCCTTTCAAAGTTGCACAGGCCTGTGAATAGGATCAGTTTATTCATTTCAGAGGGTCCACCAGATAACAGGCCTATCCTGGAGAGGTCCTGGATTTCGGCTGAAACAAGCAACTATAATTGGAAATGTGTACAAAGAGCAATGAGGAGGCCACCGAGGGGTGGGAGGAATTAATTCTGCCTGGAGGAGTGGAAGGGGTCCAGGAAGGAGAGGGTGAGCCAAACCTTGCTGAGTGAGTCGGATCTGGCCCAGTGGAGACGTTGGGGGAGGAGTGAGCAGAGCAATCTGCTAGATGAAAATCTACACGTGCGCGTAGGGACGACAGTCTCTGCACTCCTTTTCCGCCCACTTTCCTCCCTTTCCTCGCAATCGTTTCCCCTTTTCTTGGAAAACTAGGACTGAGGATACTGTTTCCCTTCACGGAGGAGACCAGTACAGATAAAGGAATATTAATCCTTTTTATCACGAGATCAGTTCCTCTGGTCTGTCTTTGAGAGCACTGGGGATGGGGGGAGCAGGTGAGTCAGGCAAAGAAGTGGTCCTTCTTTGAGTGAGCCAAGGGGACACAGGGGAGAACAGGTCCCATGCAGGAAACAAATGAAAATTTTTGTATTTGTCCCCACTCCCCCCCCCCCCCCCCACACCTGTCTCTTTGTTTTTCTATAGTTTCCCATGGTCTCCGTCTTTGTCTTTGCCTCTTTCCCTTTGCTACAGGCTGGAAATTCCTTGTTCTCAACGGAAGGGAGTAGGAGGGGAGTTGGGGGTGGCAGGAGTGGGCGGGAAGAACAGACATCTCGGCAGCTCTGGCTGCGGGCTGCGGGGGCGCTCTGGGCCTCTGGCGGGCCCTGACAAGTCAATGATTTTTTAAATAGGGGCTCATACACAAACCTAGAGAGAGAGAGGAACACAGATATACAAGTGGATATAAAGAAACATATAAATACATAATCTCGGGTACAGAGACACAAACTGGCAGTAGCGTCTTAAATATGCTTAGCATTCTACAATTTAGAGAGTCTTCCTGTACATTCTCTCATCCGAATCTCACGACAATCTTGAGAAACAAGGGCACAAAGACACAAACACCCGGTAGTTTCACTCTCACACACGGGTTCGCACCCGGACCCCCGCTGGCTCCCCTAGGGGAGTGGGCAGGCCCCTTCTGCGGAATTTCTCTTCCCTCGTCCCTCTCTGGCCGAGCACCCCCTCTCCCAGGACCCGGGAGCGGAGAGCTCAAAATCGGCTCCTCCCTCCCCCTCTTTCCCGGATCAGGACCGGGACCCGGGCGCCCCGCGCCCAGTAGGTTGCCGCTCACTTGCTCACGCCCTACTCCGCCTCCTCCTTGGGCGGGCGTCTCCCTCCAGATCCTAAGGCTCAGCGCCGCCCCAAGGGGGCCGGGGTGGGAGGGAGGGGGGCGCCTCGAGCAGAGGCTGCGTGGGCGGAGGATGTGCGTCACGGGGAGCGTGGGCTGGGGGAGGGAGGGGGCACGTGGAAACCCGGGGCCAGCGGCTGGCAGCCCGGGATCCAAAATAACCTGAGGTGGGGGGGGAGGGGTCGCCCACACCCCGTACGGGGTCGGGAGCGTCCCCAGGGGAGCCCGTCTAGCCGCACCCTCCAGTTGCGGGGCGGGGGACTGGGAGACGGGACTCTGCTCGTTCCCACCACCCCCACTGTGTTTGGCGCTTAATAGGTTGGAGAAGAGGACCTGAGCAACTGAAATCCTCCCACCAACAACGCGCTCCTTCTCCCCGGAACCCACAAGGCGGAAAGGTCTCCTCGCTAGGCCACATTGTAAAACCAGCCCCGGTCCACGGCCTCCACGCCCCGCCATGCCCCACCCCAGCCCCTCAGAAGTGCGGACAGAGAGGCGGGGCGGGGCTGAGGTTTCGGACTAGGGGAAACCTCACCTGTGGCCAGTCCGCTCGCTTTCCCCGGCCCCCACCCCCCCCCTTTCCCTGGGGCTTAGAGTCTATGGGCCGGGCCCTTAGAGCCCCCGCCTCCCCCAACAGCCCTCCCAGCCGTGGGCGGGAGTGCAATGCGAACCAGATGGGGCTAGGAGAAACCAAAGGGGGAGACGGTGGTGGGTTGCAGAGGCGGGGGCTAAGCTCCTTCAAGGCGCTCCTCCTTCCAGCTCCGCCGCAGGAAGTCACGTCGTAGGCTCCCGACCTCTTACTCATCTTCCACTAGACTCTCGGGCGAGGTCCCTAATAGACGGCCCCAGGAAGGGTATCGTCTTTGTCACAGCCTTGCCACACAAAATTCCCAAGCAGGGCCTCATCCTCAGCAAACAGAGGACAAGTGGAGGAATCCCTGCCTGACCTACGCGCTGACAAAAGCCGACGCATATAATCAACACGCGCACCTAAGTGGTGGCGTGCAGCATGACCCTCCCATTCCTGTTTCCCAAACTTTCCAGGCTAGCATGGAGGCCTGGGTTTCTGAGAGCGACCCCCTCAGATTATTCCATTGGGGGCTGAGGAGGGGCGCGGGGATATCTAGGAGATCCCTGCAGAGCCCCACGCTCTCAGGCCCGCCTTAAGTGCACACTATACGGGAGTCAGATGCACGCACAGGAGAAGCCGCACAGCCCAGCCTTCGCTAACTTTTCCCGGCTCACTCCTAACATTCACACGTCCAGCACCACAAGGCCTGAGTATGGGCAACGGGCGTCCCCGTAGTTGTTTAGGCGCGTGTGCACGTCCGTGCGCTTCTGTGTCTTTGTGTACTTGTGCGTGGTTGTGAAACTCCTCTCTCAGCTCGGAGGGGTGGGGGAGAGAAGGAATGTCGCCGGCGGGGCGCTCACGTGGGTACGTGGGCGCCAAGAGGGCCGGCTGTGCATCCGGCGTGGGCGGCACAGAACGACCTCGCCCCGCCCGCTGGGTCCCCAAGCCCGCCCTCCACAGCCGGGCCTCGGTCACCTCGGTCCCCAATTCGGCGCCCCGGCTCTGAATCCCCGCCCCCGCCTCCTGCTCCACACCCCCTCCCCCCCCCGTCTCCGCCTCTCCCAGTCTCTAAGCCGCGGCGTCTCCGCGGCCGAGAGGCCCCAGCGCCCGCCCCCCCGGCCCCCGCCCCCACTCCCGCCCCCAGCTCTGCCCACGCCCTCCGCCCGCCAGCCCGGCAGCCAGCGCAGCTCCGGGCCTCGCTCCCCGTGCGTCCTGCGGGGGCGGAGGCGCGGAGAGGCGGCAAGCGCAGCCGGGGAGGGTGGGGGGGCAGAGGCACAGACAGAGGCGCGGAGGCTCGGAGAGAGAAGACGTGGAGGGAGGGACAGAGCCTGGACAGCGGTGGACACGGCATCGTGCGCGGGGAAGAGGGCAGCACGCAGCAGGCGCCGAGCGCCGGGCACCGAGAAGGGCAGCCCGGGTGGTCTCCGGCCGTCCATGCACAGAGCGCCTTCCCCCACAGCCGAGCAGCCGCCGGGCGGAGGGGACAGCGCCCGCCGGACCCTGCAGCCCAGACTCAAGTTAGTGGGCAAAGGGAGGCAGCGGGGAGTGGAGATGGGTGGAGCTGGACTTGGGAATGGGGTCCAGAGGGCGGAGGTCGAGGGGAGGACGTGGGGAAGCAGGACGGGGGTGGGGGGTGGAGACTGATGGAAAAGGGGGTGCGTCTTCGAATTAGGGGGCCCTGGGAGCAGGCAAGCATCTGATGAAGCTGGATATGAAAGAGTAGTACCTAAATCTCCATTCCTGGTTTACTTTGTGGGCTCCATCTGGCCTAAGAGCCCCCTGCAAAGAATGTGGGAGCCTCCAAGCACCAGGGGATGCCCTGGAGCTCGAGCTGGCATCAGTGCGGAAGGTGGGGGGACGCTCAGTTGCCTCAGTCCCTCGTTGGCACGGAGCGCGCGGGCCCCCGGGGTCCTGGAGAAGGCGGTGCCTTTGAGTTAAAGGAGCATCAGCGGGGGAAAGGGGGGGGTGACGAGGGAGGCAGGGAGGCCTTAGGCTTTCCTTCCCATATCTGTCCCTTTATTCACAGAGCGGGGAGGGGAGTTTCAGTGTGCAGCCCCTTCATCAAGAGGCCTTGAGCCGCTCCCCCACTCCACTTGAAGATGCGGGTGGAAAATAAGGGAGAGGAGAGTAGGCGGGAGCCCCTGGGCGGTTTTCGCCTACAGACGCTACCA
Source organism: Pan troglodytes (assembly GCF_028858775.2). Lineage (NCBI taxonomy): Eukaryota > Metazoa > Chordata > Mammalia > Primates > Hominidae > Pan > Pan troglodytes. The sequence continues at coordinate 38,943,478 of NC_072408.2, read as the reverse complement.
CTGTGGGAGTGTGTGTGGGCGGAACGGCCCCGGAGCAGAACAATTGCGCCCCTCCCCCTGCCACGGCCCCTGAGCTGAAGGAAAAGGCTGACCGAGGAAGTGGGGAGTGTCACTGCTAGGAGAGGGGCCACTGAGGAGCACTGGGCAGCCTGGAAGGGTGGAGAGGTCCTGAGGGGAGAGAGGAAGCGTGCGTTAAGAATGCTTAACCAGGCCGGGCGGGCGCGGTGGCTCACGCCTGTAATCCCAGCACTTTGGGAGGCCGAGGCGGGTGGATCACGAGGTCAGGAATTCGAGCCCAGCCTGACCAACATGGTGAAACCCCGTTTCTACTAAAAATACAAAAATTAGCCGGGCGTGGTGGCGGGTGCCTGTAATCTCAGCTACTCAGGAGGCTGAGGCAGGAGAATCGCTTGAACCCGGGAGGCGGAGGTTGCAGTGACAGCGCCACTGCACTCCAGCCTGGGTGACAGAGCGAGACTCCGTCTCAAATAAATAAATAAATAAATAAATAAATAAATGCTTAACCCCTGGGAAAAGCTGAGCGGAGAAGAGTAAGGCACCACCTGGCTCACTGAGTGGGAAAGCCAGGGAAGGTGCCACACCCTCCCTTTTAGCCACCTGGGGCTGTGGCCCCTTCACAGGGAATGAAGCTGGCCAGCAGCGTCCACTGTGGGGGAGACTGGGCTCCTACATTCACTTTAGTATGGGTGACTTCACTTCAGTGTTGAGACTGCTGAGTGTTTAGAGTGGAAGGTGAGGATTGTGTTTTGGGGGAGAGGGAGGTCCAGCCATCCCAGGTCGGTGCTGGTCAGCCTCAGCGCTCAAGTTCTTCTTGCCCCAGACCAAAAAGATAAAAGCTGAAGATAAGGTTGTAAGACGCTTCGACTCCTACAGACACAGGCCACTGACTTTTGGGGCTTCGGGCCAGTCTAGGACGGCACTGGCTTGTCCATGCCTCTGAGCAGTGCCTGATTCTGAGAGTCTGTACTCAGACCTGGGCACTGGGCAGGATAGCATCCAAATGAGGGAGGGGAAGAAAAGCAGGCAGGAAAGAGAGAACAATTGTTAGTGTGGGTTGGTACCCAGTAGGGGAACTTGCACCGACTGCCTCTCTCTTGTGCCCCTCCTTCTCAGGCCCAGTGCCCGAGCCATGGCACTGCCTCGGACGCTGGGGGAGCTGCAGCTGTACCGGGTCCTGCAGCGCGCCAACCTCCTTTCCTACTATGAGACCTTCATCCAGCAGGGAGGGGACGACGTGCAGCAGCTGTGTGAGGCGGGTGAGGAGGAGTTTCTGGAGATCATGGCACTTGTGGGCATGGCCACCAAGCCCCTCCATGTCCGGCGCCTGCAGAAGGCACTGAGAGAGTGGGCCACCAATCCAGGGCTCTTCAGTCAACCAGTGCCTGCTGTTCCCGTCTCCAGCATCCCGCTCTTCAAGATCTCTGAGACTGCGGGTACCCGGAAAGGGAGCATGAGCAATGGGCATGGCAGCCCAGGGGAAAAGGCAGGCAGTGCCCGCAGTTTTAGCCCCAAGAGCCCCCTTGAACTTGGAGAGAAGCTATCACCACTGCCTGGGGGACCTGGGGCAGGGGACCCCCGGATCTGGCCAGGCCGGAGCACTCCAGAGTCGGACGTTGGGGCAGGAGGAGAAGAGGAGGCTGGCTCGCCACCCTTCTCCCCCCCTGCAGGGGGAGGAGTCCCTGAGGGGACTGGGGCTGGGGGGCTGGCAGCAGGTGGGACTGGGGGTGGTCCAGACCGACTGGAGCCAGAGATGGTACGCATGGTGGTGGAAAGTGTGGAGAGGATCTTCCGGAGCTTCCCAAGGGGGGATGCTGGGGAGGTCACATCCCTGCTAAAGCTGAATAAGAAGCTGGCACGGAGCGTTGGGCACATCTTTGAGATGGATGATAATGACAGCCAGAAGGAAGAGGAGATCCGCAAATACAGCATCATCTATGGCCGTTTCGACTCTAAGCGGCGGGAGGGCAAGCAGCTCAGCCTGCACGAGGTGAGAACCCCCAGGCCTCCTAGGATTGCCCTTGACTTCCAGGTCTCCAGCCGCTTACCTCTGCGAGTTTCTACAGTCTCCGACTATCTTTCATTATCTCTTGACCAGGACCCCAGGCCCTGATCCCCTCCCCAACAGGCCCCTACCCCAGCGGCTGCAGTGCTTCCATCCTCAGCTGAGGGGGAAGCAGAGATACAGGCAGCACCGAGCTGTTCAGCTCCTTGTCACTCAGGACCCCACAGGAGAGGAGGAGGCCCCGGGCATTCCTAGGAAGCTGTGGGTGCTGACCTCTGTCTTCCCACCTCAGAAAGCTCCCATGTAGTGTCAAAACCAAAGCAAGCGTCTGATGGATGGGCCTCATTTGTCCGATGGTGAAGGGGTGTGAGGAGGTCTGGTGAGGCAGCGGGGAAGTTCGAATTCTGACTCTCCTGGCTGCCCTCCCTCCACAGCTCACCATCAACGAGGCTGCTGCCCAGTTCTGCATGAGGGACAACACGCTCTTATTACGGAGAGTGGAGCTCTTCTCTTTGTCCCGCCAAGTAGCCCGAGAGAGCACCTACTTGTCCTCCTTGAAGGGCTCCAGGTGAGACCCCTTCCCCAGGTCCTTCCTGGACTGGAATCCTGCTATGGAGTTAGATCATGTCCTAACCTTCAGCTCAGGCAGCTCTAGGCCTGCTTCCCGCCCATCTGGATGTCCTGCTTTTGGCCAAGTCAGCTTGTCTCAGGTCTGGTCTCTCCTCCCATCCATGTCGGATCCCCCCCAACCCCCTACAACAATAGTGCTTGAACTAGAGACTCTTTCTCGGCCAGCTTCTTGGCAAAGGTTTTAAATAACACATGCCTCTGGCTGGGTTCTGTGCTCTGCCGGTCGAGTGGCCCTCGTCAGCCTCACCCACTTTATTCTTACCCATCTTTTCAGGCTTCACCCTGAAGAACTGGGAGGCCCTCCACTGAAGAAGCTGAAACAAGAGGTATGTTTTCCGGGGTGCATATAGGGGCATTGGGCATCCTTCCCCGATCCCCTCCCTTGCCAGGTCTTCATTTCCCCATGTTGGGCATCCACAGGTTGGAGAACAGAGTCACCCTGAAATCCAGCAGCCTCCCCCAGGCCCTGAGTCCTATGTACCCCCATACCGCCCCAGCCTGGAGGAGGACAGCGCCAGCCTGTCTGGGGAGAGTCTGGATGGACATTTGCAGGGTGAGTGTGCCTCAGAACACTTTTCTCTTCATTGAGGGTGGGGGAGTAGGGGAGGGGGTTGGGGGAGGAGTGAGCCAGGAGGCAGTGCCTGAAACAGGGTTGGGAGACCTGGCTGGAGGGGGGGGCAGAAGGGCCTGTGGGCTGGCTATGTGGTTGAGGGTGGGGGTTCCATTGGCTGCAGCCCCTTACCTGACCAGTGCCCATGCCCACAGCTGTGGGGTCATGTCCAAGGCTGACGCCGCCCCCTGCTGACCTGCCTCTGGCATTGCCAGCCCATGGGCTATGGAGCCGCCACATCCTGCAGCAGACATTGATGGACGAGGGGCTGCGGCTCGCCCGCCTCGTCTCCCACGACCGCGTGGGCCGCCTCAGCCCCTGTGTGCCTGCGAAGCCACCTCTCGCAGGTGAGGCAGCCAGCAGTGCTGTCCCCAAGCACCCCGGCCACCCAGGCCCCACACAGCAATTCTGGTGTCCTGGGGCCAGGTGGGAGGAAGAGGGATATAGTCGTCAGAGAGGGCAGTAGGATGGCTGGGCTCCAGCCAGCCAGGCCTTGGGGTGCAGAGAGGCAGACCCTGCCGAGCTGCTCCCACCATGGAAAGTCTGGTCCTAGTGTAGATCTGTGAAAGGGGAACTGGGGAACGGGGGACAGAGAAAAGAGGATGAAGGAGCAGGAAGGAGGAGCATCAATAAGGGATGCTCAGATGGCACTTCCACCAACCCAGGAGTGGGGAGCAGGCTAGGAGTTGTGGGGATGGGGATGGGGATGCCCAGCTTGGAAGCAGAGGAGCCCAAAGCAGTGATGCTTTGTGTGTGGAAGGGGGAAGAGGGAGTGGGCCGGCGGAGGGCCGGGCAGCCGCTGGGCTGAGAGTGACGCAGCAGACAAAGCCACCAACCCTGGCTTGGTATTTTTAAACTGTGCGTGGGTGGGAAGTGGGGGCGGGGACTGGAAGGGGGGCTCTTCTTGAGGGAGGAGCTCGGAGGCTGGCTTCCTGTGCTCCCTCTGATTTGGCTACCAAAAAACTTGGGGGGCCATGGTAGAGTGGCCTGGGAGGGGCCTGGGAGGGGGCCAGGGATGAGTGGGGGTGGCAGAGCTTAGGAAGGGGGGAGGGGAGAGGTCAGAGCCAAACCACCCCCGCAGCTCCTGACAGAACCAGAAATTCCAGCGCAACCGAGGAGGCGGGAGAGAAAGAGAGACAGACAGAGACAGAGCTACGCACAGCCAGGGAGGGGAGGGGGCTCACACACATGGGAATGGAACCCCCCATACACATGCAGTGGGCAGGAGGCAGTAATTCAATAAACCTAAACTGAGCCCATCTTCACAGCTTTCTTTGCCCCTGCTTCTGTTCCCAACCACCTCTGTCTGCAGCCAGTCACCCTGCAGTCTCCTAACTGCCCCCTTTTCCCTGCAGAGTTCGAGGAAGGGCTGCTGGACAGATGTCCTGCCCCAGGACCCCATCCCGCGCTGGTGGAGGGTCGCAGGAGCAGCGTGAAAGTGGAGGCTGAGGCCAGCCGGCAGTGAGGGGTGGACTGGTGTCTTCAGACCCAGGACCTCAGACTTCTGGCTCACACAGACCCCCACGCTCTCCATCCCCGGAATCTAGTCACAACCCTGGATCCTTCCTCTGCCCTTCTCCTGCCTCCCCACCTGCTCCATGGGCATAAGACTGTGGGGCTTCAAGCAATAACAAGCAGAGGCCTGGAGAGAGGACACAAGGAGGGTGCGTGGTGCCCTCACCCCTGCCCAGAGCGAGGGGGCAAGGACTCTGCCTCCAGGGCATCTGGGGTTTTCCCCTCCCTCACACAACACACTCCCATTCTCTTTAGGTTTGCACCAGTGGTGTGAGCAGTTGGACTCAGTTTGGACAAGGGGGAAAGGGGGACTTCCCTGGGAAGGTCCAGCTAAAAGTGACAACATTTGCCCCCAGAATTGGGGGCCTGGGAACACTGGACCTGCTCCTTCTCCCCTCTCCTTCCCCGTTTTTGTGCTTCTGGTTTGTTTCTTTAATTTAACAAGTGCTGCAGTTTGCCCTCCCATTCCCATCTATCCCCCAAGTCCTTTGCAATTTCTTCCCTGCCCTACATAGGGGCGGTGGGTGTGGGATCCCTTCACTGGCCCCCTCGGGAGGCCTGGGTTGGACTCAGGGTCTCCTCCAGCTGGGGGCTGGACCGCAGCACCTATCTGAGCAGTTAGAGCGTCTTTCTTTTCAGATTGTGTACAGTAGATTATTTATTTTGTTATTTTGGAATAAAATTTATTTTATGGCTTAGGATCTATGACCCCTGCCTTGAGAGGGAGAATGGGATGGGGGAGTGAAGGGAAGCTGGCAGTGGATAGGGCAACAGAAAAGATGCAGCAGGCAGGGCCCTCTCATACACTGGAGGGCCACATGGCCAGGCCTGGACCCAGACTCTCACCCTGGCTCCCAGGCAGCATTGGAGGTGTGGAGCCATACGTAGATGTCACAGCCACTTGGACCCACTTGGGCACAGTCAGACTCCAAATTCAGAGTATTTGGGGGTTAGCATATGTCAGAGAGGCCAGCACACTTGCTGCTGTCTTCTGTGCAGTGTCTCACCCTCCCAAATTTGTGTTGTCACATAGGCAAAAGCAGATAGACACATGTTCTATGTGGTCATGCAACTAAGGTGCCAGCTATACATTTAACATATCCTAGGTACATACACGTTCACACAGCTATACACGAAGAATCTCAGCCCTTGTACTTTTGCATAGTCTCATATACGTATCAGAAGCCTCCACCTGGCTAACAGGAATTTGGGGCTTTGGGAGATTTTTTAATCAGGGCAAAACTTGTATTAGTAACCACATATCCAGACCCCTCCTGTGCTCCCACCCAGGGTCCCTTGAGCTGCTTCCCATTCCCCCAGGGCTGAGACCCAATATCCTCTATCCCTGGCCTCTAGTGTAAATGTGTCTGTATGTTCCTGCCTATCCGTCCTAGGCCCTGGGTCAGAATGGGTGGAGAAGCCTTCCATGCCCTAACCTGTGCTCTTACCCAGCCCCCCTCCTGCTCAGCCCCATCACCCTCAGAGAGCTCTGTATGTGTGTGTGCGTGCGTGTGCGCGCTGCAGGTGCAGGCATGTTGGGGTGTGTCTCAGAGCCTGAACTTCCCTTCCAGTCAGTGCTGGAAGGAGGTGGGCAGGGGAATGATAGAAAGGAAGGAGTGGATTGGCTCCACCCACTGTGCATTCTCCTGTTAGTCTTTTCCTCCTGACCCAGGAGTAGGTGGGGATAGGAGGGCACCCTCCCCATCTGCTGCTTGGCAGGGCATGAGCAAGTGTCCAGAGCAGGTCTGTGGGGGTAGTAGAAGAGCTGTCTCTTTGGGTTCTCCCTCCAGCTGGGATTACCAACTGGGGTTGGCCCTTAGGTCCATGTGGGACATTGAGATCCCAGATTGCCCATAGTGGGAGGGCTGCAGGAGGGGCTGTGCCCCCAAGGACCCTACCCCCGACTCCCCTTGCCCCTCCAGGAGAAGCTTAGTGAGGTCCTGTTCAGTGGGAGGCAGCAGAGGAGGGAATATGTCTTCACCAATCCTGCAAGGAGATGGGAGAAGCAGTGGAGTAGGCATGGCGCCCACTCCCCTAGATGCCACCCAGCCTCCACTCCCAAGCTGCCACTCACCAAGTGCCCTGAGGAAACGCTGTCACTGGCTGGCTCAGGCAGCTGTCTTCCACCATGGTCACATCTGAGCAGAGCAGGGGGTCAGGGCTGGACACAGCATGCTCCTGAGGCTGGCACGGCAGCAGGCCCCTGCCAGGAACCAGCAATGGAAATAAGGAGAGCGGGGCAAGGCCAGGAAAGAAGAGGCACATGGGGTCAGGAGGGGCTTTGTCACTCACTGGGGGTGAGGCTGGTCAAAGGGCAGGCTCATCTGGCCCAGGCTGGGGGGCATCTGCAGGTGAGGCCTGGAAGTAGGGAGAGCACAGTTAGAGGAAGGCAGGCTAGGCAAATGCAGAGTGGTGCAAAGTCAGGACCACTGAGTGAGGAAACAAGCTCCAGCTCCTTATCCTGACTTAGTCATGGCCTTGGGCAAGCTATTTCTATGCTCTGAGCTCAGTCTTCTCATCTGTAAAATGTGCGTGTTATGGGGGTGGATTAGCCAATTTCTAATGTTTCTTTGGACTCTGAACTTTGGTAGTTCTTAAGTCCCCAAGTCCTCACTCCCGCCTCACCTTCTGGGAAGGGAGATGTTGTGTCTTGACTAAGAGTTAATAAGCACCCGAGTGTCATACTTCGGGAAGAAAAATGTCTAGGCCATTTCAAGACCAAAACAGATGAGTAAACAAAAACCAACACAGCAGAGAAGTGACAGTGGCTCTCAGGGGCAGGACAGAAAATAATAATAACAGTCATGCACCACATTAACGACATTTCTGTCAACTACAGACCACAGTGGTCCCATAAGATTATAATCAAGGCCAGGCAGAGTGACTCACGCCTGTAATCCTAACGCTTTGGGAGGCCGAGGTGGGAGGATCACTTAAGCCCAGGAGTTTGAGACCAGCTTGGGCAGTAAGTGAGACCTTGTCTGCAGAAAAACCTTAAAAAAGAATTAGCCGAGTGTCGTGGTGCACTACAGCAGGAGGATTGCTCGAGCCCAAGAGGCGGAGGTTGCAGGGAGCTAAGATCGCACCACTGCACTCCAGTGAGGGAGACCCTGTCTCAAAAAAAAAAAAAAATTATAATCAAGCTGAAAATTCCTATCACACAAATATTTACCATTATGTTACTATTTCCTTATACTATTCAGAACAGTATCATGCTGCTCGGGTTTAAAGCTAGGATCAATAGGCTACACAATATAGCCTCAGTGTATAGTAGTCTATACCATCTAGGTTTGTGTAATTATACTCGATGATATTCGCATAATTATGAAACTGCCAAAGACAGAAAATGCTCCTTCATTAAGTGATCCACGACTGGACTTACACAGCTTTTGCTATGAGCCATGCACTATGCTCAGCTTTTTAAGTGTTATGAACTCATTTAATCTCCACAATAATGCAGTGAGGTAGGTTATTATTATTAGCATTATTATCCCCCATTGTGCAGATAAGGCACCAAAGGCTAAGTAATTTGCCCCAAACCAGTAAGTGGTGGAGCTAGAATTCAAACCTAGGCAGTCCAGATCTTAACTACTACCCCCTCATTAGAGTGGACAGAAGAGAAGAAGACAGGCTGTTAGCATTTGCTGCTCCTTTCTCACAGAAGAGCCTCTTCTAACAATTCAAATGCCCACCCCCTTAGAGTGGGATGGTATCCCCATGAGGTTTTTCACTTACTCCTGGAAGGCTGACAACACGTTGACTGATTCTTCTTGGGAGAGGCCTTGATACGGGGGGATGGAGTGAGAGTGTGGTGGGTACACCTGGGGCCTGGGGAAAGAAAACAGACCCCCTGATGCCAGCCCTTCTCCTGGACACCACCACACCCTGCTTTTGAACAGGTGTCCCTTTCATGGAAAGGAAAATTCTCTGTTCAGCCCCCAATGCCAGCTCTCCCAGCTGCCCATGCTAAGATTAGCCCATCTGCACAGACCACTCCCATTCCTGTCTTTCCAGCTCCTTACACCATATCTGGGCCAAGCTGCATGCTCATGGAGGAATCAGGGGCCATTCCAAGGTCATAAGAAGGCACCATGGTAGGCATCTGGACCTCTGGGGTAGGAAGTGGTTGGTCCCTGGAGGAGGGAAGGAGGTACATGTGACTGCCCAAGGGTTGATGCCACCCCTCCTTCCTGCAGATAAGCACTAAGCCCCTGACCTACCCATTGTCCATACCACCACACTCACCTTTCCACGGTCATCTTGATGGTAGCTGGGACATAACCCCTGCCATCCTTACCCATCTGTTCAGCTGTTGTGAGAAGGAAAAGACAGCCATAGAGTGCTCTGGGGTTAGGGAGGAAGGGAGGTGGAAAAGGTGGGCATGGATGATGGGGAAGTAAGAGAAGCGCAGCTATGAAATAGAGAGTGACATCAGGATGACACACGCGGGCAGGGAGAGGAGGGCAGCGGGGAGCAGGGAGGAAGTGGGTGACAGGAAGGAATCAGAGCTGCCAGTTCCAGCTCACGCTTGTAGTGGCTCCGGAAAGCCTCATCCTTGGGCTTCTTGGGATAGAGGTTTTTGAGCTGAGCAAGATCCCGGATTCGGTCCCCCAGTGAGCGAATGGACAGGTCTTTGGCAGAGAATGGCTGGATGTTCTCTATCTGTGGAGAGCCTATGGTAGGAAGGAGACCCTGAGATCCCTCTGTCCGGACTTTCTTCCCCTTCCCCAACCCCTACCATAAGACCTGTTCTCACTCCACCAAGGCAAGGGAGAGAGGACCTAGGGTGGGGCTCCTGAGGGAGAGAGACCCACTAGTCTCCATTCCCACAGAGCTCACAGTGAGAAGGTGAACATTTAGACCACAGAAGGAAGAAGAGAAGCTGGAAGAACTTCCTGAAGATCAGGATCGGCATCAGGAAGGTCAGGACATTTCATTCCCAGAAGAAACCCCAGAGGGCACAGGCACAGAGACAGAGGACTGGCTGGGGTGGCCTCACCATCCTGGCCCCGGATGACATGGGCAATGGTGATGCCCCCAATCTCTGAGTCGCTGAAGCGGAGGAGAAAGGTTCCGTCGGGCTCATTGAGAAGAAGGCTAGTAACATACTGTTTGCTGATGAAGCCAATGATCAGCCTGGCGGGGATGAAGGAGAGGATGGGGCATGGGCAGTGAGTATGGAGGTGACTGGTGTATGGCTGCTCAGACTACCCAGGGTGGGGACTCACCGGTCAGACCAGTAGCTCCGGAGACAGCGTTTGGTGAGGTCCAGGACACCATCAAACCACTGCCAAAAGGTGAAGCCACGGCCCAGCAGGATCTCCTAGGGGGAGAGGGGGAAAGGTGTGAGCCGAGGGAGGGCCAGAGCTGGAGCCTGTTTAGGGCAGGCAGTGAGCTGTGAGTGCCCTCATGACAGAATCACAGGGCTGAGGATCAGACCGAACCTGAGACTCCATCAATGACAACGACCAATCCTAATGCTTACACGTGCCAGCCACTATTTCAAGCCTTTCTATATATTTATTTGCTCTTTACCAGGCTATGGAGGTAGGGATTATAATAATTCCATCTTACAGATGAAGAAATGGAAGTCCAAAAACGTCGAATGACTTGCCCAGGTCTACATAGCTGGTAAGAGGCAGAGCTAGGATTTAAACCCAGGCATTCTGGCCCTGGAGCCCCTCTTAACTACTATGCTACACCCTCTCCCTAAGGAGGTGTGGCAGAGGTGACGCCCAAAGGAAGGTAACCTGCTGGGTGTGACTGTCTTGCTCCCTTTAGCTAACACACCCTCTGGTCACATGAGCATTTCTTTCTTCTCTGTAAAGATTCTGTCTCACACAAAAGAAAGAAAAAGAGAGAAAGAGAAAGAAAGAAAGAAAGATAAAGAGAGAAAGAAAGAAAGAAAGAAAGAAAGAAAGAAAGAAAGAAAAGAAAGAAAGAAAAAAAACCAAAACATAAAATAACATAATATAACATAAAATAAAAGAGCAAGAGTCAGAAATATGTGGTTCTCTCCTAGCCATGGCACTCACCTGCTTTGGGAACTTGAACAAACTACATAACCCTCTGAGCATCAGATTCCTCATCTGTAAAATGGGGATAATAATAGTATCTACCTCAAAGGGATGTTGGGAGGATTAAGTGAGATAACATACATAAGGTGTTAAGCACAGCGCCTGGCATATAAGCTGTCAACGCGTGGTAGCTGGTATTACTGCACATGTCCCTGTGGGATTTTGTTCAGTTTTTGCAATAGGAATTCTTTTTCTTTCTTTCTTTCTTTTTTTTTTTTTTTTAGACAGAATCTCATTCTGTTGGCAGGCTGGAGTGCAGTGGCACAATCTTGGCTCACTGCAACCTCTGCCTCCCAGGTTCAAGTGATTCTCCTGCCTCAGCCTCCCGAGTAGCTGGGACTACAGGCATGCGCCACCATGCCCAGTTAATTTTTGTATTTTTAGTAGAGACGGGGTTTCACCATGTTGGTCAGGATGGTCTCGATCTCTTGACCTTGTGATCCGCCCGCCTCAGCCTCCCAAAGTGCTGGGATTACAGGTGTGAGCCACCACACCTAGCCTTTTTTTTTTTTTTTTTTTTTGATACAGAGTCTTGCCCAGGCTGGAGTGCAATGGTTTCATCTTCCCTGCAGCCTCTACCTCCTGGGTTCACCTCCTGCCTCAGCCGAGTAGCTGGGATTATAGACGCAAACGACCACTCCTGGCTATTTTTTTGTTTTTAGTAGAGACGGGGTTTTGCCATGTTGGCCAGGCTGGTCTCGAACTCCTGACCTCAGGTGATCTACCCGTCTCGGCCTCCCAAAGTGCTGGGATTACAGGCATGAACCACCATGCCTGGCCTTTTTTTTTTTTTTTTTTTTTTTGAGACAGAGTCTTGCTCTGTCACCCAGGCTTGAGCGCAGCGGTATGATCTCAGCTCACTGCAACCTCCACCTCCTGGGTTTAAGCAATTCTCCTGCGTCAGCCTCCCATGTAGCTGGGATTACAGGCATGTGCCACCGCAACTGGCTAATTTTTGTATTTTTAGTAGAGATGGAGTTTCACCATGTTGGCCAGGCTGGTCTCAAACTCCTGACCTCAGGTGATCCACCCACCCCGGCATGTCAAAGACTGGGATTACAAGCATGAGCCGCTGTGCCTGGCCAGGAACTATTTTTCCAACAGGTCAAAGTCACTTTGAATCAGAGCTCTGTTTACACACAACCTGGGTGAGTCATGCAAGTCACTGGTAAAGAGGAAGGACAGATGGCCCCCAGACCAAAACCTCAGGGATGTCAGAGAACGCATCTCCAGAGCCAACCCCCAGGCCTGGGGTTTTTCCTCCCTGGTCCATGACAGGCCTTCCTAAAGGACCTGAGGGGGCACTGTGGAGAATCCAGTGGAAGGTCCCTGCATGGAGGCTGAGCAGGCCCTGAGTGCCCCAGGGATGAAGAGCTTGGGGGTGGGAGGTCCAAAGGGCAGGAGAATGACCTTGTTGAACTGCGACCAGGACACAGAACGGTGCTGGAAGGCCTCCATACTGAGGCTGTTGTCATTGAAGATCTTCTGGGCCAGGAAGAGGAAGTGCTCTGGGAGCAGCCCCCGGTTGGTCCCCACCTCAGCCATGAACTTCAGGTTCAGAGTTTCACACATCTTGTCCCAGGGCACCCGCTCAGCCACCACAAAGGGCACGCGGTCCTGGGGAGAAGGGGGAAGAAGAGAGCACTGCAGGCTACCGTCTTGTTATTCCTCGGGCCGGCCTTCATCCCTCCCACCTGCCTGTGGCCTACCCCTCCACAGCCCCTGATACCGCTCACAAACATGCTGTTTTTTCTAGGTTACAGTGCTGTGGCCTGATAGTTGTTAAGACTGGGGTGAAAAGAGGTCAGAAGCACGAAAGCAGGCCCATGAGAAAGTGTTAAGGTCACACCCATTTAAACATGCCCACCACCCCATCAGCAGGCCTGCACCACTGCCCATGTTAGAACCCACCCTGCCCCTGTTCCCTCCAACTCCAGGACTTTCCTCACCATCTCAGAGAAGGCATTGTCCCACAGGATAGTGGCTTTGGCATTGTTGTCTTGGTTGCCATGGACGATGACCACCAGGGGCAGAGACAGGGCCTGAAGAGGGTGAGGACAGGGGTTTCTTTTCTTTCTTTCCTTTTTTTTTTTTTTTTTTTTTTTTTAGATAGTATCTCACTCTGTTGCCCAGGCTGGAGTGCAGTAGTGCAATCTCAGCTCACTGCAGCCTCAGCCTTCAGGGCTCAAGTGATCCTTCCACCTCAGCCTCCTGAATAGCTGGAACTACAGAAATGTACCACCTAATCCAGCTAATTATTTATTTATTTATTTTTGAGACAGAGTCTCGCTCTGTCACTCAGGCTGGAGTGCAGTGGCGCGATCTTGGCTCACTGCAAGCTCTCCCTCCCAGGTTCACGCCATTCTCCTGCCTCAGCCTCCCGAGTAGCTGGGACTCAGGCGCCTGCCACCATGCCTGGCTAATTTTTTGTATTTTTAGTAGATACGAGGTTTCACCGTGTTAGCCAGGATGGTCTTGATCTCCTGACCTCATGATCCGCCCGCCTTGGCCTCCCAAAGTGCTGGGATTACAGGCGTGAGCCACCGTGCCCGGCCAATTTTTTATTTTTTGTAGAGATTGGATCTCCCTATGTAGCCCAGGCTGGTCTTAAACTTGCAGGCTCAAGCGATCCTCCTACCTTGGCCTCCCAAAGTGCTGAGTTGTTTTGTTTTGTTTTTGAGACATAGTCTTGCTCTGTCGCCCAGGCTGAAGGGCAGTGGCGCAATCTTGGCTCACTGCAACCTCCGCCTCCTGGGTTCAAGCGATTCTCCTGCTTAGCCTCCCGAGCAGCTGGGACTACAGGCCTGCACCACCACGCCCAGCTAATTTTTGTATTTTTAGTGGAGACGGGGTTTCACCATATTGGCCAGGCAGGTCTTGAACTCCTGACCTTGTGATCTACCCACCTCGGCCTCCCAAAGTGCTGGGATTACAGGCTTGAGCCACCATGCCCAGCCGGACAGGGGTTTCTTAGTGAAGCAAGAAGTTTCCTCAGGGGACTGGCTCTGAGCACTCAGAGAAGTTATTGGACTCACACATCATAATCAAAAAGCTCATGCCATGTTATTAAATGCATTCTGAAGCTCAATCAGGGCCTCACCGTAGAGAAGTGGTTATTAGGCATCGCTATGGAGCCAGACCTCCAGGTTTCAAATACCAGCTCCAACACTTAGCTGTGTGACTGGGACAAACTACTTAAATTCTCTGTCTCAATGTCTTTATCTATAAAACGAGGCTGATAATACTGCCTACCTCATAATGTTATTGTGAAAACCAAACGTGTGTGTGCTGGCACGCATGTGCGTATGTATCATTTAATAGAGTGCCCTGGTCTATAGGAAGTGCTTCCGAAGTGTTTGCTGCTATCCACTACCATTCCCTGCCCTGTGCACTCCATGCTCTCGCTCACCCCCACTCACCCGGGCCCCAGTGTGCATGAATCCCAGACACATGGGGTATGGGGCAGTCACAAGAGGTGAGGGTCCAGGGCCCTTGTGTGTGGCATTGGAGGAGGACTCGGGGTCCCAGATTGGGGCAGGGCTGGGCCACGGTTCACCTGGAGCTGGATGGGGAGTTTGCCGGGGCCAAGTGTGAAGCTGGCAGAGAAGAGCACAGCGCACTTCTCCTCTGTGACAGACTCAGTGCCCTTCCGCTCACACCGCTTGATCTTCTTGAGAAGCTGTGGGTGGGGTGAGGGAGAGCAAGGGCGAGGTCATGAGGACAGAGACCGCTCCTCCTGGGCTTCCCGACATCCTCTCCAAGGAGAGTCCCACAGTCTCCTAGTGGTGCCCCCATCACTGCACCCCGAAGCCCCTCACCAGGTTCTTGAACAGGGCAGAGCAGCAGTTCCCAGGAATGCTGTTCTCCAAGGGCACAGTGTTGTTGATGATTTCTCCAGTGCTTTCTCTGCCAGGGGAGGTCAGAGTGTGAACGAGCTCATCTCACTGTCGTCAGGTGTGGCAAGTGCATGGGTGAGTGTAGACTACCCACTGTCACCAGCCCTAAATCTCCATGTCTCTGTTTGGGTTCTTAAGGGAGGAGTCCCCATCTTGGCCAAATCATGATGCCCCCACCCCATTCCAGCCCTAAATGGGTCCCTCCCTTTCCTCTGCCTTGACCATTCAGGGTCTCCACATCCCATGGCCCTCCCTCCCCATCCCTTGCTCTTTTCAGTGCCAGCCCTCCAGGCTGCCTCCATCACCCTAACAGCCCTTCTCCAACCCCAGGTCCAATCCCAGCTTACGCTCCAGCCCCAGGACCCTGAGGCACACTCAGCTCCCTCGCCTGCTTCTCTGTCACCATGTCGGCCCTGACCAGCGGAGGCTTGGCTGGGGCCCCCAGGAACCTCAAGCCCAACAGGAATCGAACTCCAGCCTGGAACTTGGTCTGAGTCTTCAGTACCTGGGGGGGCTGCTTCTCCACCAGGAAGCAACTGGGAGTGAGGAGGACACAAGGGGAGTTGGGGGCTAGGTCCCTGCTGGTGCCCTCCCCACAGCTCTAGCCCCCTTCTTTTCTTCCCGAGGTCTGTTCTAGGCCAGACTGGGAGCTCCCGGGGAATACCTGGTGACGAGGGTTCTCAGGACTTCATCCAGCCGGCCAGTCAGCGATGCCCGGGTCTTGGGCTCAAGCTCCCCACCAGCCGCCCCTACCTCCTGCTGTAGCTGGGAATAAATGTCCACCAGGCTCTCACACCTGGGGCCAGGACAGTGGTCAGGGGGCAGAGGATTAAGGCTGCTTGCTCCGGTCCAGACCCCCTTCCCCTATACCCAGGGAGAAAGGCTATCATGTGTGGAGAAGTGGGGTGGGTAGTGGGTGTGGCTGCAAGGCACCTGGGCTGAAGGGGGTTCTGTGATCTGTTGGCCTAGGGTCTGGGTGGGAGGTTCATTCTCAGTGCCTACACCCCCTGTGGAAACCCAGCTGCCTCTCCCCCGACGGCTCTTGCACCCAGGACAGCTGCCACCACTTACAGTGCTTTGTGGCACATTGGAAAGTGTTCCCACCCAATAAACCAAATGGAAAAGCCCTCCTATTCCTCTAGGCATGGGGCTTGAGGAGAGAAGCCTGGGTTGGATGAGTCCCCGCTTGTGCGCCTCCACTAGGCCCACTTGTACAGGATGCGACCTGAACGACAGTGTGCACAGCCCCGCTGGAACTGGCTTTTATGCATCTTGGTCCACTCCAAGGCCCTCCCGCCTGGCTTCTTTCTCTCACCTGTAGGGCCTTCAGCAGGGTGAGCTGCCCACCCCCAGCTTGCCCCCTCTTCCCCATCAGCCCTAGCCCAACCTCTCCTGGAGTGGGGCCAGGCTCTCCTCAAACGGTGCGCCATTCCCTGCCAGCTGCTGCTGCCGTTTCCAAATCTGGATCCTCTTCAGCACTAGGGCTTTGGCTGCCTCTAGCTCTCCAGTGGTCTCCTGCAGTAGCATGGCCAGGGCCTATGGGCAGAGAGGGGCCTGAGCCAGGGCCTCACGCTGCCTCCACACCCAGCTCCTGGGATACGGCTCTTTTTCTCACTCCTCTGGCATTCCCTTGCCCTACTTCAGCCTGTGTCTTTCTGAGGTCTAGCTTCCATCCCTCCAGCTGCACTTTGACCAAGGTCTCCACCTGTCAGCCCATTACTCACCTCACTTGGCCCAGTCCCATTAGCAGGAGTTTCTATCAAGCTGTGCAGAGACACTGAGGGTTGGGGGCAGAAATCAAGGGTGCAGACAGATTAGAGGTTCAGTTAAGGTTGAGATCCAAGAGGCAACCACTCCTACACACTCCCCAGAACCGCCCTGGCCCCCACCTTGGCCAGCCTCAGCCCCCTTCTGCAGGGCTTCTCGGAGAAGGTGGATCTCCCCTACTCGGTGCTGCAGCCTCCGCAAGCCTGTCTTAAACTTGAGTTCTTCCTGCTTCCAGTGGAAAGGCATTGGCAAGTGGCGGAACTACACAGGAAGGACAGATGCCAAGAAGTGAAACACTCTGCTCATCCCTCTATACCTGGCCTCCACTCTCTGCTCTGCAGATAGCGTTTTCTTGTTCCCCTCTCCCCTTTGGCAGTTCTTCCTGACCTTTTGGAATATCGTGGAGATAAGACCTTGCTCCTAGCAGAATCAGCTCCTTATCCCTTGCTCTGTTCTCCCCGGCCTCTTACCTTCAGTCCCTCATAGAAAGATTCCCTGAGCTTGACTTGGGGTTCACTCTGACCCTAGAAACCTCCTTTGGTCATTCCTGGGCCTAGAACACTGAGCCTTTACTGAGGTTCAAATTCTTTCTAGTTTGTCATGGCTCAGGCCAAAGTCTCAGGGGATTGAGTTGGGGTGGGAGGTGGAATATCACAATACCTGTTCCATAACAGCTTTTTTCTCTCCTTGAAGTATTTGTCTGAAAGTGGCCACCAGCTTCAGGGGGTCCCTCTGATATATGCTCTACAGAAATGAGGGTGGTAAACAGTGAGCTTTGCTCTTACCCATGTCCTTCAATCCCTCCAATCCCCAGGCCTGCATTCACACATATACTATAAGGAAGCACAACTGTAGACTCCAGAAGTTTTTGTGCATTTGCATGCTTTTAAAATCTAATTTGCCTGCTAGCTAGCAGTTAACCACAGGAACACCAATTTGCTTCCAGCATCCAACCAATTTTCTTCCAGGGCCCAATGCTCAACCCAGTTCAACCTCAGCCCCACCCAGCCTTGTCCCCTCCCCTCCTGCCCCACCTCAAGGGTGCTGATGTGTTGCAAGATGGTGCTCCCCTCCCCCTGCTCTCCCACCGAGGCCTGAAGGTGCTGGACAGTGTCTGAAAGTAGGGCACTAGCCAAGTTGCAGCAGAAGGCGTCGGAGCCGACCAGGAACTCCCTGCAGGAAGATCAGGATGAGGCTACCTCAGGCCAGGGCTTCCTCAGCTCTCCTGACCCTTTACCCCACAGCCAAAAGCTCAGCAGTTCCTTTCTCGCTCCTTATTCTCCATCTAGGCCCTCTGTAGCTTTCACCCATGCTCCTTGTTTCCCAGTCTTCTAGCTGTTATGAGAAGTGCCTTTGTCCCAGCCCAAACCCCCCTCCTCTTCGGCTCAGCCTCCTAAGAGATGGGGTCTCCATCTGTCAACATTCATAGCCTGGTCTTGATGGGGCACAGACTCCCTGCTAAATCTAGGTCACTACACATGGAATAACAGGTCTCAAGTTCTGAATCCATGGGTGAGGGGAGAAAAATCTAAGGAGAAGGAAGATGAGTTAGGGAAGACTTGGGGGACCAGCAGGGAGCAGCCAGGACTCACCAGGGCTGGCTCTCCAGCCAGTCACCCAGAAGATGCCGCAGGTGTTGGGGAAAGTCGACATAGAGCCGCTGCACTTTTTCTGGGGGCATCTTGGAGACCAGACCCCACAGAGACATGATCTCGGACTTGGAGGTTGCCTGGAGGAGAAAAATAAGGCCACTCTGAGGGGTGCCCAAGAAACTTGGCCTATCTCCTGGGGCAGCCAGGGACCTCCCATAGATAGCCCTCCTAGGGACTGTCCCCACCACCACTCATGGCCAGACCACCTTAAACCAGGGGCATCCTGAGTCAATGCCTGAGATGGGGGTAACTCCTTCAGTGATAGACACAGGGGTGGGAAGAGCTGAGCTGTAGCCAGAGGGATGGGGAGGCAAAGGGAGACAGGGCAGTAGAGTGAGAGCTCTCTTAGAGATGGCAGAGGATTTGGTTGCAGCTCTAGACCTGGCTCTGGTTCTGTGGGCAAAGAGCCTTCCCTTTGTGGGCTTCGATCTTCTCATCTATAAAATATGAGTGTTAGATGAGTGGAAAACTTTCCAAACTTTTTAAAGCGGTAGGCAATGTCAGCTTTTAATCTGTGGAATCTCAATTACATAAAAGCTACGAAACCGAAGATGCCCTGTTGAAAGCAAGCATGGAAAGCCTGAAACTCGACTGCTTCTACTTCCCTCTCCCCACCTCCTGACGCCAAAGGCGTCCCTAGACAAACCTCTCAAAATTCTAGGACTCCATGAGATAATTTGAAAACCACAAGGCTCGGCCAGGCGCAGTGGCTCATGCCTGTAATCCCAGCACTTTGGGAGGCCGAGGCGGGCAGATCACGAGGTCAGGAGATCAAGACCATCCTGGCTAACACAGTGAAACCCCATCTCTACTAAAAATACAAAAACAAAATCAGCAGGGCGTGGTGGCGAGCGCCTGTAGTCCCAGCTACTGGGGAGGCTGAGGTGACAGAATGGCGTGAACCTGGGGGGCGGAGCTTGCAGTGAGCAGAGATCGAGCCACTGCACTCCAGCCTGGGCGACACAGAGAGACTCTGTCTCAAAATAAATAAATAAATAAATGAAATAAAATAAAAATGAAAACCACAAGGCTAGATGATGAAGAGGATGGGAGAGTAATAACAGCTACTATTTGTTAAGCACTTACTATGTATGAGGCATTACACTCAGTGTATTATCTCCTTCAGGCCTCACGACACTTTTAAAAATATATAATATCCCATTTTATAGATGAAGAAACTGAGGCTTAAGGAGTTTCTCTACCCTGCCCAAGGCTACTCAGTAAGTGAGTTTGGAAAGCAGGCTTTGAATCTGAGTGGGGATTAACCATCGCACTGTGTTGTTAGGATCCCTTCCAGGGGCAAATCTGATCATCCTAAGAAGTGGGGGAAGGTGCGAGGAGACTTGAAGGAGGAGAGGTGGAAAAGGAAAGCAGAGAGAACTAAGGAAAAGGATGGAAGAGACTGGAAAAAAGGCGGGTTTAGTAAGCTAGGAGGAAAGAGCCTAGAAGAGAGAGGAAGCTGGAGGGCTAGAAGGCAAAGATGAGAGACGAAAACAGGTAGAAAGGAGAGGAGGGGACAGGGAAGTAGAAGAGGGGGTTGCATCCCCATTTCCAGGTTCAGGGAGGACTGGGTAACCAGTGGTTTCCCAGGGGCCTTTCCCAGGGGTTTCTCATAATATCCCTCTCCCAGAGATGAGGGAGAGGATGGGATGACAACTCCCCAGGTCTCCCCAAACCCAGTAACCCCAAGTCCTCCTGTTGCACGTTCAGCCTCTCACCTCTCCCAGGCCTCTCAGAGGGATGGAAAATGGAGAGGTCCCTTCTCTGGACGTTCCTGCTCCAAGACCTTCATGCCCCTCTTTCCTCCAGTGCCCACTTACCCCAGCTCTTTTCTCCTCAAGGCAGAATCCTTACCCCTCCTGCTCAGGTTCCTCCAATAGGCCTTTCTCTAGCCCAAGAGAGAAAGGTCCTCTGGAGTGGGTGGGCACCGCTTTCCTCTGCATCCCCTTGCAGAGTGACCAGCCTCCTGGCATGGCCCTGGCTATAAATATCCAACCCCTCTTCTTCCCCAGCCATCAGGAGGACACATTTCTCCCCACCCCAACCCATAACAAGGCTGGGTCGATTGGCTTGACCAGGACAGGGGCACCTTTTGTCTTCAGCCCCTTGAAGGGGAAGGGAGGGAGGAGCCACGGCGTGAGGGGCGGGGCCAGTGTTACCTCCCAAACTCAGAAGGGAAGCGCAAGGTCTGGGATCCTCGTCCGCCCGCTTGGTGGCCTAAACTCGCTTATCTCAACCCCTACCTGCCCGAGTCCTCTGATTGTGGGACCACAGGATCGAAAGTTAAAACAGCTTCTCTGAGTTGCCCAATGTGTGGATGTGGCGGTGGGGGCAGGCGGGGAGGTGGAGCCAGTTCAGCACGAGGAGGGTTAACTCGGCGCCGCCGCTGGGAAATCTCAGCGTCTACAGCAGCCAAGCGTGGAGCAGTTTTGAGGGGGAAATTCCCCCTCGTCTGGGCCACCATGAGGTCTACATCTGGGGCTTGCTCACCCCCCAGCCACACCCTTGAACAGGAACCTTTAGCGGAGGGCAGGATAGGGGTTTAACAAGGATCCACTGCCCTCTGGCATCAACCTTCCAGGGAGGGGCGGTCACTTCCCCCGACTCAGGGCAGAGGGGCACTCCTTCACCTCCTTTCCCTGACTTTCCATGGCCCTGGGGGTGCAGGGGTGAGGCTGTGAAAACGTGACCCATGGGGGAGGGGAGTACTGAGGCCTGGACCCTCCCAGATTCCTCCAGGAGTTCGAAACTGCTAAAACCCAGTGCCATCAGCCACCAACACTAGCTGAAACCATCTCTTGGGGACCATCCACCCAGCCAGGGGAGGATCCCGAGAGCTCCCCCCACGAATCCACCCCCATGCACTCATAGAGGCCCCCGCACCCACCTCGGAGGCAACCCCTCACCTCGGCAACCCCTCTGCTGTCTTCTCCCTTTCTCAGCGGGCACTTCCAGGCCCCATAGGTCTGTAGCTCTGTCCAGCGAGTTCAAGGCTGGCCCTGCTAGCACCTCCCCCCTTCCACCACCACCACCAAAAAGAAAAATAAGATAAAACACACACATACATACACACACACACACACACACACACACACTCCTCTCCCGTCCTCCCTCTTCAGTGTAAGCAGTGGCTGCCCCAGCCCGCTGTTTCCGGCTTCTCCTTCTACCCAGGTCCCTCCCTGGAGCTCTGACGACACAGAGAAGAGAAAGTGGGCTGGAGGAGGAAGAGGAAGAAAGTGGGGTGAATATGTGTGCCTCCTGTGCCGAGTGGGGGAACACGTGGGGGATCAGGACTGGGGTCCAGGCCTTGGAGCCAGGCTTGGGGGGAGGCTGACCCCCACTTACTCTGTCCCCCTCAAAAGCATCAGCTTTTCTCCAGAAAGTCACCCAATAACAAACAGATTTGCCACCCCTAACTGCCTGGCTCCCAAACTCAAACTCTGCCAAGGGCTGGGGTTTGGACCCACAAGGGACTGGGCTCCCCAGGGCCTCAGGAAAAGTAAATCCCTCTGGACTCTGCGCTCCCTCCAGTGGAGGACCCTGAAAAGCCGCCAGGGAGCTCGATGCCAGCCAACTCCTAGGTCCCCCTCCCTTCCGGCAGGGAACGCCTTAGAGGTCGGTCTCGTGACCACTGACGGGAGGGAGTGGGGGAGGGGAACCCTCAGCTCAGAATTCTGGAAGACTCTAGGAGTCCCTTGGACTGAAGCTGGTCTTTGCTCTCTCCTCACAGGGCACCCCTCCTGAGACTGTGGTGGGAACCAGCACAAGCCGGAGCTGCTGCCTGCAGATTCACAAGGGACAAGTTTGAATACGAATCTGCTGTGTTCCTATCTGCCAAGTTCCTATATGTTTCTGGGGTAAACACTGAGACACGCCAAGAAACAAACACACACATGCACAACTTCCCTGACCACAAGACTACACACACACACACACACACACACACACGTGCAGGCAGGCTCACAAACAGAGCCCATTGCAATCACAACACCACACACACACACACACACACAGTCTTGCTCAACTTCTGAGTCATCAACATAACTAGTGGAGGGTTCTGCAGTTTTTGCTGGGGGAGGAGCTGGAGGAGACCAAGGGATCCAGAGAGGCCTTTACTCCCGGACACCTGAGAGCCCCGGTGTGTGGAAGAGGTGGTGTCTGAGGGGCGGTGGGAGGAAGTTTCTACTCCCCTCCTCCCTCCCATAGCAGGGCTGGGCTGAGGGGCCAAAGCTAGGCCTATGCTGCCCCCTGGTGCCTGACTTGATTTCCAGAACCACCTCCTCCTCCTCCATCCCTTGCTACCCCGCAGGTCTGTGCATGAGTGCACGTGTGTGGACCCAGCCAGGCAGCAGAGGGTTTGAACACAGCAAAATATAGCAGTTAAAAGACTGGACTGTGGATACAGGCTGCTTGGGTTCAAATCCTGCTAATGCTGCTAACCACACAACCCTGAGCAATTTACTCTGTGATTCATTCTCGTCATCTGTAAAATGGAGCAAATAAGTCTTAACCCATAATGTGAGAATAAAATGCAGTAAAACATCTGAAGGCTTAGAACAATGCCTGACACACAGTAACTGTCAGGCACTATTTTTATGGTTCATAATAAACCAGGTATGAGGAAAGGAGAAGGGTCTCCATCCTACATAGAAGTCCCCAGATTTGGGGGTCATGTTACTGCCAAAAGGATCCTATTGAGGGTGTATGTGCGTATGTGTTTGCTGTGTCTGCAGGACAGTGAATGGAAGAGAAGGGAGAGCAGGGGTGGAGGTGGCAGGCAGGGACTCTGTCCATTGGCTTGTCCAACAAGCCATGCTAGGATCAAGGTGTGTGCACATACGTGTTCACGGCACACGTGCTTTGTATGTGCTCCCGAGTGCCCACTCTGCCTGCAGACATCCACAGACAGTAGGTGAAGCCAGGTTTCACCATCTAAGGTGTCAGAGCTACAAGTCCCCAAAGACTTGGAGAGGAGGGAAAAGAGTAAATGTGATCTCTGACTTTGGCTCCTTTTAGGGGGTAGGAAGGCCGAGGAGCAAGTACTGGTAGAAAAATAGTATATATTACTCCCTCTGTAACTGACTATACCAATGGGAACACTGTGATGTAAGGGGAAAAAACAGAATTTAGAGGCAAATCTGGCTTGGGTATGACTCCATTTAGGAGGTTCACAATCAGGTGTCAATCCCTCAAATGAGAATAATAGTTATACCTACTTCAAAGAGTCTAGGCTAGGGTAAAGTGCCTAGAGTATGAAATTTAAGGAGATACTCATCTTCAGATTGTACAATTGCAGGGTCTGTCAGACCTTCATTAATGACATCTGCACCTGCATGACTGTGAGGGTGACTGTATCACCCTCCCCTGGACCTTGACATCCCATTGAGTGGTGGTAAAGATTGCACAAGAGAGGCTCACGCCTGTAATCCCAGCACTTTGGGAGGCTGAGGCAGGCAGATCACAAGGTCAGGAGATTGAGACCATCCTGGCCAACATGGTGAAACCCCGTCTCTACTAAAAATACAAAAAATTAGTCGGGCGTGGTGGTGCGCGCCTGTAGTCCCAGCTACTCAGGAGGCTGAGGCAGGGAAATCACTTGAATCTGGAAGGCAGAGATTATAGTGAGCCGAGATCAAGCCACTGCACTCCAGCCTGGTGACAGAACAAGACTCCGTCACACACACACACACACACACACACACACACACACACGATTGCACAAGATAAAGCGTAAGGAAAAAATAACTTTATGTCTATGTACTGCTGGTTACAACCCAATAGTGAGTCACAAAATCGATTTGGTGAGTGTATCAGTTTGCTAGGGCTGCTGTAACAAAGTACTACATATTGCATGACTTAAACAACAGAAATCTCTCAAGATGCTGGAGGCTAGAAGTCCAAGATCAAGGTTAACCTGAGCAGGATTGATTGATTCCTTCTCAGGGATGTGAAGGAAGGCTCTATTCCAGGCCTCCCTCCTTGGCCATTTTCACGTTCACACAGTGTTCTCTTTGTATGCAAGTCAGTCTCCAAGTTTCCCCTTTTTTCAAGGATACCAGTCATATTGCATTAGGCCCCATCCTAATGGCCTCATTTTAACTTAATTACCTTTGTAAAGACCCTATAAGGGGGTCATTCAAAATAAGGTCACGTCCTGAAGTACTTGGGATTAGGACTTCAAGAGAATTTTTGAGGAACACAACTCAGCCCATAACAGCATCTTGATCAAGCACAATGGCTCACACCTGTAATCCCAATACTCTGGGAGGCTGAGGCAGGAGGATTGCTGGAGGCCAGGAGTTCGATACCAGCCTGGGCAACATAGCAAGATCCCATCTCTACGAAAAAAATTTAAAACAATTAAAAACAAAACATAAAAAAAAACAGTGTCTTGACCTTCACTCTTTGAAACTGAAGTAAAGGCCAGGCGCAGAGGCTCATGCCTGTAATCCTAGCACTTTGGGAGGCCGAGGTGTGCGGATCATCTGAGGTTAGGAGTTCAAGACCAGCCTGGCCAACATGGTGAAGCCCCGTCTCTACTAAAAAATACAAAAAATTATCTGGGCACAGTGGCATGTGCCTGCAGTCCCAGCTACCTGGGAAGCTGAAGCAGGAAAATCACTGGAACCCAGGAGGTAGAGGCTGCAGTGAGCTGAGATTACACCCCTGCACTCCAGCCTGGGCAACAGAGTGAGACTCCATCTCAAAAAATAAAAAATAAAGTGAATAAAATTAAAAAATAAAACTGAAGTAGAATAGAACAGTACAGAAAATATCAGAAGGCATCATGCGAAGTAAGGATAAGTATTGTTTAATTAAACTTTTGTTTCAGCTTTATATATGTATCTGAATTCTTTTTTTTTTTTTTTTTTTTTGAGATGGAGTCTCCCTCTGTCGCCCAGGCTGGAGTACAGTGGCGGGATCTCGGCTCACTGCAACTTCTGCCTCCTGGGTTCAAGCAATTCTCCTGTCTCAGCTTCCCCAGTAGCTGGGACTACAGGCACACGCCACGACACCCAGCTAATTTTTGTATTTTTAGTAGAGACACCATATTGGTCAGGCTGCTCTCAAACTCTTGGCCTCAGGTGATCCACCCACCTCAGCCTCCCAAAGTGCTGGGATTACAGCCATGAGCCACCACTCCCGGCCCTATATGTATCTGAATTCTAAGTCATGATAAAACATACTTTTTAGTGCTGGTTGTGGGAAAAAAAAAAAAAAAAAGCACAGCCATGCATGGTGGCTCACGCCTGTAATCCGAGCACTTTGGGAGGCCAAGGTGGGCAGATCACCTGAGGTAAGGAGTTCAAGATCAGCTTGGCCAACATGGTGAAACCCCGCCTCTAAAAATACAAAAATTAGCCAGGTGTGGTGGCACTGCCCTGTAGTCCCAGCTACTTGGGAGGCTGAGGCACGAGAATTGCTTAAACCCAGGAGGTGGAGGTTACAGTGAGCCAGGATCACACCACTGCACTCCAGCAACAGAGTGAGGGTCTGTCTCAAAAATAATAATAATAATAATAATAGAAGCACAATTTGGATACTGGTGGCCACTACATAGTCCTTTGTATTGCTTTTTAATTATTTTGTGGGTACATCTTTCTTCCTCAACAATAACACAAGTTCAAGGAGGGCAAGGACTCATATCATACTGTACACACTGCTATGCAGCAGCTAGAAAAAACAACATGCATTCTTGCTGGTAAAGATATGAAGGGCTGCAATTAACTGAGTGTCTCCCATGTACTTGGTGCTGGGCTAAATGTTTTATACATACTCTCCTACGTAAGGACTAAACTGATTGATGGATTGATTGCTGGAGCTCAGTACATTTCACAGACAAGACAGTTCAAGAACACTGAATAGTGGACTGTGATTTGTGGAGGATGAGGGAAAAGAGGAGGAGGTCACAAAAGAATTGTGGGAAGCTGCTGAGGGCCCCTAGCCAGCTCTATCTCCCAGGCCTTCACTATTCTCCCCAAGTTTCCATCCATCTTCATACCAACTCATCATTTAATTAGGAAACACCTGTGCTCAAGGCCCCTCCCTTCTGCCTCTTCAGGCACTTGTTCCATTTATTATCCCCTTCATTCTTCAAATCTCCACCCTCCTGCTCTGTAGTTATGACAGCTCTATACTTTCAGCATAAAGCATGTTCGAATCCTTCTCTCTCTCCTCTCTCTCTCTCTCCTCTCTCTCTCTCTCTCATAGAACAGGGTCTCAATATGTTGTCCAGGCTCTCAAACTCCTGAACTCAAGTGATCCTCCTGCCTCGACCTCCCAAAGTTTTGGGATTACAGGCGTGAGCCACCGTGCCCAGCCTGAAATGAATCTTGAAGGGACATAAGAATTATTCAGGCAAAGAACAAGGAAAGCATTAAAGCAGGAAGAAGGTCTAGCATATGCAAAGGCATGGATACCTGTGGGAGCATGGTACCTTCTGGGAACGGGTAGTAATGGGCAATGGGGAGCATTAGAAGATTTAGACAGGTGAGTCATATGATAAGATTTAGTAGAGGGATCAGCCTAGCTGCAATGTGGAGGATGGATTTAAAAGATAAGTTCTGAAGCCAGGAGATCCATTCAGAAGGTTAATAACAACAGAGAGGGAGACGATACAGTTGAAGAGCAGAGGTGAAGCATTGTGGAATGGAGACTGGTTAGGAAGAAAAGTGAAGACATGAGGGGCCAGTGTCAAAGGAAAGAAAGGCAAGAAACCGGAAGTCTCAACAGACTTAAAGACCAGGCTTCCTGGGGGCAAGGGAAAGAAAGAGCTGTAAGGCTAGGATGTTGCGGTCAGAATCTAGGGAGTGAGATTTCAGTCCAGCTCTCCTGCAAGGGTGTGATAAAGGTGGTGGCTATGAGAGTGAGTGGCTACAGCAACACAGAGGTAAGTCATTGGAGTCAAAGAGAACAAGGAACCAAGAGGCCAGGGTGTTGGCTGGACTACCTGCCTGAGCACTGAAACCATCTGGGTTTGTGGAAAACTTGAGGTGGACAGGAAGACAGTCAGCTGCTAAAGTCTTCACAGAAGGCCAGGCGTGGTGGCTCATGCCTGTAATCCCAGCACTCTGGGAGGCTGAGGTGGGCAGACTGCTTGAGGCCAGGAGTTCGAGACCAGCCTGGGCAACATGGTGAAATGCCGTCTCTAGAAAAAATACAAAAATTAGCCTGGTGTGGTGGTGCATGCCTGTAGTTCCAGCCACTGGGGAGGCTGAGGTGGGAGGATCCCTGAGCCCAGGATGTCAAGGCTGCAGTGAGCCATAATTGCACCACTGCACTCCAGCCTGGGCAACAGAGTGAGAGCCTGTCTCAAAAAAATTAAAATAAAATAAAATAAACAAAGCCTTCACGGATAAAGTGACCAGGACATCAGTGGATAACAGCAAAAATAGTAACTAACACTTAGTGGGGCTTTATGTGTTACTTCAATTCTTACTCTAAAATTGAAGCACTGTACTTTTTATCCTACAATAATACTATGAGCTAGAACTATGTGCCCAATACAGTAGCTACTAACCACTTGTGGCTATTTCAATTTTAAAATTCAATGCCTCTGATGTATCAGCCATATTTCAAATGTGCAATAGCCATGTATGACTTGTGGCTACTATATTAAAACAGACACGGGGCATTTCCATCATCACAGAAAATTCTATTGGATAGTGCTGATAACCCTCATTTTACAAACGAGGAAACTGTGGCATGGAAAACTCAGCAACTTGCTCAAGGCTAAGGTGAGAGAGCTGGGATTCAAATCCAGTTAGTTTGGCACCAGAAATGTTGCCCTTAAGCCCTATGTTGCACATCCCAATGGAAGGTGAAATAGTTGGCTCTTAAAGGAAGAGGAATTTGATATGACTACTGAGGCAAGCACTGGTGGTGCCTATTCAGCAGCCAAGCTTTTCTCCCTTGCTAGCAAAGTCTGGATTTCACACAGGTGTCCCCCTCCTATGTATTCACGGGGTGAATCTAATTGGCGTAGCCAATCACAGTATTTCTATTCCCTTGGCCAGTGACCCAATCCTGGCCAATAGGACTTAGGGGGCTTCTGGGAAAGATTTTGTTCTTCTTCAGTGCCATGTTCACTTTTAGGATTGGAATAGCTGCAACCACGTTGCAACTGGGAGGGGAGATACCACCAACCAATGAGGGTAAAGTATGAGTGTGAAGAGGTGGAAAACCTTTGATGAATCAACCAGCCCTGGACCTGCTATAAAACTCCTCATTGTTGAGCCTGCTTTAATTGGGTCTTCCATTACTTGCTGCTAAATGCATCCCTAACTAAGACCATGGTGAAGCCATATCGCCACAGGAAATGGAGACTCCAGGGTGGGCTGCCTGCCCGTCCTCCCACTACCACCCGCCCTATACACTTGAGAGAATAAGCGATACCTCATTAAAGGAAGAATGTTCTCAAGGAAGGATCAGGTTCCAGACAAGCCAAGAGGGGCCAGGATAATGTGAGCCAGGGGTGGCTCCAGGCTTCAAGCAAGGAGAGGGGTGGAGAGCAGTATAACAGTGTTAGGAGGAGGAAGGACTGGACTTAGTGGAGAAGGATGGATGCCAATCAAGGTCTGCCAAGGATGACAGGATGTGAGCAATGGTGGAGTCAGCTGATCTCAAGGCTTCAAATGGAGCCCTCAGGCTGTCACAGGCTTACTGTGGCCAACCGACCTTTACTTCACAGAAGGACAAGTTAGCCATCCTGGTGAATGGGCAAAGTCAAGCAGCTCTGGATGGAGTCAGCTGTGGTCAGGATTGTGCCTCTGCAAGGAAATCTCAGCTCTCTAATTACTGTCTTGCCTCTCTCCCTTCCCCTGTGCAGCCAAGCATCTTGGGAAAATTATTCATATTCAGTCTTCTCTTCCTTACTTCCTCATTACACTGCCAGCTGGCTGCTGCCCCCACCAGTCATGAAACTGTCCTGGCCATGTCACATACACCCTCCTAGGGGCCTTGAATGATGGCACATTCCTGTCTTTCTCTTGCTGGGCCTTTCAGCAGTACTCAACACTGTTAGCCATTCTTGAGTAAGTTCTCCCCCAACTACTTTTCATGATTCCTTTCTTGGTCTTCGGCCTACCTCTCTGCGTCCTCCCTCTCAGTCTCCTGTCTTCACGGGACACTCTTTCTGTGTGATCTCATCCACATCTGAGGCTCCACAGCCTGGGCAAGGCTATGTAGTATGGTGATTAAAACCTTGGCCGCTGGCAGACCACCTGTGTTCAAATCTCTGCCCTACCAGGTGGTTGCTTTGTAATACCCAAACTTCTATCAAGATGTGGATCATTACCCTCACCCCAACCCACAGGGGAAGCCACTGTTCTGATTTTTTTTTTTTAAGTAGAGTAATATAGGATGTAGTTTTATGTCTGGCTTATTTTACGCAACATGTTTTGAGGTTCATCCATGTTGCTGCATGTATCCATAGTTCTTTCATTTTTCTTGCTGAGTAGTGTCCCATGGTGGATCTATACCACAGTTTGTTTATCCTTTTTCAAATGAAGGATACCTGAGCTATAGCCAGCTTTTGGCTACTGTGAAGAAAACTGCTATGAATATTCTGTGTTCAAGTCTGGGTGTGAACATATGCTTTCATTTCTCTTGGATAAATAACTAGGAATAGAATTGCTGAGTCACAGGGTAGGTGTATGTGTAGTTTTATAAGAAACTGCTACATATTGTTCCAAATTGATAGTACATTTTACATTCCCACTAATGATGTATGAGAGTTCCAGTTGCTCTGTATTCTCACTAACATTTGGTATTGTCAGTTTTTTAAAGTTTAATCATTTTGGTGAGTATTGAGAGGTATCACACTGTGAATATAATTTGCTTTTTTTTTTTTTTTTTTTGAGACGGAGTCTTGCTCTGTCACCCAGGCTGGAGTGCAGTGGCACGATCTCGGCTCACCGCAAGTTCCGCCTCCTGGGTTCAGGCCATTCATCTGCCTCAGCCTCCCGAGTAGCTGGGACCACAGGCGCCCGCCACCACGCCCAGCTAATTTTTTGTATTTTTAGTAGAGACAGGGTTTCACCATGTTAGCCAGGATGGTCTAGATCTCTTGACCTTGTGACCCCCCTGCCTCGTCCTCCCAAAGTGCTGGGATTACAGGCGTGAGCCACCGAGCCTGGCATAATTTGCATTTTCTTAATAACTAAAGATGTTGAGTTCTTTTCTTTCTCTTTTTTCTTTTTATTTTTGAGACAGGGTCTCACTCTGTTGCCCAGGCTGGAGCACAGTGGCACAATCACTGCTCACTGCAGCCTCAACCTTCTAGGCTCAAGCAATCCTCCTGCCTCAGCCTTTTGAATAGCTAGGACTACAGGAATGCACCTCCATATCTAGATCATTTTAAAATTTTATTTATTTATTTATTTTGAGATGGAGTCTTGCTCTTGTTGCCCAGGCTGGAGTGCAATGGCACAATCTCAGCTCACTGCAACCTCTGCCTCCTGGGTTCAAGTGATTCTCCTGCCTCAACCTCCCAAGTAGCTGGGATTACAGGCGCCCACCACCATGCCTGGCTAATTTTTGTATTTTTAGTAGAGACAGGGTATGGCCATGTTGGCCAGGCTGGTCTCGAACTCCTGACCTCGTGATCCGCCCGCCTCGGCCTTCCAAAGTGCTGGGATTACAGGCGTGAATCACCACGCCCGGACTTTTTGTAGAGATGAGGTCTCGATATATTGCCTAGGCTGGTCTGAAACTGCTGACCTCAAGCGATCCTCCCACCTTGGCCTCCCAAAGTGCTGGGATTACAGGCGTGCACCACTGCACCTAGCCTCGAGTACCTTTCATATGCTTATTGTCCATTCATTGGGTTGTCATTTTATTACTATGTTATAGGAATTTTTAATATATCTTGCATTCCTCTGTTCCTTCTCAGATCAATGTTTTGTCTATCTATTTGGCTTACTTCCACATTTTCATAATAATGTCTTTTTTTTTTTTTTTTTTTTGAGTCAGGGTCTCACTGTCACTCAGGCTGGAGTGCAGTGGCACAATCAACTCACTGCAGCCTCTAACTCCTGGGCTCAAGCAATCCTCTCTTCTCAGCCTCTGGAGTAGCTGGGACTACAGGTGCACACCATCACACTCGGCTAATTTTTTAAATTTTTTGTAGTGACAGAGTCTAGCTTTGTTGGCCAGGCTGGTCTCAAACTCCTGGCCTCAAGCAGTCCTTCTATGTCAGCCTCCCAAAGTGCTGGGATTACTCCATAATGATGTCTTCTGACGAGCAAAGGTTTTCTATTTTGATGTTTCACTTATCAAGAAATTTATGTTATTGGTTTCTATAGCTTAAGAAGGGGTTGCTTTCCTCCAAGTTATGAAGATATTCTGTGTTTTTGTCTAAAAGCTTTATGATTTTAGCATTTGTGGTTTAGGTCTATAATCAATCTTTTTTTTTAGACGGAGTCTCGCTCTGTCACCCAGGCTGGAGTGCAGTGGTGCGATCTCGGCTCACTCCACCCTCCACCTCCTGGGTTCAAGCAATTCTCCTGCCTCAGCCTCTTGAGTAGCTGGGATTACAGGTGCCCACCACCACACCCAGCTAATTTTTGTATTTTTATTTTTTTAATTAATTAATTTTTTTGACACAGAGTCTCGCTGTCACTCAGGCTGGAGTGCAGTGGTGTGATCTCAGCTCACTGCAACCTCCGCCTCTCAGGTTCAAGCGATTATCCTGCCTCAGCCTTCTGAGCAGCTAGGATTACAGGCATGCACCACCACGCCCAGCTAATTTTTGTATTTTTAGTAGAGACAGGGTTTTGCCATGTTGGCCAGGCTGGTCTTGAACTCCTGAGCTCAGATGATCCACCCGCCTTGTCCTCCCAAAGTGCTGAGATTACAGGTGTGAGCCACCATGCCTGGCCTGTTAATTGTTGTATTTTTAGTAGAAACAGAGTTTCACCGTGTTGGCCAGGCTGGTCTTGAACTCCTGACCTCTGGTGATTCACCTGCTTCAGCCTCCCAAAGTGCTGGGATTACAGGTGTGAGCCACTGGGCCTGGCCTATAATCAATCTTGAATTAATTTTTGCATATGGTGTGAGGTAGGGGTCAAGGTTCATTTATTTCTCCCATATAGATATGAAGTTGTTCCATAACTATTTATTGAACAGACATTCCTTTCTCCACTGGCTGGCTTTGACATCTTTGCCAAAATCAAATGACCTTTACAGTGGGATCAGCCAGTTGGTGCAATAGGAAGTCCCGCCTCTCATCCCCTCACAGAAACACAGATTTAACAATTTACTGATCAAAATACCTTTATGAGAAGTACAGAATCCGGTTGAGAAGTGTGGTACCCCAGACAAGTAGAGAGCTGAGAAAAGCTGCACTGAGATGGATCCTACATTCCTGGGTCTGGGAGTGGGCCTTTCCCAGAGATACCATCCTCCAGCAGTTAAGAGACCTCCAATAGTCGGGTCTCAGACAGGTTCCAGCTACGAGTAAAATCCCAGATCAATGGTGAAAAGGAGTTTAAGAATGGATGCTGAAGCCAGGCATGTTGGCATGTGTCTGTAGTCCCAGCTACTTGGGAAGTTGACAGGGGAAAATAGTTTAAGCCCAGGAGGTTGAGGCTGCAGTGAGCTATGATCATACCACTGCACTCCAGACTGGGCAACAGAGCAAAACTCTGTCTCAAAAAGAAAAACGAAGCCTGTGCCTAGTCAACATTGAAGCAAGAATGCAGAAGTTGCACAGGGTGAGATACGGATGAGCAGGGTGGAGGGGTGGTGAACACGAAGGAATTGCAATAAGAAATCAAACAACTCTCTGATTTTTTAAAATTATGTTGAGATATTTGGGGAAAATGATAGATGCATAGAAAACTAATCAAACGAAAAATAATTCCAAGATAAAAGTATATAAAAGTAACATTATAAAATAATAAACACATATAGAATTTTTATTAAAAAATCAAATGATTGTGAGTCTATTTCTGGTTCTCTATTCTGCTCCATGGATCTGTTTGTCAATTCTCATGCTAGCACCACATAGTCTTGATTACTGTCACTTACAAGTCTTGAAATCAAGTAGCATAAATCCTCCAGCATTGATTCATTTATTTTTCTTTTTGAGACAGGGTTGCACTCGTTACCCAGGCTGGAGTGCAGTGGCATGATCATGCAGTGATCAGGTTCACTGCAGCCTCAACCTCCTGAGCTCAAGCAATCCTCCCACCTTAGTCCCCTGAGTAGCTGGGCCTACAGATGCATGCCACCACAGCACTGGGATTTTTAAAAACTCTCCAGGTGATTCTAATGTGAGCCAAATTTTCTAGACTCAGATTTCTCTGTCACTATCTTCAGGCCTATACAGTTAACTGGTTAGTATACTAGATCCTACTTCTTTATTGTTTCTGAATCCTCTTCCTCTCCAGCTCCATCGCTCATGCATTAAGGACTTCACCAATTTCTCAACTGGCTCTACACTACTTCTAGAAAAAAAATTCTAAGTCCTTACTGTGGCTAAAATCACGCTTTGTGATTAGGCTTTCTGATACTTCATCCAACACCCTCCCCTCAAAGTACCTTAAACTTCAGCTATGATACCATATTTGATGTTCTTCACATGTTTTAAACTTCTCATGCCTCCAATGCCTTTCCTGCCATCCAGCCTAAAACACCCTTTCCTTTTGTTATTGGTTGTCATTTTCTTCCTCTCATTCAACATTTAGCCTGGCATCATCTGCTGCTCTCTGTCTTGACCACCTTGTCTGGAAGAGGTATCCTTCCCATGTTCCCATGCCCTTCTGCACATGCCTTCATCACAGGTGTTAAGGAACTGACTGTATTGTCATTGTCTGTCTCTTGTTGAGCACCCAGCTAACCTGAAAGCTTCTTGAAGGCTGAGACTGTGTGTTTCCGTCTCTTATCCCTAGTGCCTAGCAATGTACTTGCTTATACGAGGTACCTAATATTTTTATTAAGTGAATGAAGTCTGGGCTTGGATCTGCACCATTATTTGGGACAGATTCTTTAATCTCTCAGAACATTCTATTTTCTTATACACACTGGAAATAACACCCATGACAAAAGGTAGACTTAAGTGAGCTGATACTGTAAATAAAGTCCACCGCGTGGGCCTGGGACATGGTATGCGCTCAATAAATACTGGTCCTTTTCCCTCTCTCCGCCTGCCATCAGACCTTTCCGGGATACCCTTCCTACGTACACTTCCTTAACTGACCACTAGGTGGTGCTAGCCTCTGGCTTGACATTCAGTTCCAGAGCTACCCAATTAACGCCCCAGCCCAGGCCCTGCTATACTCAGAAAAGGGGGGTATTTTGTAATTTGCTGAGCGACCCGAAAAAGGAGATACCCTTTCCCCACACTAGCTTCTTTGCCCTCATCACCATTCCAGGTATCAATCATGAATTTCAGAGAATTCCTCCATGATTCCCTACTATTACGGTTATAATCTCAACCCAAGGATTTGAAGATGCCTCTTAAGAACAGATGTGGGGAGGAAGAGAAGGCGCTGAGGCAGAGAGGATTAAACAATGAATGCTATAAGAGACATAGAGGGAAGAAGATGCTTGAAGTCACATCCTGTTCCAGGAAAGGCAACTCTAGTCCTAACATTCCTTTCACCAATCAAGAGCCTCTCACGCTGGGTGGAAACGAAGAAGAAAAAGACATGGTCCCTGCCCTCAAGGAGTATATAGTCTAGTGGTGGATACAGAGCCCACAAAATAAAGTGCTAAACTCTGGATACTGAAGCCTTCCTGAATACAAGTTTGGAACAGGAGAGATAGGCAGAGCGAGAATAACAGGAGGGCTTTTCTGAGGAGGGTAGAGGAGCAGGGGAACTGTATAATTAATGGCTCAGATAGAAATATGCATTCTCAGCAGGGTGAGGTGGCTCACACCTGTAATCACAGCACTTTGGGAGGCCAAGGTGCGTGGATCACCTGAGGTCAGGAGTTTAAGACCAGCCTGGCCAACATGGAGAAATCTCATCTCTACTAAAAACACAAAAATGAGCCAGGCATGGTGGTGGGTGCCTGTAATCTCAACTATTCGGGAGGCTGAGGCAGGAGAATCGCTTGAACCTGGGAGGCGGAGGTTGCAGTGAGCTGAGATCACACCACTGCACTCCAGTCTGGGCAACAAGAGTGCAACTCCATCTGAAAAAAAAAAAAAAAAAGAAAGAAAGACATAAATATGCATTCTCTCACCTTACAGACATACCCTCAGCAGTTCACCTGCTGGAAATAACCCAAGTGCCCAACAATCCCAACAAACTGTGGAACATCCAAGCAAGGAGATTCCAAGTAGCCAAGATCGAAGGGTGAGCTAAATGCGTTCATACGGTGTGGAAAGGGATCAAGCTAAGTTAATTGAAAAAAAGGCAAGTTACAGAACACTATATATCATATGAGTTTCTTTGTAGTTTTAAAGGATATTCACTTATATTTGTATGTTACTGTTTTATTTATTTATTTATTTGAGACAGGGTCTCCCTCTGTTGCTCAGGCTGGAGTGCAGTGGCACGATCTCGGCTCACCATAACCCCCACCTCCTGGGTTCAAGCGATTCTCGTGCCTCAGCCTCCCCAGTAGCTGGGATTACAGGTATGCGTCACGATACGTGGCTCATTTTTGTATTTTTAGTAGATATGGGGTTCCGCCCTGTTGGCCAGTCTGGTCTCGAACTCCTGAAAAGTGATCCTCCCACCTTCGTCTCCCAAAGTGTTGGGATTACAGGTGTGAGCCACCACGCCTGGCCTGTATGTTACTGTTTTAAAAACTCTCCTGGCCGGGCATGGTGGCTCACGCCTGTAATCCCAGCACTTTGGGAGGCTGAGGAGGCCAGATCACGTGGTCAGAAGTTCGAGACCAGCCTAGCCAACATCGTGAAACCCCATCTCTACCAAAAATACAAAAAAAAATAGCTGGGTATAGTGGCGTGTGCCTGTAATCCCAGCTACTTGGGAGGTCAAGGCAGAAGAATCGCCGAACCCGGGAGGCAGAGGTTGTAGTGAGCCGAGATTAGGCCATTGCACTCCAACCTGGGCAACAGGGCAAGACTCCGTCTTGGGCGGGGGGGAAACCTCTGCTGGTAGGGGAGACCTGAAGAACTGTTAGTAGAAGTTACTCTGAGGGTGCAGCTGAAAAATGGGGGTGTGGAGAGCATCAAGTTTCCTTTTACTTTGTACCTTCCTGTACTTTTTTTAACCACTAGGTATTATCTTTTCTTTATTTCTTTTTTTTTTTTTAACAATATAAAGTTAATAAAAATACACATGCACATTCAGGAGACAGCAGGGGATGGGAGGTTGCAAGTGAGAAGTGCATGCTGACTGAGGCCAGGTTTTGGAAAGCCATGACTGAAGAGGAGTTCACATTTGACTGGTCTATAGACACCCACTAGAGGTTCCCCAGCAAGGAAGAGACACCGGGAAAGCAGTTTTTGGAAGATTCACCTGACAGATGGGTAGGGGGAGGGAGGAAAGCCCCTTCAAGCCCTCAGGCTACATGTGGTTGCTCCAGATACCGTTTTCCTTTCAAAGCTGTCAAGCTGTCTAAAGTCTGTTTCGACCTGATTTCACTTGGATCCCAACACTGGGAGGGGCCCTGGGAGGAACCTCATAGGCATTTGGTGAGTCCCCATAGTGCGTCTCACATTGTGTTGGGCTGTGGGAGCTGGATAAAAGGAGAAATAAGACCCCGTTCCTGCCTGGAGCAACTCTCTGGCAGTGGAAATGGAGGAAATCTGAGATATATTTCAGAGGAAAAAAATGACAAGCCTGGAGCACAGGCTGGCAAGATTGGATATAGGAAGGAAAGGCCCCCTTGAGTTGGCATAAAGTCTGAGGTTTCTAGCCCAGGAGACTAAAGGCAGGTGGCCACCGCGCTGAGCAAAGCCGGCTGGAAGAAGCTAAAGGTTGAGCTCACTGTCATTAGGAGGCAAGTCCTTCGTGCTGCTCCTGTTTCTGCCAAGGACAGACTGGAGTGGGGACTTTTCCGTAACTAGAACGTAAAAGGGGGAACAGTCCCTCCTCTCCAGCGTCAATTTTTGGCAGCCGACGTCGTCTGCCCCGCTCCTTGAACTCTGACATGCAGACACCTAGGAAGTCAGACACTAAGGTAACAGCCATAAAACGCCGCCCAGAAGGGGGCAGTGACCAAAAGCACGTTCACTGGCCCCTGGGAACCGCCTGGCGCCTGCCTTCTGCAAAGTATCATTCCCGTGTGGGCTGAGCCTGGGGACAAAGGTCCGGCGCTCAGCAGACACCTCCTTGGAACCCGAGGCCTGGAAACGAAGGTCGAGTCCCTCATCTTATTCCAAATCCTGGCGCTCGGAATCTAAAACTCTAACTTGATGGCAAGCCAGTCAGAAGGTATTAAAAAAAAAAAAACCAGAAAAATAAATGAGCCCCGACTTCTTGGGCGAAAGGGGGTGGCCTTTCCTCAACCCCACCCGCTGGTGACTCACCTCCCTCCAAACCAGGGCCTGCCCCTCCCGCGCCTAGGGCTGGGCGAGCAGGGCGGGCGGGTACTAAGGTGGGCTCCATCCCCGAGCCCCACGCGGGCGGACAAGCTCCGGCGTGTCCCCACGGGTGTCCCTGTTTACTCCGAGCCCGGGAGCGAGGTGGGGGCGGGTCCTCGCGGTCCCTCCCCCACCCCGCCCCCTCCTTCGCAGGCCCCAATCCCAGTCCGGTCTTCCAAAGTCTCCAAATCAAAGCTCAGCCTTTCCCTGCACCTTCCCCGCGGACTGGCGGTCCCTGTTCCCACCCCGGGCAGAGGAGGCACCTTCAGGGTTCCCCTAGAAAATCGAGCCTCGGCCCAGACCATTGAGTCCCGGACGCCCCCGGAGGGAGCCTGAAATCCTAGAGTATGACACTGAGTTTCATAAGGGGAGCCGCTCAGCTCTCCGCCCACTGCCCAATCCCACCCTCGACCCCTTCTGCTCTCTGGAGCACCAGGGAGGAGGGCCCAGCCAGGGGAGAGGGCGCCCCAGGCCCCAAACTAGCCAGCGAGTGCCCGGGACCCTCACTCTTGGATCGCTTTCCAGAACTCCGAACCCTGTCGCGGGTCCGCGTCGCCCTCCCCCGGGCAGCGCGTCAAATCGGCGCATGCGCACTCACTGGATTGCCGCGTAGCTCTTTCTCCCCCCACCCACCAACCTTTTTTCTTTCCCCGCCCCTTCCCTCCCTCCCTCCTCAACCCGTCCCCTCCCTCTCCCCCATCAGCTCCCCCCTCGGCACTTCAGTCCGGGGAACAGCGGTGCGAGCTCCAGGCCCATGCACTGAGGAGGCGGAAACGAGGGGAGCCCCCAGAGCTCCATCAAGCCCCCTCCAAAGGCTCCCCTACCCGGTCCACGCCCCCCACCCCCCCTCCCCGCCTCCTCCCAATTGTGCATTTTTGCAGCCGGAGGCGGCTCCGAGATGGGGCTGTGAGCTTCGCCCGGGGAGGGGGAAAGAGCAGCGAGGAGTGAAGCGGGGGGGGTGGGGTGAAGGGTTTGGATTTGGGGGCAGGGGGCGCACCCCCGTCAGCAGGCCCTCCCCAAGGGGCTCGGAACTCTACCTCTTCACCCACGGCCCTGGTGCGCTTTGCCGAAGGAAAGAATAAGAACAGAGAAGGAGGAGGGGGAAAGGAGGAAAAGGGGGACCCCCCAACTGGGGGGGGTGAAGGAGAGAAGTAGCAGGACCAGAGGGGAAGGGGCTGCTGCTTGCATCAGCCCACACCATGCTGACCCCGCCGTTGCTCCTGCTGCTGCCCCTGCTCTCAGCTCTGGTCGCGGCGGCTATCGACGGTGAGTGAGATTCCGCGTCCCCCTTGGACCCCTGGGGGCACCCTCTCCCCAGCCCCCACTCCTGCATACGGATGGGGAAGGGAGACGCGGGAGGGGGTGCCTTTTGTTATCCCAGTCCAGCTGACACAGCAGCGGCCCGACTGGGGGCGGGGATGGGGTCCGATTTGGGGGATGGGGGCCCTGGGCAAATGATGCTTCCGGGGCCCCCCAGCACAAACAAAGACCAGAGGCCTGGGTAGAGAGAAGAGGGCTCCCCATTTTTCTGATCCTGGGGAGGAGAGGCCTTCTTTTCCTATCTCTGTTCGGGGAGGGGAGGGCCTCCGCCTCCCCTACATCCTCACAACCCCCCACCCCCCATCTGAATTGTGAAGGAATCCGGATTTGCAATGTTCGGCTGCAAAAGGGGGTGGGGGTGGGGTGGGGTGGGGGGGTGGCTTTTGCACTGGCCTCTGTAGCTCGAAAGGGGAGCCAGGCCAGGGGTACCCTGCCGGGCAGAGGGCAGGCAGGCCCGGGAAGGCTGTGGGTGGGGAGAGGGAGGGCCCCCTGCTTGGGCGTGGAATCGACCCCAGAGCCCCGGCTGGAGGCCTGGGTGCTGAAGTGGGCTCTTCCCCCTCTCAGGGCCTCTGTCAGTAGCCTGGGGTAGGGCTGTGTTGGGGGGCAGAGAGGGGGAGCTCGCCATACTATGTGACTTTGAATTTTCCTTCTTAATTCCTGGGAGCTTTGAGATGAAAAAACGTCAGATGTCATCACTGGGGAAGGGGACTGGAGAATGGCCTGGAATGCTGGGGTAGGAGGGTGGGGGAGGCTGCCTTCTTCCTGACTTCTGGCTTCATCACAGTTTGGATTGGAAGGAGAGTTGGAGGTTGGATGGGGATTATGGCTGTGCCCCCACACTCCTTTAGTAAATCTGTTTATTCCCTGCACCCCTCCAAGCCCAAAACCCCATACACACACACTTTGTATATTGCAGAGTTAGGCTTAGGCTAGAACTGCATCCTTTTGGGGAAATGGGGTGCCTCTCTTCCCTTTTTTTGTCAGCTGTTTTTTTCTCCTACTTGTGAGTCACTGGTTCAAGTCTTGCCCAAGCTTTAAGCATTAAGCTGGGGTCATGGGGTTGGGCTGGGCTAGGTCCCTGATTTGAGAAGGGGTGGGATCTCATCCCCTCCTGTCATCTTAGCCCTCTCATCCAAAGACAAAACTGGGCCCGATACCATCATATACCCCCTCCTCTGTCTTGCCAGATTGGGATTGGGAAAGTTTTTCTCTGAAACCAGATCATCTCCCTCCCTCTCCCTAACTTGCTTCAATTGGGGGAGGAGACTTACAGGGTCAGGAAGCAGCTGTGTCCCCAAAAAACATATTTAGTGTCCCTCAGTTGTGCCATCTTGGGGACTCTCTACCCCCCACCCCCACCCCACCAATTAGCTGCCCCGGAGGAGGAGAGGGGCTTTTCCTGAATATCCTCCAGATGCCGCACAGCCAGCTTCTGCCTATAACTCCTGTCATTATCATGTGTTTTTCTCTTGTTCTCAGCCCTGTGAGGTGAGAAGGGAAATCGAGGCAGGGAGATTGGGGTTGCAGCCGCTTCTGGGAGGAATAGAAAAAAATTTTGAGAGAGAGAGAGACCCATCAGGAGCCCCTTGAAGGAGGGTGGCTAGAGTTAGGCAGAAGCAAGAGGGTTTCTGTGGAGAGCAGGGAAGGTCAGGAAGGGACCCCAGATAGCATCACTCCCAGGGCTCTAAAGGAGTTCTATTTGCCACACCAAGTTAGTGGAAGAGAGAGACTGGACATGTTCTCCTTAACTATCTCCCTACCCTTTCTTAAAATGTTCACCCACGCCCCCTCTGTATCTCCAGCTCAGATCAAACTATCCAAAGCCCCAGAAGAGGACCCCTCCCCAAACACACACCAATATTTCTGCCTTGGGAGTGGGAATATAAATAATCAGCTCCACCCCACTCTTGGGTACAGGGTGGTGAGAAAGGGGAATTGCATAGAAATGTAAGTTCAACTCTATCCGAGGCAGCCTAGGGGA